>NC_090934.1:925281590-925906590 GCF_040938575.1 Ambystoma mexicanum | reverse complement strand
TTTATTGTTTCCAGGAAGTCAAGGCCAGTGAACTAAATTTTTCCATGTTTATGCTAATTTCTCGAATTTCTGAGCCATTTTTCCCAAAGGATAGAACTGCAGCCATATTCACTCAGGGCACGCAAAAGAGCAGGATTGTTTGGCGTGGGTACCTTAAAGCGACAAAGGGCAGTGCCAAGTCATTTTATGATCTAGAAGCATTTTATTTCCCGTGCAAAGATTTGGTTTTACTGAAGACGGACGAGTTCCCGAGGACTGCATTCCTGCCCAAGAAAAAGAAATAGTAATGTAGTGCTGGCAACCCATTGCTTTTAAACTTTTGATTAATTGCAATTTTAAATATTTAACTGCTTTTTGAGTGATTTCATTTATAATCTAACCTTTAAAATAAAAACCTGCTGGAACTTTGGAATAAATCAATTTTAAACTTTAATATTAATAGTCTGATATGCAGACTGACACAAGCGCAGCTCTACTCCTCCCGGATCTCTCTGCAACATTTGACACAGTCAACCATGACATCCTCATCAGGAGGTTGGAAGAAATGGGAATCACTGACCTAGCCTTACTCTGGATTAAATCATTCCTAATAGATAGAACAGAAACCGCTTGAATGAAACCTTTCAATTTCACTCCAAGGGAAACCACCTGTGGAGCACCACAAGGATCCTCCTTATCTCCACTGCTCTTCAACATATACCTGACTCCAATAAAAAAGTTCATTATAAACATGGCCTCACATGCTACAACTAGGCTGATGACACACAGATCATCTACAAAGTACAAGACAAACACAACGCTAGAAATCTGCCTACAAGAAATCTACAGTTGGATGAACACAAACCGCCTCAAACTCATCCCTGGCAAAACATAAATAATGGTTGTATCCCAAAGTGGGGAAAATAACCACTACATCCTATGGCCAACAGAACTAGGAACGGCACTGACACTGTCAACAACAGTAAAAAACCCTAGAGTATTGATGGACAACAAACTAACACTAGAACCACAAGTAAATGCAATAATCAAGAAATGCTTCTTCCTCCTCCAGACGGTAGAAAGGATGCTACCATTCCTCTCCTTCACCCATAACACTCACCATCATCTTGCGCACAACCAGAGCAGACTACGCCAACAGTCTATACCTAGGAATGCCAGAATGCCTACTGAGGAAGCTTCAGCGTATCCAAAACGCAGCAACCAGACTCCTGCTCAAACTACTACGAAGAGAACACATTACCCCCCAGTGCTGAAAGTGCTGCACTGGCTACTGATAAAGCAACAAATAAGATTCAAAACAATGTGCATAACGCACAGAGTAATCCACAGCCAAGGAGCAGAATTCCTAACAAAGACAATGACCATCTACCACCCGGCAAGACCGCTCGGATCAAGCAACGACATCCGCCTACAACCAAAACCATACAACAAATTAAAATTCAGAGGATCATCTTTCTCTCACCAGCAGCAAAAACCTGGAATTGCCTACCAAAAAACATAAGCAATACAAATGATCACCTGAAATTCAAAACACGACTTAAAACCTGGCTCTTCACATCAGAATCAGAAGGGAACGACTGGGAAACATGGACTCAGCTTGGAACTGGAAGCAGTATCAGGTAATATTATCCCCACCAATAATATCCCCATATATATATGGTCATCATGAACGGCCATAGGCGATATTATTAGTGGGGATAATTCTTGGGGTAAATGGGACTTGGGGGTGCAGGGGGGGTCCTCCACTCCCCTTAAAAATATTATGGGGGTTGCAGGGGTGTCCCCTGCAGGATTAATGGGTTCATATCGCCTCAAAAATATGGCACCATTCTTGTATGGCGATATGTTTGCAGGGATATCAACAAATTTGTATTTTGTATTTATTTGTAAAGCGCAACTGAGCCCTGAGGCAACTGGAAAACCTGAAAGCCCAGGGAGGGACCCACAACCCCGTAACTTGATGGTCTCTATCAAGGGTGGGGGGGGACGTGACACAAGATGTTCAGCGTTGCTGAACACAGAACCCCAAAGCAAAGAGGTAAGGAAGAAGAAGCAAAAAAAAGAAACCCAGCTAACAAAACTCTATAACCTCAATTTCTTTTTTTACACACACACCTCTCGTACACAAACTCACACGACCACATTTCTGCACGGCAATCTGCACGCACTTCACCACACTACTTCTACAACATACAAACAACACATAACCTTGCACAACAGATCATGGGAATCGCTCTAAGCTGAAAATCACACCTAAGCTCAGAGAACGATGCTGTCAAGCTTCCCTCACGCTTCATGGCAGCCCGGGCTTTACCCTATAAACACCGTAATCCAGGCGTCCCTGTGTATAGTAAACAAAGAATTCCACGTTCTCATCCAGGCGTCTGGAAGTTGGCATGGCAACGCTGGCAGCCTGTTTTCCGTCACGTGACACGTTCGACTCGAGCGTGGTTGCCGGTTCATGTGACTTAAGCACCTCCCATTGTTGTTTCGGTGCTTCTTAATTTCGTTGCGAACAGTTAGCGCTATTCTGCCTCGGTCCCTTGAAATTCCTTGCTTCCTGTTTTCTCGTTTTTGCTCCTGTTCCTACCCGTCCTTATCCTGCCCTCCTACCTTCCCTTATCCAGCTTACTCACGGAGTGTCTCCGGACACGTTTTGCCTTCTCTGCTGCCTGCCTCCTGCCGACTACGGAACTCCAAACGGACTGCTTTTGGACACGTTTTGCCTTCTCTGCTGCCCGCCTCCTGCCGACTACGGAACTCCAAACGGACTGCTTTTGGACACGTTTTGCCTTCTCTGCTGCCCGCCTCCTGCCGACTACGGAACACATACGGATTGCCTTTGAACTTCCTGTTAGGATTCACAAAACCAATCAGTGACTTTTGGGTTTTGGCACACGGACTAGAGACTTCAAATTGGTGTGCCATAAGTCTAGAGGCGTCCTCGTGCCGTCGGGGATAGCCAGTTGGGGTTTTCAGCATAACTGGAATTACTTGGACATTTCTTTCCTGCACATCTTTTCTCTACGCCATCCAGACAGGAAACTGTTGCACAGACGTCAACCTACCTGGTTATTTCCGCATCTTGTGTGTATCAGGTCAGTGGTTACTTGAATTACTGTGTGGTTACGCTTGTTTACCAATCAGTCTTGTTGTCTTGTGATGGTAACCGCCTGTTGATATATTTATTATTTATAACAGCGGAACCGCAGTATCCCGTGTTCCAGGCCTGCGCCTCCTGTGTCTCGTCTTGCATCCTATCTTGCAAGGTTTAACCAATACAGGGAAGACCTCCTAGGCTACACGACGGGGCTAGTCTCGGCTGGATATAACATATTCAGAAGCCTTATATACCATGGATGCAAACGAGACCATGGCCACTATTTTGCAATTAGTGGCAGAGTTGCGTAACGATATGACTGCAGCTCATACGGCTATGCAACGGCGCATAGACGACCTACAGGTCGGGCTCCGGGCGCCCATTGGCGCTGATGCATCACCACAGGCCATGGCTTCTGGGTCAGGGGTACACCCACCTCGACAAGACTCCGGTCCGGTGTATATGACCGCTCAGTTTCCTTTGGCACCACCAGAGAGATTCAATGGTGACCAAAAAACGTACAGAACTTTCTTGAATCAATGTAGACTTCATTTTTTGTGTCGTCCGGCTTCTTTCCCTGACTCCACTACAAAGGCCGCCTTTCTATTGTCCCATCTGGGGGGAACTGCCGCGGCTTGGGCTAATCCACTACTAGAAGAAGGCAGTCACCTCCTCTACGATTGTGATGCCCTAATTGAGGCGATGAGCCGTGTTTTTGACACCCGGTATGCCACGCAAGCTACAGATTTAGAGTTGCTTGGGCTTCAACAGGGCGACACGCCTCTCCTTTCCTATCTTGCAAGGTTTAACCAATTAGTAGCTGAAACAGGATGGCCTGAAGACAAAAAGGCATCCCTGTTCTACAAAGGGTTGTCTGATCCATTGAAGGACACCCTTGCTACCGTGCCGATCATACCCACTGCTTTTCCTGAGCTTTTGGATCTTGTTCTACAGATAGATTCAAGGCGCGCAAAGAGGAAAGGGGAAAAACGGCCACTCCCTTTAACACCAACCGGTCTTCCGGCCGCTGCCCCAAGTACCTCAGAGCCCATGCAAATAGGTGCCATACGAGGTCCTTTGTCAGCAGAAACAAGAGAACATAGAAGGAAAAATGGCTTGTGTTTCTATTGTGGGGGATCAGACCATCTATTACGTGCCTGTCCCAAGAAACCTGTCAAGAAACAGGGAAACTCCAAAGCCCGGCAATAGAGGGAGTCGTATTGCCGGGTACTTCGAAAAGCGACTCCATTTGTTTAACTCCCTATTTTTTGACTGTCACTCTTGCCTTTTCTGGGGAAGAAAAATCAGGTGTTTCGGTCGTTCTTGATTCAGGTGCCACGGGCAACTACATCGATAGTGCCTATGCTCATGATTTAGGGATCCCATCTGTCACGAAACCATGCCCTGAATTGATCAAAGCCGTTGATGGTACCATGTTAGTGTCTGGCCCTGTTACGGATTCCACTGTAGAAGTAACCATGACTACAATATGCGGCCACCAGGAAAGCATACAGTTTGATCTAATCACTGCCCCACAATACCGTATTATACTTGGCCTTCCCTGGTTGCGGTTACACAATCCTACTATCGATTGGCTCACAGGGGAGGTAAGCTTCCCATCTGTGTGTTGTGAAGCGAAATGTTTCAGTACTAACCAGGAGTCCTCTAGTCCTAGTCACGCTCTTCTGGACTCTGCTTCCACGATTGGGGCTGTGGTCAGCAATGTACTTCCTAAAGAATATCAAGCATTGAGAGGCGTCTTTGATGCTGGTGGGGCTGAGGTCCTGCCACCCCATCGGCCCTATGATTGCCCAATCGAATTGGTTCCAGGGGCCAAGATACCCTCTGGGCGTGTCTATTCATTGACCCAAAAGGAAGACCACATTCTAAAGGAGTACATCGACAAATCCTTGAACTCCGGTTTCATTCGTCCTTCCCGGTCCCCCGCGGCAGCTCCTTTGTTTTTTGTACCTAAGAAGGAAGGAGATCTCCGCCCCTGTATCGATTACCGTGCGTTAAATGCCGTTACGATCAGGAATCAGTATCCACTCCCTCTTATTTCTGTACTGTTGGACCAGTTAGGATCCTCAGTGATCTTCACAAAGTTGGATTTGCGAGGGGCTTATAACCTGGTGCGCATACGCAAGGGAGACGAATGGAAAACCGCATTCAAAACCAAATACGGCCTTTTTGAGTACTGCGTTATGCCGTTTGGACTCTGCAACGCACCGGCTACATTTCAGTATTTCATCAACGATGTGTTCCACGATATGCTAGACCAGTATGTGGTAGTATACTTGGATGACATCCTCATCTATTCTCCCTCGTATGAGACTCATGTATCCCATGTTACCAATGTATTGCAACGTTTATTGGACAATCAATTATATGCCAAACTGGAAAAATGTTTGTTCCATGTCCAAGAGGTAGAGTTCCTTGGTTATAACATCACGAGTCGGGGAGTACAAATGAGCCAGTCCAAAGTGTCTGCCATTCTCCAATGGCCGATACCCAACGGTCTTAAGGCCCTACAGTCTTTTCTGGGTTTCGCCAATTTTTACAGGCGGTTTATCCAGGATTTCTCTCTCATTGTTTCCCCTCTCACTGCTCTAACCAGTCCCAAAGAAATATTTCGGTGGAACCACCAGGCTCAGCAAGCCTTTGATACTCTCAAAACCGCATTTACCACTGCTCCTGTGCTCCAACACCCTAATCCCGCTTTACCATATATTGTGGAGGCCGACGCTTCGGATGTGGCTCTAGGAGCCATTCTCTCACAACAATGTCCGGACGCCAGTGGTTTGCATCCTGTTGCTTACCATTCAAGAAAACTCACTTCATATGAAAAGAATTATACCATCACCGAGAAGGAATTACTGGCGGTCCGCGACGCCTTCTTGGTATGGCGACATCATCTTTTAGGTACCTCTGATCCGGTTCAAGTATATACTGATCATAGGAACCTATTGGCACTCCAATCAGTGAAATGCACTACGGCTCGGCACGCCCGCTGGCATGAGTTCTTCTCGATGTTTAATTTCAATATAACTTACCGTCCTGGTTCACTGCATTCCAAAGCGGATGCCTTGTCTCGTATATACGGAGGCCCTGGCATAACCCACCATAAAGGGGAATTAGTGTTACCCCATCAGGTGGTTTGCGGCTGTACTCTAGGTGCGTCTCTCAAGGATCAGGTACAAGATTGGCTAAAAACCGACCCTTCTGAGGTGGTTCAACATGGCCTAAAGGTATACCATTCACTCCCCTACAGACAGGGTAAAATATACCTGCCAAATCGTGACACTAGGCTTACCGCAATAAAATGGTGTCATGACTCAGCAGCAGCCGCACACCCAGGTATCAGAAAAACGATGGATCTCCTGAAACGATGGTGCTGGTGGCCTTCAATGGAGAAGGACGTTACTGAGTACCTTTCCACTTGTGCAGTATGTGCACAGTGCAAGGCATCCCATGGCAAACCCGTTGGATTACTGCACCCTCTGCCTGTTCCGGATCAACCTTGGACGATGATATCTATGGATTTCGTCGTCGAACTGCCTATGGTGGACGGTTATGACACCATATGGGTAGTAATAGATTACTTTACCAAGTTGGCCTTATTCGTTCCCTGTCGGGGTATCCCTTCGGCTCCCAAATTAGCAGACCTATTCTTGGGGACTGTTTATAGGTCTTTTGGGCTGCCTTCTATCATAGTCACGGATCGGGGGTCGCAATTCACCTCACGCTTTTGGAGGGCCTTGACTACTGCCTTGGGTGTCAACGCGAGGTGTTCTAGCGCTTATCACCCCCAAACTGACGGTCAGACCGAACGTCTAAATTCGACCATGGAACAGTACTTACGTTGCCTCACCTTGCAACTCCAGGGCACTTGGGTGTCGGTGTTGGCACTGGCAGAGTTTGCCTACAACAATTCTCTGCACACCGCAACAGGGGTCTCCCCTTTTTTCGCCTTGTATGGGAGGCACCCTCGTTCCTTGCCCTTGAGTCCTGAGCTTCCCCTACATGCTCCTGCCGCTCTTGCCTGCGTTAAGGATTTGTCTGCACTACACTTCTCAATAAGGGAACATCTGCTGAAGGCTCAGGAGCGAACCAAGGCAGGTGCCGATCGCCACCGTCTACCAGCCCCAATATACCACTTAGGCATGATGGTATGGTTGTCTACTCACAACCTCCGATTACCGGGTCGCAAAGCACTTCTTCCGCGTTTTGTGGGCCCCTACAGGATCACGGAGGTCGTTAACCCCGTGGCGGTTCGTCTTGCACTCCCCTCCTCATGGAAGACCCATCCTGTATTCCATGTTTCCTTGGTAAAACCCTGTCACCCTGCGACCCGACTGTCGTCGCGTCCCCCTCCTGTACAGGTGCAGGGCTCTGATGAATATGAGGTGGCTGGTATCTTGGACACTAAAGTTCGGAGGGGCAAACGCCTTTATCTCGTGGATTGGAAAGGCTATGGTCCCGAGGAGCGTACGTGGGAACCCTTTGATCACATTCATGCCCCAGTTCTTCTGTCGCAGTTTTGGTCCTCCCGGTGGGGGAAGCCATCTTTGGGGGAGGAATCTGTCAAGCTTCCCTCACGCTTCATGGCAGCCCGGGCTTTACCCTATAAACACCGTAATCCAGGCGTCCCTGTGTATAGTAAACAAAGAATTCCACGTTCTCATCCAGGCGTCTGGAAGTTGGCATGGCAACGCTGGCAGCCTGTTTTCCGTCACGTGACACGTTCGACTCGAGCGTGGTTGCCGGTTCATGTGACTTAAGCACCTCCCATTGTTGTTTCGGTGCTTCTGAATTTCGTTGCGAACAGTTAGCGCTATTCTGCCTCGGTCCCTTGAAATTCCTTGCTTCCTGTTTTCTCGTTTTTGCTCCTGTTCCTACCCGTCCTTATCCTGCCCTCCTACCTTCCCTTATCCAGCTTACTCACGGAGTGTCTCCGGACACGTTTTGCCTTCTCTGCTGCCTGCCTCCTGCCGACTACGGAACTCCAAACGGACTGCTTTTGGACACGTTTTGCCTTCTCTGCTGCCCGCCTCCTGCCGACTACGGAACTCCAAACGGACTGCTTTTGGCCACGTTTTGCCTTCTCTGCTGCCCACCTCCTGCCGACTACGGAACACATACGGATTGCCTTTGAACTTCCTGTTAGGATTCACAAAACCAATCAGTGACTTTTGGGTTTTGGCACACGGACTAGAGACTTCAAATTGGTGTGCCATAAGTCTAGAGGCGTCCTCGTGCCGTCGGGAATAGCCAGTTGGGGTTTTCAGCATAACTGGAATTACTTGGACATTTCTTTCCTGCACATCTTTTCTCTACGCCATCCAGACAGGAAACTGTTGCACAGACGTCAACCTACCTGGTTATTTCCGCATCTTGTGTGTATCAGGTCAGTGGTTACTTGAATTACTGTGTGGTTACGCTTGTTTACCAATCAGTCTTGTTGTCTTGTGATGGTAACCGCCTGTTGATATATTTATTATTTATAACAGCGGAACCGCAGTATCCCGTGTTCCAGGCCTGCGCCTCCTGTGTCTCGTCTTGCATCCTATCTTGCAAGGTTTAACCAATACAGGGAAGACCTCCTAGGCTACACGACGGGGCTAGTCTCGGCTGGATATAACAGATGCAAACCGAAATGAAGCTGTCAACAGGACATCACAACTCTCACTTGACCTATCCCCGCTATGTCCTACTAACCCCCTCACTTACCTCCCCTTTTTTTCTTACCCACAACCTCCTTTTCATATCCACCAGAGCACTAGGGCACCACTCCGGTGGTGATAGTGTACAGTACAAGTACCCTTTAACATTAACATAATGCAGACATTACCTATCAGAATAATGATAAATTGTTGATCTGATTAATAAAATTCATCCAAAGTTCTGAAAAAGGTCTTGGATAGTTCCAGCAAGACTAACTAGATCCCGACAGCACCAAGGTGAGATCTTTAACGGGAGTCTAGTCTAAATCACAGATCATTTTGGCTCTGCGCTAGCAGCTTCTACCATTTTGTCTTGAGCTTTTTCGGTTACACCCTGGACTGCCTACAAATCACACTTGGACATGTGCCAATTGATGATAATCCAATCCTGCAGCCTGGCCGTAAATCTACAGATTTAATCCTGACTATATCCTCAGATCTGATGCCAAATATGTGCCCCAGATCACAACCTAGCCTTGTACTTTTCAAAAATCTGCTGTGTTCACATATCCTGCAATGGTTTTGTGTCCACAGGCCCTGGCCTTCTGACCATTTATCATGCCCCAGTGTGTGGCCTCCTTATTCTGCACACACAGCTATTGATTATTCTGTGGGCTCACAGGGAAGTCCTGCATAGTGGGCTAGGTGTGGGAGAAAGATGATGGGAGCATACAAGAACCACCAAGTGCATCTAATATGCCCATTGAGTGTGAGGTGGGTTCATCTACACAAAATGAAAAGTTGTACGTTTGGGCATGGCAAATTGAATGCTGTGGTAAAATATATATGCACAAAAATTATTTCTGAGGCTTGTGAATCTGCTTAGATTTGCATGCTTTGCATCAGACTGCATCTAGTGGTTGGCTCGGAGCATACATTCTTGCTTTTTTGAAATTCAAAAATTGGAATGGTCGGTGGTGTGCATGTCACTCGATCACTGGCTTCTGTGTACATGGGCCCACTGTGGTGCACCAGAAGAAGGCAGACTAAAAGAGAGCAATGTTTGGCAACTGGATAGTTTAATAGATCTGCAAGGTCAGCACCTATGATGATTTCCTCTGGTAAACCTGGTACTCCGGCCACTTATTTTAGTGGAACAACCCCATAACTGTAAAATGAGATGAATGTTTGGGTATGTCTCCACATACCCATGAACACAAGTAATCTTGACTGCTCCTTCCCATTTTAAGTATTTGGGGATATACTATGTCGGAGCATATGGCCGTCTTTATACCCCCTGATTAAATGAGGGCTTTCACCCAGATATTATTACCACTAATCTTTTCTTGGGTTTGGAAGGGCAAAGGGTTACAATAGCAGATTTCAGCTGCTTCCAGGCTATCTTTGCCCTCTTCTTCTCTTACCCATTCTTCTGCTTCTATCCACCCCACCTCCAAAGGTTCCTCAATGAGGTTTTTAGGACAAGCACGGGTGAAAATGCCTTTCTAGCCACAGGAGAAACTTGTGGATAGGGTGGAAAAAAATGGGCTTTGTCTGTCCAACGTCCTTTCTGGGAGGTGGTTTTTTGTTTCATCAAGGTGGTGGGATAGAATCTTTGAATTTTCTCCTCCTTCGGGTTTGATTTACCAAGGCCAGAACTTTCTGGCTTTCTATGGGTCTCAATACCCAGGATTCTATGGTATTGTTGGGGTTAAATTCCTGTCATGGTTCCAACGGCTTCCCTGTTGCTCTAAATTATTTAAGTGACTCAGAGAGGGCCTGCACTATTTGGATGGGTGGTTTCTAGGGAAAGTTGGGCTTGGTGCAACAGAGCCCTTTGCAGGGATTGAGGTATGGCATTAATACATTACCCAAAATGTTAGAAGCCATCTCTTTGGAGCAATGGTTTTTTTTCGAGCCATTGGGGGAGAAGATTTTAGATTAGTCTGGCTAATTCCATGGAACTTTCATTAGGAAGTAATTGAGTGTTTTTGAACATTAGCCAGAAGAAGGTCTGTTTGTCCCACTCGCTCTAACAAGGCCCTTTTCATATTGGCGAAGGAGGTGGTTCCTTTGGGATTGATATTCTGATAGGACGCATGTAATTCTCCCTTCAGTAGAGGCGCTAAATGGCAAACCTTAAAGGTTTTGTCCCATTGAAACTTGGCAGCAAATCTTTCAAAGTTTGTAAGGAAGTTGCCGAGATCTTCTCCCTCATGGTATGGTTGTAAGACACTATGAAGGAGGAATATGTGACCCTTCCCTATCCCCAGGTGGTCAAGACTTTCTGGGTGCCATTCTTTGGCCCTGGCCTGGTTTTCAATAATCCTCTCTAGGAGAGTCTTGGGTGATGCCATTTTGGCTGTTAATTCAGGGGAAGGAGGGGATTCAAATTCCTCTTTATCCCCTGAATCTACTGTGAGTTTGTAGGAGAGGGCCGTAGGTTGGTGTTTCTCTGATATCAGATGTTTGGGAGTTGCACCTAATTGTGTTCTACCTCTATTGGCAGGAGGCGATCTATATGTTTGGACATGTGATGTGGGCGATTCTATCGGGTCACTGCAATCTCCCCTCCGACACTGTATGTGTCAAACCGGAAGGAGGCAGATCAAAAGAGGACATTTCAAGGATGTTTATTTTGAAATGATAAAGAAAGGACTTGCTATCCTTTTCACTATGAGAGTATTCCCTACTCAGAAAACTAAAATAAAGGGTGCTTGTCTGTCCTCTAAAGAAATAAGAAATTGTCCTCCGTCAATGTCTATCTAGCCCGACCACTGTTGAAAACAACCGAAATAACCAGAGGCTTCTACTACTAGTTGATTGGCCTTGCCCGGCCAAGGTATTGGCTTTGATAACCAAAAGCTGTTTTCAGTTACATGAGAAAAAAAAAAAATGTTTCATTAGAAAAAATCACCAAAGTTCCCTTATTGGTTCTAGGTGAAAATGTCTTCATCTGTTCTCACAACAAAGTACTAGAATTCACCCCCTTCACACTCTTAATGCACTGCATCAATTCTTGATATTGGTTTAAACTTAAAATTCTGTTTATTCGAGGGATTCTTCTCATCTCCCTTTTCTGTTCAATTGTAATGTTCTCTTTATACGTGTTCCATATATTTGAACCTTCCTAGTTCTTTCCCACTTGTTACTTCAATGGGGTCCTTCAGACCCCTATGGCTGTTTTATATTTAATACTGTTCACTTCGGGTTTCTTATGTTCCTGAAACCAAACTTATATTTTGCTTCTCTTCGTTCCAGTCTTATTCCACTTTCCAGAGCAACCCTGCTACCCATCTCTGCAGCTGGTCTGCTCCCTGGGTTTGGCATCTCCACAGGCCAACGCTCCAGTGTCTGCTTCTCTTTGGCTTGCGAGGGCCACTCTGATGACTCCTCCGTTAACCTCTGGTTCTCTTCTCTATGTGGGTACCACTCCGGAACCGCTGCTGCTACAAGCTCTGGTAGTCTTGTCTCGGCACAGACTTCTTTCCTTCCTTGACAGGATTCTGGTATCAGTGTTAGTGGTCTCCCAGCCCACCAAAGTCTCTGCGTGGTCACACCACCAGTGGACACTGTTTTTCTGCTTCTGTCTCTTCAGAGGTTCATCCATCGCACGTATTGCCGGTCCTCCAGCATCCTTTGTTCTCTGCTCTGTGCTCGCGCTACCGCCGGCCCAGTGGGATTCCGCCCTTCTTAGATATGCTGTCGTCAGAGGCTCGACCTCTGCTCTGGATTCTCCCTCCATCTGGGTTCTTCGTCCTTTTACGTTCACTGCATTGTTTTGGGCAAGGAGTGGGTCGTTCCTTCTCGTATTCGTAATATTCGCCAGCATTGCCTAAAGCCAACAAGAAGGGTACAATGTCAATACTTGTTCTCCAGCATGGGGTGTGGCATGGAGTCACATGCTCATCGGTCTTTTTGCTACGGCGCTGAACTCCAAATGCCAGAGGTTTGCCAGCAGATTCCACCAACCGATGAGCCTGGGGACACGTTCTCCTTCCTGTGGGAAGTCCTGTTTCTGTTCGGGTTCCCACCATTGCCTCTCCTGCTACGAGTCATTAACACACTCAAACAGTGTTGTAGGATGATACTCATTGCCCCGGCATGGCAGAGGCAGATTTGGTACCCGGACCTTCTCAGCCTGTCGGCATTGCCTCCGGTCAAACTACCAGTGGTCCCAGATCTTCTCACCGGGGAAGGAGGCACAATCCTGCATCATGACCCAGGATCACTGAACCTGCGGGATTGGCTCCTGCAGCCCTAGAGTTTGGAGGATATGAGTTGCTGCCAGACTGCAAGGGACGTCCATGCCAAGGCTAGAGCATCGTCGACTTTGAAGTGCTAAGGTCACAAGTGGAGGCAGTTTGCTACGTGGTGACAGTCGCAGAAGATCGGCCCTCAGAGTCACAGCCCTGCAGATTCTTCCATACTTGTTGTCCTTGGCAAAGGCAGGACTGGCTCATGCCTCTAACAAGGTGCATCTGGTGGCCATTTCCTGCTACACCAGGTCTCCAGGAAGATCTTCTCTTTGGTCTCACCGTCTCATCAAGGAGTTCCTCAAAGGACTGTTTTGATTTTTCCCGCCGGTGAAGGCTCCTGCCCCGGCGTGGGAACTCAATGTGGTGCTGACGAGGCTCATAGGGGCCGCCTTCAAGCCTATGCATCAGGCACCTCTCAGGTTCCTCTTGTGGAAAACGGCTATCTTTGTGGCCATCGCCTCTGCCAGGAGGGTTGAGATCCAGGCCCTATCCTGCAAACAGCCATATCTGACTTTCCACGAGTCAAGGGTGGTGCTGGGGATGCACCCCGCTTTAATGCCGGAGGTTCCGTCGGAATTCCACCTCAACGAGCCTTTGGTGTTACCTGCGTTTTTCACAAAGCCTTTGTCACCGGCTGAAAGAGCCTGGGTACCAAATCTGCCTCAGCCATGCCAGGGCAATGAGTATCATCCTGCATCGGCACTGTGAGGCAACAGCAGGAACGCGTACAGAAACAGGCCTTCCATGGGAAGGAGAATGTGTCCCCCCAGGCTCCTCGGTTGGTGGAATCTGCTGGCAAACCTCTGGCATTTGGAGTTCGCAGACGCCGCAAACAGATGGATGAGTATGTGAATCCATGCCAGACCCATGCTGGAGCACAATAGTTACAGGTAAGTAACTTATTGCTTATAAGCAATATAGTGTTACTAGTATGTTTCACAATTCCCATAGAATTAGACATGAGGGAGAGCCGTTGTGAATGAAACGGGGTTCAGTGCTGTGTTGTGACCTCCTGTGCCCGGGGGTCTCTTTATGCCTGTTTAAACGGCATTCACAAGTTCACTTACTGGTCTGCCACTGTGTGTACCCATACAACATCTGGAGACCAGGATGGGATCAAAGGAGAAAGGAGAGAGACCCCTGATGTCAGACTTCAGTGTGTGGTATCATCTGAAACTATGTGCAGAGCATCAGCTCCTGGAAATGAACGGAAGCATCACCGAGTTTGCAAGGTGAGCGCTGCTGTCCATGCGTAGTGGCCACGATTGGGACACTTTGAGCCCCCAACCCCATCAGCACAGGGCGCGCAAGCTCCTTTTCCAGCAAGCATATCCAAGCCCAACATTGGAGGAAAGAGCTCAGCAACGTGTTTGTACGTGCGGCCATACTGTTGGGAGCATCGGCGTAACCCGGGAAACGAGCCCAACAACTCCCCAGAGGGTTCCGGCTCACCGCTATGCACACACAATGAAGAAACAGTTTGGACACAGATCTACACACATAAATAGGAAAAATAACAGTGTGGACAACACTCCAATAAGGAACAGTAACGGCTTAGTAAAAAAAAAAAACGAAAAAAAAGTTGAAATCAAGATACACAGAAGAAAAATAAAGCCACTCCCCGCACTCTGCAAAGAAGAGCTACAACTTAGCAAAAAAAAAAAAATATATATATATATATATATATATAATCAAAACGCTACAGTGCACAAAAAACAAAAATATAGAACGCCAAGTGTGCTACGCCAAAAAAGGGAGGGAGAAAAACCGACCTGGATAATTCAATTAGGGACAAACTAGAGTTCCCCAAAAATGTTTACACACCCAACGTGACGATGCAGAACACTCCTGCCCCTATGGCATTTCTTGCTTCTCCCGGTGAACCCCCTATACCATGGCATCAATGGGTTAATGCATTCCAGGTATATTTGCACACCTTAGGTGGAAGCAAGTTAAATGATGACATGAAGGAGGCATCCCTACTCAATTGCATTGACGCCGAAGCCCTGAGAATATTTTGTACGCTCCCTGATGGCATCTGTCCAGAAGGACAAGAGACTCTGGCTCCTCTACGTCTACCAAGAAATATGAATCGGCGCTAGCTATACTTGAGAAACATTTCGGCAACAAAACAAATGTACTGTTAGAAAGTACTATTTCTTTTCTCTGAAACAAAGCAAAGGGAAAATCAGTTGATGGCTATATAAGCTGCCTTGATGGGCCTTATTGCGTCTTGTAAACTTACTGCCACGCTAGATGAACACTTGAGGGATCAGCTTGTATTACACACTGCAGATGCTCAAACCCAACAAAGACTGTGACAAGCCAAGGATCCTACACTGGAACAGGCCATCGACATTGCAAGAACAATTGAACTTTGAAAAAAGTTCATGAAAGCTGTGTAGCAAGAGACGGCTACAGTGTGCACAGTGGAAGAATGTGATGACTATGGCAACGGCCTCACTGTCGCTCTAGTAAGAAATAGTTCCACACCCAAGACAAGGCGCAAGACCAATGTGGTTGACAGAATGGAAAAAAAGATGTGGAGAGACGTTTTCTGATGAGAGAGCACCCCCAATTGAGGCGTTACAGATGTGGACGAACAAGACACTGCAATGGCGTGAGAGTTTCCTGCTACAAATGCTGAATGCTATAGGTGTGGTATGCTGGGACATTATGCGAGGGCCTGTAAAAATCCCAGAGCTAAGGGAACTCTCACCATAAGGACCCTAGAAGAGGTTGGAGGGCCCAGCAGTTTCCTCATGATCATAGCAAAACAATGTGTCATGGAAAAGAGGACCTTGGAAGAGTATTAGTAAACAAAGTCCCACTGGAAGTAATGGTAGACACTGGTTCACCCTATACCACGGTAGACATCGCTACATTTCAAGCTGTATTGGGTGGATCCGCACAAGATCTAAAATTCTCAAACGCGAGACCCACTGGCTATGGCCACAGCCCCATAGAGATTCTTGGATTCAAATGGGTGCACCTTGCATTTGGGTGCAGGGAAACTTATTGCAAATGGTTTGTGGCTCGGAAAGGATTGTCTGTTCTCGGATGAGACAAACAGGCGCGCTACAACTCAAAATTCACCCCGAAGAAGAAATGCCCATCCTGAGCATCACAAATGAAACCTTCTCGACCAAGGAAAAGCTGATGAATCAATTGCCTCAGGTGTTCAATGACACCATTTGGAAACTCAAGGGATTCAAATACTCTACTGTTCTAAGGATGGGTGCGAAGCCAACTGTACACAAAGTGAGGAACATTCCTGTGGGCACGAAGGAGGTGCTGCAGAATGAATTGGAGAAACTCTGCAGACAGGACATCATAGACCCGATTGAGTGTTGTGATTGATTGCCTCCCATTGTCCCAGTTCAGAAAGGTGATGGCTCAATACATACGTGTGTGGACCTCAGAGTCCTCAATTCCAAAATTTGGGTGGGCAGACACCCACTACTCAATATTACCAAGCTATTAGCAACGATGAGGCCAGCCAATTACTTCACCACATTGGATATGCCATTTGCCTAGCATCAGGTCATATAAAATGAAGATTTTAAACATTGAACATCCTTTGTAATAGGGGCAGTTCTAGACCGGCACAAGGTGAGTATTAACATCAACCTCGCTCTTTCTCACTCTTAGCCACTAGATTTTGGATCAAACGTCCTCCTGCCATTCAATCTTATTTCTCTCCTTTCCGCACTCGGCTTAAGGATTATTTTTTGGTTTATTTTACATAACTTTGTACCGTTTGTTAAAGCGCTTTGTGGTGTAGTGCTCTAGAAATCCAATAAAATAAAAATTCAATGCCACTATGACCAAGATGGTGTAATTTATGAAAGACATTGGCCTTCATTACGAGTCTGCCGGTAAACCGCCTGTGCTAATGGTGGGTTACCAGCAGACTTGACTTATCGTTTCCACCGCCTAATATCCCGGTGCTAACAGGACATCACAGGCGGCGGAGAAACAGTAAGTTCCTATTCCTGTGGAATCCCACAGGACTCATGGGAACCCTGAAGCACCAGCACTGTTAGTAATGGTGCTGGTGCTTCAGTGAAAAATCTAACTGTAGGGGCCAGAACTACCGGCAGGTCAGGCCTGCCGATAGTTCACAGCCCCTGCCGGCTTGCTTGAATTGAGCCCGTATGGAAAAGGTGTCTGTAACATTGTTACCGGCACCATTTATTCTAGACCGGCTCACTTATGAGGGCCATTGAGTGAAGTGTCTCAAAAAGGCAGCATAACCCAATCTCTGAAGTACCTCGGTATAAAAAAGCATGAACCTATACAGACAAGGTGATGATTTAGATGAGTAGGGGGATGTTAATGTTAAAGGATATTTGTACCGCACACTATCACCACCGCAGTGGTCCCCTGGCGCTCTGGCGGCTCTGAAAAAAAGGAGGGGGATGGGTTAGTGGGAATGAGCTGGGAAAGTGCAAGATAGCAGTGATGTGCTGTTGGCAGCCTCTGCCCGGTGGGTCGGTTGGCTGGGCTTGGGGTGTTTTACGGTCGGTAGTCGTTGTGTGCTGTTGTGCAAGTCTATGTACGATTTGTTTTGTTGTTGCAGTGTAGTGAAGTTTGTGCGGATTGCTGCGTTTCAGGCTTGTGGTTGTTTGGTAAGAGTTTGAGAGGTTTATGCAGAGGGATGGAATTGTTAGTGGATTGGTTAGTTTGCATTTCTGTCCTTGCAATTATGTCTAGGTGTAGCGCTTGCTAATTTTCAATATTTTGTCTAGATGTGAGGCAGGGAAGTGATCATGATTCCATTTAAGAGTTGCACTTGTCATCATTCACAGTTTCATTTAAGTGTTCTAACATTCATAATCCTGTCTAGATGTGGTGCAGGGTAAAGTAAGAATTTCCGTCTAAAAGTGGCACATGCTAACATTCATAATCCCGTCTAGATGTAACGCAAAGTAGGGTTAAGGATTCCATCTAAGTGTGGCACATGCTAACATTCATAATCCCGTCTAGATGTGACGCAAGCTAGGGTTGAGGATTCCAGCTAAGTGTGGCACATGCTAACATTCATATCTCTATCTAGGTTTGACGCAGGCTAATCTTGACTGTTATATAGGTGTGGCATTAGTTAGGGTTTGGCTAGTATGTTAGTGTGTAATGCAATGCAACATTTACAGTCCAACCAAGAATGGAATTAGGCTGGTGGTAACAAATCTCTTTAAGTATGCAAGTTGTAATTCTATGGCAGTCTACATTATGGAGAGGTAAGGTAGAGTGGCGAGGGCTTTCTGGAGTAGAGCAATAGCTCTACACCCCACCCATGCCACACTCCGTTTTGTTGGTGTCTGTTGGCTGCTGGCTTCCTTTGCTTCCCCTGCGGACACCTGCAGACACATCTTGGGGCCACCCATGTAGGAGCTGCCCTTTGCCTTGGGGCCCTTAGATGAAGGGGGCTGCCGGGCAGAGGGCTGCCCTGATCCGGTCCAGGATAAGGGATGATTTGGCCAATGAGGGCCAGGGGAGGCCCGGGAGGCAGGACCTCGATATTGGAGGCTACGACGTGGCTAGGGAGCCCGCGAGGGTCCCGAAAACAGCTGCGCTGCCATGATGGTCAAAAGGGGGGGGGGGCAGAGGGTCACTAGCACACGCTCACCTGAGGTCTGGATGGGAAATTACCCAGGGAGCGGAGGTGCAGCCAGTCAGCCAGCATCAGCATGCTACTTTTGGAATCGCCAATGAGGGCCAGGGGATGCCAGGGAGGCGGGACCTCGAGATTGGAGGCTATGATGCGGCTAGGGAGCCCACGAGGGTCCCGAAAACAGCATCGCCGCCATGATGATCAAAAGGGGGGGCAGAGGGTCACTAGCACACGCTCACCTGAGGTCTGGATGGGGAATATGACCAGAGATATTATCCACCAGAGGGGGACGTGATTGTCCTTGTTGGGTGAGGGCATAGCATATTCTTTGGGGATAAATGGCCAGTAGTGGCTTCACCAAATTGAGTCCAATTGCAATATACTGCTCTACTAAAGAGGGAAGTGGGCCATTTCGGCATCAGGTCACAACAGTCAGCTGAGGATGTGTTGTTTATCGAGGGTGTCTGTGATGAGAATAAACCAATTGCTCATTGTATCCTTCTATTAAAAGCAATTAAAACGTTTCTCCCTCTCTAGTTATTCCCATGGGCACAAAGGCAGTGAACCTTCAAATAGAAAAGAAATATAGGCCCTCTCCTGCAGATCCTATTTACATAAGAGTTCAACTAGCATCGATTTCACTGGCGGACACAGGGACATCATTTAGGGGTCGCAACTGCGACCCGTGACTAGGTCTCCCTTGCTACCTCTGTGATCTCCCTTGCTACCCCTAAAATATACATTTTAAAAAGTCTTTTTATACATGTTCCTGGGCTGTGGCCTGCACCATGTGGCTCTTTGCTTCTGGAGTGGCTGGCTTTCGTGTTCAGGCCTCTTAGAAAGAAAAAAAAAAGAACCAGGGTTCCAGGAGTCTAACTTTTTCAGCAGTGACCCTAAAAAAGAAAGAATAGGAATACCAAAAATGTCATTCTGGAATTCTATACAATAATTGCTAGACTCATTAAAGGTTTATTTCAGTCACACTTCAGGGGGCGAGTCACTGATTTAGTCTGTTCTTAAACACCTCAACTCCGCCTTTCATCCTTCTGAGGTTGATAAATGAGTACCATCACAGGTTGGGTGCTATTGTATGCATATGTTTTCTATATGAATAGTTTAAGCGTAAGTGCTACATAATAAAACATCATCATTTGGCCATGGGCGTCTTCCTGCATTCACAGTAATTTGGTAATATGGACCTATACACACTGATCTTAACGATACATATGGTGATCCATCCCTGTATGAAATGTATATCACATTATAGTGATATAGTAACCATATTTTTCGTAGTGTACTTAGGAAAATGCTATGTGATGCCACTTCCTGTTTTGTCAAGGGGTAAAAGGTCATGTTCCAGTTCTTCCTGCAATATCACTTTGGGGTGGGGTCAAATGACATCACTTCTTGTGATGTCATAAGAGGTCAAGGGTCGTGTGATGTCACTTCCGCTACCCCTGGCATTTTGGTGAAATGACGTCCCTGGGCGGGCACCACCACACACAAAGAAATAATGCCCTGCGCACAACAACTGAATACCGTCCAGAAAGAAAAAGTAAAAAAAAAAAATATATGCTTTTGGTAAGATAATTGCCCCCTCAGCAGCCTATTCGAGGATATGGTTAAGGGGATACCAGGAGCTCTCCAGCCAGCCTTCCAGAAGGTTTTACAAGAACAGAAGCAGTCGGCTAATGTTATAAAAAATGCCCTGGATGTAGCAGAAACTGCAGACAGGCAGATTGTGGGGGCTACTGTCAAAAGGCACACTTGGCTGTGCAATACATCTTTCAAACACGAGAGTCAAGCAAATGTCTTGGAGAAACAAATCGAAAACTCTATTGTTTGGCAAAACCATGTATGACGCACTCGAAATAGCATGATATTCTGAAAACTCTAGGCCAGGTAACATGGAGGCTGTATCAGAAATGAGCGACATCAGCCAATCAGCGTTTGTTTCGCCGGGCACATATGGCCAATCCTCCAGCCATTTTGGCCACACAGCAGGAATCTGATGGTTCTCAAACACTGGAGTTCACCTTTTCAGTTCACAAAATTGCAGCATCAACAGCGAAGTGGACGTGTATGGGAAAGAGGCCATAAACCAAGATGGGTGATCGCTGCCACAAAACAGCCACTCCAGGATTCCCTTCCGCTACCGGGTTTCTCCTGTAGAAAGACGATCAACCTCTTTCGCTCATGAGTGGTAGGGGATCACTACCGACATATTTTGTCGATTTTGAGCTCAATAACAAATAGGTGCTAACTTTTGGGATTGTATTTGCAGCACATGTCTACACAATGTTGCTCGCAGTGGTGGTTGCACATTTGTGCCGCAAGTGCACACCAGTACGCTCTTATCTGGCCAACTGGCTGATAACAGTAGCGCGCACAGCCATTTTCCTCAAATGCAGGATCCGTACATATCCTGAAGCAACTTGGATTTTCCATTAACAAATAAAAGCCAAGCCTCATATCAAGTCAAAGTTTCTAGGGGCCATCTTAAATATAAACAAGGTAATGGATTGTCCATCTCAAGAAATGCCACATGCAATTCTATCACAGCTCCCTTGTTGCAAAGCCAGTCAGATGAGTCAGAAATGTTATAAAGCTGCAGGGCATAGATGCCTCACTGACGAGTTTGGGAGGTGCACTGACGAGACCTCACTGCACAGGGCAAATGGAAAGTGCAACAGGCTACACAATACAGGAATGTGCCCCATGCACTGGAGCTCCTGGGGCCAGATTACGGAAATGTTGCACCGGTGCAAGCGCAATTGTGCACGGTATTGGCACTAGGGCAAAGTTTGTTCTAGTGCAAAAAAAAAACATTTAGGCCACATTAGAAAACCTTTGCACTATTATAATTGCACATATGCATGGTTAACCCTCTTCCTTTTCTGCATTTTTGCGCCAGGGCAAAGTGTTCCCTACTACTAATCCAGAATGGTATGTGATTAATCCAGTGATTTTGTCCATTCTCCGCAAGGGGTAGCCACCCCGTTTGATATTAGGGAGGTGAGCCTGCTACGTGATACATTCACTAGAGGACATGTAAGCGGGTTCCCAAAGAGAGTGACACCCACCCCCCTCTTGGGGACAAGAAATTCCCCAGTAAGAACTCTGTCCCACCTCCCTTTACTTCTCAATCCTCAATGCTTGTTGGTTACATGGGCGTTGAACATAGCAATCCTATACAGGGCCCATTTAGGGTGGATGGCTTCATTTCTGACTAGTATTTGTTACTGCCTTCTTGTGAGGATCAGGACCAATGGAATATCTCCTTCGGTTTCAGGGATAAACCTAAATACGCCTGGACGCCAGCAGCACAGGGGAAAATCAGCCAGAGAACGAGACACTGGCTTGCGTGGATGTAGTGTAATGTGTGTGCAGAGGAGGAAATTGCTCCCTCGCAGGAGGAGCGGAGAACCGGAGAACCATGTATTCAACATCGTGGGCAGTAACCAGGTCAGCCTGCGGAACACTGTCACTTTAACAAAGGCAGAGACCCTGAAGCACCCAAGGCTGCTCAGGAAGGAAACATGCCAAAGGGGAACGAAATGTACGAGCGTCTTGGCTGAACAGCTTGGAGTAACCGACCACGCAGACCAGAGGCAAGTTGGGAGCGTGGCTCCGCATGGCCCAGAGACCCCGCCTCCATTAACGAGCCCCTCCGCTGGAGGGGAATATGCACGGCCTCATACGAAATGTGGCTGGTGAGCGGTGAGGCTACACCCAGCACACACCGGCTAATGATCCAAAAACCACAGGAGGGGGTGACAAAAGTGAGAAACAAAACTGGGTGGCGCAGACCCGGAGCTCATATGGGGCCAACGATTCAAATACCTCGGAAGAGGGGGGCAATAGTGAAAACCAAAACCGGGCAGAGCAGACTCGGAGCCCACACGGGGCTAGCTATCCGAATACCTGAAAAGGGGGTAATAGAAGCAAGCTACACTGTAGCCCGTGACTGGCTGAGAAACAGAGTACCCAGAAGGGAGTGATAGAAACCGGCAACCAAACCGTGCAGAGCAGACCTGTAGCCCATGACCGGTTTGAAACTGAGAACCCTGTGAGGGGGTGAGCGAGGCAACAAGCTGAGCAGGGCTAAAGAGGCCTGTAGCCCATGTCGGGTTATGACTAGGAACACCTCAAAGGGATTAAGGGAAACAATAACCTCAACAGGCCTGTAGAGGCCATGTCCCATCAAGGGCTGAGAGAAAGAATAAATCTAGCAAGGCTGATCAAGCCCGTAACCTACATGAGGCTAAGCCAGTGAAACATCCAGGAGAGATATCTTGTTATTTGGAACTTTTTGACTTTTTTTTAGCGAATAACAATGGAGAGCTGGGAGACTTTTTTTGTTTGGAACTTTTGATACTTAAGAGAATCTGTGGGCTATTTAGAGAACTCTTTGGTGGGGGGTCAGAAAACCAGCCACCACTAATTTACTCCAAAAGGGGGAGCAACCCTATGCTAACCTCAAGTTTAGATTCTCTTTTTTTTCTTTTTTTTTTTTCATATTGGTTGGGCAGATGGTAGGTTAAAATAGATTTTGCTGGAGGACCATGTTTATTGGAGACCTCCTGACAACCGCTTGTGGTGTTTTTTAGAGTCGAGAATTCTTCACAGAGCCTGGTGTTAGAGGTTTGTTTCAGTTTGCTAATAAAGCTAGATGTTGAACCATATCTTCTTGTCTGTCTTATGTTTGCCTCACCATATGCATTGGCACTAGGGCAAAGTTTGTCCTTGTGAAAACATGCATTGAAAGCATGTTTTTGCCCTGGTGCTAATACCGTACAAAATTGCACTTGCCATGGTTTTCTAATGTGGCCACCATGTTTTTCGCACTAGTGCAAACGTTGCCCTAGTGCTAATACCATGCAACATTGCACTTGCATCGCTGCAAATGTTCTGTAATCAGACCCCTAGCGGCCAAGATAGCCATGTTCTCTTTGCAAGCACTACTTCCAAAATAGAGCGTGCCTATCCACACAGACCATACCACAACCAAGTTTTACATCAACAAGTAGGGTGGCACACATTGAAAGACACTCTCTTCACGCTCAGGACATATGGCTCTGGTGTATCAAGAAGCACATATAGTCATCCAGGCTATACATGTGCCAGGGAAACGCCACTGTTTGGCAGACAATCGAAGCAGAGTAGTCCTGCTCAGCACAGTCATACGCAAACATATTTTTACTTCATGGGGGTCGCCAGTGATAGATATCTTCACAAAAGCAGAGAAAGCCAAATGCCTAAATGTTGTGTTCAGGTATCTGCAACAGGGGTCCCCATGCAACTTGCTATGGATGAAGTGGTTGTTCAGAATATTTGTGTACAATTCCCCACCCCCTTCAACCTCTCCCCCCACGCCCCGACATCAATATTTCGGAAGGTAGTATGATATGATCGTTTATTTATATAGCGCTTGTACACAATGTGTTTCAAAGCGCTTCAAGGCTTGGGAGGGAACAAGGGAAAATACAACATTCTTACAGGCCATGAACAGTAAGGATGTGAAATTAACTATCGTACTCGGCCTGACGACATTTCAGATAGTGCAAGAGCTAAGACATAGATAAGGAAGGGAGGGGGAGTGTGGGAAGGAAATGGAAACAGACAGGCGACTACCGTACTAGGCCTGATGACATTTCTGGTAGAGCCGGTGAAAAACAAAAGGTGAGGGAGAGGGGTGCAGAAAGGGACGGGAGGAACAAAACAAGCGACTATCAAACTAGGCCTGACGACATTTCAGATAGTGCTGGAGGCGTGGTGGGGAGGAAAAAAACAGTAATGGGGGGTGAAGGAAACAGACGAGGTTGCTATCATATTAGGTCCAGGGACAATTCTGGAGAAGCAAGAGTGGAGAGCGAATACAATTGCAGAAGTCATTAGTAACACATAATGTTGCAAGCCAGGATACAAGATGAAGATGGGAACAGCATGATTCAGGGCCACCATGAGTACAAGATGCAAAGGAAGTCCAGCATGAGAGTTGAGAGAGAGTGACGCACCGTGAATGAATGAAGTCCATAAAAGTCAAATCCAGCATTAGCCACAACACAGGCAAACAGTAATCAAATAAAATTATACGTCTTCCAGAGGTACATGTCAAACAATCAATGTAAAGTAAGAGACGCTACTGGTATCGTCTAGTCTTGTGACAGTTCCATTTGCCTGGGTATGTCTCGTAGACTGTTCGCCTCAACCCATTCCCACCCCCCTCCCCCACTTGGAGTAGTGTACATCGTAGGTATAATCATTTAACATATAACATAAGCACTGGGAGTGCGTAATTAACTCAGTGGAACCTCTGCCAGCACCATGGCCGCTGGAAATGAGTCTCTGACCCCTTGTAGTGTTCTTATGAGTTGGACATCGCTAGGTCAAGTTTCTGAGGGTTCCTCTGACTTGGAGTCCGTGATAGGTGTGATATATTTATTCTAAAAGTCCATACATAAGGTTTCACATTTTGCTGATTTATTATGTAGAGAGGCCGTGATCGTTTCCATCACGTAAATGTTTGTGGCGAGTTTGATCCATTCATTCTTTCCTGGGGCCAGAGGAGATTTCCATTTGGTCGCTATCAGAGCTCTTGCCGCCAACAATAGCTGGGGGGCCAGACCTTTCACCCGGAGCCAATCCTCCTCGTCCCTTTTGAGGCCAAACAGTACGAGGAATGGATCGAGCTCCCTTTGGATTCCATCTACCTCCTTAATCCATCCCAAGACCTCGTTCCAAAACACCTTGATATGTGGGCAGCTCCACCACATGTGCCAGTAGTCGGCAGTTACACCACAATTCCTCCAGCACCTCGGGCTCATTGACTGGGACATTTTAGAGAGTTTGAGTGGGTCATAGTGCCACCTATGTAGGAACTTTATGGCATGGAGCTTATATTGATTGGATAAGGAGGACTTGGGTGCAGCTCTACACATTAAATCCCATTGGTCAGGGAGAATCTCTTCACCCAGATCTTTTTCCCATCTGGCCCTAAGGGAGTCCGTGGATCCACCTCCCGCTATTATTAGCGTCTGATACATTATGGATATGAGACCTTTAATTTCTGTTCTAGATTCTAGTAGTCTCTCAAAGGCGGTAAGGTCTCTTTTCAATTTTCCTCTCCACTCAGGTTTTGTTAGCACCCCTTTCAATTGGATAAAGTGGAACGTTGATAAGCTGCCTATCCCCAATGCTGTAGTCAGATCTGGTAGCGTGATGAACGAGTCCTTTCTTTGGAGTTGCCCCACCCTCTCCAGGCCCGCCTCATACCATGACTGGAACCGTTCTAGATTTGGAATGTGGTCGTTTATGCCAGGAGACCACAAGTGACTGAGTGGGGATGGCCAGGTTGTGACTTTTCGCATCTCTTTCCCAGTGCGCCATATGTTCCATATGGTAGTCAGTATGGGATGGTGTTTAATTTTCCTTTGGACCCGTCGGTATGGTGACCATAGCCATTCTGCTACTGTGGCGGGGGACATGTAGTGATTGTCCATCTGTACCCATTGTAGGTGTTTGTGGTCCCTAAGGTGTGGGATTAAGACGCGCAACTGGGCGGCTTTATAATAGGTCTTTAAATCGGGAAGACCTACTCCTCCCCTATCCTTGGGGAGTATGAGTGTGTCGTATGCGATCCTCAGTCTTTTCCCCTGCCAAATGAATCGCATCATGATCTTTCGGGCGTCTATGAAGAATTTTTTAGGCATCTCAATTGGTAGCATCTGGAAGGGGTAGAGAAAGCGGGGGAGGCACACCATCTTGATGGCGTTGATACGCCCCAGCCAGGAAATCGTCAATCTGCTCCACTTCTCGAGATCCGTCTCAAATCGTCGGAGGAGAAGGGGGAAGTTAGCCTCATACAGATCACTTAGGGTTCTGGTGATCTGAATACCCAGGTACTGCAGTTTCGTGTGCTCTACAGTAAGTCCGAGGGAAAGAAACTTGGTATCCTTCTCGTCGGGGGTACCTTGGAGGGGGAAGAGTATGGACTTGGATTTGTTTACTTTAAAGCCGGAGTATTGGCCGTATTCTTCTATTAAGGTTAGGGCATGGGGGATAGAGTTATTAGGTTTAGTTACGTGTAGAAGGATCTCATCTGCGTACAACGCTGTCTTATATTCCGTCCCTCCCAACCGTATACCCTCTATTTGGGGGCCTTCTCTAATTTTTTGGGCTAGAGGCTCGAGGGAGAGTGCAAACAAGGTCGCGCAGAGGGGGCATCCCTGTCTGGTCCCTCGCTGTAGCGCAAACCACCTGGAATATTCCCCGTTCACGAATACTGATGCTTTGGGGGAGGCATATATTGCACGTATTCCATCTCGGAATTTGGGGCCTATCCCTACTTTCTGGAGGACAGCTCCCAGGAAATCCCACTCCACCCTATCAAAGGCTTTTTCTGCGTCAATGGATAGGAGAACCGGATCATCTGGTAGACTGCGCGCCGCGTGGATGAGGTGTAAGGTTTTACACATGGTGTCGGCACCTTGCCTCCCAAGAATAAACCCAACCTGGTTGGAGTGGATCAATTTAGGCATTAAGGTTTCCAGTCTCGCGGCCAATACTCGAGCATAGATCTTGGCGTTGAGATTGAGGAGGGAGATGGGGCGGTATGACCCACATAACTTGGGATCTCTGCCCTCCTACGGATGACTGTTATGAGGGATTTCTTGAAGGAGTCTGGAGCGGCCCCAGAGTCCACTATCTCGTTAGAGTTCCGTGAGGAAGGGTGACAGTTGGTCGCTAAAGGTCTTGTGGAAGCCGGCCGAAAAACCGTCTTCACCCGGGGATTTCCCTAGTGTTAGCCGTTTGATTGCGCCACGTATCTCGTGTTCGACTATTGGGGCATCAAGGAGCTCGGCCTCTGTGTGTGTTACTGTAGGCATGGTGATTGAGGACATGTAGAAGGATATATCAGGTTGGGCGGAAATCAGCTCAGAGGTATATAGATTTTCGTAAAAGTTGGCAAAGCACTCGGGTATTGAGTGGGGAGGGTGCACCGTGGGATTAGTGGTCTCTGTTATCGCCCTCACCTTACGTTCCTCCCTCCGTTCCCTGAGCCTGGCAGCTAATAATGCGTCGGAATTGTTCCCCTTCTCATAGTATGTCTGCCTAAGGAGTTGCAATTTTCTCACAACCCGGCCGTGTTCCAACAATCGCAATTCTTCTCTTTTACGGTGGGCTATATCTAATTTAATGGGGTCAACCTCTGCATTATCTCTTACTTCCGCCTCCAGTTGATGTATTTCATTGCGCAGTTTGTTTTCTACGATCTTGCGTTCCCTTTTTTTTAGAGGCGCCTTCGCGTATCAGTATCCCCCTCCAAGTAGCTTTCCCAGCTTCCCGAATCACTTGCTTGGAGAGCTCCCCATTGTTGTTCACTTTGAAATATTCTTCGATCTCGGTCTCCATTTCGTTTTTAAACACCACATCAGTCCAGAGGGACTCATTGCAGCGCCAGGATCCTCCGGCGACAGGTAGGTCAGTCCAATTGACATCCACCAGGATCATGTCGTGGTCTGACCATGTTATCGGGACGATTCCAGAGTGGTTTGTGGACTCTGCGAGGCCAGGAGAAAGGAATATATAATCTATTCGTGTGAATGTGCCATGGGGGTTTGAGTAAAATGTAAAGCCACTTTCATCAGGATGCATAGACCTCCACACGTCCCGTAGGTCATATAGCTCCATCATGACGGCAAATCCAGTACGGTCCCCTCTATGCTGGATCTTCGTGTCCGGCTTGCCTGGTCTCCAGTCTACGGAAGGGTCCACCCACTGGTTAAAGTCGCCTCCTAAAATGAGGTGACCTGCGGTTTCTAGCAATATTTTGGGGATCGTTTTCCTGAGGAATGCGGCCTGTCCGCTGTTGGGTGAGTATATTGTAGCAATTGTGACCTGAACTCTTGCAGTTTTCCCCACTATTAGGAGGGCTCGACCACTTGCATCCGACCAAGTCTTTTCCAATTCAAACCCAATCCCCTTCTTGATGAGGATTCCGACCCCTGCCTTCCTGAGCGGGCCAGAGCCCCAGAATTCTGTGCCTCCCCGCCTCCCCAGAACTCTCCGCTCCTCCCCCCCTTGCAAATTTCGTCTCCTGGATGAGGAGAATGTCTATCAGATCTACGGAATTCTCTGTGCACCAACGATCTCTTAGTAGGTGAGTTCAGTCCCTTCACATTGATAGTCCCTATTCTGAGGAGACCCTTGCCCTTAGACTTCTCAAGTGATGCCATCGGTGATTAGTGTTCGAAGATCGTTCATCTCCTGCGGCCAGAGAGACATGCAAGCTCCCAGTGCCACCTTGGCTGTGATGTATTGAGGTGAGCCCAGTGATGTATGTACATTTTCCAAGTGATTATTACCCCTCTCCCCTTTCCTCCTGTTCCGCCATATCTGGTGGTGCTCGATTGAGCTTGGGAACTGGAGATGCTGCATAGGCAGCTGTTGACGGCATCCGGAACAGACTGGATGACACTGTGCAGTCCGTTGGCGGACCATCAGTGGGGACCATTGCCTCACGGTCCCGGTCAGATATACCATCACAACTTAAGGGTGAGCCGCCATCTCGATCTCCCGCCCCCCAAACATTATGCGATTTCAACAATAGTAACAACCAACATGTAAAAGTTTAACGTTACGTGTGTTCCCCGTGTCCTCTCGCATAAGTGCACATCACCTCACAGTCCAGAGGGGTGCCCCGCCAGTGGTGGCACCCACACGACGAATCTTGCCATTTCGCGGCCTCTGCGGGGACCGGTGTTTCATTTTCAGCCGTGGCTGCAGTCGGGTCAAGTCGTGCACTCTTCCTCTTGCTTATTCCTTGTCAGGCGTGTTGTTAGGGTGTCTATATTTTCTTGAACCCTTTACTCTCTTACGCCTGGGGCCCTGGAGCTCCCACTGTGATCCCGGCTGCTCATTGTCACCTCCTTCGTTGTCCTTCGGGCCCGTGCCAAGGAAGTCGGCGATGCAGTCTTTGATTTCGTCTTCAGAGCGTAGGACAATTTTTCTGCTCCCGTGCTCAAAGGTGAGCGAGAAAGGATAACCCCATCTGTACCGTGTGCCCTGGTCTTTGAGCCATTTCGTCAGGGGGCTGCAGAGGCGTCTGAGTGCTAATGTTAGCAAAGACAAATCCTGAAAGATCGTGATTTGGGCGCCCCCCATTGTGAGTGGGTCTCCAGACCTGGCCTTCTCCAGGATCCTGGCTTTGTCTTGGTATCGATGAAATTTGGCCAGGACGGAACGCGGGCCACCAGGCGGTCTGCCAGCTCGATGTATACGTTCGGTCTTGGGCTCATCAATTTCTTCATCAGCAGTATTTTTATGATGTCATGGATGGTGTCTTTAAGGTCCTTTTCAGTTTCACCTTCACGCTTTGGAATACCAAAAAAGCGGAGATTGTTCCTCCTCTCCCTGTTTTCTAAATCATCTATCTTGAGCCGCGCCTCAACCTCTCTTTTTTCAATGTTACGGATCCGTACGTCCATCTGAGTTTCAAGGGTGTCTATCGAAGCCTGATTATTCTCCACGCATTCCCATCGTTCTTCAAATCTGTCCATTCTTTGGGTCATTTTATCGATTTTTTACCGCCTAAGTTGGCCCCCATGTTTTGTATCTCATTCAATAGTGTGGTGATGTCACCTTTGGTGGTGGCAGCAATCGCTTCGGATGTGTCCATGGACATAGTTGCTGTAGGTCTGCTCAGCGGAGGGGACGGGTCATAGGCAAATCTGGCTAGTTTGTGAAGTGGGTCCATACAGTGCAACCCGGGTCAGAGGAGGCACACGCCCCTAACTAGGGGGCCCTACCCTCTTTGAAGATGTGGAGGACTGCAGGTTCAAGGCTGTCCCCTAACTTTGGTATTTCGTGCAAGTCGACGTACAGCCATCGGGACGTGGGGTGTGCATTCCGTGGGGACGTGCAGCAAGTTCCTCAAATAGTACTACCTGAGTTGTGCTCTGTGGGAGGGAGGATTGGTTCTGGCAGGGTCTGGTACCTTGTTCCTAGAGGTATCGTCGTCCGTCAGGAGCACCAAGAGCCTCAAAGCGTAGATCACAAGGGGCGGGCACGTGTCGCCACCATACCGGTATAGAGTGTGTAGGAGGCATTGGTATGAAGGTTCTCTGGGTTCCCTAATGGGCAGGGACCAATTTGTGTGCGGGGTTGAGGGAGCAGGTTCCACCTCTGAGTGCTCGTTGCTTACTGTCAGTGCGGGGTGCTGTTTGAGAATTCTGGGCTCCGAGGGGTGTAATTTGTATATATCCGGTAGTTCTTCAGAGTAAGGGAGCTTCAGTGCTTTCCCCAGGTCCGTCAGCGACCTATGCTTATCATGCAACGTTGGCGCACCTTCAGCTCACATCGGTGACCTCAAGGGGTCCCCTTTTGCCCCTGCGCTGTAGCTACCCGGGGCAGAGTACGTGGTGTGGCACTAGAATCAACTGGGCTGCAGGTCCCCGTGTGTCCACTTGGGCAAAATGGAGTGTGTCCAGCAGTACGCGCGTATAATGTTGCTCCTATGAGGGGGCATTGATTAGTAGATCCTCAATCATGTGCTTCAATCTACTCCCCTGGCGTTGTGCTCTTGGGGTACGTGCGTGCAAGTGACAGTGCCTCTGGGGGGGTGCTATTTCTATGTAGCTTCAGTGTGCCAGCTTGTGGGGGGCTGAGAAGTAATTCCAGGGTCTTGCCATTTGCTATGTCCTCAATCTGTTGATCTCGGTATCAGATTTCCCCCTGCATCGGGGGGGTCAAGTCCACACTACTACGTGCCGACCACTCCGTGGGGCGTAGGGAAAAGGAGGCTGTAGTCTCCCTGGGGGAGGTCGGGTGCTTTCCAGTGGGTCCTGCGCCACCTCCGCAAGAATCGGGGCGTTTATCTGTAGGCGGCGACTTGCAGGGCTGGAGCCGCGTATTGCGCTGCTTGTTCTCGGCAGGCACTTTCAGATGAGAGGGTCCGGGTCCGTTCCCTACGCACCGGTGCTCTGATCTCTGGCCACGGCGCTCCGAGGCACCGCGGCCTAAGTTGGCTCAGTGGACTGCTCTCTGCCCCAGGGTACATCTCCACTCCAGGCTGGTGTTCCGCGTGCAGGGGTGGGGGTCCGCGCCGGGGAGTCAGCGGGGCACCTCAAAGCTGTGCGTTTCAGGCCAGGGAGGACGCACCGACAGGTACCTTGAAAGTCGAGCGTTCTCCTCCGGGCAGGCCCGCCTTCCAGCACGGCCGCAAGGAGTCTTCTTACTTTCGATTTCAGTCTCCCGCCGAGGCGAGACTTCCAGTGGGGCGTTCTTGGGCTTTCCGGCCCCGATTTCTCTCGGTTTTTCTCCTATGCCGTGGGGGGGTGTTCCGACGCCCAGGCCACGGGTTTGTTTCCGCGGGGGGGGGTCGCGACGTGGGGGCTCAGCGCACTTCGCGGACCTTCGGAGACGGAGCTCACACGGGACAGGCAGTCATCCATGCGCCCCCTGGTGGACAGTCCCAGAACGCCCTTTTAAAGGTGCTTACTTACAGAGTTTTTTTATTGCATTTATTTCAGCGCATCAAGCCCTGAGGCATCTAGGCACTAGTTACAGAAAGTTCATAATACATTAGTGAAGTACAAGAATACGCATATGGTTACAGACAGAGTTGGTGTGTGTATACAACCTGGCAAAGCCTCGCCTCATGTTATGGGGTGCTAATTCAAGTATGCAGAAGTAGGTAGGTGAAATGCAGAGTAGTTAGTGACATAACAGCTGTGGGCACACTCCAGGAAAGGCCACACCCAGTGGCTGGGGCTACATCAGCAGTGTCGGGAATGCATATGAGATCTTAGGGGAGGTCAAAAGGTAAGGAGTGGGGGGTCCAGTACTTGGAGACAGTCCTGTGCAGTCCATATCTGTTTTGGTGGATGGGATAGATGGCACTTGTACAAGTTGCAGGTTGGGTGGTATGGACAGCAGCATGGTATGGAAAAAGTGGAACGAATAGGGAAAGGTGGGGACACGAGTCAGAACTCATGCGCGCGACAACTTTACTGAAGTAGTATCATGTCAATAGAGCGGGATATGGCTCCATTGAGTGGGCTTACCTTACAATCAGAAAAGCAGGTCGAGGGGAATGCGCAGGTGGGCCCTCAACCAAATGGGGGTCCATGATTTGGAGGTGGGGGGCGGTTGGGGTGAGCCGGAGGGTTCCAGAGTGATCGGGTCTCTGATTGTGGCCCAGTCCACCTCCATGGCCGTGATCCAGTATCTCAACTGGCAATAGCGGAGTCTCTCTGACTCGGGTAAGGAGAATCTCATTTTGAATTCTTCATAATGGAGTGGCACCCCCGTTGAGCCAGCGGGTTAACGCGGCAGGGTGCAGTGCCGGGGTGAACTCTTTTGCACTTTTATAAATTGCTTCCGTTCACTCTTAGGGCTCACTCCATTCGCAGCACAGGTGTGACGCTAGTGTTTATCACAAATGTACCATTACAAGCCATTAAAGCAGCAATATGGAGCTCAGTTATGCATTCATGCAACACTATTGTGTACATATTCAGCTAATTCATAGATGGGGCAAACTGTCTTCAAAAATGTATTTGCTACTGCATCCTCAGCTCAACCGTCCCCTTCTTCTGGTACTGTTTGCTAATCTAAGCAGATTCACAAGTCTCTGAAGACTAACATTATTTACCCAGTAATCTTCTTTCTGTGGCTTGTATCCATTTAGAATCACATGCACCAGCCCCACCTCCTCTCTCTGAAGCAACAGGACAATATGAGTCCATACCTGTGTCATCTTAGAAAAACAAACAATCTGAGGATGACAATGCATGAACAATTATGGGTCACTGAAACACGCGGGATAGGGATAATGTGACAGGAATGCCCGTCTCTATTTTGAAATTCGAAAAAACAAGATGCAACACTCTGAGCCAACCACTAGATGGCAGCCTCTTCAAAGCATGTTATTCTAAGCAGATACAAGACACATAAATATGATTACTGGACAAGCAATGTTCTATAAATAGCCAGAGTGTGGAGATGTGTAGGAGTGAATTATGGAAGGGTTGTAAAATGGAGGGGATGAAGACCCCCCTCCCTGCTAATCCAAATATGTTCTATGTTGCGTCATTACTGAAATGTCCTTGTGTCAATGTACGCCCTGGTGCCCACGGTGTATGGAGCGATACAAATGAATAATAAAGGGGAGCCCCCCTTTAAACAAAGATACCTTAAAAATATCTTCTACGGTTAGCCTTGGGATTTTTCCCTCCATTATCACATAGGGGAAACTTGCTATATGATTTAGGCTCCAGATAAGAATACATGCTTTAATGTATTTGCTCAGCTCGCATTGCAAAATACCATTGGTCCCAATCATACTTGATTTCACACCATAAGCAATCCCCAGTTCTTAAAGGGTCCTGTTGAGCAATTCCACCATCTTTGCAAATGTGCTTCACCTGTAAGCCTGTTGCATCAACATGGGTTGTCTCTAAAATGATTCTTCAGTTGGAACACAGCATTCAGTGGTCACTATAACCCTTGCCTTGGTGCTTGCATCACTTTGATCATTTGTAATAATATCGCTTTAACATGTGTAATATGTGAGCGCTCCAGGCATTCCCTGTACTAAACCGTGTGGAGTGCTGGTGTGTTCTAGCCAACATATGGAAAATTGAACTCTGATCAGCAGCTACACATATTGTGTCCTGGGTTCGAATCCGGGTTCCCACCCTTGTAGGCTGGTCTCCGGCATGAAGCACGATATAAAATCAAACATTTTTATTTTTTGGTGTCCAGCGTAGAGGGCCTTTTGGGGAAGTGGCCAATAATACACCAGTGTTCATGGTGTATGTGTTACCTGGGCTGTCATGGCTCGTTCGGACCTCATGGCACCTGTGATTTCCTAATTTCCCTTCATGTCTAGTCTTCCTGCTGTCCTACCGTGAAGTGCAACTCCAATTTTATTTCTAGCCTGATTTGCCTTCTGCAGCAGTGCCCCCAATACGTACACTCATTACGTACGTAATGCCTCAGTTAGTATAACAACAGTATCCTGGCCCTCCCTAAGGAACATATGTACTAGCATGTCTTAAGGAGGGGATACATCTGTCTGAAACATTTCCATAGTATCATCAGCTGAGATATCCGGAGTTGGGTGCCTTACAGACCCGCAGCCCTCCCTTAACTCCCCTAACTTAACTATTTCCCTAAACCCAAACCCTACACATATATACGCAAAATTAGTTGTAAAAAACTCAACAAATTCTTCTTCGACAAAATGTACTGCGGCAAAGACTCCCATTGCCTCAATAAGTGCCTTCATGGGAGATGGCAAATACTCAGTACTGTTGTCCTGATGTCTGTTCTTCCCAACCTGTTTCAGGGAAAGGGGAGCCCGACAACAGTGTCTCCAATTTAATATTGGGGTTATTTTTACGGATCACAACTACTGAAACTTGGAGCCTTCCAAAATACGTCCTTTCCTGGATCACTTCGTCCACCTCTCGTTACGTGCACTGCTCTAAACGGATTTTGAGTTTTGACTTTCATAATTTGTGTCCCATGCACACGCTGGGAAGGGTGGGTAGAATGTTGCTAACTGACCCTGCATTTCTCCACTCGGTACTTCCGCATCTGTCAAGGCAACCGGCAAAACTACTTGAAGTAAGAGATTGCTCATTTGGACCTTTTATTAGCCGAGAGGCTCACAGCGCCCGAAATATGTAGGTTTCATTAGGAGTAGTGTGGTAACCGTCAAACATGCGGTAACAGTTTCTGTATTCTGCATGTTTTAACACTGTAAAGTGTTACTGGTTTTGTTAGTGAAATCCTGTAAATCTTCCTGCCCCTGCGTGGACGTCATTTCCTCTGCAGGAATACCCTAGCAGATGGGTTATTGCCCATGTGGAAATGCTGCGTGTCCTCGATGGAGTCCAGAGGGACTGCAACACAGGAAGAACTACGGGCCCGCATTACTCGACGTCATGCAGACCCTTTCCGTTACCACATGTGGTTATGGGAATAAAGTCTGGCCCTCTGAAGGGCAAGGTGGTGGAGGCAATGCACAACCAGGGGTCGACTGGGAGCCAAAAGAGGCCCTGGAAATAATGTTCAGAGTGGTACCAAATTGCACATTTTCAGCAATCTCAACACTTTTCCTATGAGAAAATTTGAAAATACCACAGAAAAGAAGCCCAGGGTGCAGAGGCCTACCGGCAAATCTCCAGAGTTCCCTATAGGTCAGTCCAGCCCTGTTCACAAAGGACACATTATTTTTCTTTCTCCCAGAACCATGAGTAATAAATGCTGTTTGCGTCCATGCATACCGGGTTGTCTCAAATCTCAGTTACCTTACACTATTGGTCCGCCGCCATAATGAGGGTTTACCCCATGATGCATCTAAATGGGAGTGCAGAAGGAGCACGTGCCCCTGGCCTCTACCACGGGAAGGGGGCATCCACCCGACTGCCGGGGAGAAAGTCAGTGCACATTTGTTACCAAACATTAACACATTATGATATTGTAAAAGTACACCGCTAAAACACTGAGCCTGCTGCCTGGCTGTTGTTGACAACTAATCTCTCAATTGATCAATTAATCCTGTAATACATTCTGTGTTCACTTGAGCACATGCAGTTGGTGTGTTCACTGTAGAGCAACTGATGTATTGTTTTCATCTTTCTTTAGGCAAACTTCTGATCACTCCCAGTAATGAAATAAAAGGAAGAGACAACTGTGGGTCAGGAGCCTGGTTGTTTTCTGTAGGAAGGTCGTTACTGCTTCACTTGCTATGGGGGAGTCTCTAGGACCGCATTAATGGGTGTTAAGTAAATCTATGCCCAAAAGTTGGAACTTTGTAATCCGTAACGTGTTTCTTACAGCAGTACTCGGTTATCGGGCCTCATTACAAGATGCCAGTATTTCAATGGTAAATCTGCTGAAATACCACCAAAGGGAATTACCGTTACCACCACATGGTCCTGTGGATTTACTGCTGGATTGTAAATGTTGGTAGGGCAATGCAAATCCTCATTTTAGGAGACTATAGAGCTACATGGGGATTACAGCAGTAATGAAACCAATTGTGACGATTTTTGGTGGTGAGATGGTGGGTTTTTCTCCAGCTTTTTGCTGGAGGAAAATCCTACACCTTACCACCAGACCTGTAGTGCGGCGATAATGGAATTACTGGTGTTTTTACCTGCACTGTTGTACTCGTAATGAGGCCCATTGTGTTTTATGCTTTGTACTGGGTTCTGATGTGATCCACATTCCACTAATCGGCATCCGTTTCATCTTGCTTCAATCAGGAGGGAATTTAATTGTGGTGGTGTATTCTTCGGAATACAGTGTACATGGTAACAAAAAGGGTGTCATGTAGGAATATGGTTCTGGTGGGTATGTTAACTCCACCACACAGATGGCAAAGAGTAATGGCGGAACAATGTCCATTCTTCTTTGCTCTGTGCTCCTCATAGATGATGCTTTAGTTCGTTTCTCTTCGCCAATTAGCATGAATCATCAATAGGGCCAGGCCCAATTAATCACAGCCACAGATTTTCAGCCCATGGACCTCTTTAAATACCCACAAAATGATCTTTCTACCTCCACTCTTACACCCCGCATTGCCACTTATCATTCATCCTCTCGAATGGTAGCTATGGACGAGTAGCCAAGGCTGAGACTCAAAGGAGGTGATGCAGGCTGGTTCTTAGATTCAGTGAATCCCCAAGATCCCCACAATGGAATGTCCACGTGCTGTTAGGTGATAACACAGTTCTTTTATTAAAGGATACAACATCAGGTAGGTATAAACAAAAGTAAATAAGACTCACTTTGTACTGGAAATCTAATCATTAACTTAATGTATACAGTTCTATGTGTTACTACAGTTACCTTTAACTTTAGTTATAATGCACCAACTGCAGACATTATTAAAAAGAATTCATGTTGTTAGGCAAGGGTTAACCTCATGAGCATTAATGTAGAAAGGCAGGTAATATTTAGAACATAGGAAGCCATACTGCTTGAGGACCCCCCTACCTAGATAACCTGTAAGGTTAAGGTTTACTTTGTTGTACATCACAGCCCAGTCCAAATATGTTCATTAAGGGTCTGCTTCTCTGTCTATAGAGCCCACTACCCCAAAGTACTTTGGAAGCCACAGGAAAACCTGATCCAAGATGAATCTGGGACCCTGGATGAAACTTGAGGATGGAAGATGTTCTTCCTCATCACAGTACCTTGGGTGCCTTGGAAGGCAAAGTGACAGAATTTCTCTGTTTCACTCAGCGATGAACCTCGAGGATGGACCCCACTCCTTGTAAAAAAGGAGTCACTGGGACATCAGTGTCGAGCAGGAGAAAGGAGCTAAGCAGTGTCAGAAAGGCAGAAATGCAGGTCTGTCACACTGGTTTCCGTTGTTGGGTTGCTACGCCGGCTGTGGATGTCCACGAAGATTAAACTTGCTGTGGACCTCAACAAAGTTTGGATGAAGAACATACATCCTCTGGTGGTCATTCATAACTTTTGGTAGTGGTAGTAGTAGGTGTCGTTTTAGGTATTCCACGGTTGGCTGCCTTCCGGTTCTTCGGTTCTGCAGACGCAGCACAGGTGACAGGGTGGTGGACATGATGGCTTCTGGAAACTTAGACTCAAGCACTGGACTGGACTACAGAGCTTCAGCAAGTCTGAACCCTCTGGACACTTTTTTTGTGGTTTGGTGTCAGGAAACCCATCAACTGGCACTCCTACACAGGCGTCGACTCTGGATATTCTCTGGTGCAGAAAAGTAGAGAGATGTCATGGCTGCAGTGCCACTTGAAGATATCTTGTGTTTCTCAGAACCTTGGCAGCTCTGGGTGTTGGGCAGTACTTTTCCAGGGTACACCCTCTTCTAGGTGATACACAGAACCTTGCCTTCCAGTGGTCACAAACACTCCTCTGGGCCCTGGCCAAAACAGATGGACTTCTTGTCTTCAAGATATCCAAGCCCTCCTCTTCTGGTCCCACAAAGATCCCTTCTCTGGACAGCAGACACACAGGACTGGCTTACAGGACACTTTGGATGAAGAGCAGCAGTTGCACGATGTCCCCTCGTAGCTACAGGAAGAGGTTGCCTATCTAGGTCCTCTCTGGTTCAGTCCACAAATCAGCAAGGCAGCCTTTGGATTTCTTGAAGAGTTGCAGCAGCAAAACCTCTTCCTCCAGCTGGATTCAAGGATACAAGCTTATTGAGACTTTAGCTTCTTGGTTCGGTTTTGACTTTCAGCTTCTGACAAGGAGGTGAGTGAGGGGTCCCTTGTTATACAAATATCTCCCCATTCACTCAGCTGAGCTAGTCTCAGCCAATGGCATACATGTGCATTGCAAGCAGCACCCAATCGGGCTCACAGGCATTCAGGCTTTTTGTAGGGAAGTGTTCAGGTAGGTGCAATGACAGCTCATACAGCTAGTATAGTTCATGTATCTTTATTATGCTAGATACTGCGTAGGTCAGAACCCTGGAGGAAACACTGGCAGCATCCCACCCGGCAGGTATACGGTCTCCAACTGCCAATCCAAGAACACCCACACGTCATCCCTCACGCTCCAACAATCACTCATCATTTGGGAACCACGCAAGCACTCCAGCACCACTTCCAGATTATAACACTTCTCCCTCCGAAGATTTCATAACAGGAAAAATGTGCATGAACATGTGGCCACCACACCATGAACAAAAACCTAACCATTACTGTCGGACACGAACACAAAGGAGTGACACTAAGTCATCTGAACCTCACCAATGCCCTCTTAACCCAACCATATAACATAGAATTTCTCCACTGACCACAATGCCTACTGACATCTAGAAAAAGGCCAGACCTACCAAACTACAGTACACCGCAACACCGTTCACACCCACAGCAATGTTTGATCACACACCCATCCCTACTATACCAACCTAATGGAAACCAGTTTCCTTCGAGGACTGAAATTTAAAAAACCGCACATCCACCAGTCCCGAGCAGCCCCTCGGGACCGAAGGTCTGCCACACCCAATCAATCTAACGGTTACACGCAACTAACCAACCACAACCCTGAGTGCACAAACTCAGGCCTGCCACACCCGAGCACAATCCCAGCTCACCATGAGCAAACAAGCACATCCTCCCAAAGGTTCTGACAACACCAAATCCTCCAACAGGAAACCTCGCTGACACCAACATGGCCAAACCATTTCCAAATACGTACACAGCACATCCACACGAACACAGCCCATCCACACTCGCCACAACCAATCCTTACACCAACAAATGACCTGTTCCAAAAACAGTCACACCACGACCAACAAATCCGAGTAATGAAACCCTGCGTGTCCACCAGTCACCTACACCACATGGCCCCTAGCCATTGCCAAATGTAATAATACTACAGCACACCAAACCACCCCTGACAATGACTCCAACTCAACTCACAGGACCCAGCTGTAATCCTGCAAGGACTCAGGGGAGCTTAACAATACCCCAGTGCACAAACCACGCACTAGAAAACCCATAGACCCGCCAGGCCATCTATGAACTCATAGACCCGCCTTGCCATCTATGATCAGCAACACCATTCTCAACAACAAAACCCGGAACCAACACCAAAAGAAAAGCCCCAAGGACGCTGACCACCTAACACAGCAACATGCCTACCGAACTAGGCTAACATACAGAAAATAAACACTGCTAAAACAGAAACCTCATACCCATTTGCTGAACCCACCCAGCATTCAGTGCACAACACCCACTCACTCATGCATGATACTCCACATGCACCACCTCGATGAGCGTAGGCATACACCACCTAACCACACGCAACTGTAACACCACACAGCTCAAGCATACTTATAGTTGAGTGAAAATCCACAACATTCAGAATGAGAACACATTGACTATTAACCCAAATGCCAATTAACTCCATAACATCAATAGACAGGAAGCGCAGGAGTATTTGAGGAAACCTCACCACCCTCAAGTCTATCCCAGCAACACAATGAAACATGGTCATTAAAATGCCCAATACTCCACCCCGCTCCCTCGAGTCAGTCCATCCCCTAGTTACAGGAAAGCCCAATCCATGTATTGAATTCGGTAACGGGCAACCACAAACCGAATCCACCTGCAAAGAAATACATAATTTCCTGACACATTTCAAGCTTACTAAACTGAAATAATCATGACCTCAACCGACAACCTCAAAGTTAGTCCTCCGCCAATGTGAGGTTGTTTATCCTTATGTAGAAATTGAACAGCTCCTGATCAAATTCCCTCAGTATTTGAAGAAGGACATCACAACCGTCGCAATAAGGTTCTCACCAAGAAATGCCTCCATCGACTCTGATGCAGTTAGTCTAGATGGTAGGAATTCCAACTCCCAACAGGAACAACAACGCACAGCTAGTATAGTTCATGTATCTTTATTATGCTAGATACTGCGTAGGTCAGAACCCTGGAGGAAACACTGTCCGCATCCCACCCGGCAGGTATACGGTCTCCAACTGCCAATCCAAGAACACCCGCACGTCATTCCTCATGCTCCAACTATCACTCAACATTCCGGAAACCACGCAAGCACTCCAGCTCCACTTCCAGATTATAACACTTCTCCCAAAACAAGACAACCAAAACACAGGATGCGGATTGGAGGCAACTCCCCAGCCTTTCAGAGCACACACTGCATTGATTCTAGCTTCAGTCAGGGCTGGCTCGGACATTGTCACACAACCAAAACCAGACACCCACAACACAGAATGTGAATTGACTCAGCTTTCCATTCATGCAGCACCCACCCCAAGGGTGTACCCACAAAAAGCAGTCCCTGGGAAGGCTCCAGCCAGTCTGGCAGGTGGGAGCCCGAGAGCCATATAAGGTCCTTCCTCCCAACAGCCATTCAGGGGAAGGGAACAGGGCTTTGAGAAACAAGGGGTTAAGGAAAAAGAAACCAGGAGGCTACAGTGGCCATCTTGCCTTTGTGTAGGAGTCCATTGATTCCTATGGCTGGCTTGGGTATCCCAAAAATGGAGGATACCCAGAGCTACTGTCAAGTCAGCACGTAGCAGCCAGCAGCCCATACCTACTCTGTGGGAAATACACATGTGACCGAAAACATAAACAAGGGGTGCAAGGGGGTACCCCCACCCATGAGTGCCCTAAGGCTATCCCATGGGTACTGTTCCCAAAAGGTAAAAATGAAGAGATGCACTGCCAAGGGTCCAAACTGGACTCCTGCACAGAAAACACACCCAGAGAAGTGGTAGGACCTCCAAAAGCATTTCCAGCATCAGACTAGGGATCCGAGTTTTCAGTTTTTACTGATTTTTACATATAAATACAGAGGACATTCACTCTGTTGCCTTCCAATATATATTTGTTAAAAAGTGGAAACAGTGGAAGTCTCTTAGCTATTTAAGAAAGCAAGTATGCCTTTTAGGCCAATAGCTCTGCAAAGCAACACAATGAAGAGGCTAAACAGAGTGATCAATTTCTCTTTAAATTTGGTTAAAGGTTTACAGTGATGTTTTAACATGTCAGCAGAAGGAGCAGCTGTTTCTTTTAAAGTTGAAAATGGATCTTGTATTGAAGCGCACAAACCTGTCTCTCTAAGCTTCCCGTTACAGGCATCGAACGGCTAGATTTTGAATAAATTAGGAAAAGCACTAGTTGCAACTTATATTTTATAGAGAAACTACAAATTAGGATAAATACAGAGAAAAAGACAAACATGAATACAGAGTAATACAAACGTAAATGTTGAAAAATAAATACCATAACACTGGGAGCCTTCACCTAAGATATGGTGCATTTACCAATAGATATTTTCTTTACACTAAATACGGTATCATTCAGAAATTAGTAAACAAAGGTTTGCTATTTGTTTCGGACCTGATGTTATGCACTGTTAAATGTAGGGTTATCTCACTAATAGGCAGTAGTGTTGGTGTTTCAAGCTATATAAATCCCCCAGGATATTGCAACATTGGTTTCCAAATTTTGTGGCAAGAAAAAGAAAATATTGAGGCAAAAATATGTAAATTTTGCAGCACGTATGCTTAATTAAAATAATTATATGTGGCTACTAAACTAACAATTTGTTTTCTAGCACCCTTATTTTGCCTCCAGATTATTTTCAATCTAGAGGCACAATAAGGGTGTTCGAATCTCCCACAGAGGGACTGCCTTCATATATATGATGTTTGATTAGTGGTGGTTTAGGATGTTGGTGCTGTTGGCTCTGGAACTCAGGTACTTTTAATCAAACTACTTTAGTTAAACACAAATTAAACCAACTTTCTCAGCTAGCAGGCATACAAAGGGGTTATGGTGTGAACTTAGCAACACACAATTTAAAGCAGGACAATTCTTCAAAAAGGAAACCTAACTCATTAATGAAAGGTTACCAACTTTGTGAAATGAAGTTTGTCTAGTGCTGTCAAATTTGGATCAAATTCTGGAACACATTCATGTTGAAAGACAGTATTTTTGTATCAGGTTTCTTCATAGAATCAATTTAATGGGCATTTGGTGCAAATCTCAGAGTTGTCTGCTTTGACGTTTGTGATTGTTGCTATGCATCTACACCTTTATAGTATAATAATTAATGTTAGCAAACTCGTTAAGTGAAATTAAATATAGGAAACTAGCTTAAGCCGGTGTATCATAAGCCAATCTAGCACTCACTACCACTATCCATCTCTTTCTTGCTCTTTCTGTTTCACTCTAAATCTGTCTCTACGTGGGTGAGAGGAGGGTAGTCGGGTACATCTTTACTAAAGAAACCGCACCCGTTACTAATAGCTGAGCGACCAGAGGAAATAACAGATCTTGAGGGAGGACTATTTTTGGTCCTCAAAATCAACCTTTAAAAAAGGGTGATATTTAATTATGCTAACATTGTAAAGTTGCTCTTTTAAAACTTTCAGAATGTTTATTTCTATTGATCACTTCCAGTATATTGTATTTATAAAATATATTGTAACAATTGCTTTACTGGGAAAAGTGCATTATCAAAACCTAGAATAACCATATCAAGTATTTTTTTAGAACACCAATTACAAATTCACAAATCTCAATTTCCTGATCCTATTCTAACAACTTTACACACCTGACTATATTATATATGGTTTGTTTGGAAAGGTAAATACAAATGTGGAAAAAATGAAAAAAGGTGCAAAAAGAGGGAGAATGAAAAGGAGGGTACAGTGGTAGGATTAGCGGCAAAGGAGGATATGAGTGTTGCCCACCTCATTAATAAAAAAACAAAAACAATGTGGTTAAGGGAAACATTTTGGTTATTAGTTTGAGAGCCACACGAATTGACCATTTCTTTTACTGCTCATATCCAAACAGGCTATCCTTCCCAGATTGACAGCCTGGTACACTTAGCCCTACAGATGAGGGCTGTATCTGCCACTTTAACTTCCTAAAAATTGACACATACTCACAAATAAGAAAATTAGGGAGTATAAATGCTTTCAACAAAAAAAATAGGAAACTGACACATGGGAGGTTGTTCCCCTGCTTTCACAAACACATCTCCATGGATATGTTTGAACCAGCAGTACGCGTGCCACAGGAAACAACTCTGCTATAATTATTGCCTGATCCAAAGCAGGGTCAATGCGCTTGTCTTGGGAGCAAAATAACAGCAGTGCAACACAGGTTTGAATCCCAGGTCCGTGCTTAGAAACCGTTCAAGTATTAGGCACATTATACATAAACAGTTATAATTGTATTATAATTTTAATGTGCTAGGTGCAAAGAAATATTTATTACAAAACCTTTCTGATTTATAGTTAAAACATATTTGCACTTGCTAATAAAATACCCCTATTGGCAATGTTTGAATTGACTGGTTTCCTCCCTAAAAAAATCATTTAACTCCTAATTTAAAAAGAAATGGTGAGTAACATACGCCCACTTTGCAATGTTGAAATCAAAGTGCATTTTGGGACTATAAGAATGCCATCAGATCTTTATATTTGACAAATATGTCTGTGATGAAAGGGTTGCATGCTTGAATTACTAACTACAAACACCTGGCTTGGTACTCAGTTCACTTTTCACAGCACTCGCCATAACACAATCTTTGTGACACTGACCCCTACCTGCTGATTCAGACAGCCATTGGATTTGGATGTGAGGGTATAAGGGCCCCAACAGCACTTCATTGAGGTCTTTGGGCCGTCCTTGTCTGTGCTGAATATTAGCTCGTTCTCCGGTGAAGATGGCTGTGCACGTGCTCAGACAGCAAAGCAGACAGTCTAGGAGAAGTATATATTAGTATGAAAAACACACACGTGCAACAGGCGCACCAATGCCCACACTAAAGTTAACAAATGACGAGAAGGATTACAGTAAAACACAAATCCACTCTACTCCCGAAACAGTCATTATACAGCCGCACACATGCACAAACCCACACAATGAAATCCTCTTCAGTGTCTGTGAGTGAAACAACGTCATCAAGCAGGGGATCTACTGGGGTTTAAGCGCCAACGAAGAATGGTGCAGGAAACAGGATTAGTGCAGGCCTAAAATGTCACTGGTGGTGCCGCTAGAAGGTGCAGTCCTTAAACAGCCAATGTCCCATAACCTCTCCCATCAGAGCTGGTGGCCTAACTCATATGTATGCCAGCCAGTGGGCTGCACTAACTTGCTCTGTCCCCAGAGCGGTGTCGGAGCATTTTCTCACTTCCGGCAAATAAGGACATGTGTCACCTCACCACTCAGTGGGACACACAAATGTAAGCCATTTAGTGAAGTGGCAAATCGGGCAAGTATGACGATCCTAAAATGGTGTCTGTTTTCTTTCCACAGTTGGCACTGTTTGCACACAAAAAACAGGTGATGTATTACAGTTGGAACACTATAAGGGACCATATCACAATAAACCACTAAAGTAGATTTTACATGAAACACTGTTGCACTTTACATTTCCATTCCAAATAATGCAATTGTGTGGCTGTGTGTTGAGTGTAGCTTGAAAATATACTGAGTACAATTATACTAGACTAAAATAAAGCGCTCTGTTTGGAGAGTGCAGTGCCACATTCTGCAGATGGAGCAGGGAAGCCAGAGCCCACAGCAGGTAAGTGCGGAATGGGTGGGATGGGGGCTGAGGGTGCCGCATAGCGGGCGGGGGCTTTGGTGAGGGGCCAACAAGGAAGGGGAGAGGGATGCGCTCAAAAGGTCACACAAGAAGGATACAGCCTTTAGTGCTCGAATCTGCAGTGCAACCTTTTGTGCTTTGCAAACAGACATAGAACCAAATAAAGCACAAATGCAGCAGCCAGTGGGCCATGCACTATAAAACAGGCTGCAATCGGCAAAGAAAAAGAGCACTGGAACCAAACTGAATGAGAATCGCATCGCATTTCTAGCACAAAATGAAATGCATCCTTGATGTTCAAGAGCTCTGTGGCCAAAATGTTCTAATTGGCCTCATCCTGCAGTTACATTTTGTGAAAAAAGCTAAGTGGATGTAACTGATTGGATTACAATGCCTTTGGAAGGGAATGGCATGTAAGGTCAAATTGGAGGCATGGTTGCTGAGTTCAATATTGGTCCAGAATAGAATTGTTCCTTCAGTAAAATGAAATGCAAGCTCTGCTTCTTCAGGCCAATGAAACGCAAGACCTTTTCTCATGCAACGTTTTGGAGGATGGCAACCTCAAACTCTCTGAACCATTGATGGAAGTTGGCAAATACCAAACGTTTTGTATATATGCCACATTCGCTAGAGATGGATCAATCATTACCTTCCTTACCCGTCATCCATTTGCAGTCCTGGCTACGAAAAAATAAATCGCAAGTATTCCACTGCCCAGGCATGATGATGACTTTTTCTGGTTTGAGGGACAAAGAGAGAGTGTGAGTTTTGTATGGGAGGATAGGTCCTGAAGACCCCCCGCCCCCTGACATGCCCCACCTACGTGAGGTTCGTGGCTTGTCAGGGGCCCCCCCTGTCACCGGGGCCCAGGTGACGGGGTGACTACTGATGGACAAACAGGACTGATCGTGTTGTACTGTAACAGACCATGGACACCATTTTGGAAGCCTCAGGACTCCATTTTAGATACTAGCGACCCAAACCCCAACGAGACAGCCTGGCTGCTTATGCTGCAGCTTGGCCCCCACTCACAGAGGGCCATGCCCTTCCCCGGTGCCTCCACACCATGGCAGATCCGCTGAAGGCCCGTTCTCACGAGCAACCAGACACGAACAAGTATCAGAACAAACACTGTATCATTTACCTTCTGCAGTACATCACTGTCCCCGAAGTGACCTGACTCGCGGTTGAAGTCTGGAAAATAACAGAAAACCATCCTAATAGGACAGGCCTCGACTCCGCATCTAACCCCTAACATATAAACCATATGGTGCCAACACCCTCCTCACATGAACCCCTATCGATGTTTAACAACTCCCCCAAAGCCTAACGAATCATAAGGGTTATTATGTTCATTATAAACATCTATGTTTTGGGGACAGGATGAAAGTTCATAAGTGTCGGTAAAGTAAGCATGGCCTCAGCTCATACACAATACCATGTGCCTAGAAGACTTAATGAAAAGAAATTGACACACCAACTAGTGCTAACGAATGCTGCTAAGTAGAAAGGAAGGCAGAAAAAGCATTATTGCAAGCATGTGTGTGTTGCACAGAAGGACACGTTTAAATGTACAAGCCAGAATGAAAATATATTATCGCCTCTGAATGTATTGCTTCTATACTCCTGAGTACACCACCAAACCTAATGCTATCTCATGTGTTATTCAGCTACTACCGTGTGAAATTGCTAAAATGTAGTCGTCCGATGTTTAGTGACGTATGAGACACTGCCAAATTATTGTAGACAAACATAAAATAATACACAAATGTATAGACTGTAGAAATGTGTGATCGCTTTTAATATTACTAACTTTATTAATAATTTCCTTGTTTTACACAGTGTGCAGCCCAAGCACATGGAATTGCTCACACACACACACCCAAGGCCATCTCCCCTCCCCTCCCACCAAGGCACGCTAGGACAAGCTGGTGTGCGAGCAGCACAGCCTCACCTCCCCCCATTCTGCTGGACCCGCTTCAAGTATTCACCTCCCCCCATGTCCGAGACCGCCATGGTCGGCCAAATGAATTATTTACAACCCGGTCCTAAACCCCACCGCCCAAGGGGCCGGCGCACCCTCGCTGATCCAGTAGTACTCCAGTTTACCCCAAGTTAATGGGCCTTGGAGATAGGTATTCAACCCTGTACTAACATATCATAAAGTAATTCTTCACTACATCTAACAAGACCAGAATGACAGTGTAGCTCACCTCATGCCCTCAGACCAGACAACCAGGTTTATGACACCCGGTCAACAGGTCAGACGTAACAGTGTATTGATGTATTGGTAAAGGTTCACATTTTATGTATTCCTCCTGTGTCCTATTAACCCTTAAAGTAACATATTGCAGGATTTACAGGAAAACTGGAATTATCTAAACGGATGAATGTTTGTGGGTGTGGCCACAAGGGCAGAATGTCAGGGCAATCGTCCATCAATGACACTGACCTCACCTGGCCTGGCAGCCACACCTCGATGAGCCCAGCTGACCTATCCGCCCCACGTTGGCACCACGCTGATTTCCACCAATCATGGAGCTGCTCGTCACTACTGCACCTATAGTTAGTCGACGCCACCCAATCCCCAAGACTATGTGCCCCCTATAGTGTGTAGGTTTTCATGACGAAGTTTTGTAATAAATAAGACTGTCTTTGCTATTGTCAGGCAGAGCGCTCTTGGAGCTTGCAGAGTCCTTTGCATGCCCTATTTGATTAGATAAAGAACCATTTACATTAAGTTTAAAATAGAATTACTTTTGAGTTGTCCGTTAACCCTTCAGCTATCACAGGATCTACATTCCACATGGGAATACTGTAAGTATTCTTTGTGTATTGCCAAGCAGGAACAATAAAGCAAGTAGCAAAGCTGGTAACTGGTACAAACCTTTAAGGCCAAATGTATTCAGCAATAGCATAGTTGCAATGAGAGAATTTGCTTTTCAATTAGGCGTTGTGGTGACCAACGAACAACAGTGTCTGAAAGAGGGTGAGTCAGAACTACACTTCACTTGAGATAAGCGGGCAATCTCTGTTAACACATGTAAGCAAATGCATTTGGAATGTCAAACATAAATTAAATAAAGTAATCTGTTCTAACCAAAAATGTGTACTGTCGTTTTCCCCAACCTCAGCAGTTACCTTGTTGTGGTTGGGCCTTTTGAAGCACCAGGACCAAAGACTCCCTCCTTGTACTGAGCATAGGATTTGCTGTGACATTTGGCTGGTGGTGGAAGGGCTGAAGCTTTCGCACAGAAACCTCATACCTTTCCTACCTCTCTGACCTCTCGCTAATGGCAGTGGATTGAGCATGCTTAGTTGGCTTTAATAATCCGCTGCTCCTTTTGGTATGCTGACGAGACGGCCAGCCCTTTTTCTGCAGATAGGGCCTCAGTGGTGTGCACCCTTGCCCTAGAGAGTACCCCTCATCACTCTTAGAGAGATGCATTCCAGCTCTAGCCAGACCAACAAACTCAGCTTAGAAAATAATGTCCACGGGGCCAGTATGAGCCCCGGAACCCTTTGTAAGCAGTTTTCTTTGATCATGATTTCTTATTTTTGGATTTTTCAAATATTTTTGTTTTCTGAGAATTGTTGGATTGTTCTCTCTGCCCCTGTTTGAAACTGTGAATGCCGAAGAGACAATATCTATGCTGAACTCAAGCAGACTTTTAGCTTCCTGTTCCCACACCTTTCAGTTAGTTATTCCTTTATCTCGCTCTACTACCCGATCCACGCTATTCTTTGTTATGAATTAAACAATTGCGTATTTCCAATTAACTTGTCCTGTGTTGTGTCCAAACTGAGACCACCCATAACAGTAATACAATGAAATTGCTTTCACTGCTCAGTCAGACATGGCTGTATGAATTCTATCTCATTGCAACTTACATGATCAATAGACATGAATACAAACCCTGGAGAGTGCTCTAGGGGCAGGTACACCTGACAGTACATCAGGATTGTGTAGTGGTGGCTTGACAACATGGGCTCAAAAGTACATTATTTGTAAATAGAAAGAGTGTCCTTTTCTAAAGCTCAAGCATAAAACAAGGTGCTACATACAGGTCTAACACCGTTATGCCTGGTCTTAACACATGGTTGTGCTTTGGCTTCCTTTAATGGGTCCCAGACACGGTAGCAGCACAGGACCAGAGTACTACTTCTGTTTTTTCCCCTGCTCCACTTTCAAAATGTACTGCGTTCTAGGCCAATATGACATTTTCACACTTGCTTAAAAAACAATGTATTCCTATGGAATCTACCTCCTGCTAAATAAAACCAGGCTGAATCTACAGGAGTCCATTGTAAATGCTGCCTGCCGTATGTAAATACCAGGTGTTGCATTTACACTGGTTATGCTACAAAGTGCAAAAGTAAGGCCTCTTTTTTTTTTACCCCTTTGCAATCCTTAGTACAAATGACTAAAATGTAGCTGCCCTCATGCAGCAGGGTTTACTTCCTATCCAGGCTCTATTACCTATTCACCTCTTGATTACCACAGCAGGCGTTTTGCCTGCACAACATCCTAGTATGATGGACAGCAAACGTCATCACTATCGTGTTTTGTCCATTCCTCTATGGTCCCCCACACCTCCCCCTGCTGGCAAATTGGTTTACGTAGGATTAGGGATGGAAGAAAGGGTGATAAGAGGTGGAATCACTTTGGCCAACAGCGCTCAAAGGGATTGAGTCAGGGGATGGTCCTTAAAAACCAATGCGAGTCGGTAGCCTCCCAATCCTCTGCTGATGGCATAACATTAGATAGTTCCCCAGAGGCTGCTTACCTAGAGTTTTGTCCTGTCTGGCATGCCATGCTTGCCTGAAGGAGCTCCAGCGCACACTCCGGCTTTGTTGAATGAAGTGCCCCGTCTAGTTTCATATCAGGAGAGCACGGGGATCTCAGAATCCAGCAGCTATAATTATGGCCTGATGGATGAGATGGGTGGGCTTTAGCACTAAAAACGCGGCTAGTGGTTGTGTGTTCTTGCCCTTTTTAAATAAGTAGTGGGTAAGAAGGGTACTTGAGTCGGAGCAAACAGTCAGAACTCTTGACTGAAGGGATGGGCAGAATGATATTGACTTTACAATATTTTATCCTCTTCCTTGGTTACACCCAATGACTCATGAAAAAAAGGCAATTAGGTTTTCTCACCCCAGACATCTTCCCCCATGTATGCACTTTCCCTGCACGAAGGCCCCGGTTGAGCAAAGGCTACAGAGACTGGCCAGTGGTAGAACCTCTCCTCCTCCACAGAGGTGTACCTCATGAGCTGGCATGCAGTCTCCCCTATGGGCAAAAGCTTGGGGTCGGTCAGTGGAGTGACTGACTGATCTGGTAGGCTCCTCCGGTGGAAAGAGGCTTGGTGCACCAAAGTGCTTTGAGACTATTCATAAAAAGACATGTATGAGCCCAAGACAGAAGACACATGTAACACACCTGGAGAGTGCCTATTAGCAGAGGGGACTCGTTCTCTAACCACTGCTAGGAAGTTTGTTTTTTTGGAACATAGCAGTGTTGAACCAACAACTGGACAAAAAGGATTGGGAATCCTTCTTGGACCATGATGATGATATTGCTCTTCTGGAAACCTGGGCTGTCGCTTTTTATACTCCCACCAAACCCTTTAAAAAAAAACTAGGGTCACAGGGGGCTTAATAGTATGGATCTCAGTCGCCCTTGCAGTGACTGTGAAGTGTTTGCCCGCTAATTCTGCCACATATATTGCACTTTACGATTAAGGGCAAAATCGGTCATGGAAACTGTACATGTTTATATATATATGTATATATATAACCCTGGCTTTAATAATGAGCTTGTCGAAATCTTAATTAAACTCACTTTCATTGACAAATGATTTGTAATCTGGCAAGTTTGGGCCCACAACGGAAAGTCTGTTACTTGTATTGGGGAACTTTAACAGTCACATTAAAGATGAAACTAACGGTTTGTAAATATTGAATTTTGATAGCACCAGAGGTATTTCTGAGATGTGCTTCTTAAACATCAATTGGAAAGAAATGGGCACCCTGATGGGTTTGTGCACATTAACGAATGACCTACGTGCCTTGGTTGCTTACTCGGTGATACCCATGTGAATCTCACCTTTTGGAGGTGCACAGGTGTTGAGCCTGATAGATTGTAGTTCTGCCCCTGTGGTGACATGGTAATCATAAGGAGAGAGCAATCATGGACCCCTGTCCAGGATCTTTGCTCACCTATAGTAGTCTACCTCGATAGGAGGTAGCCTGGTGGGTTTCTCACTGAAGTGGGCACATGCACATTTCGGGGAATTACACTCAATTATGTATGGAGAAGTAATGAGGGCTCTGGAATTGAGTTTGTATGTGGGGACTGTGAGGAATTTGACCATCCGCACGGTGGGTGTGCACTCGTCTGGGCTTTTTGACATTTTTTTTTAAATAAAATGGAATGATGGTAGACTAAACTCAGGAAAATGTGTGGGGCTAATCCACACACATTTTCTTATGCCCACATCATGACAAATGAATGGACACGAGAACTCTGGCTACAGACACAGTCCACCCTGTAATATTTAGATGGAATGTGACAGCCAGTAGTACACCACTTCATCTCCAGAAAGGGGACGTGCCAACTTTCCACCTGCTATGGCCAGCCTAATTAACTAACAAAGGCTCCATGGATCTGCCCTGCACTTTTGTTAGGCCCTGCAGCTGGTGGCTACGATTATCATACTAATAGAGTGTACTTCAAACAGGCCCACCTGGGCCCTGGCTGCAGAGGTTAACAAATCAGACAGGAAACCCTAACAACCTTTTATATGTAACTGTGTCAAACAGAAGCCAGCCCACCACCCCCAGTGTCATTGACCATGAACTGCCATGTCTGGGACTGCGTGTTTACTTTTAGCCTTCGCGGCAGGGGGACCCCATTCATCAGGTACGAAAATGTGGTTTGCAGAAGCCAGAGAGTCTGGTCTTACTGCAGCTTCAAGGGAGACCTGCCGCTTTAAACAGGAACTGCAGAGAGATTCATTAACCAGAGAGAATCTTCGATCAACAACAGACAGAAAGATGGGTGGGACTTAGTATCACATGTTTTCACCCCATTAACTTCCCTGTTGCAAAGCACTCTGGTTATGACCTCATGCATACAGAAGATTGTTGTTAGAGACCCGATGATTGGTTCATTAAGGTAGGCTTGGCCTACACCAATCACTGTGGCCCACTTGGCTTTAAAAGAGGCTGAGCCCCACATTTGGCAGATCATCCGAAGACTTCACATGGAGTAGCAAGAAGAACTCCTCATTGGACCCTGGCTTAAGGTACAGTCAACCTTACATCTTCTGCCAGTGAAGGAAGGCCAGGACCCCCAAAGAGGGAAGCAAGAACCCTCCCCTAAACAACTCCCAGGGAACAGAGGGAGATAAAGACCTCAGAGGACCCTCCGGCCACCCCAGAACCAGTACCCAGCACACAGCATGCCCGGAGAGGCTCTGCAGCAAGCTTCCTAAGTAGGAAGCACCAGACGGTCTCTGAACCTACAACAAAGGATGAGGCAACTGCCTGCAACATACTACTCCGCTTTGGGACGTCCACCTTAAAGGACAACACGCCCATTAAAGAAGCTGGGAGAAGTCCCTCAACGAGCATCTACTGACGTCCACCTTAAAGGACATTTTCGAGCCAGGCGAGTTCCTTGAACTGCAACACTCAATGATTCCTGAACCCGAGCCGCCGTATAGGCCAGCCTGCAGCCATTCATCCAGCTTTACTTGCTGCACCGTCTTGCTGACTAATACCTGCAGGTGACTCCCATCTTGAACATCTTGAACTCTGTCACAGGAGCCTGCAAAGCACCATGAAGCCGACTTGACCCTGTCGAGCACCAAGAGCACCTACACCACAAGGTTAATTGTGGTTATGACCCCCTGGTCCTTCCCAGAAGGCCTCTAGAGACATATTAAGATGCATTGCTCCCTTTGAGCTGAAGCCAAGAAACCTTAAACTGTTGTGGCTATTAATCATATCGACTACCCTCCTGTTAGTATCCAGTATTTCGTAGTGTTGCTAGAACTGTCTGTTGTGCATATTTAAACACCTCCAATGACACATCAACTGTCTTTAATGCAGCTATACCACATGATGAATCGGCCTAGCTGCACACATAATCCCATTCACAGGCTTGCCAGAATGCAGCCACCCGAATCTTCTCGGCCTTGCTGCACACATACTACTGATCTCACACTAGTACAGCACCATGCCTAGCACTACAATGTGGCTAGACACCACTCAATCTGCCCAAGCGGCACACATACTAAATGCACCCAAGCATTATTTGCTACCCTACTCTCTCCACTGACCTGGACTACGGTCCCTGAGGGCGTTCAACCCACAGCACTTGGAAATCATACCAATGGTATAAGGCGCTATACAAATTCCCAATAAATGGAACATAACATAAATAAAGTATTTCTTTTTGATATAAACTTAATTGGACAGCCCCTTTTATCACTGCGTAATAATTGTATTTTCACTGTGTTGCAACTAACAATTCACAACCTTTTCCGAGACAAACCTGCCATTCCGGCCACGTTGCCAAAATTGGACAAGGTTTTATAATTTGCTTGTTTTTTTAATCTGTTTGGATCCCTTCTGGTGTATTAGAGGTGTGGGGCTGATTGATGGTTGAACATGGAACTAAAAAGGTGAGGAAGCAAAATCAAATTAGCCACATTTGCCAAACAGTATAAAAAGGAAATTATAACCACCAAAAGGAACACCTTTAACAACAGAATATCTAAGGCCAAATCAGATACCAAGGAGCTATTCTCTATCCTCAGGGAAATGGAATCACCCATACCCCCGACTGATAACATCCCCAAAAATAAACTCTGGTGCACCAATATACAAAATGCCCTCGCGGGCAAAATTAGTCTGCTCCAAACCAAAATCGCAAATAAAAAAGCCGCCCTGCTCCTGCAAACTGAACCCATACCTCACTCAGTGCCGCCCTTAAACCAGCCTAACATTCCTCACCCATTCAGCTTCAGACAAGTATCCATACTAGAGACAGAAAAAATCATACTAACTCTAAAACCTTCCAACTGCAAAGGAGACAACTGCCCTCCCCAAATCATAAAAGATGCAGCAAGAGACCTAGCCCCCTTCATCTCTAAACTCATCAATGCATCCTTTAAGTCAAACCTGGTGCCTAATAACCTAAAACACTCCTGGGTGCTCCCCCTCCTAAAAAAACAAACACTTGACCCTGCTATACCGACTAACTACAGACCCATCACCACCGTCCCATTCTTGCTTAAAATCATTGACAGAGTAGCGTATCTGCAAATACAGGATTACTTAGAAGCTAACAACTTACTAGGCTCTCGGCAATCAGGCTTCCGTCCCCTTCATGGAACCGAGACAGCCCTGATTGACCTCAAGACCCAAATTGACGAGTTGAAGGACAATGGCAAATCAGCTATGCTACTCCTCCTTGACCTTTCTGCGGCCTTCGACTTAGTAGATCATGCAGTTTTATGCAATCACCTCAGTTCTGCCGCTCATTTTTCAAGTGATGCCATAGCCTGGGTACAATCCTTCCTGGCAAACCGGACAATGAGAGTATTCTCCACCCTAGCAGCTGCTGATCCCACACAAGTTTCATGCGGTGTCCCCCAAGGATCATGTGTATCTCCAACGATGTATAACATCTTCACTAAGCCTCTGTTCGACAAGCTGGATAGACTGGGTGTCATCTACACTAATTACGCTGATGACACGCAGATCCTCATTCCTCTCTCAGGCAACTTCTTGGCGGACACAGCCTTAGTGAATAAGATATATCTCCTCATTCAGGCATGGATGGCATCTCACGGCCTCTGCCTGAACGACGACAAAACTGAGCTACTGATCCTCGGCTCAGAGTTGGCCATCAAAAAACTGGACCCTAATTATGCCTCATTTAACATAGACAATAATATCATCAAAGTGATGCCTGCAGTTAAAACTCTTGGGGTCTATCTCGACTCAGCGCTCAACTTCAAGAAACAAACTAACTCACTAGCATCCTCCACTGCATACACCTGCAAACTAATCCGAGCATGCAGACCATTCCTAACGGAAGCTAGTTGCATCACCCTAGCGAACGCACTTATCATATCCAAGCTGTATTATTGCAATGCCCTATATGCTGGCTCTAACAAATACATCCATGACAAGCTCCAAACGCTCCAAAACAACGCTATCAGAGTAGCCTTAAACATTCCTAACAGAGCTCATATCTCCACCGCTAGGAAGAATATTCAATGGCTAAAAATCAAAGACAGGATTGCGCTTAAGACCTTATCCCTTACCTCCAAATGCCTTAACAACATAGCGCCCCCTACCTGGCACACAGAGTCAACAAGAGAATCTCAAACCGACCCACCAGAATGACGAATGCCTACACATTAGTGGTGCCCAGATATAAAAAGAGCACAGCGGGCGGCTCCAGCTTCCCGGTCATAGCTGCTCAAACCTGGAACAGACTCCCCCTTGACCTCAGAATGGACCAACCCTACACTAGCTTCAGGCGGAAAGTCCTCACCTGGATTCGCTCCTCTGACACTTAGCCTGACCACCTTACCGCCACTTATCTAGAGACTGCGGATGAGCATAACTAGATTACTGGTCGCTAGACAACATACTCTATCTACATTTCTGTATTTCTGTACTGCCTGTATATGCTTTCCTCTCATCTGTACAACCGTTTCTTGTATTGTAACTATGTTCTCAAGTATCCTTGTACTGCCTGCGCCCAGTTACCCTTGCGGGTTTGGTCCTCTGCGCTATACCAAATAAGCAAAACAAACAAACAAACAAACAAACAAAGCAGGCCCGTACATTGCTGATACAAGAAATTAGCAAGAACTGTCATCGAGCATGGCAAGAATTAGTCAACATTGTAGAAAGTAAAGATATCCAGACATTCTGGAACGTGGTCACTTGGGGTGTGAAAGGTTATTCTCCCAGGGTGGACTCTAACATGAATAGTTAAATCTAGTACAATCATATTGCCACTCTCTATCATGCTAGCAAGGGTGATCCCACGTGGTATCGAGAGATGGATGAAGGCTCTGGAAATAGTGCAATCACTGCAGGGTATAACACCCCCGCCCCCTTTACACAAGAGGAGATTGAGTGTGTTTTAATGCTTCGGAGAGCTGGAAAGGCTTGGAGGGAGAAGATGGCATCCTTACAATCTCTATAAGCTTGATGTTGAGATCTGGGCTCCACTGCGCTTGAGCTTTTTTAATTCCGTTGTGACCGCTGGATTCATTTGCCCCTCCTGGAAGGTGGTGGAGACTGTACCGATTTTCAAGAAGGAGGACTGGTCCCATACGGTACTGTGAATTATAGACCAATCTCCCTCGGTGACAAGATATGCAGAGTCTTGAGCAAGATTATTCTTTCACGTTCAATTTTAGATAGACAAGAAAAGGAAGATGGATTTTGCACAATGAGCGTTGACATTGGGGGCTGGTACCATCGAGGAGCAGTTATGTTTGATGTTAAAGATGAAAATTATCCAACCGTATCTTGTCTTCATTATCTTAAAGGTTGCCTTTGACCTGGTGATGCTGTCACAATGGTGGGAGACCCTAAACGTGACGGGTTGCATTTGGAATACTTAAAGTTCATGGTTGACCTCCATAGAAACAGTGGGCTGATTAAGAATTGGGGCATGTGGAGAAACCACTGCTGAGTTTCCTGTATTACTTGTTTTTAAATTATGTTGTCCCGCAGCTTGAGAAAAGTGGGCAGGTGTCAGTGTGCCTATTCTGCTATTGTGACTAATACTGTATTACTGTTCCGCTAAGAACAATGGGCAATTACACTTCTTAAAAGTTTCCAGGAGTATGGTATGACTAAAATGATTTCCCTAAATGTATGAAAAACTAAGCAGATGGCGATGTGCTGTAGAACACCTCTGAGACGAAGAGCTAACATGAAGTAGATGAAGCTGAGATAGTTGGCTGTTTTGACTATCTGGGTATGCACTTTTCCTATAACAGAGTTTGGAAACCCCAGATTCTGAAAAGCTTGTTACATCATGACCAGGTGGCTAGAGTGGGCCTTTGTTTTTACAATCGTCTAAGAGCCTCCCTTCTATCTTCAGTAATACAGGTTTATGAGGGGAAAGCTGGGACACCTGCACCATATGGGAGTGACTTGTGGGGCTAAATAACAGTTGAACAGAGCCAAAGGCCTGAAGTAGCTGCTCCTCATTCCCAGATCGTAGTCTTGCGTACTGGCTAGAAAGGAGCCGATGGTAAGGGTTATTTATGACCTCATAACCTCGAAGCCTCTCTCCTCTTATGGTTTAGGACTTGTCAAAGCTGGGCCCTTTGGTCTACAAAACCTTCTCCTGGTAGTTAAAGGTCTGAGGGGATCTGACTTGCATACACTCTTGGCTTCTGAAATGTAGAGTTGGTTCTGCTTGGTAATACCCATCTTGTATTAGTGAAGAAAATATTATAAAAATGAACGCTTCTTAGGGGGAGTGAATTGAGGCTGCGCCAGTAAGGGCTACCACTGGAAATTCTAGACTACAAGTGTATTTTGATACTAAGATTCCCTTCACACTCAGAAGGCTACTGGGATGAGATCAGTCCCCCCTGCCGTGGGGAACCTGTTTACTAAGTTGCGATTGGGGATGTTGCCAGCATTGGTGCATGCTGGCAAATAGACAGCGGTTGGGGTGTTTGTTTATTTGGTTTTGTATAGCGCCAAGCGGCCCAAGAGCATCGTAGCGCTTGTTACAGAGGGCTTGTTGATTACATACTTTGGTTACATTCATTACGTCTTATTGATTATACATCCTTGGGTTACATTCTTTAGTTACAAACAGGGTTGCAGAGGTGCAGGCATGCTTATAGGTTGCATAATGGTTACAGTGGAACGTTGACTTGGTTTGACAAGGGTTCAGGTCGTTATGCAAAGTGCTTAATTAAACAGTTTGGTTTTGAGCAATTTCTGAAGACAGTATAGGATTTTTCATTTCTCAGAGCTGGGGGGAGGTTGTTCCAGTTTTTGGGTGCTAGGTATTGGAAGCTGGTGCCACCCGCTTTGGCTCTTTTGAATGAGGGTACGTAGATCTGGTTGGTGAGGTGCGATCTGGTGGGTCTGGAGGAAGTGCAGGGGGTGATCCTTTCGGATAGGTATGGGGGAGCATTGAGTGAGAGGCACTTGTGTGTAATTGCTAGTGTTTTGAAAAGAATATGCTCTTTGATTGGGAGCCAGTGGGTGTTTTTTCTTGCTTGGGATATGTGTTCCCTTTTGGGGATACTTAGCGCAGATCTAAGGGCGTTGTGTTGCGTCACTTGTAGTTTGTGTAGGTTTTTTGCAGAGGTGCCGAGGACGAGGGCATTGCAGTAATCGAGTTTGGTGCTGATAGTGGCTCTGGCAATGGATAGACAGTTTTGTGTCGATAGGAAGGGTTTGACTGCGTTGATGATTTTAGTGGTGAGTGCTGCAGACGAGGCTATGGCATTGACCTGTCGGGTCATGGATAGGGAGGAGTCGAGGTAGGCCCCTAGTGTTTTTACTGCTGAGGATACTGTGATGGTGGTGCTATCGACGGTAAAGGTGTTGTATTGTGGAGATAGTTTGTTTAGCGTTTGTTTGGTGCCTACCACTAGAATCTCTCTCTATCTCTATTTAGACAAAGTCCATTGGCTGCCATCCAAGTTTGGATTGCGGCGTAGATGTCAGTTAGGGTAGCTGCATCTTGTTCATTGATGCCGGTGAGGGGGATTAGGATCTGTGTGTCATCAGCATAGTTGGTATATGCTATGTTGCGATTATCCAGGTCATTGAACAGTTGGAGAGTGAAGATGTTGTATAGGGTGGGTGCTGTACAGGAACCTTGAGGTACTCCACAGTGTATGGTTGTGGGTGGGGCAGAGACCGAGTCAGAAAACACTTTCATGAGTCTACCACGGAGGAAGGAGTCAATCCAGGCTGTGGCTTCTGGAGAGAAGTGAGCAGGGTTTTTCAGTTGCTTGCCTAGAATTTCATGATTGACAAGGTCAAAGGCAGCGGACAGGTCTAGTATAAAGAGAAGTGCCGGTTTATCTTTGTCCATGATGACTGAGTTATATTTTTAGATCTAGTAGGGCAGATTCTGTACCATGACCAGGACGGAATCCAGATTGTCTTTTGCCTAATATTTTGTTTTCTTCTAGAAAGTGTTGTTTTTGTGTATATGCCACCTTGTCCAGAATCTTGAGGAGAAACGGTACGGTGGTGATGGGCCTGTAGTTGGTGGCTATTTCAGGATCTAGTGTGGATTTTTTCAGTAACGGGCAACCCCATGCTTCTTTTAAGCAGTCAGGGACTGTTTGAGCTGAATGAGGCATTGATGAAGTTTTTGAGGAATGTGGCTGAAGATTCAGGGCAGTCTTTGACTAGTTTAGCACATGGCTCCTTTGCAATTGGAAGGTTTAATTCTTTGACAATTTCTATTACTTCAGGTATTGTGACTTCCCCAAAGGAGAATGGTTTTATTTTCTGTGAGTTGGTCTTGATTTCAGGGCAGGATGTGCGACTGATGTGTTTGGAGAGGTTTTTGTGATGTTCCAGGATCTTAACCTGCTGGAGCTCAATTTTGTTTTTGTTTATTAAAGCTGTTTGCAGACTTGTGCACCAGTGTACGTCTTTAGTGATTTGTAAAGATTTGGTGGCTGGGATGGAGAGTTCTCTATAGATGGCGAAGAGTTCTTTTGATTCTGAAGTGGCGTTGGTGATTCTGTTGTTGTAAGAAGCGGATTTGGAATTTAGCTTTTTTGTAGCTAGTGGCAACGGATTTATACGCTGATAGCGTGGCGTCCTGTGGGGATGCTTGCCAGTAGGAGGTGTGATTGTCTCTACCCACACGGGTGCACAATATAAATGTGATTCATTTCCTGTTTCTATGTCCTGCCATACAAAATTAAGATCCAAATGGATGTAACCACTGCTGTTAGAGGCTATTACTTGGCATTGTTGGCCTCTCCCAGAGCGACTTTTGCAGTGGCTAGCTATCTTTGGCGTGCTTGGAGAGTAAGAAGGTGACATTTTAATTCATATACTCATATTGCATTTATGGTTGAAGTGTGATTAATTTGGGATAATGTTTTTACTATATATGCTTTTATGACTACATTCTAAATAAAGCTTTGTTTGTTGTTGGATACAATTGCATTTTGGGGACCTTTTTGCACATAAGGGCAAGCGTAGGCAATCCCCTATGTGCTTTATCCTCTTGTCACAAAACAAGCTGAAAAGATGGGTATCACTAATGCCCCGCACAGCGCTGTCGATGGACTAGGGAGATTGACATTAAACGCCCATCCTTCAGCTCATACATTTATTTTAATTTTCAAGTATTTAAGTGCCCCCCAACCTGAAGGCACGAGGCGCTGTACAACAATATCATACAATGAAAATAAAAAACAAAGCATTAGAAGAAAAATACAATGTAAATAAAAAACACTACATTTAAGCTATCAGAAATCTCAACCTGTTGAGTTTGTAGAGTTTTCCTAGAGGCTAATAAGAATGGAAGCAACCTAATGTCACCTGGCAAGACATTACAGGCCCATGGAGCAGCAACAGAAAATGCTTGTTTGTAAATCTGGTGCTTGTACATGCAGCTATTTCTAGCCTTTTTACATCTCGGCTTCTGGTAATGCTCAAGTCTCCAGAGATAACACTCCCTTTTGTCAAATAATATGGCATACCTAGGAGTCAGGAGCCTTTCATGCTAGAACAGAATGTAAACGTTCAAGCTACTATCTACTAGCCAGTCATAAAAAACGACTTGCCACCTTAATTCTATGCATACAGCACATCATTTCTTACTCCTAATAATCAACTATCACAAGCTAATATCTAGTGGCCAGTGCACATTTTGCGCCCTGTGCTAGAGTACATAATTTGAAGGAACGTGGAAATTCCAAAGAAGCCAGTGTCAATGAAACTAAATGGGAATCATATGGTAATTTCAGTGCACCACCACGCCCATGTATGCTAAACAGATTTCAATAGGGCTAATGTTGATCCAAGCAAATCAGAAAAATAATAGCATTTCTACCAACCACCAATGAAGAAATACCCTGAGCTTGAAGCACAGATGGAAAAGTTTATAGGCAATTGGAAACAGTTTTATATGCCTCAATAATTCAAGATTGTGATATTTTACCCATGTGGTCCTGGAAATTTAAAGCAGACTCAATAAGGTAATCTAAAGAATGAACCAATGAAACTAATGCAGGTGGCATTCCAAAAAAGGATACAACCCCTGCCAATTCTAAGCAAGTAGATGAGATGCAGGTGAAGAAGAAATTGTTTTTAAAGGATATTAAAGAATGCAAAGACATCCAGTCTACTACGGCACTATAAGGGAAGCATGGTATCACAAGTATGACACTGACACAAGAGTTACAAGTTTCAAAACCTTTATTCAATTCTTGGGGTTTGGAAAAAATCCTACTTTGCCCTATAGCTATGATGGAAGTAATCTCTACCATCAAATAATGAAGAAAACACAGTCCCAGTCAGTCTATTGCAAATCAAAATGGCCTATACTAAAAAAAAAATGAATGCCTGCCCTATCTCTTATACAAAAAGTGTGTAATGGGGAATGCGTATGCAAAGGAAAGTCAGTGTTATAACATAAAAGATCAAGGTGGCTGAGTCAGCACTCCTCCCCACATTGGACAGCAATGCGGCCCACGTAAACAAGATGACACACTCTGGCCAAGGTTATCAAAGAAAGGCAGTTCAAAACGTGGGTCGAGGCCAGCTTGGCCTTCCATGTTAAAGTCACTTATTCCAGTTTTCTAAAAGTTATTTCACAGTTCAACAAAAGTTCACGTAGGTCTCTGTCAGGCTCTGACCTTTCAATACACAAAGTTCCTGATTCAACGTTACGTAGGTCTCCCTCAGTCAGGCTCGGACCTCACAATCAGCATTTGCAGAGGTTCCCTTCCCCAAGCTTTCTTCACATTCATTAGGGGTTCCCTTCCCCTATCTTTTTTCATATTCCAGGTCTCCCTCGGGCGGGCTTGGAACCTTCCACTGATGTTGAAGACTTTTGAATGTGTGAGGCTTTTTCCATAGACTTCTGCATTTTTACTTCGACTTTCACTTTATCTCTGCCTTATGGTATTTGCCCCAGTGTCTCTTGGTCTTGGTAGTTCTATAACACAATCAACAAAGTTCATAGAGATGTTTCTCTTAAAGCAATCACCTTTTAACTTCCCCTTTTGACAGTATTAATCTTAACCATTGTGTATTTCAGAGTTCGTTCACTTGTCGCTTTATAACAAGACATCAAACATTTTGTGCAGACTTTCGAGTGGGCTACTTCCTTTTGCTGGACCACTCCACTACTCTATCACTGGCTTTACAGTTATCGGTAACTTTAGAGTTTCTTTCGCGTCTCATCGGCATGCGTGCAACCTTAAATTGTGAGATACACTGTTGGGGCTTCAATCTTTCCTTGACCCAAACCGGTCTTTCATGTCTTTTGCTAACTCACCTGGTGTGTGCATTCGTTACTTGACTCTGCGGCTTTGATACACGAGTCAAGGTTGATACCACAGGCATGGCCTCGCCTCCCCAGCTCTGTTGTTCACCCGGGAGCGTCACTGGCATCCTTGAAACGCAATGCAGGCTTCTTCTTGTCTGGGATTTGGCTTTCTCTGCGTTTCCTTCATGGTTTCTCAGAGGCAACGACCTCCTGCAGGGACCTTCAGGAATTCCCCATCCTTCACTCTGGGCCATCAATCGTCCTGCTCCAGTGGGTTCACCTTTGCCTCAGAAGAGCTGCTCCTTCTTGTGTCTCACCTTGCTCAGAGTGCGTCTATATGTTCCATCTGTTATCCATGTGGAGGGAGCTAATGGGTATCAGTTGTATGTTATTAAGGTCAAGTACCTGACTCTGCCTGACTTGATTAACGGGACATGTCCAATGGGATATTTAAATGTTAGTCTCTTTACTCTGTCGCCTTCTTCCTCCGCCCAGTTTTTGTGTAGAAAGGGGTGGAGTTTGGGCATAGGAGAATCCTATAAAATAGGATGTGGTATGGGTATGGGAAAGGGGGGGATACCATCGGTTGTCCCACCCTCACAAATGATCCTTCTGCACTGTTGCACCCCTAGGGTCTGGATTCAAAGGCGATGGCCATGCCCTGGCTACCTGAGAGAGAGATCCCAGGGGACTAGCAAGTGAGACACCCTTTGGTTTCTCACAGCACTTGAACAGTTTCTCAAACGGTGGATATTATCCTGGAATGGCACCTTGAGATAACCTGAGTGTTATCAGTGTACTGGTGGATGGAAACACATTAGTATATTCGTAATCAGAGCAAAGGGCCCTCTTTTTGGTTTATGGGGGGGCTTGTGGGTGAGGGAAGGGTACAGGGAGTATACAAGATCCCACAAAGCGACCCCACCTATAAGCACAAAGAAGAGGTCATCAGGTTTTTTGTGTTCAGTATAGGTCTACTATACACTGCTAAGTAGATCCGTAAGGTCAATATTACTTTCAATACATTTTATTCAAAGAAGACAAACATAGTTAAGAGCATTAAAAACAGAATGTATTGCCTAATACAGGGCAAAAAACATGTATATCAAAACAATGACATAAAGAGAAAAAATTCCCCAAATCGCATGCATCCATTCATGAGATGTGATTTCATTTCTAGTGCTGTTAGTAACACATGTGAGACAGCCGATTGAGATGTGAATTAGCACAGCGATCTCATATATGTGTCAATACATAACGTGTTTCTGGAATTAAAAGGGTAAAAAGTATTGGCATATCAATTCCTTATCTGATGCAAACCGTTTAAGCCATCTTTAGGACACAGAAAAGATATAGAGGGATGAATATTGATAGTTGCTTCTCCCATCGTGTTATTCTGCATGAAGGAAACTACATAGATAAAATGACAAGCTCTTTTGCGTGCTCTTCGAATAATCTGCTGTGGATAACCCTGTTCTTTTAATCTGGTACTCAGCTGTTTGCTGTTCATGTCAAAATCTTTTATTTTGCTACAATTCCTGCGTATCTGGAGGAATTGTCCAAAAGTAAGGTTTTCTCTTAAACTTTGAGAGTGGAAACTACTGAATGCTAGCAAAGTATGGTTATCCGTTGTTTTCCTAAACAAGTTTGTACTCAGTTTATTCTCTGTAGATCTATACATTTCAAGGTCCAGAAATGAAATTTTATCTGGATCACCAGACATAGTGAAATTAATAAATCTATCTTGCAGGTTTAGCCACTCTAGGAAGGCCCCAAGGGTATCAAGCCCCCCTGATCCAAATCCTAAAAGGACCATCACTATATATAGAGATGCCATGTTTTTATGTGGTCTTAGAAAGGATTATCTGTATTAAATACAGTTGCCTGCTCAAAATAGTCCACATACACATTTGCCAGGTCCTTGGGAAACGTGTCAAGGCTACAGACGTGCTGTTTATTACGTCAGGCAGATATTTAATCACCTCTGCATGTGGTGCAGTGTTAACACACTATCTGACAAAGAAAAAGGTATTAAAGTATTACAATATTTTGAATAAGTCTATGAAACTAAATAAATATTGAGAGATACAAATATTGTCTGCATCTTTTCTGCTTGACTTGCAGCTATGAAGAGCAGCCTCCTGCACCATTGGTTGGAGTCTAATCTAAATATTTAGCCCTATTCACAACAAAGAAATAAAAGGTGGGTGATCAGGAGTGTAGTTCCGTTTGATAAAGTTTTGGCAAGGGTCCGTTTTTAAATATTTTCCATTTGTCATTTTATCCCGTTTAGGGTCATTGCATCGAAAAAGATGCATCGAAAAGCCAAAGCATCAAAAAAGATGCATCGAAAGCCAAAGCATCGAAAAAAGTTTCGAAAATCTATGTTTTACATTAAAAGTACATATCCATCGAAACTTTTCCATCAAATGGATATATACTTTTAAATCTAAAATATAGCATTTTGATGCTTTTATTTTCTATGTTAAAATGTTACATGGAGCTGTCCAGTGCTGAAATTTCGGCACTGGCCAGCTACTTGTAACATTTTAATGTTTTTTTTGTATATTTGGGGGTTCCCTCCTTTAACCCTAACCCTAATATAACCCTTAATGTAACCCTTAATCTAACCCTAGCCCCAACCCTAACCCTATACATCGAAATTAACCATAGAAAATTATTCAATTAATATGCCATTTCGATGGAAAGGCAATTCAATGAATAGTTTTTGATAGAAAGGTATTCGATAGAAAGGTTTTAGATGAAAAGACCAGATACTGTTTTTACCATGTAGTTTCCATCGTGCAAAATAGCGCATGATGGGAGAAGCAACTATCAATATTCATCCCTCTATCTTTTCTGTGTCCTGAAGAAGGCTTAAAGGATTTACAACTGATAAGGAATTGATATGCCAATACTTTTTCCCACTTTAATTCCAGAAACACATTCATTACGGCTTTGGCAGTAGACATGGCGCTATTGGCGGCATGGCGGTCCCCAAAACCGGGTCTGGGTTCCCTGAATGGGGAATTACCGGGCCATTCTGAGTTTGGAGGGCCCGGTAATTCCTCCCACAGGGAACACGGGCCTGGACCTTTCCCATTCGAACCCCCATAGGGCTCAATGGGAATGGGTGCAGGGTGCTAACAACGGGCCGATTGCAACCGGCCCGTTGTTAGCTCCCTGGTCCCCTCGTGGGACCGGTAACGATACCTGGTTTTACCAGGAGTCCTTACCGGGTCCCACGAGGGGACCTCGTAATCAGGCGGAATGGGTTTAACGGGTCCGCATCCATTAGCGGCACCCGTTAACCCATTCTGCCAAGATTGTAATGAGGCCCATTGTGTTGACACATGTAGGAGATCGATGTGCTAATTGACATCTCAATCGGCTGTCTCACGTGTGTTACTAACAGCACTAGAAATGACATGAAATCACATCTCATGAATGGATGCATGTAATTTGGGGAATTTCTTTTTATGCCATTGCTTTGCTATACATATGATTTGCCCTGTATTAGGCAATACATTCTGTTTTGAATGCTCTTAACTATGTTGGTCTTTTTTTGAATAAAATGCATTGAAAGTAAAAGTGACCTTACGCATCTACTTAGTGTATAGTAGGCCCATACTGAACACAAACACCTTGACCCCCTCTTTGTGCTCATAGGCGGGGTAGCTTTGTGGGATCTTGTATACTCCCTGAAAACACATGAGTCCTCAACCAGAACTCACAATGTCTCCATGAAGATATTAAATAGCATGGAAGACCAGATCGATCCCTGAGGCACATCACATGCAAAAGGAATATTAAGGCTACCTGGAAGTCCTCAATTGTACGAACTGAGAATGATCCGACAGGAAAAAGGATAACCAATCGAGTACATGATCCCCCCACCCCTATGCAAGAAGCCGGAATATTTAAAGGTGGCACATGATTTACCATATCAAAAGCAGCAGAGGGATCTAAAAGCACAAACAGGCATCCGTCCCATGTAGCACGTGCAAGGCATCATTCACTATCTGGATGGTTGCTGATTCAGTGCCTCATACAGTGCTGATAGTGCCTTAGCAAAGAACTTGGAAAAAAGATGTTCCCCAAGCAATGTTTCTACATAGTGTTCTAGGCCCTTAACTAAAAAGGGTTAAGCCTGTAATAGGCCTGAGGTTAACCAGGTCTGAAGTGTGTAACCCGGCTCTCTACAGAAGTGGTTGAACTTAGCTCACCTTATTGATTGCAAGGAATATCGTGTGCTCGAAGGATGAATTAAACAGAGAAGCAAGGTAAGGCATCAGCACTTCTGCCAATGCTTGAACAAAAAAGGGGGGAAAGGATGAGCAGCGTAGGATGTAAATTTCATAGATGCCTAATGATGGTTAGTTGGCTTCAGATTGATGGAAACTATTCCAAACTGGTGACCTTACAGGAACACAACTCATTCAAAGAGTCTAACAAAGCTGTAGAAGTGATTCCAGACTTTGTTTTGGATCTTCCTTACATCTTAGATCTTAAATCTTTGTTCTTGATGAGTGTTAAAAGGAGAAACTTTCTTGACTGAAAATGGTTATTCCAATCATTAATTGGGTTTAGGCACTCTTTCACTCAGTGTTCCTTCAGTCAATTGTAGACCAAAGAAATCTTATTTGGTGCAAAAGGTACATTGGCTCAATAAGTACTGCTTTTTATTTTATAGCAAATAAAAGGGTTAACGGAACTTAAAGTGCCATGGGTTTTCCCCCCCAGTACCAAGGCCTTTTTTGGTGATTTCTGTATGTCGCCATTCAATGCCTTGTAACTTTTTTGTTACATGAGATATCTCGGCCAAATTTGGCCACTTTTTTTCCCACATGTAGGCTGTCGTAACGCCACCCAGTAATCCTAGGTTGCTGTAGCGGGGTGAGAGAAAATAACAAAAAGGAGTGAAAATTTAGTTTTTTCAAAAAATGCCAATAAAATGATCTACAAAGAAGCCTGTGGTTTTTTTCCTTGTAAGAGCTAGGAACAAACGGTTTGCTGTACTGAATTTCCCAATTTCCTGGATTTCAAGAATAGGTTGAGTGGAAACAAGGAAAGGGTGATTTGCGCAGGTCAGGCAACAACTAGGTAGGGGAAAATGCCATAGTTTGGGGAAAAAGTGGGAAAATGACCCAAAAAAAGGTATGTGGTGGACATGGATGGCTTGGTACAGCAATGGCTTCTATGAATTTTGAGAAAAACAATGCTCCGCTACGTTCCCCCGACTCTTGCAGTTAGGAAAGCACACATTTTTTGTAGTGTTTCACAAAAAAAGCAATACCACAAGCCAAACACTGAGCCATGGTACACAGGAGTTTTATGTGTACGGCCTGAACAGACGTACTTAGCATGTGTAAATCAGGAAAACCAATGTGGTGAGGAAGGGCAAGCATACATTTTCTGAAAGAGCACAGGCTGACCTTTTTAAGGGTAGGTGACTTGTGCAGGTTACAAAAGTGTATGGTGCCTAAAGCAGCGACTAAATGTAGGGCACATTTGGGAAAGCAAAGGGTTGTGTGACAAAGGGCACCAGCAAATGGTTTGAAACGTTATGAAAACCACACAAACACAACAAATGTCATACCTTCCCACGTTCCCACATGTGTCCTGATGAAAACGGTACCTCACATGTGTGGGTGCACCTACTTGGGCGCCAAGGGGAAAGCCTAAAAGACCCCTAACCCCAAGTCTTTTCAGACAGCTGAATATCATGATTTTTGTAGACTGGCAAACCATACAGATATGGGCCTAGCTAGGGTGTCCAAGCCACCAAGGAAAACCAGGAACCACATGCATTTCCGAAAAGAGGACACCTGTGGGAATCCACAGAGGTCTGACATGTGTAAATCGGCCCAGAATGTATTACCCAGAAACCCTGGCAAAGTCTGAAATGTGGCAAAAAAACCAATTTTCTGCACATTTCACTAAGTTCACCCACTGAAACACGCCGCCAACAACACATGGCCTACCGTCCCGTGTTCACAGAGGTATCCCAATGAAAACGGCACCTCACATGTATGGGTGCACCTACCTGGGCGCCAAGGGGAAAGCCTAAATGACCCCTAACGCCAACTCTTTTCGCACAGCAGGATTTTGACTAATGTGCACACCATACAGATTTGGGCCTAGGGCGTCCAAGCCACGAAGGAAAACTCGGAACACCATGCCTTTCTGAAAAGCGGACACCCATGGGAATGCACAGAGGTCTGACTTGCGTGAAGCGGCCCAGAATTTATTACCCACAATCCCCGACAAATTGTGATATTTGGTGGGGAAAAAACACAATGTTCACTTTGTCGGGGGTTCTGGGTAATACATTCTGGCCCGCTTTGCGCAAGTCAGACCTCTGTGTATTCCTATGGGTGTCCTCTTTTGGGAAATGCATGGGGTTCCCTGTTTTCCTTGCTGCCTTCGACACCCTAGACCCAAATCTGTAGAGAATTCCCTAAGGGAGCGATGCAGGTTAACATTCACAGTGATTCCTTAGAGATGGGCGTGTGCTACCCAGGGCAACTTCTCATTGTTCATGGTCTCTCTTGTGGATGGATTTGGTGGGATGGGTGTGTGGTGAGAATGTTGCGGGTGTGCCACAGTGAAAGCTGCTGGCTTTCCTGGATTACTTGTCGGGTCGGAGTGTTGTTGTGGGTGGGTTGATAGTATTTCAGGTGTGCCACAACAAAATCTGCTGGCTTACCTGCAGTATTTGTTGGGTGGGAGTGTTGTTGTGCAAGTGGTGGGTGGAGTGACAGGTGGAACCACTGCGAGAGCTGCCAGCCCCCGTGTTGTGATTGATGCATGGGAGTTTGTATTAGTGGTGTAGTCTCATGGTGGTTTTCAGTGTTGCGAATGTGTAGCATTGGGGAATACCAGATGATTGGCGCTTGGACAGAGAAGGAGGAACCGCCAAGCCTTGTGGAGCTGTTGGGTGGGATCACTAGGCAAAATGCTATGCGGGATCTGAGGTTGCTGGAAGGTTGGTAGGGGACAATTTTGTATCGGATGAATTCCGAGCCTGTGTTGTGGACTGCGCAGTGGGTGATACACATGGCTTTAAAAGTGGTGTGCCGAGCAATCGCGAGCCAGTGGAGGACTCTCAGGGTAATTCTAATGTGATCTCGGGCGGGCAGGTTAATGAGCAGGCGTGCTGCCAAGTTTCGGATTCTTTGTTGTTTTCTTAGTTGGGATGCCGGGGCTCATAGGTAGATGCCGTTTGCGTAATCTAGGTGGCACAGGGTGATTGAATTTATGGCTGGGAAATGGTGGGGATAGGTGAGGTAGGGGAAAATTCACCTGAGAATCCGTCGGTGGTAGAAGCAGGTTTTGGCTATGCTGGTGGTGTGTTGAGTGAGCGATAAATCAGAGTCCAGCGTGCATCTGAGGTGTTTTACCATGTGAGAGGGTGTTGTTGTTTGTCCTAGTGGTTTGGGCCACAGGATTGTTTTCCCTGCGACTAGGATTTTGAATTTCCCAGGGTTGAGGATGAGGTGGTTGGTCGTCATCCAGTGGTCAATATCAGAGAGGCACAACGACGGGTGTGGGCTGCCAGAGCCTTCAGAATTTGGGATTTTGAGGATGATCTGGGGATCATCTGCGTAGTTGTAGCAGGTAAGCTTGTACGAGTGGATGATTGCAGGAATGGGTTGTATTTAGAGGTTGAAGATTAGGGGTGATGTGGATGCTCCTTGGGGGACACCTTTACATACTGGTCGTGATGTGGATGTGAACTGGTTGAGGTGCATAATTTGCGACCGATTAGAGATAAAGGATGAGATCCAAGAAAGGGCTGTGCTTTAGATTCCTAGTATTTATAGTGTGTCTAGTAGAATCGAGTGATTGATGGTATTGAAGTGCTGCGAAGAGGTCTAGCAGGATGAGAGCCGCACAGCCGTCTGCGTCAGATGTTCTTTTTTAGGTCATCCCAGATAGAGACTAGGGAAGATTCTGTTCCCCTTAGTAGTCTGAAACCTGATTGCGCTGGGTCTAGGTTGTTGGCTTCAGCAAATTGGCCAAGCTGTTTGTATGCCGTGCGGTCCATCAATTTGGCGATGAAACGCGTATTGGAGATGGGACGGTAGTTTTGGGGGAGGTGTGGGTCGAGAGTCCGTTTATGGAGAATGGGTTTGATGTAGGATGTTTTTAGGGTTTTCAGGAAAGATCCTGATGCGAGTGTGTGATTAAGGATTGTGCGTGCAACGTTACCTGCACAGGTGGAGGTTAGTATTTTTTTTAAGCATTGAGGGTGGGCAGGGGTCTTCAGAGGAGCCTGAAGGGTGGCTCACTGCTACAATCGAGAGGAATTCTTGGTGTGTGATGGGAGAGAAGGAGTCAAAAAAAATTGTCTGTGTGGAGTTTTGGGTGGAGGTCGGTGGCCGAGTGGGAGGTGGCAGTGTTTTAGTTTAGCGATGATGGCGGAGTGTCTTTCGTTGGCGGCATTGTGGAAGCAAAGTGGGAGGGTGTTGCATAAGGCTTGAGAGCTTAGATTGGGCAAGCACGAGCATGAGGGGGATTCAAATTCTGCTATGTTTCTGTGATTCCTTGCTCAGGTTGAGAGCATTTTGGATTCGGTTCCCATAGAATGCTTTCTTGCTTTTTTTGATTTCCGATCTGTATATTCTGGTTGTCCTTGCTAGGGCGGTTTTGTTCTGGGGTGACGGGTCAGCTCTCCCAGCCAGTTCCAGATGGTTCTTGAGAGTTTTTAGTGGTTTGAGGTTGGGGGTGAACCACCTAGGCATTGGTCCAGATCTCTGGGAGGTACGTTTTTGACGGGGTTAGGGGCCTGAGGGCATTTGTAAGCCAGCGGTTGAAGGATTCTATTGTTGGAGGTCCTTCCAAGAGGGAAAGTGAGTTGAGGGAGTTGCAGAGTGAGAGCTGAAGATCTTGGGTGATTGCCACTTTGTTCCATAGTGGGAATATAGAAGGGGGGTTGGCAGTGGTCGTGAGGGACCGTGACCACTGACCATAGTGCTCAGAGGTATGAAGAAACACAATGCTGATTGATCGTTCCATGACATGAGGTGCGGGGGCTGGGTAGATATGTTTGTGGTGCTGAATATTGCGTTGAGGGTGTGACCTCTCATGTGGGTGGGAGTGGAGGTGTGGTGTTTCAGGTTGAGTGGTTCTAGATTGTCTGTGAGTGACCTGGTCATAGTGAGTTGAACCATATGTTGAAATCCCCTAGGATGGTGAGAGTTGGGTGTAGGATGAGGTTGGCGGCCAGTGCTTCACCAAATGTGTCTGCAAAGTTTTTGTTATAGCCGGGTGGTCTGTAGATGAGTAGGAAGCTGTGTGAAGTGGAGGGTGCGAGTTGGAGGTTTACCAGGAGGGATTCATGGTCTGTGGTGCTGGTGGAGGTGTCCTTGGTTTTTAGCTTGAATTGGTCTTTGTGTAATATTGAAAGGGTCCCCTCCCCTTTGTGATCTATTCGGGACGGTGAGAATGTAGCCAGGTCTCATGAGCGAGGGGTATGTAGTCATCAGAGAACCAGGTCTCAGTAATGAATAGGATGTCTGGGTTTTCATCCGTGATTAGGTCATAGATGTGAAGTTTATTTTTGGAAACCGACCTGGTGTTGATGAGGGTGCAGGATATATGGAGGGGTACCCTTGTGCGTAGACGGTGGGTAGGGTTGGAGGGGCATTGGGGTCTGATGTGCTGACCGGCAGTGCGATGGGAGTGATGCAGTGGGAGGTGGAGTGTGGAGATGAAGGAACAATTGGAGTGGCGGGGAGGAGGCGGAGGTGAATAGAGCTACGACTTGGTTAGGTGTGGGCTTTGAGGTTTCGCTCCTATACTGCAGTGGCAGTGATTGCAAACTGTGTCAGAGGATGGGTGATGCTAGGGGAGGCATTAGGTGCCTGTGGCCTCGCCCTTTCCTTGCATTATGAGCGGTCATGAGTGTGTGGGTGGCTCTCTGGTGTTTGGGGTTATGGCTAGAGCTTCTCTTGCTGCGCGAAGGCTGGGGAAGTTGATGTTGGGGGTATTGTGTAGTTGAATGGCAACAGTGTGAGTGGGAGGTGTGGGAGGGTGGTTGCTGTTGGGGTTGGAGTGTGATGGGCATATTAGGTGTCTTGCTGCATCCTCTGGTGTGCTTTGTAGGGCGAGATTCTCTAATCCCGATCTCCATCTTTCCGCTCTTAGTTGCGCAGAGTGGGATCTACGGGTGGGGGAGAGTGGGACTGGTTGAGGAGGGTAGGTGTGGTGAGTGCGGGTGGGGGAAACGGGGGTAGGGGATGCACTCAGGAGGTGCGCAGTGGAATGGGGTGTGCTGTGTGATAGCGGGGTAGGGAATGACTGTGGTAGGTCTCATTGGGTCTAATGGTGGGCCAGCGTGCTGCTCTGCTTTGGCCAGTGAGCGGCATGGCACTTAATTGACTGAGCTGCGTGGTTGAGGCCCAAGTTTCACAATTCAGTTTGAGTACAAGAGAGAAAACAGCTAGATTTGAGAATCCTGTACAGTGGGAGAGAGGCCTAAATTTCATAATGCAGATTACATACAAGAAAGATCACACCTAGATTTGAGAATCCTGTACGGTGGAGAGAGGGAGGCACACAGTGTTATCCTGGTGTGGTACTTTCGAGATATGTGGCAGGGCTTCCAGGGTAGAATGATTGCTCTACCTCCCACCCGGGCCATTCAGTATAGGTCACACCTGTTCTTGGGGAGTAAAAACCAATGGATTCTTTCAGATTGCAATGGAGTAATTCAAGGGTCACCCCACCAGTTGTACCGTGACACGCAGTAACAAATCACATCATCAATCAACTGGTTAGTATGTTTTGTGAATAGTGGACCACTTATTCCAGGCACAGTAAAACCCTATAACTACTTTTCTGCTAACACACAGTTATACTAGGTGAGTAAAAACCTGTAACTATTTTTGAGATAACGCACCGCTATCTCAAAATAAGTTAAACCCACATACTTTTTCAAGGAGGTATCAGCAACTTGGGGCAGGTTTGCACCTAAGACTCTTTTTGTGTCTAACAGAAAGCAAAACCCAGTGTTACACTTTACTGAATGACTCAGTTATTCTAGGTAGGTAAAACCTAATGCAGATCTATTCTGGACAGGCAAACAGCAAGTCAGGGAAAGCAAGACTCCGTTTGGGAACACTCATACCAATATCCAACAGGAATAACTAAGTGAAACCAACATTACTTTTGGTAAGAGGCACAATCAAATCACAGGTGAGTAATCTACCTATACATCTACTTTCTGTTAGAATGGCAAAATGGAAAGAAAGATGTCACATACCTTTGGGCAGGCTAACAGAAAGTCAGGGGAAGCAAAACCCAGTTGGGGGACACTCATACAAGTATCCTAACAGGAATAATCTGGTGAAACAAACATCATTACTTTTGGGGAAGAGGCGTAACCAAATCACTGGTAAGTAATCTACCTTCACATCTACTTTCAATTAGAATGCCTAAATGGTAAACCTACTTTTGAGAATAGTGCATCACACATCCAAGGTTAAGTAAGAACATTTTGTAACTATTCACTCTTAGAGTTAGTTACCAACTAACTCTTTTTCAAGTAAGTACATTTTAAACACTTATTCTCTTTCTAGGCAAAAGGCCCATTCCCTAAAAAAGTATTTCCCTTATTCCTGGAGCATGAGTGTTCTCAGTGGCAGAAGGGAGGGTCACTAGGATCTAGTGGCCAACAGACAGTGTCAGAATAGGTCCTTTAAGTAGCAAAAGTCAGAGTTCCTCAGGAGGGCAGGGCAAACAGGTGAGTATTTTATTTCTACAGTTAGAAGAGGGCCCAGGGGCCTCAAAGAAGACACCCTAGGAGGATGCTAGCAGTGAAACTGGGTGTACTGGAAGAGAGGCCTCCCAATCACAGAAAACACCCCACACTTTGCAGGAATCACAAAAGACACAAAAGACCTAAGGCAAGTGCATACCCAAGCCAACACAGTACTACAACATTCAAGAAGATTTTGCAGCAGTAGAGCTTCAGGATCTGCATCCAAATATCCTGTCAGTGGATTCCTTGTCGCGGTGACTGAAAACAAGACCTAAGAAGGAACTTTACTGCAGGGATCAACACAAAGGCTCTAGGCAAGGTTTTCCTCATGGCTGGATGCAGCTCTGTGGATTTGGTGCCTTTTTACAGGAGCACAAAAGACAGAATATTGTGGTTGAATTCTCGTCGTTACAAGCACTCTGGTGAGGGGACTTTTCAGACTCACGTCCTAGGTGCCAACAAAACGGTAATCAATAAACTGCAAGTTATACAAAATAATGCACTCCGTGCCGCCCTGAATATTCCCAGAAGAGAACATATTTCGGCTACCAGAATCGCATGCAAATGGATATCCATCCAACAAAAAATAGATCTAAAAACTATCTGCCTCACCTATAAAGCACTCAACGGCCTTGCCCCGCCCTATCTCACCAACAAATTCACACTAAGACAGAACACTAGAACCACTAGATCCTCTAATACACTACAATTGACTGTGCCCAAATTCTCCCTCAAAAGAGCTGGTGGTTCCAGCTTCCCAGTTCTGGCTTCACAACTTTGGAATACCATTCCACTGGATATCAAATCTACACCCACCTTCCAACCTTTCAGAACTAAGGTCATCACCTGGTTACTCAACAATTAACCTACCACGATTGAATGCATACCTCCTGCTTGATTGTATTTTGCACCATGCCAGCATATTACTGTCTATGCACGAATTGCTATATTACTGTCTATGCACGAATTGCTATCCTGTCTTGTATACCTTTGCTTCATCACTGTATAATTGTACCCTACCTTGCCTGTAACTCGAAGATTAAGCGCCCATATACCTTTGGGTCAGGTGCGCTATACAAATTAATAAACAAACAAACAAAACAAACAAAGGTGAGTCCAGATTACTATGTGGCAGTGCCCACATTCTTAGCCTCCCCATTGGCTGAGAGGCTACCACAACCCCCTAGAAGGGTACTAATGGGCTGCAGGTGTGTCGTCAGGACTGGGCTTGCCTGACTTTCAATATTCCAATTAGAAGGACATGCCTGTCCTTTAGTCCTGAGCAGAAAGTTAAGTGGAGTCAGGTGTAAGTGTTGATTAATCAATGCCTGACTCTGCCTGAATTCATGAGTGGGACATGTTCGTCTGCAGTATGTCTCCCTGGTCAGTCTCTTTTCGCCAGTACTATACGCACCTTTCTCACGGGGAATCTGCACTTATCTTAGTTGCTTCTTCCCCCTCTAAGTCTTTGTTGGAAATTGGGATGGGGAGTTGGGTAGGTGGGTGTCAGAAAAGGGGAATACCATTTCTTGCTACTTGATATTGGGGATCTGTCAGGACTCAATAAGAAAAGGTTTTGTTTCCTTTGGTGTTTTAGAGATCGCGGCTTCCCTTTTCTTGAGGGATAGACCTGGAGAAGGAGCGAACCGGTATGACAAAACCCCATGAAAGCAGTGGAAAGGTAGGATGGATTGGGACAAGGAACAGGGAAATACCATGTCTCACCTTTGGGCGTTCTCCCCAAGAATCCCCTGTCCAGTTGATTTTCCCCCAGGTTTGGGAATCCAAATGCGATGGGCCTCCCCAGGCCAGCCGAACAAAGGCTCCACAGGGATTTTTAGTGTGAACACCCTTGGGTTTCTCACACCCGGTTATACCGGTTACCTCTTGCATCAAAGAAAAATAATTGCTGTTTTTGTTTCTGAAAGGGCCCTGCTGCAAAGCACCATGGCAAAAATGTAGCCATAATTTTGGGAGAAGGAGGCACCCCCTTCTCTGTCAAATATTTTAACATACTGGACGAAATAAACCCAGACTCCTACTGGAAATCGAGTCAACGCTTCATGATCAAGTTGTTTAGTACCTAGTCCAATTCCGGCCAGCGGTTTTTGCTGTGCACTGCGCAGATATCTAGACTTTTTCTTTATAGGAAAATGAATGGGAGTAGGCCAAAAACGTTTTTGTTTTTGTTGCTTTCTTAATAACCTTTTCATTTGTAAGCACATTTTTCTGAATCTGGTGCCGGGGGGGGAGGGGCGGATAGGGGTTGGAGCATGACAAACTTTTTGTTTGCAAAATATCAGCCAAATCCATCATGCAAGTCAAAAGGTTTAAGAAATTAAACTTTCAGGTTTCCTATAGAACTTGATACTCAACTTAACTATATATGGATATGAGAGAGAGAATATATATATATGTATGTGTATATATATATATATATATATATATATGTATGTATGTATGTGTGTGTGTGTTTGAGTCTTGGCAAGGCTCCCTATCAAGCCATGGATATGATTGGGAGGAGGAACTTCCTAGCACCATGGATACAATATTTACAGAGAAATACTGGCATTTCTGGGCACAGCTAACACAAGTGTGCATAATGACAAAAACTGCCCTTACTTGGCATAGCCCGCACAAGTTTTTTTTACAGTGGCAAATACTGCATGTACTGCGGAAATAATGCAATTCTAGGATTCCTCGGGAAACAGCATGAAAGCTAATTAATGATTTTTTCTTTCTAAATATTTGGTAGAGAAGCTTTTAAACATAGTTAAGGTTAATATAATGAATGCAACTCCCACACCCAAATGTTGATTGCCTTCACATACAACAGCTGCGATGAATCCAGGGAATGTGTCCCTTCTCTCCCCAAGTTGAGCCCCATACGTCCCTCCCTAGTGGCCAGAGCACGAGGAATGCCACCGGGGGAGACTCCTTGTCCCCTTCTGGGGATAACTGTTGGAGAACCAATGGACTTTTGCAGTGCCGTTAATAATTTTTTTTTATATAGTGCTTTGATCTAAAGCGCTTTACATGGGACATATTTTCATACATTACTAATATTACCCAATCGAACTTAGTACTCATTTATCGACCTCGGAAGAATAAAAGGCTGAGTTGGCCTTGCCGAGATTTGCAGGAAGTGTAACTTGCCGTGCCAAGACACAAAACACGGAGGAGGTCCCTCTGATGCAGGAGATGAACCACGCTGACAACATGGTGGAGGGGGAGCCAAAACCCTGCATCCATCATTGGCCACTTCATCAAAGGTGGGGACTCTGAGTTACCAGCGACCACTAAGAAAGGAAGTGCGCTGACACAACAACCGTGGTACCGGCAAACTGTCTCTGAGCCACGAGGTCCAGATGATGTAAGGAAGACATGGCATCAACAGTAAGACAGACACAGGTGACCACAGTTTAAGGGTGTTTATTGAACTTCAAGAAGGATATGATAAACGCCTATCTAAATCTAAACCTACAGATGGGAGCAATCTATGACCATAAAATAATAACACAGTCCTAGTGGTGTCTTGTCAAACAATAAGGGTCTGTACTAAAAAAACTTATTGCCAATTCTTACCACTAAATACAAATAGTGTGCGGAGTAGTGTTTATGAAACAGAAAGATGTGTTCACAAAAATGATATGTGAGGATGTTCAGGCCATTGACCTCCCTTCCCCATGTTTTCAGCACAGGACAAGGCAGTTCACTCGAGCATAGCACAATCTTTGGCTTCTTCGGCATGAGGATACAGTTCAATCACTAGCATCAAGGCCTTCTGTGCCCAACTCTCTTTATTCATCAAAGTCACTTGATTCAGAGGGCCTGAGGTACCAAAACAAATAAAGTCCTTTTCTTCTTACAAGCATTCAATTCAGGTGATTCACTACTCACCCCGGGCCCCCCTCAGCCAGGCTCGGATCGCTTTATAATGCTCATAGAATATTCTTTCTTGGGTGACTCACGGCTCACCCCGTATCCCCTCTTCTAGGCTCAGATCCCCTTTTATACAATTAGTTTCCCTGATCCGAGCTCTGACTAATTTCCTTGAGTATTAACTATCGAAGACTTTCGAATGTGCACAGGGTTTAGCTTGACTAATTGCAGGACCACTTCGATTTCACTATTCCTTTTTACAACAACACCTTTCAGTTGGTTACCAAACAGAGACCTTGAATGAGCACTCACGTGGTGCTGGACCACTCCATTTACAGTATCTGTCTTGGCTTCAAAGGTTCAGTCAGTCATCTGCTGTTTAATTATTCATGTCGCTCGTCAAATACGTTTCACACACTGTTCTCTTCTGATTTCTCTATACAGTGTTGCTGCTTGAAACCTTGGTGCTAACACAGCCCGGTCTGGTATCAGTCTCTCTGTCTCACCGGATGTGCTAACTTTACTGGGGCTGCTTTGGTGTAGGTGCCAAGGACAGTACCACACTTGGCTATCAATGCAGGAGAGCCCTGGGTACCTCTGACCCACAATGCAGATTTCTTCAGCTTTAATTCCAGGTCTTATGTTTCTTATTCTTGAAGGCTCTGAACGTAATGGTCTTTCTCTGAAAAGGTCAAGGGCGCTTGCCTCCTTGCAACCCTCTCTGGTCTTGCCATCTTTCTCCTCGTATTAAACTGCCATCTTGGAACTGCAGCTTTCTGGGTTGCTTTGCCTTGCTCAGAGAGGGCTTTTGTGCTCCGCCTATTATCCATGTGGGGAAGTGTGATGGAAGTCGGGTGTGTGTAATTATCAGTAATTGCCTGACCCTGCCTGACAATTGTGTTGGGACCTGTCAGGTATACGGCTCGGGTTTTAGTCCGCTTTCTCTCACAGTGAGCTGTCTGTGAGAAAGTGTTCATGTTGGGAGAAGGGGAGTGGGGGTTGAGTTGCTAAGTATTCTACAGGAAAAGGTGTTACAGGGAAAGGGATACCGTGTCTCGCTGTCCGTTGTCCCACTTCCACTCCCCCGAAGACCACTCATCCAGATGATACTCCCGCACTGGTTCCCCCCCAGGAACTGGATCCAAAAGCGATGGCCGTGTCCTGGCCACCTGGAAGACAGAATCCCAGGGACTAGCTTGTGAGACACCTTCAGGTTTCTCACAATGCCGAGAAGATATCCACACAGACTCATGCAGTGCTGTCAATATCCAGGGCAGAAGAAGCACTGACCCAAAGGGAGATGAGGGAACCAAAATCCCTACATGTGGTGAACAAATTACAATATCTAGGGTGGCAGAAGCCCCGAGACTAAAGAGGGCTGAGGGAAGCTAAACTCCTCCAGGGGGTGAATGGATACCGTCTTCCAGGGCGGCAGAATCCCCAAATTCAAAGAGGGCTGAGAAAAACTAGCTCTCTCCACGGGGTGCACAAATACTGATATCCAGAGCGGCAGAAACTCAGAAATCCAGAGTCAAAAGTGGGCTGAGAAAAGCGAAACCTCTCCAGGAGGTGACCGAAAACCGATGCACTGCACAACAAAAGCCCAGAGCCCACAGGTAGCTGAAAGATGTAAGAACCTTTATCGGTTTTAGGGAACGCTGATACCAAGGGCTGAAAAAGCCTAACCTGCATACAGAACTGAACAATACCATAATCCCCAGGGGGAAAGAAAAGAGGGCAGCACCCGAGCAGAACCCATAAGAAACCCTTACTACTGCTGAGCTAAGCAGGTTCCAAGCCTATCCAATGTTACCCAGGGGAGCAATACAAAGGCGGAACGTTATGGTGATTCGACATTGTGACCCAACCAAGTCTTCGAGATATCTTCCCGAAGAAGTGACAAGTTGTTGAATAACTGAACCTTTCTAAAAAAAAATGACTTTTGTTTTTTTCCAGTTCTTTTGTCTATTTCAATCAGCAGGAATCTGGGGAGGACTTTGGACATCACGTGGGGGTGGAGGTCAGAAATCCAACCATCACAAGAATTAAATACTGCAGACTCCTCATAGACTCCCAGCTTAAAGTCTCCTCCCATGTGGCCAGTGGAAGGCAGCCGCTACCTGATCCTGAACCTGGGGATGGTATTAGCCTGGTGGATCACATGGGAGGAGAAGGCAATCGGGGGAATGTGAGGACTCCATCAGGGAAACCATGATGTTCATAATTTCCTGACGGTGAAGGATCCCTGGTGCCTTACTATTTGATGGCTTGTTGTTATCATGGATAAACCTCTCCCAAACGTCCTCTACACATGAAGTTTGAAACCCTTACGATAAACATGGAGGCAAAAATCAAGAAACTAATACCACTTCTATTGATTATAGTTCTATATTCTATTCCAATTGTGAGGTTATGGAGCAACTTTTAGTTTCCTTAAAATATTTCTCCTCAGTATACATTAGATAAAATATTGACAAAGTCAAATAATTTAGCTTACTTAAACTAAGAACATTAGGCACATCAAGTTCCATTATTCCATAAGTACAGCAGAAGCAGCAGTTTGAAGGCAGTGCAGGAGACTAGGTCGCAGCTGATGTGAAAGCTGGACGCCGTTGTGTTGCTGTGGCAGAAGTCAAGAGTTCTGTAAAGTGCAGACAGTGCGCAGTGGGAAGCAGTAAAGAAATTGACTGCCCAGAGGAAGGGAGATGCTCTCCTCATTCTGCGCACTGCTCCGGAGTGTGGCGGTCACTGGAGCGTGCTTGGAGCAGGAGCAGCTCCGTCTTCAGAAGGCACAAAAGAAGGAAACCTGACTGGAGCTGTCAAGAGCAAGGGTTTCCTCGCCAAAGGCAGGACTACAGACAGCAAGTCCATAGGAGACGCGTCAGACTGGTGAGTTGGCCTTTCCTAGGTGACCCCAGGACCCTCCTAACTAGACCGCTGATTCAGCATAATGATTTTGAATATTGAACTGATGAGAAAGATTTTGCATACAGAGTTAATGAATTATTATGTGCAATCCTCGCTTTAAGAGGAAGAGTGAAGAGAGCCATTGTAATGACCATTGTCCAAGTCAAGAGGGGAAAATACTTAACAAAGGTGAAAAGAAGCATTGATTTAAACAAAGTGAACCAGAATACTGTAACTACTAATACCAGAGCCAAAAGGGAACAATATTCAAGCGAGGTGAAGGTGATGTACAGAATTAAAGATTACCGTTAGAAGGATATTGTAACACGTACTTTCTAAGTGGAAACAAGGCAAACCAAGGAAAACAAAGTTGGCAGAACAGAATCCCTCCTTGTGATAATTGTCAATGGGAAGATGAGTATAATCTGCATTGCTGAGGTCTAGAGAACCAGTGTGAAATATATTGTCAATGTATGAAGCAGGTGTTGATGTAACTTTCCCCATTGAGGAAGTGTGGAAAGTTTTGAGCAAGCCTTACCACAATGTACTGGTAGTAGTTATAGGAGTTTTGTCCTGGCAGGTGAGAAAACCAGAAAAGAGAAACTTGGTGGTTAGACATGGCAGGCGAGTAAACCAGGAAGAAGTTGAAGTACCGCAGTCTGGTAGGAGGTTGTGGCAGAACTAAAGAGTACATCAGATGGTATGATTTGTGGATCTATTGGCAAACTATCCTGACCAAAACTGTGTTTGCATTTAAATAAGTATTTTTGGTTTATCAAACGGCAGTTTATGGACATTTTAAACATTGCCTTGACAAGCAAGAAGTAGTAGAATAAACAGTACATCCGATGGTCTGCTTTTTTGAACTAATAGGAAGTTATCCTGACAAAACTGTGTTTGCATTTAAATAAGTCTTTTTGGCATATCAAACAACACTTCTAGGCACTTTGAACATTGAAGAGTGACCAAACCTATTAAGCAATAAGACAATTGCATTGCCAAGTGAAGAACCTGTGAAAGGAACCGACGTATGTGCTACACTTGGAATGGAAATTGGCTAATGAAAGAACTTGTTTACTTTTGACTTTCAGTTGGAAACATTCTTAACTAATCCAGCAGAAGGGGATTCAACCCTGGATATAAGGATGTATGTTTATAATTTCTCTATGTTCACTTAAATGTTATGTTGTGAAGTTTCAACAGCCAGATAACCTCTTTAATGAGTTTGTTGTATGCATAGGTTTGAGGGACAGATGTGTTTGGACATTAGGTTAGTTTTCTTTAGCTTTTTGGTTTGTTAGGTTAGGGAGAGTTAGGTGTTGGTCTTACCTTACTGTTCAATAATATGGATAATTTTGAGAAAACTCTATCTACTTGTCTGTCTCGCATGTCTGACCCCTTACAGAGGCTAACCCTGAAGCTAAGCTATTTCTTGATATTTATTTTCTTCTTTTTTCTTTCTATTATAGATGGTGCAGAAATAGGTTAAGATCGGGTCCGAAGGACACTTTTTGATTTGTAAAAGATGTCCTGACAGGCACTGTCTACAGGGTTTTGGATATTCACATTATGGCAGCTCCGATTTTCACGACAAAATATCTAAATTGCTAATGAGACATCCCACAAAAAAAGGTTGGAGGTGAAGGTGGTCACTCCCCACATTGCAATTAGAAACTTAGAATAAAGGATGCATCCAAGTAGGGAATGAGACCAGGAGATTGGTTGTAAGAGACAACAAAGGCTTTATGTAAAATTCGGCATCCAGAAGACTCAGCTGCCTTGAGAGCGCTCTGGCAAACAATACAGGTACAATACATTTCAAAGGGTTACAGCGTTGTAGATGACCTTTTCCATACAGTCTACAAGTTACATTTGGATTGGCGAGGGAATGGGTCAGAGAATAGTGCTATAGGGGCAGGCTCCACGAGATTGGCTGGCAGCTTAGCGGGTTGGTGGCATCACGTGGTTCAGCTGGTCCGGTCCGTGCGAGGTGAAGGTCAGGTCGGTTTCGGGAGAGGCAGCTGGTACTGTAACTAATCTACATGCTATCACAGGACATACAGTAAATAATAACCCATAAACTATACCGTTGGCATTAAGAGAGGCCTATAAATTGTACACACTTATTTACATTATACCGCCTCAGATCATTGGAGAGGTGAAGAGTGTGGGGGTCTTGACCTCAAGGTGACTTGCAGGGGGGTGAGATTAACAGTTGTCGGGTCTGGCACTTCAGAGCGAGATGGGATGGATTGATATGTGTTAGTTTAGGGCAGAATATATAACGACAGGAGATTAGTTTTATTGGGGGCACTCTAGGGTGGTCAGCGAAGGGTCAGCCTTCTGTTACATCAAAGGAAGACTGGAGGGGCACAAGGTTAAACAGGCAGTAACTTTCCAACAGTGGGGTTGAGAGGTGCAGGAGCGGGGTTTGTGGAGACGGATGGGCCACAAGTCATGATTCGGCCCGGTCACACGCAGGGCAGTGACCTCAGAGGAAGGATGAAAAGAATACACTGTTTGCTTGCAACAGTTTGCGCCAGATCGTCCGTGAGAAATGGGCTTGAGTGGCACAGGCGCAGGAGGAAAAAGGTGGGGGGTGTCAGTGCTCGCTGTGCGCGACGCTGCTGAGGGGAGAGAAGGCTTCACAGTTACCAGAATGCAGCCTAGTCCAAAGATGGAGTCTGGGGTACACAAAATGGAGTGCAAATGTATCTTGCAGTAGCCCCGCTTCTGTATATGTCAGGGACTCATCCACTGAGGCCACAGAAGGGCAAGGAAGGCATCCCTCCACTATTGCAAGAGCAGGTGGTCCCTTTCGTGTCAAATGCACGGGGAGGAGGGGCAAACCGCCCCCCCTCCTTACTTACAGAGGTTCCACTAAAACTCTAAAGCACATGCTTACTGACATTGCAGGGGGTGGGGGGAGCAGGAAGGAAGGTAATACAGAAATACTATGTTTAAAACATTATTTGTACAATACACAAAACCTAGCAATTCTTTGGGAACTGAAACCGGTCTCTTCTATCTTATTGTATTTTATTTGGTAGTTTTGTATAGCACGAACACCACAGCAAGTCCCTTTCCAGTGCTCGGAGAAAGCGTGGAAGGAAACGGGAAGAGCAGAAAAGGTAGATAAATGCATAGTCTCGGTCCAAGGCATTTACATTTATAGGTAACCAAATGAGAATAACAAAACCCAGAACGATGCAGACCTGATTACCTATTTGGCATCCTAGTTCTGCTAATGCTATTGGCAGGGAATGTTGATGACCACACAAAGGGACTTGGGCGATTGCTTAGGGCCTGACAGCGACATGGTCACAATGGGCAGATAACATTCCATTGTTAATAGGCAGCGGTAAAAGCAGGAGTGAGGCAGGTTACATGAACCACTGAAGGCCTCGGAAGACATTGGCACTGTGTCAACACATAAGGATTGAGAAGAGAGAAAATTCAGGAGGAAGGTACATTCATTGTTGAAGACCTGGGAGAAGAGTGTCTAGAAGTTTTTTTTTTATAATCTGGGAAAGGATGATTCTAGTAATCAATCCAGTGATAGTGATAAAGCAGTCTAACTAGTCACTTTTCCCAATTGCTTGCTTTTGTAACACTGGCACATTAGCAGGTTCTTCTGTGCTAAGGTGCCACTGTGGAGCATGTTTGATGCTAGCAGAGAGGCAAGAGAGGGCTGAGGATAAGCAGGTGTTATGGTTGATGCAGTGGTTTGAGGTGGATTCTGTTTTTAATCAGGATCCAGACGATAGCTTTAAAAGCAGGGGAAATGGAGTCTTGAGTTTTTTGGAGACTATTTTTTGGAGACTATAATTTTAGCAGCTTTAGTTCAAGGCAGTGGCCTTTGATCTGTGAGGCCCTTGTTGAGGCCAATGTGTTTAAGTAATCTAGGCGAGACATAAGGGCTTGTGTCTACTGTATTTTCTGTGACCTTTTTACATCTCATTTTGTGGGCATGAAGTTGGAAATAAGTCTCTTGGGATTTGAGTTTAGTTTTTTGTGGGATGAAATAGACCAGGATAATACCAAGGTTTTTGAACTTCAAGGGCAGGAGTGAGGGGTCAGGGCTCAAGGCCAGCAGAATAGGGCGGAGTCGGGATGCCAAAATGATTCTCTGTTTTGTCAGCATTCCTGCAGAAGTTGTAATTTCCCCAATCTTAAAAGGAGTCAAAGAAGTATCAGTCAAAGGAAAGACTTCATCAGCTTGAGTGGAGTGACCAACGCCATTTGGGCCAGAGTACCCCCAAGAAAGAGTTTGGGAGAATCATGTTACTTGACCCCTTCAACATTGTATGCTGCAATTACCTATGTGCTCATATACCCTGGGGTAATGCCAGCCACCAAGGACTTCAACCCCACCTCTGCATTTAGCTCTGCCACTGTATTTGCAGGGTTCATAATTGTGGGTGGGGCATCATCTCTGCTTATTATTTGGTGGCAGATGATGGCGTGAGCTGCGAGTCCTTTATGATGAAGTAAATTGGTGTCAACATATATATATATATATATATATATATATATATATATATATATATATGCACTGATCAATCCCTTTATGAATGTAGTTGGTGAGATTTAGCTCCCAGTAACAGGAATTATTTCTTCGGAGAGAAGATAGCTGGGTAGAGAGAACAGGCAGGAGCTGGTAAGTAGCCCATAGGTTTACATTTCCTTCCATAGTCCACTAACCCGGTTTTGTTTTTTCTGCAATGCTTTTAGCAATGTTTTGGGAATCGGATGTGGGCCCATTTCCTTGTGCTGAAGCAGCGTAGATGTTTAAATTTGTGGTATGCAGCCCTACAACAAGGTTACAAACACAGAAAGAAAATGGTCCACTGGAGCTTATTGACCTGTAATGTCATACCTCTGAAGATGTATCAAAGGTTTGGGTGACGCTAAATTTGAATTCCTTTAATTGTTAAGTCGTATAAGTATATTTTTCAGGAGTTCATTAATAATGTATTGTTTCCAAATTGAGCCCACTCCACTATCTCATACATTGTTGAGATTAAAAGAAAAGTTCTGTAGGAACCGAATCAGAATGGTATAATGTGTATTTTGCTTCAGTTTGTCTCATTGTCCATATGATCATTGATAGAATTTAAGAAAATAATCTGTAGAGGGTAGTGCAATATGGGTATTCTTTTTACCTAGTTGTAAAAAAATGTTATCTTCCCTAAGCCACGAGACACAGAGACCTGGGCAAGTTGTTGAGTGCAGTGCCAAAAAATAGAGCAGCATAATGAAAACACACGTCTGGTGCATCCCAACCCAGGGCTGCACTGAGTGGTGCCACAATGGTGATTGTAGTCATGCAATGGAGTGTTTCCTGCATAATGTGCAGTGTTACATGGATAATGCTGAAACCAGCGTTGCTGAAGGCCATGAATTCCACAAGACCAAAGGGATCTGGAAGAAAAGGGTAATACAGGGATAAGGAATGTGTGAAATATATGAATCAAGATTTTTTCATTGCTTTTGCTTGTGTTGCACTCTACCCAAACCATCCCCTTAGAACTGCACAGTAGTTGAAGGGCATACAGTGGGTGAGGTGCTCTGCGGTTACGATTTCAGTCATTTGAGGGTGTAGACCCCATAGTATTTTTACAAATAGAGCCGGGATGGTTTTCTGTGGTTTTGGCTCCTAATTTAAGTATGGAAGTCTGACGCTTAACAAGCGGGTAGGGGCGGGTGAAAAGCTGATTTGGAAGAGATCAAGGACAAGTGAAACCTACACCAAGGGCATTTTAGTGGTAGGTGATGAAGTAAAACAAGGCCAGTGTTGAGAAGCAGAAATACACTCCAGTTTAGCACTTCATGAATGGAATGCTAAGGGGAGGATATGTGGGTGCAGTGCAGGATGGGGAGAAAATGGGTGAACCTTACATTTATTAACTCACCAACCACAGGTTGAAAACAATCTGTGGAGATTTCTAACAGCTTGTCATTTTCTAACAGCCAATGAAAATCTGAACAGTAATTTGAGAAGATACAAGTGTTGGGAGAGTGACCAGAAGTTGTATGGTAGGCCAGCCTCCACGCTGGGTTCTTATTACATTATGATGTATTCTGTCGTCATGGTGATAAGAGTTCTTGGGAATTGGTATCCAGGATGCATACCTGTGCTGTGAAATAGCAGAATGTTATTTCTGATTTGTAAAAGACTATACACATTTCTAAAGCAGTGAGATCTAACTGTTGCATACACATTGTCACATGTCCGAATCTTTTGTTTTCTGCAATGGAATTGCACAGTGCTCAATTGAAGTAACACCACACAACCCCATACAAAGATATGCAAAGTGGTCAGTAAGCATACTTACTTTGCGTCTTGCTGATCAACATAAGGCAAAGTGTTGTATTCAGGTTCCAATTTGCTTAAAATTGTTTAGTCGGATGAAAGGTGAATGGCCATTATCAACACCTGCAATGACACTGATGGAGCTGCAATTAAGGAGGGTGTTACCCCAGAGACTCCTGCCTCAAGCAGTGTCCGTCCAAAGAATTATGGAGCCCCAAGTAAACGTCCATCTTGGTGCTACTCTTCTATAAAGGGCTTCATTCTTATGCTTATTGGATGAAATGTTGCTCCTTGGCAGACCTGTGCTTGTGGCTCCCTAGGCAGAGTGGGGATGCTGAATTTGGTCTCCATGGACCGTGTGGGGGGTGCATAAGTGACTGAAACTGTGATCTCGCCTCTTCTGACTTGCTCTAATATGGAAGTGTGTTGACCAGTGAAACTAGCTTCTCAAGAATTTGCCACGAAGTTTTATGAACTCATATATGCCAACACGATGACGCCAACAGCTGACATGTGTGTGAGCTTCAGTCCCTTTCACTGCATGGACTTCAGCCCCTTTCTATGCTAATTAGGACATTTGTGTATGTGTGTGTGTAGGTTTTACATCATTTATACACACACAAACGCATGCCTTCAAGTATAAGAATGCAAAGAAAAAGACTGTACTGCATTGGGCAAGCCTGTCATGGGAAAACCTGAGAGCTCTGCAGTGTTTTACTAAACTATATTGAATGTATAATTCAAAATGCATTAGCCGATTCACCCTGCTTGGCAAACACATTTCTTTAGTCCTTTAAGTTTCCTAGAAAATATGTGCCTTATTTGAGATCCCAAATTACAATGGGCAGTTCTTTCTACCTCTGCTTAGTACTTTCAACTTTGTAAAATATTTCCTTCCACTGCAATACTTTGCTAAAATGATACGAAATTATCTATACACAAATCCATTTTATATGTGGGTAGACACACTGAGATCATAGGCTGCGGGTGAATATCCAGCTGTAGTGGAACATGTGTGAATGCCTGTCCTCAGCCTCACCAGCATAATCGAACCCACACCGGAGCAGGAGCTCCCATCTTCGCTGCAGGAGCAGTGCCCAGATGCAGAGGAGAAGCAGGAGCTTCCTCTGTCCACTAGGTAAGCCCGCAAGCTTATCCTAAGTACCGCCGACCTCCTGCATTTAATCTCTAAAATGCGGCTAAATTGTGCGCATTTAAAAGCACACCATTCGAAATTGATGCAATCCTTCTAAGAAAACGCCACGCACCGCTCGCTACTTATTTCTGAAAGCCCTGAGCCACTGAAGCACGAGGACGCCCGCTTCAAGATGGCTGCCGGGATGCAGTAGGCACCCATCTCCCCCTCTCTACACCCACCCGGAGGCTCACCCCCTGCCTTTGGCTAACCGGGCTAGAAAGTGCCCAATCAGCCGCTGGCAGGCAAAAGCCGGCCCCCTCAGGAAGGCCACCGAGAGAAGGCTGAAACCTGTCCTCAGCCTGTCACCAGCCGTTCGCCAGACTCGTATCGCCCAGCACTCGAATATCGCCGCACTAGAAGCTCCAGGACATGCCCCTACCCCTCTTGAACACCAGGCGAGCACCCTGCCCCCTGGACCCACCTCCCTGTCAGCAACAAGGTAAGCGCTGCTACTACGAAGCGCATGTCCAACAAACCTTACCTACATCTTATCTGCACCTTCCTAGCATACTGGAACGCTTTCCCATCTGTCTGCTGACTCTGTGCCTCCATACATGTCTCACTGTATGCTTTCATGATATTCACAGCTTGATCCCACTGTGTCTCCGCTGTTCCCATTGCCATATTTTGCATTTATTGTGCCACCTCATTTGTGTGCTCTCTTAATATGTAGCCCATTCTCAGCGGCATTAATGCATTCTAGCTAACGCGAGACCTAAAGGGCCTGTGAGTTGCATTATACCCTTTGGTCGCCTCCTGACCGCTTTTGAATTGTGCTGCAGATTATGGTCACTTCCTGACCGCATTTGTAGTGTGGTGCACCTTATGCCTTGGCCTTTCTGCCCCTATTGCTAAACTATATTCCAGGTGACCCCTATTTATATATTAGATTGATGTTACTTTCTGCCTTTCGCTGATAAATCGAATCTAGGTGTCCCCTCTTATGTATTCTACTGGTGCACCGCTCTGCCCTCATTGCTAAATGGTATCCGGGTGACCCCCCTATTTAGGCATTAGATCGCAGTGCCCCGCAGGCCTACTCCCTCCTACGTAGGTAACTAGGACGACCTTCATGTACATTAGTGCTCTCCTTCCACTTTACTTCACGCTAGCTTTACGACCTGCCCAAGCCACGCAGCTACATACGGTAACCACCTTACCGCTCCATCCCAAACCTGATCATCCCTCTCTCAGTCTAGCTTCCCTACGACTTATGGTGTCGCTTAGAATGAACCTGGCAGCCTTTGCTGGAGGACAGATCAACCAATACCTTAATGAACCTGCACTCTGGCTAGAACACTTCGCTAAGAATCCTACACCCAACCAACCTTGCCCCCTCCTTCTTAGAAATAAGAGACTAGGCACCAGATTTCGCCTATGTCACTCCCGTAACAATGTCTCGAAGCAAACCTTACTACCTCCACTTGACTCACCGCCTTTAATTACCACTTGCAAATCCACAATTACAGAGGCTAAACTGCCCATGTTTAAGGTCGCCCTTATTAACGCCAGATCCCTTACTGCACATGCACTAGACATAGCTGACCTTATCACCACATCTGACCTTGACTTCCTAGCTATATCCGAAACCTGGCTTCATGCTGCTTCTGGCCCCTTACTAGCGCTGGCTCTACCGCCTGACTACGGCATCACACGATGTGACCGCCCTACTACCCACTCTAGAGGTGGGGGTGTAGCCTTTATCCACAAAAATGCTCTTGACCTAAGAGTGATACCTGATGCCAAACTGGCATCTGCTGAGCTGCTGTCAGTCAAACTAGCACTCTCCCCCAATCAAACGGCCACTGTGCACCTCATTTACAGACCTCCGGGTCCGGCACTGTCCTTTGCCAGTAAAATCTCTACCCCCCTTCTGGATAATACTAAAAACAAATCACAAATTATCGTCCTAGGCGACCTTAACTTAGGTCTTGGAGACCTAAAGGATCCTGCGGCAACTGACGTGGAGAACATACTAACCGACCTTGGCCTCACCTTGTACATCCAAGAACCTACCCATACTAAAGGTAGAATACTTGATTGGTTAGCTGGCTCCAATTGCAACATTAAGGTTCTCAGCAACACCCCTTGTTTATGGTCTGACCACCACGTCATAACCTTCAACATTGAAGCATGCCCTCGTACCTCGACTCCAATAGCCCCAGCACTCCCGACTAGAAGCAAAAAAGATATAACTAAGGAGAAACTCCTCCCGCTGCTACTCCCAGCTCTTGATGCAGCCATCAACACCTGCCCTGACCCTACGTCCTTAGCAGACACGTACAACCAAACTATGCTAACGGCTATTGACTCCATAGCACCTATCAAACTTAGGAAGGCCAAATTACAAGCTCACCTTAACTCATGGTTCACCCCACAGTTAAGAACTCTCCGCAAAGCGAAACGCTGCGCTGAAAATCGATGGAAAAGCCATCCCTCTGACGAGCACAAAGATGGTTTCCTTCTTGCCTCACTCTCCTATAAAGATGCTATCATCACTGCAAAAAAGGAATCCCTCAACAACCGCATTATGCAAGCTGACTCGAACACTAAGGAACTTTTCAAAATCTTAAAAGAGCTCGAAACTCCAGTCGCCCCTCCTGACACCTGCTTGAAAGATAGCAAATGGTGTGCCAACATCCAAGCAGCATTACTAAATAAAATATCCTCACTACAAGCGAAAATTAAAGATAAACAGGACAACCTGATGCGCGATAACCGTGCTCTCTCCCCTGCCATGGCACCCACTCCAGTCACTACCAACACTTCACCATTTACATTCTCACCGCTCACTGTCGCCGAGGTAGAAAACATAATCCTCAGAATTAAACCCTCCAACTGCCAAGGTGATCCATGCCCAGCCCCTATTATCAAGGATTCGGTGCATGAGCTAGCCCCATTCATCACTGCCTTCATTAACTCGTCATTCAAAACTGGTATTGTCCCAGATAACCTGAAGGATGCTTGGGTGATCCCTTTGCTCAAAAAACCTTCCCTCGACCCAAGCATTCCTACTAATTTCCGACCCATCACAACAGTACCATTTCTGCTTAAGATTCTAGACCATGCGGCGTACCTTCAGATTCAAAACTACCTAGAATCCAATAACATGCTAGGTCTACGACAATCTGGCTTCCGCCCCAGACACGGGACGGAGACTGCGTTAATAGACCTCAAAACCCAAATCGAAGACCTAAAGGATCAGGGTAAGCTAGCAATGCTACTACTTCTCGACCTCTCGGCCGCTTTTGATTTGGTTAATCATCAGATCCTTTGCAAGCACCTCCACACTGCTGCCAATTTTTCATCGTCCGCTGCAGCTTGGATCAAATCCTTTTTGAGCAACAGATCCATGAGAGTCTTCGCCCCATCCGCAGCTGCCGACCCTTCCCCAATCCACTGCGGCGTACCTCAGGGCTCTTGTGTGTCACCCACACTCTATAACATCTTCACAAAACCACTCTTTGATGTGCTTGACTATCTGGGTGTCTCCTACACTAATTATGCGGATGACACCCAGATACTCATTCCCATTACTGGTGATTATCTGGCTGACACCAAGGCCCTTAATGATGTCTACCTGGTTATACAAGCCTGGATGGCCCAACACCAGCTATGCCTTAACGATAGATGGCAATAGCATTCGAGTTTCAAAAGACACTAAAACATTAGGGTTCTACCTTGACGCTACGCTATCATTAACCCGACAAGCGAATGCTGTCAGATCTGCGTCAGCATACACATGCAAACTCATTGCAGCCTGCAGACCTTTCCTGACCACCTCCAACAGTGTCACACTAGCAAGAACCCTCATCATGGCTAAAATTGACTACTGCAGTGCTCTCTACCTTGGCACTAGTCAAGAGAACTTAAACAAACTCCAAACTACCCAACATAATGCCATTCGTGCCGCCTTAAACATCCCTCGTAACCACCATATCTCAGAATCTAGGTCAAAGCTAAAGTGGCTACCTGTCAAGCAAAGAATCTCCCTCAAAGCACTCGCCACTACGCACAAATGTCTGGCCAACAAGACCCCCATCTATCTCAGCAGTCGACTATCGCAACACTCGACCTCCCGTCCTCTAAGAACTGCCCAATCCCATTGCTTAGCAATCCCTAGATTTAAGCTGCAAAAAGCAGGGGGCTCAAGCTTCCCGGTCCTAGCCTCCAAGCTCTGGAATTCTCTCCCTATTACTATCAGAGCGGAAGAGTCTTTTCACACCTTCAAAGCCAATACCAGATCCTGGCTTTTCGACCTGCCTTAAATCACACACAGCGCCTCTGTCTTATTCTCTCTGCCCTGCTGACTGTTTACCTGTATTTAATGTCCTGTTCATATTATGTAATGTCATTTCCATGTAAAGTCATGCATCTTGACTCCTGTATCTATGCACTTCTGTAACCTTCAAATTGCGCCCTGATGCCCCCGGGCCTGCGGGTTTTGCGCGTTATAAATAAAATAAATACAAATACAAATGCACAAGGACTCCGTAGCCGGGGATGCATTTGTCCTCTCGAGTGGTAGTTAAGCCAGATTTATACCAGGATCATAGCATGGCCTTGGCTTAGTTGTTTTCAATAGGCTGCCTCCATCTCCCCATCGTTACCTCTCAGCAATGACCTATAAGGTGCATGGGTGGCAGAGCTGGTTGGCTGTGGTTGACCCACCAGTGAGTTTTTGTGAGCATAGTAAGAGCGCAGAACGCTAGGGATGGCTATCCGCTCACAGGAAGCACATGCGATTCTCAAGGATGAACCAGATGGTCGAGGCTGGTGATTTCTAAAGGTTTTCATTGCACAGAACAGCATCCCAGAGGATGGCACTCAACTACACATTGGCCATTATGTCTTAGTTGTACAACATTTAATAAATATGTTTGACTAATCACTGCAATGCGTAGACTGACTATGAGACAGTACGTGACTTGATACCGCTGTAGGTGTGATTTGTGGGCCAGGAGGGGAGGCCAATAGCACATTCACTGGGAGTGGAGACCTCAGACCTGCCAGAGGGGAAAGGACAGCAGATCCAAAGTAACCTCTGCTACATCGATCACCACTAGCTGCCACTTCCTGGGAAAATCCTATCACAAAAACAGCAAATCCCCTTCACCCGATAACTGACAAAATCTCAAGCCCAACAATGAGGGGGGGGGGAAATGTCTACAGCTAAACCCTGCTGAGAGAACCGCATAATACCCTCCAACTTTGATGACCTCACAGTGGTGGAGGTACACCACTTGTCATGTGTATCCAATCTAGCATAGTGTAGTCCTCTACCTAGTTCTGCAACTCACCCAGTTGTCACTGACCCAACCCCATCCTTTTGAGGCTACATTAACCACCTTGGGGCCAAATTAACTACAGTCCACCAAGAGTGAGCAGTTTTCCCAAAGTCCTTTGAGGTCTTCTCTCGATGATCATGGCACAAGGTAGTGAGCCTGGCACCATTTCTAATAAAGAGCTGTGTCTTTTTTGACAGTATCAAGCTCAATGGCTACCTGCAATTGCACCATGCGTTTTAAGGCCTTAGAGATGCCACCAAACTGTGTGATGTATCTTCTAGTGGTATAAACTTCAAGCAGGACACACAGGAACCACCAGTGAGCCAGGTATACAAAAGGTAAGACTTATTTAGTTACAGATTCAGTGGGAAGGTGTGAATAGGAGATCAATAGCATGCTGCCTCTACCCTAGGCTCTCTCCCTTCTAGTCCCCAACTGTCCAACCTGGAACCCTCTCACTCTCCACCTTCCATGCCTCACACCAACATTCCAAGCTCCACTCACAGACCCACAGCTCTCATACCAGATATAGAGCATACACCTACTAGGATACATAGTGGTGTATCGGCTTTCTGAAGTACGTTTTTACCTTTGTCTGAATCTTTACCTTCCTTTCTCAGCCCTGTCAACCTACCTTTGTCGATTACATAGAGGCAATGACGTATTAACAAAGAAAATTCCTTGGGTGTTTGAAGCCCCCCCTCTTAGGTTGGGGAGGCCCAATGAAAAAATGTAAATAGCACAGACTGCAAAGTGTTTACATTTTCTTAAACTGTGTCCATGTGGAGTGGACTATTACAAACTCAGACACGTGCTGCTGACGTCAAGCCCTTTCTATGCCCTCCATTGCCCCCTTTCTAAGTTTAGCTCCACCCTCCTGTGCTTGAGGGGTGGTATGGACATAATGAAATATAAACATACGAGTAACATAGAAAAAGTGCCCCTTCTCAATAGGCAGTCTACACAGGTAATGTATTACATTTAGAACTCTGTGAGGGTTCATTTGCAAAAAAGCACTGTAATACGGTTCCAAATTAAGAATTAGTGCATTTTACGTTTTCATTTCACATAAAAAATGTTTCACTCATGAGCTCTCCAGACCATTGAAAGTGTGCGTCTCCCAAAATACAGTGATAACTCCCCAACGGGAGTCAATAATGGATACACCCCAGGAGGGAATGAGACCAAGACCAAGTGCGGGTGAAGATAAAAAGTAAAGTTTATCCAAAATCAAATAAGCAGAGAACTCTGCAAACTCCTAGAGCGCTCTGCCAGACGATAGAAAAACATTCATATTTATTACAAAAGTGTTACAAGAGTACGTCATTGATGATGTAAACTATGGGGGGCACATAAGTTGTGGGGATTGGTTGGTGCAGACTAGACACTATGTATTCTTTAGGCACGGTGCTGCAGGATTGGCAGAGGTCCACGTGGTGCCAGCGCGGTCAGCTGGGCACTTCTGGGTGGAGCGCAGGGTCAGATGATGTCCGAACAGTTACAATTCATGCTATCTAACATTGCCCTTGTGGCCACACATACCTTGAATGTTAATTATGCATTTTGTCATATAAGAGATATATGACTAAACATCTGACCTGCACACTAAAAGTGAGAAATACATGGATCCAGGTGCCTAATTTATCCACGAAATTATGTTGTCACATTCATCAGTCATGCCTTTAGATCTCCTACGTCAAATGTTTATTGTTTGTTATTGTGAGGGGAATATATTACCACACAAGGGATCAGGGGCCTGGGGTCAGCTGGGGTTCTATATGGCTGAGGGGCATGCAAACGTTACATCAAAAGGCTTTGGGGCAAGGGGTTTATTGCCCATATTTCTTTAGCCAGAGTCTGGGGGTGCAAAGCGAGTTCATGGTGACATGTGTCAAAGGGCTGAGGGGAGGGTGGATACTTGGTGCAGGCTCAGCGGAAGGGTGAGAGGTTACATTTGTAGCATCACAGCATCAGTGAAACAAGGGCCTTCAGCCATCAGCTCAGCATGAGGGGAAGAGTGGTGGGGGCTGAATGCGTGGCGCTACATGAGATGGGAGAGAAGGCCTCGAGGTCTATTAAGTTTGGTCTTGTTCAATTTGTGGGATTATGTGTGAATCATTAGGCTGAAATAAACCAGGATATTGTCACTACATGTACAGCGAATAATAGAACGAGTTCTGATTACATTTTAGGTTATGTCTTTGCATCTACCATACTCCTTGAGCTGCAAAAAATGACTCTTATTTACATTAGCCTCATGGCCTTGTCGGAGATATATATATATATTGTGCACATACAAATCTTACATCATCTGAACACATTTGTGAATATGCATAGCATTAAGAACCAGAGAGCATGCAGATTATATAGTCTGCATTTGCAAGCTTCTTAGCATATCATACATTAACATAGAACTTTGGTAGGAAAAGATGTGTGAGCAACAACATAGTATTTAGACATACATAGATCCTAACGTTGTGTATGGTACACATGTTTTAGACACACTAATAAAGGAACATTTTGTTATATAGCATAACTTCTGCCTCATAACACATAACCACAGAAGGGAATTTACAACTTTTACAAAAGGAGATTAGCACTGTTGGTGAAACAGGGTGGCACACAGTCATGGAATATGCATCTGTTACTAGAGGAGTGAGGTTGAGGGGGTTATCCACAGCATATATCTTAACTTTAGGGTCTGCAAAATGGTGGGACATGTTTGTGGAGATGGGTTGTGTTTCCCAGACCCAAACGCTGGCCTGGTCATTTACAGGTCAGTAATGGATGGAGCAAGGCGAAAGATCAGTGGAGTTACTTTGCTGAAAATGTTAGGGGGGACATGACATCTGAAGAAAAGGTGCCCCAGCCAAATTAATGGGGACAAAATGGTGTCCCATGAAAGTTGGGGGGGGGACAAACACCCCTGCCCCCCCCCTAAAATTACGCCCATGAGAAAGATACAGTGTCTGTCTTGTAACTTGTTTGCGCCTCGTCTGCCGTGAGTTCAGGCCTGCTGCAGGGACACAGAGGGGAGGAGGGTGAGGGAAATAGCTGGCCCACTGTGTGTGATCCCAAGGGGAGAGCTGCAGCCCTGCAGGCTGCTTTGCCATGTACAAAATGGAGTTGGGTTCAAAAAATTGAGTCTGTAATCAGCCTTCTGGTTGAGTTTTGCATCCACATGGGTCGTCCCACGTCTACCCGGCATCCCTGGCCACAGGCGAATGGGTAGCCGTTGGACGAATCATAATGTGCAAGCGGGTTGGAATGGAGGGGAGGGGGCCTAGAAGACCTTTCCTCCCATACACCATACATGTGGATACCAATAGCCTGGGGGAGACTTTCCCTGGTTTGCACTTTTCTGCAAGCCAGCTGACGCAAAGGGCTTGCAGCAAAATACGACTCTGTGCAGACCAGAGATGCGACCTTCGGTGCAGTGGGTATTTATTTTACCTTAACCCCCGAAAGAGCATGGCTGGGAAGGCTATGCAGACCAGAATTAACAGCAAGTAGGAGACGCAAGGGGTGTTGCTAGGTCTGGAAAAGATCCAGGGCTATGCTAATGTCGGGACTGTCTGGACTCAGGGCTCGCTAGCCTTTAGTTTGTAGCCCCTCAGATTCTATCCGGTGCTACAACCAAAAGACCCAGGGCTATAGCCCCCTTACCCCCCCTATCACTGGCAAGAAGATGACTGAGTTTCATTCTCAGATTTAATTATTCAAAACGGGTGCATGGCTGGAGGCCGTGAGGGAAATCAAGCCCAAGATTGGCACGGGCAAGGTGATGGCGAAAGATCGACCTGGGACTAAGTAGTAGATGGGGAAAATCCCAAGTGAAGCCATTTGGTGAATTGGTCCATTGGGTAAGTGAACAATATTTGCATTAAAACACAGGTAATTTATTAAAGTTAGAACACTGGGCACATATTTACAGAAAATGCCCCTGATACAGTTCCACATTAGGTACCATTGTCCCTTATATTTTCATTTCACATCATTGATTACGACTAGGTGCTCCTCGCACTTCCGAGACCATATGCAGAAAGCCTATAGCTTGCAAAACTTTCTCTGACATTAATTTCTAGGGGGTTTGCAGCACATCAGGACACCTAGCAGACTTAAGATGGAGGCCTGTGGCACAGATGGTACTACCTTTACCTTACCCGTGAAGGAGCATGGATGCAGGGGCTGCATGGACCAGAGTCAACAGCAAGCAGGTGGGCGCGAAGGAGGCCCCAATCTTGGATTTAATTATTTAATTTATCCGAACCTGGTGCTAGGCGAGAGGTCATGCGGGAAACTAGACATAAGGTGGGCACTTCTATACTTTTGTGGACACAGGAACTCTGATGCAGTAAGACTGAAATAGCATTAAGAAGCGGCTGATGGAGCACAGGGGTGAAACAGCTCATGTGTCTGGGTTTTGACCATGGTCGTAATATGAGTGATGATCCTTGATTTGGGCTATAACATCTTGTTTTTTCAAACATGGGACACTGGCAGGCAAAGCACAAAAACATTCTGGAGGGCAATCTGGCACTCATACTTCATCACCTGGAAAGGACAAAGTGTATGCTGCACCCCAGAGGAGAGGGGCACAAGAGAGGCACTGCCAATCCCTTCGGCACCCTGAGAGGAAAAATGTGGGCTTAAAGTCCAGAAAAGGCCACGTTATGAGCAGACTTTAACAGTCTGAATTCTCCTCGGTTCTCCCCTTGCATTGGCAATGTTCGGATTTTATCTGCAACCAGTGGGCTGCACCACATATACTGACCCCTCGAGGGTTGACACATCAAACGTCAAGCCATTTGGTGACGTGTCAATCGTGTGAGTGATTTTTAAAATGATGGTTTTGTTTACATCTTTTCTTTCTGAGGGACCAATGCTCTTACATTAAAGTAACGGTAACGTATTACAGTTAGGAAACTGTGACAGTACATTTACAGGAAACTCCACCCCCAAGGATGAAAATAGGCACTCGTCGCAAGCCTTTAGTTTGTGATAATTGACACTTAGTAAGACATGATTAGCTGTTTGTAGGTGCTGGTTTGAAGCGGCAAGTGACTTCCTATGGCTGGCTAGTAGCTTGCAACTTAAAACTGTGCACCCTGCATCCCAACCTTCCACATTAGGCACCATTGCCCTTGAAATGTTCATTTCACATATATTTAATTCCACATGCTCCAATCCTTTCTAGACCACATGCATGGAAATCAACCTTGGAAGGCTTTCCCTGGTATTTTGTATTTTTCTTTTGTTTGGGGTGGCTACGCAAAGTGCTTGCAGCAAACCAGGACACCAAGCAGACCTAAAATGGGGGTTGGAGTGCAATGGGTAATTCTTTTACGTTACAGAGAAAGAGCATTGTGGGAACGCTGCTTGGACCAGACTCCACAGCATTCTGGAGAGGCAAGAAGATGAGCAGTTTGCATCCTCAGATGTACTTATTCATTTTAAGCAGGTGCAGGGCTAGAGGCCTTGGGGAAACCAGGCACAAGGTGGGCATGTAAACGCTGATGCAGAAGGATCACAATGCCCATGGTAGCCCTGGACGCGGGCTACCATCCTGTTCTTTTTTAAATACAGACTGCTGGCAGGAAAAACCCAGGAAACACCTTGGAGGGCAATCTCTCTTCTTCATGCCCTGGAGAAGACACTGTGCAGGCTTCTCGTTGGCTTGGTAGGCTACCAGAGGGGTAACTACAATCTCTTCAGCAGCCGGAAGGGCAAGAAGAGGGTTTTAGGGACCAGAACAGGCCTTCTTCTAAGCTGAACAGGACTCCTATGGACAGTAGACTTTGACGGACCGATATATCCCCTCAGCTCCCCTAACACATTTTGCAGTTTTGATATGCTCCACAGGTCTGCACCGTGTGCACTGTCCCCAGAAGGGTGGCAGCCCATTTGACCCTCATAAGGTGCCTCCGCTGGTGGGACACATCTAAAGTCAAGCCATTTGAAGAAATTGTCAAATCGGTAAGGGATCATTATGAAAAGGGTGGCTTTGTTTATATCCTTACATTAAAAAACAGGTAATGTATTACAGTTAGACCACTTGAGGGTATATTTACAGCAAACCCACTTTCATACAGTGCCACATTAAGCATAATTTCCCTTTTGTATATTCATTTCACTTACTTTTCTACTGCTCCACACTCCCTGTGATTCCTAGACGATGTAAATGGAAGCATATCCATATTACTCTGAAGTATGTGCCTGAGATCTTTTCTAAAGCGCTGCAGATTCAGATCGTTTGCAGCACAACAGGACATCTAGCAAACTTAATACGGATACCTGGGGAACAGCCGGTCCTTCTTTCATCTTACCCGTGAAGGAGCATGGATGAAAAGGCTGCACGAACCAGAGACGATCGCAAGTGCGAGACATAAGGAGAGGATGAGGCTTCAATCCTTTATTTAATTGTTAATCCTAAATTGGTGTGGGGCCAGAGGCAGTGTGAGAACCTAGACACAAGGTGGCACGTCTATCTGGATCAGGAACGCTGATGCAGTAAGACCGATATGGCACAAAGAAGCGGCCAACGGGCCAAAAGGATGAACCGACTCAGATGCCTGGGTTCTCGCCAGGGTCTTGAGGTCCATGGGTGGCCCTGGACTTGAGCTAGCATCTCCTTTTTTCAAATTTGGTGCGCTAGCAGGAAAAGCACAAGAAACTCCTTGGAGGGCAATCTGGCTGTCGTCCTTCACCTTGAGAGGACGCAGTGCATGTTGCTTCCTGGTGGTGGGGGCACAAGAGAGGCACCTCCAATCCCTTCAGCACTCTGAGGAGCAAAACACGTGAGTGTAATGTCCAGACAAGGCATTGTTATGAGCTCTACAGGATTGCTATGGCGAGCAGAGCTTGACAGACTGAATTGACCTTAGTTCTCTCCTTACATTGCCAAGCTTACGTGTTTATCTACAGCCGATGTGCTGCACTATACACGCTGACCCCTTAGGATTGACAGACCATTTGGCCAAGTTTACTTCATGGTCCCCATGATGGGATACGTCCAAAATCAAGCCATTTGGTGAAGTTGTCAATTATTCAACTAAGTCTTTTTTAAAGTGGTGGCTTTGTTTGCATGTTTTTGTCTTTCTGAGGGACCAATGCTCTTAACATTAAAACAAAGGTATTGAATTGCAGTTAGAACACTGTGAGGGTACATTTGCAGAAAAGCCCATCCGCAAGGTTCAAAATGTGCACTCGCCACAAGCCATTTGCTTATGATAATTGACTCTTGGCTAGTAACAAAATGATCTGCTATGTGTATGCGTAGAATTGAGGTGGTAAGTGACATTTTATGGCTGGCTAGTAGCTTGAAACTTCAAATTCTGTATCCCAATACAGTTCCACAATAAGCACCCTTGTCCTTTTATATTTTCATTTCCCATATAAAATATTGTTTATATCTGCACATGTTCGGGTGCTTATTATACATTGCACCAAAAGTGTTTACATTTTAATTGTTGTAATGTGCTGAGGAGCCAAGGACCCCCTAACTGTTTTTTTGGTTCCACCCAGATCCATGCATGCACTGGGCCACGGGGCCTATAGTATGTGGGATACGGAAGAAGTGGCTTTGGGGTGAGAGGGTGCGACTGGGGGAAGAGGAAAAGACTGGGGAGAAAAAGGGGTGCAACTAGGGTAAATAGGTGTGACTGAGGTTGAAATAGAGGGTGCTACTTGAGGGACGGGGAGAGTGCAGCATATTGGCCAAAATGACACTTAACAATGAGGGATCGAGACAAAAAAAAGAGACAGGCACCACGAGATACTGATAATGAATGAATGAAGGTCTGGAGATCACAAGAGGAACTGGAGAGGGCAAGGTGTGAATTGAGAGCCCGTTGGGAGTGTGGCAGGGCTGGGGAGTGAGTTTTGCAACTTGCCAGTGTGACAGTGCTAGTGAGTATGTTCATGACTACCAAAGTGAAAGGATTGAGAGTGAGATTTGATGGAGAATTGGTGAATGTATGAGAGGTGTTGGTTAGTGTAAGGGGTGTTGGTGGCTGGGGGATTGAAGAATATAGGCAGGGAATAGTGGCACCATTAGAAGTGATACTGAAAGATAAAGTTAATAATGTAAAGCAGTCATGCACATCAAACAAAACAGTAAAGCAAGACACTGTTCTGCCAAGCATCGGACATCTGGGACTCATATTCATAGCAGCAACAACATACACATGTGTAAATGTTGAAAATGTGGTTCCCTTTCAGCCTTAGTCACACTGGGCCTCATTCCGAGATTGGAGGTAGTCATGGTGCACTTTGCGCCATGACTGCCTCCAATAACGGTACCGGCAGCCGTCTCGTTCAATGGGGACTTACCGGTGTAGTCCGACCTTTGCGGGACCGGTAAGTCCCCATTGAAAAAAACATTCCCCATTCCCATTTCAGCCCCAATAGGGCTCAATGGGAATGGGGAAGTAGCCAAGAACGGTACCGCAATTTGCGGTACCGTTATTAGCTCGAAAGTCCCTTAACGGGTCCCGTCCATAACGCCTGGTCTGACCAGGCGTAAGGAGACCGGTGCCGGTAATCCCTTACCGGCCTACTACGAGTTCCCTTAAAGGAGGGACCCGCTAAGGGAACTCGTAGTAGGCCGGTAAGGGATTACTGGCACCGGTCTCCTTACCGGTGCCCGGTATCCCTTACCACCCTACTTGTAATGCGGCCCACTGTCTCTTACTCACACGCTTGCTCTATGAGCCCGTCTCTCTCTCTCACACCTGCCATTCAATAAATTGCTGCAAAAATACCCCCAAAAAATAATATCTTGTGCTGTTAAATTTGCTATTTTCTGCTGCAAAATTTTCCGTTTTATGTTGCAATATCCTAGAAGGTCTGACAGTGAAAGTAGTATGGGTATTAAGAAGCTCAACTGTATGAACACACTATGCAAACCAGATACCCAATGCTGAATGGTGTCTTTTCGGAATCTATATTTGTTACGTAGCATCAAATCTAACCATTTCAGGTCAGTCCTATCTCCCCACAAGAGATCAGATCCAGACTCTGCTGAACAACCACCAGCAGCTGACCAAAGTAAGGCAGTGAATTGCGCAGCGTTTGCCAATCCACAAATGAATACATTTACTTATAGCCATAAAACTCATAATACATTTCAAAACTACACACATTTATTAGAAAGAAAAGGTTACTCACTGTAGTGAAAATTGTATAGTCCAATGCCCCCTTTCCTCCATACATATGGGAGTTCCTGCAGGAACCTCCCATAAGTATGTAGGAAAGGGGACAGGGTGTACGAGTAAGGAAAAGTTACTCATCTTATTGTCTAGTGAACGTCTAGTTCTATGCCCCCTTTCCCTCCATAATTATGCAAGTTCCTGCAGAGAAGGGACAACGTCCCATTACCTTGAGACAAGGGGACAGGATGTAGGATATTACACAGCTAAAATAAGGGCAATACTAGTAATGCCTGCCTTAAAATGTTTTAAAAAAATTGAAAACAATTGAGGAAGAGTCAATCAGTAGGTCTTTTGTTAATAACAATTGCACCAAGTAAGGGCTTTAGCTATGTAGCTCCAAGCCTACTATATCTTGGGCAAAGGATGCAAGGAAGTGGATTGCATTTTTTATTTTCAGAAGAACATAAGCATTCAGAAAGGTCATTCCTTTGCCATCTTGCCACCTCCACATGCAGTTGGAAATAAACTTATGTGGAATTTAAAATAACTGATCTCTGATCTCATGCCTGCCGGGAACTGTAACATTCAGGTACTGCTCTAGATCAGGACAACTATTCGGACAGACTCCCTCTAGAGGAGCTCCCATTTAAAGTAGCCCTTTCGCAGCAACCCCAGTAGAGGTCTTTAAACCTCCTTACCTTCTCCAGTATCTTCTATGCCCAACCTATAAAACCATGTCTTCACATGGTGCAACCAAGGTATCCTATGCATCTCTTCCAGGTCCCTGCTTCTGCCAAGTAGGTTTTAATAACAGTACATTTCATGGAGGCTCATGCCCTCAGCCACAGTATATCAAGTCTCAAATTTGCTGCACCCTTAGCCCTAATCCCCAGCTCAGACTGTGCAAATATATGGCTGTGCTCATTGGCACTCCCTCCGAACACTGAAGAAACACATGTTCACCAGTCCCAAAGCATAATGCGCAAAACTAAGATCAGCAAGAACGCACCATTCCATAGCAACACTTCATATTCTCTGCTTTCAACTTTGCTGGCAGACTGCAACCCACCTATTTTGGCTTAAGACTATGGGCCTCATTATATCACAAAGCTGAAGCCCTCCATACTGCACTCCATACTGCACTCCAAGACATGAACTTTACACAAGTAGTGAAGGCACCTACCCATAACAAGGGAAGAACCCTCGACTGGATACTTGCGCTTAATTCCCAGGTATCCATCGAGGCAATTACACCCCCTGATTGGACACATTATCATTGTATCACTCTGGACGTGCGATCTGCTAGAAAGGACTTCACCCACAGTGTGGCATTTTTAGAGAAGCTAAAATCATTCGCAAGTGTAGCACAGAGTTTATCATGGTCCACTAGATTGAATGCTGCCAACAGATCTAACAGCAGCAGTATGCAGAGTTTACCATTATCAAGAATGAGTTTTGTGCACCTAAGATTTTGACAACGGACAAGAAACATCTGTAAACTAACATCCGAGAACCTTGCACCCCTACTTAGTGACGCCTCTCTACCTATCCAGACATAAGGGATAATCCCTGTCACCTTGCAGACATGTACCACAAATGTCTTACCACTACCATCGACTCAGTAGCACCCATTACAACAAAAACTCGACGTGTCAACAAACGTGCACGTTTTTGGTTCAATGAAGAACTAGTTGCGCTGTAGCGCACCAAAAGATTCCTTGAACACATCCACAAAAAATCTCTCACAACAGACTCTGCGAACGCGTTCAAGACTGCAAACAAAATCTATAAAGCAGCAATCATAATGCAGAAAGCTAATGCCTATAACACCCGCATTAATAATGCCCCCTCATACTCTAAGGAGCTCTTCACCATCCTTAGAGAACTGGAAAATCCCACCCCTATCACCACCCCGACTAATTCTAGCAAAGAGTGGTGCACCACCATCCAAAACTACAAAAGAAAATACTCACAAAGAGAAAAATGCTGGCTGATAAAAATTTTGCCCAAACCTATACTCCATACCACAAACAAAAACACAGACTTGCTGTTCCACTTTGCCCAAACCTATACTCCATACCACAAACAAAAACACAGACTTGCTGTTCCACTTTGCCCAAACCTATACTCCATACCACAAACAAAAACACAGACTTGCTGTTCCACTTTTCTCCAGTCAGATTCAGTGTTAGACACCATCTCCAAACTAAAAGCATCCAACTGTAAACGGGACAACTTCCCAGCACGCCTAGTCAAACTATGTGCCCCTTCTCTCACCTTTTTATCACTAACTTTATGAATGCCTCCTTCAATACGAATACAGTACCAGCTAGTATAAAAGAAGCATGGGTGACCCCACTTCTGAAAAAATGTACGCTTGACTCTACAATACCTACTAACTACCGACCAACAACCACGGTCCCATTCCTGCTTAAGATCAGAGATAAAATAGCATACACCCAAATTCAAGGCCATTTAGAACAAAACCAACTCCTGGGAACCAGACAATCGGGTTTCAGGCCCAAATACAGTACCGAAACGGTGCTCCTTAATCTGAAAATCCAGATTGATACCATTAGGGACTCTGGTAAACTCTGCATACTGCTGCTGTTAGATCTGTCGGCAGCATTCAATCTAGTGGACCATGATAAACTCTGTGCTACACTTGCGAATGATTTTAGCTTCTCTAAAAATGCCACCCTCTGGGTGAAGTCCTTTCTAGTGGATCGCACGTCCAGAGTATCCATTCGCAAAGAAGCTGCAGATCCCATCCGTGTCACCATTGGGGTACCTCAAGGATCTTGCCACTCGCCTACTCTCTACAATGCGTATACCAAGCTCCTGTTCTCTGCACTTGGATCTACACTATCTTTACAGATGACACCCAGATCCTCATTCCAATCACAGGAAACTATGACCATGGCACAATGATCCTTAACAAAATATACACAATAATGCAAAATTGGATGGCTCTTAATAGTCTATGCCTCAACAATGAGAAAACTGAGATTCTCATTGTGGGCTCCCAATTCAAAATTAACACCCTCCATTTGGATTATACATCCATCAACATCAATGGTACTCTGATTCCAACCTCAAAACTAGTAAAAACCTTAGGAGTCTACTTAGACGCTAACCTAACTATGACGAAACATGTGAATGCTCTATCTTCATCCACTTCCTATACATCTAAGTTAATTGCCCTAAATTGCCAGTTCCTCTCACCTACAAACTGCATCACCCTAGCCAGGGCATTGATATTATCCAAGTTGGACTACTGTAAAATACTCCTACTAGGAACATCAAATACCAACCTAGGCAACTTGCAACTCATGCAAAATAAAGAACTACTAGCAGCCCTAGGGCTACGAAAATCAGACCACATCTATAATATCAGGAAAGAGAACCACTGGCTACCCATTAAGGCCAGAATTATCTTAAAATCCCTGTGCGTTACCCATAAAGGTCTCGCCAAAAAAAGCACCCGTTTACATTAATAATTCTATAATTAAAAAAGAAACCAATAAAATGCTCATATCGAACACAAATTCGCTCCTAGCGGTCCCTCGCTACAAAAGAGCCAGAGCCGGCAGAAGTAGCTTCTCAGTCACGGCCCCTAAACATACATTGGAATGCCCTATCCGGAAGCATCAAAAATGAAGAATCATTCCAATTCCTCACACAACTTCTAAAAACCTGTTTGTTCAATCAATTTTAGACAATGTCTGTATGTCTTTGTAATTCTTGTATAACTGTTAGATTATGTATGTACCTTTTGAATACTGTAATTGCCGTAATATGCATCCACCTTGAATACTGTCCAATTCACAGTTATGATGTCTGTAACTACGCCATGATACCCCTGGGTCTGGGCATATAATAAATGCAAAACTAAATAAAAATAATAAAAGATAAATATGTTGTGGTGTCCCACCAGTAAATCTGGCTGCCAAACGGAATTACTGTTACCGGCTCATGGAATGCCACAATTCCCGGCATATTCCAAGTGCCGGCAACAGTGGTAATTCCCCATTCCATGGAGTTCATAGGACTCGATGGGGGGAATTGCCAGTATTTTACCGGCACTGGTAAATACTAGCATTTCTTGGTGGTGGGGTGCCCGGAATTACCAGCAGCTTGGAGCTGCAGGTAATTCCGGCCACCCCACCATCAAACGTGTAGTATGCTGGTGCGGTAATGTGCCGGTATACAGAATTGCTGGCCTACTTAAGAGGTCCTATGCAATTAAAGTCTTCCTCCTTGCCTCTCCCTCCGTCCAACAATCCTACTCACCTTTCGATCTATTACCACTCATAAACTACATACAGCCTCCCAGTCAGTCTTCAGCCTTACGCCTGCTGGCACCACCACCACATTAATTACCTAGGAGACACTTAAAGCTCACTGCCTAGCCTGCAACAGCTTTAACGCCACAAGTGTCCCAGTTTTGGACACTAATCGATCTTGGGTTTTCAAGTTCAAATATAAAACATTTAGCCAAGCGAATCTAAATATTTAACTAGTTAGTGCTTAAGATTCGAGTGGCAGTCCAAATAGGAGAGTAAAGCTGCCGGGAAGCCGAGGGGACATACTGGTGACCGATGGGAATGTTGTCCTCTGTGACCAACGATACAGCTTCATAATTCAAAAAACACAGTGATGAGGGTGACGAGACCAGCTTGTTTAGTCCTAGGGATCAATGGAGTGACATGTCAGTCGGGCCATCCTCACATTTGAATGGACCAATGTGAAGGTTTATGACCATAAGGTATTACACAAATGGGAGCATGAATAGGCCTATATTTTCATTTCACAAACCACAAAACGGGAAAGGAGTGAATAGGTGGTCTCCAGAATTGCGTATCAGGTTATCTTCATTAGCTTCTGTTATGATTAGAAGTATACTGGAGGCAGCAGGCAGGTTAGGCAAGCTTCTGTATTCATAGTCTCCAGGATCATAATCAGGTACATTAATCGTAGGAGATGGAAGGGAAGCACAGGAAGTGATTCCACTGGCTCCCACCACCCAGGCTACATCATGGTAACTGCCACAGGAGGAACACTCAGGATCTCAAGCATACCAAAACATTACAGCACTCAACCAAACATTCCACTGATACCTCACAGACACCATGAGGGACAGGGACACATCAGCTAGCAGGAGGGGAGGGAAGCTCTAAACAAGGGAAAGCCAGATCCTAACAGCTTCCTTCTCTGGAATGAGAGGCACTGCTTTGCAACATCACAGTAAAAGGAAGGTGGATTTCAATACTTTCCAGGTGCACTTCAAGTGCTAAATAGCAACCTCACTAAGGCAGCGTGAGCTTAGAAGACTAGACATTTAAAAAATATGGCTTCGCACAGACCTGTGGACTCCATCTTGAAGGATGAAAAAGGATATGAAATCAGGAAGATCTAGGGTCTTTTAACTTCCTGTTAAGCAGAATTAAATATATTAAAACGGACTATATACCTCTGGCCAACTGTCTGAATCCAAGAGTTTGAGACTGAGTAAAGCTTAAGTTATTCAAAATAGGAATGGACTAAGAGCGAATTTGCTTAGAACCCAGGTACTTGCAACCCTGAAGGACCTGTGATTAAGCGAAAGATGTAACAAAAACGTCACTTGATTAAGAAGGACAAGGTGTAAGAACCGAGTTAAATAGCAGATTTCCAAGTAAATCTTGACTTACAGAGGTAAAATCGCCATGCCCAATACAATACTTTCTTAAGACCTGAAATTCTAACTAACTAATATAGCCTACAACGGTGCCTGGTTAAATGCCAGCCCTGCATGAAAGCACATTGTTCTATCAGTGAAGAGAAAGGCTTGAATGCGCAATGTTAACCGAACATTTGTGTAAAGTCAATTGGTTTTATGGTGGCCCAAGATATTCTACCTTTAAGGCATTAGATTCCGTATTGTAAACCTGTTAATTTTAAGGCAAAAGGGAGTAGTACTAATCAGAACATTTTTTGGGTAAAGCAGACTGGCATTAAGCAGTAACCAATGGCATCAGGTCGCAAAGAAGAAAACAGAACTTCAAAGTTGTAAACCTGACAGACCAGTTATATCCAGAGTATCTCTCTATGCCTGCAGACTCTTAGAAAACTAAGGACTTTCCTTTCTAATTTGTCTTTTTAAGTTTTTCCACAATGAGCATACTATTTCCTGCCATTAATGCCTTTATTTGGGATTTCCTTTATCATTTTCAACCTGTTTTTTTTCCTTGTACTTGGAGATTGCCTGGGCTCCGTTTAATTATTTTATTTTGCATAATGGATCTCTACAGCCAGCTGCGTCATCATTTTTATTTTGTTTTCAGTTTGAAAATGTGGTTATTTCAATTTCTCACAATTTGTTTTTTTAACTTGTATTTATTTCCTTGTATATGGGATTGCCTGGTCCTATTTTTCCATACATTTATTTCCTTGTACACTGGAGTATGCCTGGACTCCTCCCTTCCCACCTGTTTCTATTAGTTTGCAGCATGTTGCTCTGCTTCCTTTCTTTGGGCATCAGGACCTACAATTATAGGATGGAAGGCTATTGAGCAGAGCTCCAGTCCTCATTTAGTGCCTTTCAGTGTTGCATCCTCTTGGCACTGTATGTGCATTTGGATAGTGCATGTCCACACTACACAAGGAAATGATGCAGCTGGCTGAAGTATTCTAAATCTCCATGCTTATTTTAATTGCTTCATTGTGTTTGCTGTTGGATCTTTTATTAGATGTTTTTCAATATCTCATTTTTTTTCTTGAATTTGTTTCCTTGTATTTGGGATTGCCTGGTCCTGCTTTTTAACTCTACTGTTTTGTTCCTTGTACTTGGAGTGTGCCTGGACTCCACTCCTCCTCGCCCCATTTTATTGTCACAAGAAACTGATTCAGCTGCCTGCTCAATAGAGTGAATATTGAAACACCCTGCCTGTTCTACATTTATTTCAGTTCCTTTTGCTTCCATTTGTTTCCTTGTGATAGGGATTGCCTTGTCCCATTTTAGCCTAATCATTATTTCCATGTACTCAGACTAAGAAATGGTCTCACCCTCCTCTGTATTTTCATTACATTCTTTGCAAGTTAATTCCCTGCTCTGCTCAGAATAATAATCGTCTACACTGCTGTTGTGGATTAACTGTGTTGCAGTTTCTACTTTTATTCTTTGTGAATTGCTGTTGTTGGTGACTTTTAAAGATATACTGCATAATGCCAGCTCCCGTAGTCTGTTGTAAAATACACATATCCAAGCAATTCAAACTAGTGAAATTCCCATTATCTCCCAGTTGTAGAAGTTATGATCTCCCCCCTTACATGTAGTATTCATTGGTAAACACTGCACCAAATGCCGATATGTTGGAAGTTATAAAGGTGAATACAAGGCAGAATTCCAGGGCTTTGTACTCTTCCTTCGGAGCAAGAGTCATCAGTCTGCAATCCTGGGAGACGTGCATCACTGCATAGATGATCCAACAAAACAGCAGCCATTTTAATGGGCAATTTTCACTTTGCCATAAAAAGTGTACATTTAGATTTGGGGGAAATGTACAGAAACTAGCAATCAAGGAAGCAATGGGGAAAGTGGATTAAGATCGCTTTTTCTCATCCTACATAATTAGAACATTCAATTTAAATTCAGGTTTATAGCCATTGATGCCAAACTGAAACTATTTCCTCTTCACAACATCCTTCTGAGGCCACGGGTTGTGTTGTCTACTCCATGGCAGCATGGGGGCAGTGATTAGAGTTTAGTTTGGTTAAGTACTTTCCAAGACGTTTGTGTACACAAATGCTCATAAGCTAGCAAAGCGGAAAGTGGATTCATAGAATGTTCTCTCATGCTGCTTAAATGCATGTGTATAGGTGTTACTGGGCTATGTATTATTCGTTTCTTATGCCAAATGAATTGAAGCCATTTCCTTTTCCCAACATCCTTCTGAGACCACCGGTTACGCATGCTCGACTCCAAAGCCGCATCCAAGGAGAAATAGAGTTCAGTTTTGTAGTAGTTTCAAGACATGCCTGGTTATAAACTTGGGGACATTCATCAGATGTACACTATTTGAAATATCTGACACATGCAGTTACAGCAGAGTGTCAATTGTGTACAGAGGCAGTGGGGGGGCACCACGGGCTAATACTTCCATAGATGTACTTGTGTCTCATCAGCCTCCAGCAGATTTGCGACCTTCTTAGACCCTTGGGGCTGTTTTCCCCGTGTCTTTGGGATCTTATGTTTGCAAGTAATTGTGGTATTGACTCTTATGTACACATTCAAGGTCCTTTCTGCTGCCCCCTTTCATTTGAAGGAGGTAACTGAACAACAGTGAAAGAGCGTGGGAAGGAGTAACATCTGGAGATGATTGCCAAAGATCCTAGAACTTCACAACACCAGTAGAGCCTCAAAAGGAAAATGACAATGTGCAAAAGCTGCAAAGGGAGCAGCACACGGCCTCGGGTGAACTAGTGCTCTCGCTGTCTGATCCTTGCCCTTTTCCTGGGATTGCAGCATGCTGCAGTGTTAGAAAGGTTATCATAAAAGGGTTGGCATTATATAGGATGCTAAAACTATCAAATAAATGTAATTATTTAGCCCCCAGGCACAGACTGAATAGTAAATGGGACGAGATTTAACTCTTTCAAAACCGGTATGGCTCTGGGACACAGGCAGACTTTTCCTGCTGACTTGTACATGCCAAAAGCAAGCTTCTCTCAATGGGAGCTATTCCAAAACCATGCCCTTAATAGCAATAGGGCTTTTTAAGACATCAATTATATCATTATAACTGAAATGTTAAATGCAGATGAGAAGTCTAATATTGGATTGTACTGTATTTGGTTATACCAGCAACAAACTGGCGTATTCCAGGATTGGCATGCAATTGACAGCATCGAGCAGTTGAAGGGTCACAGTGCCTGCATTAATAGAATTTGTTGCAGAGTATTTTCCAAACAAGGAAGTGTTACCCACTACTACTCTTCAAAGAAGACCTTTTTAATGCATGTCAATCTCTAGCTTTATTCTAAACCTTTCCTTGAAGCTAAACAGGGAGGTTTTCTCAGACATGAACACGACTACAGCAGCTGCCAGGGCTTGGGGTATAATATCTCAATGAGAGGCTACAGTGGACTGTATCGGGCAGATTATAGTAGGTGATCTATCTGCTCCACAGCAAAAGGCAAAGGGAGAATTGCTGGTCCAACTCGTTTTGCTTTCATTAGTTTATGGTGGGTAGATTTCTTTTCAGATTCACCCTTCACAATGGATTTGTCATTGCTAGTGCTGCACGCCATGTAGAATCATACCTGCACACAGTATCCAGGTACATCTGAATGCACTAACAGCTACAAATGCATAACTGTCCTTTACTTTCCACCCATGCCACACTTTCCACCCAACTTTATTCCAGAATCAACATAAGTGAGCAAGGCAACACCATTTTACATAGAAACACAGGCACTTTTAACAGAAAAGGGGACATCTGAACCTATCCACAAGCTACTAAATTTCATACATTTAATACATCAACCTGTGATTTGCCTTTGGCTATGTAAATACATTCCAACTTAGGTTATATTCTGGAGCTCCACTAAATAGCTAGAAACACAAGGCTATAAGATATTCAGATATTGTCACGGCTAGCTGGCACCGGCGTTCCCTGTGGCAACGCTGGAGATTGCGGGCACTCGCCGCTTTTCCCTCTTCCAAGATGGCCTCTCATCCTCTGGGTTACGGTGCAGTGTTTTCACGTTCGCAAGTCAGATGTCCTCTGACGTCATCGCGTTCTCTCATGGATTCCGGATATGGTCCAGCAGAGCCGAAGCCCAGAGCGTCGCTACTCTCTACAGACGCTACGTGAGTTCGCAACTAGGGGGTTACTATTCTATACCTCATACCTATACTTACCTTTCTTTTCTACTTTTTCTACAGCTTTACCATTCTGCCTTGCCTTCCCGTTCCGCTGCCCACAGATAGTCCCCTCTTCCAGACAACATAGGTACTTACCCAATCAAGATATTGATTCCTTTTGTACCTAGTTCCTTCTCTCAACTCTCGTTCACTTATTTTCAATCAGGACTTCACCGAGGTACAGTGTCCAGACCCGGTTAATCCCGCAATTCGTGAGGAGCTGCAGCCTGCGGAGACGCCACCGATCCAGCTTCTAATCCGTTCCAGCAGGGTTTTTTCCCCCAGGAGGGTTTCCCTGGGATCCCTTGCACACCCCTTCGGTTCCCTATTAGGGAGGAGGGAGGTGTTAGGGTCCTCAGGAGACTCCCCAATTGCCTCGTAAATTGCTGCACGAGACAGGTTAGTGCAAAATCATTACAGCTAGCGACGCCCAAAAGAAAGAATATAATTGAAGAGGAAAGAGACACATCATGGCAACTTTGCAAGCAGCCTTAGATCAAGTGCAGCAGTTGACGACCGCAGTACAAGGATTGTCCCACGAGGTACAAGCCTTAAAGCATGAAAATGCAATCCTTAAACAGCAAATGCTAAATAAAGCCCCCACTAGTTCAGAAATTCCTCCTGGTCCTTTGCCAGGTGGGAAATATGACGGAAACCCGCATTCTTTAAGGGAATTTTTGGATGCTTGTACGGTGCAATTTGCTTTTAAGACATCATTCTTTCCCTCAGACAGAGATAGAGTGGGATATATGATAACTCATCTCACGGGCCCCGCGCTGGCATGGGCCACCCCTATTGTCACTTCCAATAATGCCATATTGGATTCGGTGCCTGCTTTTACGGCAAGTCTAAAGGCTATGTTTTCACGGAGAGAATACAATGTCTCCTCTCAAGAGAAACTCCTAGATTTCAAGCAAGGATCTTTAGGAGTCCTAGAATATGTTACCCGCTTTAAACAAATGGCTTTAGGCACATCCTGGGCCGATGACGCACTTATTACATTATTTAGGAGAGGGGTTAACGAGGAGTTGAAGGATGAATTGGCTCGAGTTCCGAGACCAAATACCTTAGCTGAACTTGTCTCATTGACTATGCAGCTGGACTATCGACTGCAAGAAAGGCATGCAGAGAAGAGGAAAGGGAGAAGTCATCGCTCTGCGCCTGAATTAGTATCCTTCTCCAAAACAGCTACTGCAGACGAACCTATGCAGTTAGGCACCACACGGGGTCCTCTGACTCAAGAGGAACGCGCCCGTAGAAGATCCCGAGGACTCTGTATGTACTGTGGTTCTTCTGACCATATCGTGCACGAGTGCCCAGTCGCTCCTCTCAGGAAACCATTTCGGTCGGGAAACGCCAGACCTCAACCGTAAGGGGACCTACGGTCGGGGTAACTGATACCGGTTCCCAATCTCCTACAAAGTTGTCTCCTTCGCTGGACATGGTAGTCTTGCGCGTAACTTTTTCTTTGCCAGATGAAAACATTATTTCTGTCCCAGCCTTGGTCGACTGTGGAGCAGCTGGTTTGTTCATGGACGATTTTTGGGCAAGGAAATTGAATATTCCCCGTACTCCCAAAGCGATCGCGATACCAGTTGAGGGCGTAGACGGAACCCCACTAATATCGGGACCTATCCGAGAACAGACTCACACTTTGACGATGCTCCTTGGTTCACATAGGGAGGAAGCCGTATTTGATATAATAAAAGCAGCTCACTACCCTGTCATTCTGGGCCTGCCCTGGTTAAAACTACATAACCCATACATAAATTGGGCAGCCGGCTCCATTTTCCTGGGATCAGAATATTGTACCCGACACTGTCTTACTGAAGGGTCAGTGGGATTTTGTGCTCCTTCATCGAACCCTGTGGCCTCTCAAAGGATTGTAGACTTGCTTACTCTTGTTCCTCCTGAGTACGAAGAGTTTCAGGACATTTTCACCTCTTCCCAATTTTCTGAACTTCCGCCTCATCGGAGAGATGATTGTTGCATCCGGCTAGACTCCTCTCAACCACTCCCCTTTGGAAAGATGTACATCCTTTCCGAGAAGGAAAAACTAGTCCTACGGCAGTATTTGGATACCCACCTTAGAAACGGTTTGATTACGGAATCGACTTCCCCTGCAGGCGCATCGTTATTCTTCATAGCTAAGAAGGACACGGATGAATTACGTCCCTGCATTGATTATAGGGGACTTAACAAGATCACGATTCCCGATCGATACCCAATGCCATTGATACCGGACATCCTAGAAGCAGTAAAAGGGGCAACTATTTACACAAAGTTGGACCTCAGAGGGGCATATCACCTCATTAGAGTTAAGGAAGGGGATGAGTGGAAGACCGCATTTCGTACCCCTTTTGGACATTTCGAATACCGAGTAATGCCCTTCGGACTCGCGAATGCCCCGGCAGTGTTTCAAAGGTTCATTGATCATATATTTTCAGACCTCCTTCTACATACGGTAGTGGTGTACCTTGACGACATATTGGTATTTTCCAGGAATCCAAAAGAACATCACCGACACGTATGTCAGGTCTTACACCGATTACGGAGTAACCACCTCTATTGCAAGCCTGAAAAGTGTATATTCCATCAGACTACAGTCACTTACCTGGGGTTCGTTTTGTCCCCTACTGGAATATCCATGGATCCTCGTAAGGTGACCGCTATTCTGGAATGGTCCTCTCCTAGTTCTGTCAAGGAACTACAGAGATTTCTGGGGTTTTCGAATTTCTATAGGAAATTTATAGCTGGATTCTCATCAATCGTTCTGCCCCTTACAAGACTACTCAAGAAAGGAAAGCCCTTTTGTTGGACAGAGGACGCCCAGTCAGCCTTTGATACCTTAAAGACACTCTTTACTTCTGCTCCTCTCTTACGAATCCCGGATCAAAACTTACCGTTTATAGTAGAAACTGATGCCTCCCATTTTGCTTTGGGTGCGGTGCTTAAACAAACTTTTACTCAAGGATCAGAACACCCTGTGGCTTTTCTGTCCAAGACTTTTTCTCCCTCTGAGATCAATTACACGGTGTTAGAGAAAGAGTTGCTGGCTATAAAACGGGCCTTTCAGGAATGGAGACATCTCCTGTTGGGTTCCCAACATCCCATTGAGGTCCGCACCGACCATCAGAATCTCAAAAGTTTACAGTACGCGGAGACACGTAACAGCCGGCAAGCAAGATGGGCCCATTTTTTCTCTCCCTACAATATCACTTTCACTATCATTCCTGGTAAAATCAATCTTCAAGCTGATGCTCTATCACGTAGAGATCCTGATTGCAAATCTGGTTTTCAGACTGAGAGATTATTTCCTCATGCTACGTTCATATCTATGGTTCAGGACTTTCTCCACTCTGTAGCAGCCCAAACTCTAGTCTTAATGGACTCCATTAGAGGTCAGGCAGACAAATGGGGACTAAGTCTCGAAAACGGATGTTTCTACCGGGGTCATCAGGTGAACATTCCCTCACTCCAGCTCCGAACGGAAGTCATGCACATGTGCCACGATTCTAAGGTGGCTGGACATCGTGGAATAGCCAGTACCCAAGAACTCATACTGAGACATTTTTGGTGGGAAACCTTAAGAAGGGACGTGACTGATTACGTCTCTTCTTGTGTAGTCTGTTTGCAAGTCAAGGTTCCTCGTAGTAAACCATTGGGAAAGCTGGCTCTAGTCCAAATACCTTCTCGTCCTTGGCAATTGATTTCCACAGATTTTATAGTTGACTTACCTGTGTCTAAAGATCATACAACCATTATGGTAACAGTGGATTATTTCACCAAATTGGCTCATTTCCAAGCCCTACCCTCAGTACCGACAGCCCAACAGATGGCAAGACAGTTCTTAGACTCCATCTTTTCCCGGCATGGTCTTCCTGACAGCATAGTGTCAGATCGAGGTTCCCAATATATTTCACGATATTGGCAACAAGTCTGCTCTGCTTTAGGCATAAAGAGAGCCTTGAGTTCGGGATACCATCCTCAAACTAATGGGCAGACTGAACGTTTAAATCAGACTCTGGAGACGTATCTGCGGTGTTTTGTATCAGCGGCACAGGACAACTGGAAGGATTTGTTACCCTTGGCAGAGTTTGCCTACAATAATGCTCCTCATGCGTCTATCAAAACCAGTCCCTTTCATTGTACCTATGGGTACGATCCTTCTTGCTATTCATCGTCTCTTCTCAGAGCTTCGGCCTTTCCAGATGTGGACGCCCTAATGGGCGACATTCAACAGGGACATCTTTTGGCCAGAACCGCATTACTAGAAGCTCAAGAGCATTCTAAACGTTATGCTGACTTGCATCGTTCGTCGGCTCCAGTGATTGTTCCGGGGGATTTGGTCTGGCTCTCTGCAAAGTTTCTGCCCAGACATCTGGTTCCCTCTAAATTGTCTCCAAAATATTTTGGACCTTTTACAGTATTAAGAGCAAAAGGTCCTTTGGCTTTCGAGTTACAGCTCCCACCTTCCTGGCCCAGGATTTACCCGGTTTTTCATGTTTCGCAACTCAAACTTCACAGATCGGATCGTTTTGGCCGATCTATAAGGTCCTACCCGCCTCCAGTGGCTACTACGGAAGGTCCGGAGTTCGAAGTCTCGGGCATTTGTGATTCCCGTTATCATCGCGGTCGACTGCAATATTTGATCCACTGGAAGGGTTACTCGGTGGCCGACCGTACGTGGGAACCAGCTTCATCAGTCCACGCCCCCTTACTGGTTCGCCGCTTTCACAGGTGCCATCCGGGCAAACCAGGAGGTGTTACCCTCGGAAGGAGGCATACTGTCACGGCTAGCTGGCACCGGCGTTCCCTGTGGCAACGCTGGAGATTGCGGGCACTCGCCGCTTTTCCCTCTTCCAAGATGGCCTCTCATCCTCTGGGTTACGGTGCAGTGTTTTCACGTTCGCAAGTCAGATGTCCTCTGACGTCATCGCGTTCTCTCATGGATTCCGGATATGGTCCAGCAGAGCCGAAGCCCAGAGCGTCGCTACTCTCTACAGACGCTACGTGAGTTCGCAACTAGGGGGTTACTATTCTATACCTCATACCTATACTTACCTTTCTTTTCTACTTTTTCTACAGCCTTACCATTCTGCCTTGCCTTCCCATTCCGCTGCCCACAGATAGTCCCCTCTTCCAGACAACATAGGTACTTACCCAATCAAGATATTGATTCCTTTTGTACCTAGTTCCTTCTCTCAACTCTCGTTCATTTATTTTCAATCAGGACTTCACCGAGGTACAGTGTCCAGACCCGGTTAATCCCGCAATTCGTGAGGAGCTGCAGCCTGCGGAGACGCCACCGATCCAGCTTCTAATCCGTTCCAGCAGGGTTTTTTCCCCCAGGAGGGTTTCCCTGGGATCCCTTGCACACCCCTTCGGTTCCCTATTAGGGAGGAGGGAGGTGTTAGGGTCCTCAGGAGACTCCCCAATTGCCTCGTAAATTGCTGCACGAGACAGGTTAGTGCAAAATCATTACAGATATATACTACTGAACATTGAAAAGGCGAGATACATGTAATAAAGTGTTCAGACAATTCCAGACACTAAATAAAATAACAATTCTAAATGAGGCCGCTAGTCCATCCAAGACCTCGCAATGTTTTACACCACCAGAGCATTCACATTAGTCCCCCTTGAGCTGACCTAGGACTGACAAAAACAATTGAGGACAGTGCATTAGTTGTTGCTCTAGACGTGAAGATCGGGGTCTATCCAGTTGGAAAAAAAACCTGAACTCTAATATTTGAACAATCTGAGAGCTATAAACTGTCTGCACTTGTTAAGGTCTTGAAAACTATTGTACTGCTAGAAGATTGTAATTAAGATTCATTCCAAGCGAAGAACTGACCAAGAATCCAAGCAGTGCAGAAACCACCTGGATACCGCCAGTGCAAATTGCGTTACCGCCACTCAGTCTGGCGCTGTTAGCGCTGGATCACAAGTATCGGTCTGGCTATAATTCCCCATTGGTTCCATTGTACCCAACGGGGTTGGGGGTGCTATTACCACTGGCAGTAATTGCACCAGTATTGAACCAGAAACGGGCAAGAATCTGGAGGTAAAACTCCCACTCACCGACCAAGTCACGATTGGGCCAACCCTTAAATGCCGCAGTAATAGCGTTACCGCCGGATTTTAAGGGCCAAGGCCCAGAGTGTGGCCTCAGGAAGTCATTCTATCTGTAATGGAAAGCAACACCTTCGAGGTTATGTGACTTACCTTCCAGACTAAAAATGGATGGGTACCACAGCATCTTACAGTAAATTCTCCTCATACATAATTGAACCAGTCTGCCAGGCGAGCAATGTATGCTATATTAAACAATTACCCTAAAATGACGGTTGATTATTGCCCATACTTAGGGATCCAAGTTTTGCATTTTTACTGATTTGTAGACATAACTACAGAGGGCAATCACCCCATTTCCTTTCAATATATATTTGTTAAAAAGTGCAAACAGTGTAAGATGTTCTTATTAACCTCTCCTGCAGTTCCATTTTGTGAAAAAAACGAAACGGTTGCAACTGACTTGACTCCAATGCCTCTAGAAGGGAATGACATGTAGGGACACATTGGAGGCATCTATTTAGATAGAAAATTATTGCTGAGTTTTGTTATTGGTCCGGAACAGAATTGCTCCTTCAGGACATGAAATGCGGTCCCCGCTTCATCAGGCCAATGAAACTTCAGACCTTTTCTGATACAACCTTTTGGAGGATAGCAATCTCAAAGTCTTTGTTGAACCATAGATAGACGTTGGCAAATACCAAACGTTTTGTATATCTTGCACACTCGCCAGAGAGGATCAATCAGCACCTTCCTTAACCTTCATCCATTGGCAGTCCTGGCTGCGAAAAAATCAACCACAAATATTCCACTGCCCAAGCATGAAACTGACTTTTTCTGGTGCAAGGGACAAAGAAGGTGTCAGAATGTTGAACCTCACCACCCTTCTCCTCACCTGTGGCTTCCTCTTGTTTATCCTTGGAGTGCTTGGAAGGCCTTCGGGGACTCCTGGTGTCTTCCTTTGCGGGCTTGTCTCTGGACTTCCTGTCGTGCAAGTAGGGCCTGGCTCCCTCGGAGGCCACCTCGACAGGGAGTGGGACCTGTCTCGGGGGGGGCCCCGAGGAGCCAAGGTCCCGCAACAGGGAAAAGACTGATGGACAGTAAAAAACCCTGTGTAGTCTTCCGGAGATCGTGACGAATATTATGCTCTCCAATGGTGGATGTGGCTGTTCGTGATCCGGAGTGAACCAGGAAACCGTGGATCAGGTAAGACTGATCGTCCTCCAATATGGATACTGCTTGAGGAAAGGAGGCAGGATCCGATCCGTGGGATAATAGGTAGGGCGTAAGGTAAGCAGATAATGAAAGGAGCTTCGTGAGAAAAGAGAAGAGGGGTAACCCCGGAACGGGGAAACGTTCCGAACCTAGAAGAAATGGTACGGATAGGAAGAAAGCTGAACAGTCCCCACTTACCAGATACGGCAAGATCCACGAAATGCACAAGGAGGAACGCGTAGAAACGCGAGAATGGCGGCTAGCCACTAGTGTGAATGACAAGACGCCGAGCGAAGAAAAGTTAAAGAAAGTGAAACGGAAAGGGGTTGAAAGCAAAGCCAGCAAGCGCAAGGGTACACGGGCGAGGGAGAGAACTGCAGAAGGCACAGGAGGTGGATATACAGAGTTAGTCGAGCGCTGGTATCACGAAGGAATAACACAGATACAACGCGCCGAGAGGGGGGCGTGGCTTGCTTAAATAATGAAGGCTGCCATGTTGGATGAGGGCTGGCCCGCTACCAGAAGGTTCTCCGCGGCGTAATCTTCCACTTCTGCCATAGCTTCCATGGGTGGAACCTGACAGTATAACCCTTCTCTCTCCGAAAACCCCCTGGTTTTCCCGGATATCTCAGGTGGAATTCTCTCAGTAATCTTGGGGCATGCAGATGGTGCCTGGGTTCCCAGGTTCTTTCTTCAGGGGAGAAACCCCTCCAATGGACGAGATACTGTAGACTGCCCTGGCGATATCGGGAATCCACCAGGTATTCCACCTCATACTCCTGTGGTTCTACCGTGGTCGGAGTCTTGGTCTTCCGGAGCTTCTGTGAGAAGGGATCCTCCTTATACTCTTTTTAGTAGTGAGGTGTGAAAAACTGGGTGAACCCTCTGGAGGTGCTTAGGCAGGTGAATTTCGTAGGCCACTGGGTTTATTTGTCTTAGGATAGGGTAAGGACCCAGATATCGTGGTGCAAACTTGCCGGTGTGTATCCATTTGGGTAAATATCTCGTGGATAACCAGACCCTTTGTCCGGGCTTCCATTCGGGATTGGGTCTTCTACTCCTGTCGGCCCACTTCTTTTGTGAACGTTGGCTGTCCTCTAATGCTTCTCTCGCCAACTTATGTACCTTCTTTAGTTCCGATAACCGGTCATCTATGGATGGGGAATTTGGTGGGTTGTATTCTGGACCAAGGCATCTGCTGAGGATGGTACCCATAAGTGCAATAGAAAGGACTCATTCTCGTGGAGGTGTGGTAGTTGTTGTTGTAGGCAAATTCAGCCTGTGCGAGATAGGAAGACCAGCTCTCTTGTCTGTTGCTGCAAAAACATCTTAAGTACTGCTCAAGACCGGCATTGAGTCTCTCTGTCTGACCGTTGCTTTGGGGGTGAAAGCTGGACGACAGTGCTCGATGTATTCCCAACTGTTGACACAACAAAGTCCAGAACCTGGAGGTAAATTGGGTACCTCTGTCAGAAACTATAGTTCGAGGCAGTCCATGCAAGCGTACTATATCCCGGAGGAAGACAGAAGCCGTTTTTGGAGCTGACGGAAGTCCCTCCAATGCAGAGAAATGGGCCAGTTTACTATGTGAATCAATGGTTACCATGATTGCGGTCATTCCCTCTGACTTCGGTAGGTCAACAATAAAATCTGTGGACACGTGTTCCCAAGGCTGGGTGGGTAGGATGGGTTGTTGTAATTTACCTAATGGTTTGCCTGTTTGGTATTTGTTGGTGGCACAAATCGGACAGGCTGAAACATATCTCGTAACGTCCTTGTGGAGTTCTGGCCACCAGAATCTTCGGCTTATGAGGTCCTGTGTCTTCTTGATACCGGGGTGTCCAGCGAGGGGGGCATCATGACACCAGGAGCGGATCTGTTCCTGAAGTCCTTTAGACGGGAGAAACAACCCAGTACCATGGTAGTACAAACCATCATTGGCCAGATTGACTGTGGGTGGTACGGTAGATAGCGAACCGTATTGGGTGGACAGTTCTTGTAAAAAGAGTGAGACACCTGCCATGATCTTAAGGTTGGGAAACAAGAGATCGTGATCTGGATTATGGTTGACTTCTTCTCCTTGACATCTGGAGAGAGCATCTGCCATCCTGTTCTCTGATCCTGGTATATAAGAGATGTGAAATTCATATTGAGAGAAGAAGTATGCCCATCTGGCATGTCGGGCGTTGGTACACTCCATCTGTTGTAACACTCTAAGGTTGCGGTGATCCGTTCGTACCTGAAATGGGTGTGCTGCTCCTTGTAACAAGTGTCTCCACTCTTGACATGCCAATTTGATGGCTAGTAGTTCTCTTTCAATAACGGAGTAATTCCGCTCGCTTTTGGTCAGGGTTTTGGAATAATACGCCACGGGATGTGTGAGACCGTCTTCTGCTTCTTGCAAAAGAATGGCTCCCACTGCTCCCCCTGAGGCATCCGTTTCCATAAGGAATGGCTTGATCCGGCTGTACCAATATGGGAGCGGAAGTAAACAGTTCCTTGAGCTGTAGGAAGGCTCTTCTTTGTTCCGGACCAAAGGAGTACTGAACCCCCTTCTTAAGGAGACCTGTGATGGGTAACATCAAGTTAGAGAAGTTGGGGATGAACTGGCGATAGAAGTTAGCCAGCCCAAGGAAAGACTGGACCTCTTTAACACTTCTTGGCTCCTTCCAGTCCAGAATAGCCTTTATCTTTCCTGGTTCCATCTTGATCCCTTCCTTCGAGAGGACATAACCTAGATAAGAGACTGAGGTCACTTCGAATTGGCATTTCTCTGGTTTTACCAGGAGATGATTTGCTCGGAGTCGATGTAATACTCTTTTGACTTGTTCACAATGGTCCCGTAGCTCTTGAGAATAGATCAATATGTCGTCTAGGTAAACGACCACTGAAACAAACAGCAGGTCTGAGAAGATTTTGTCAATGAACCTTTGAAAGACAGCAGGAGCGTTTACCAGGCCGAAGGGCATAACCCTGTATTCGTACAAGCCGAAGGGGGTCCGAAATGCGGTCTTCCACTCGTCTCCCCTCCTCACCCTGAGGAGATGGTAGGCCCCTCTAAGGTCCAGTTTAGTGAAATAAGAAGCCCCTCTGACGGCTTCTAGGATGTCCCTTATGAGTGGCATGGGGTAGCGATCGCGGACAGTAATCCGATTTAGTCTTCTGTAGTCTATACAAGGACGTAGCTCGGTGGTGTCCTTTTTTGGAATGAAAAACAGAGAAGCCCTCCCTGAAGACCTTGATTCCTGTATAAGACCATTCTGCAGGTTGTCATCCAGATATCTTCTCAAGGCCTGTCTTTCAGAAAGGGACAGAGGAAACATCCTGCCAAATGGAACAGTGGACTCTGGGGTCAGTTCTATGGCGCAATCCTCTGGTCTATGAGGAGGCAGGAGTTTGGGTGTAGTGTCTTTGAAGACCTCGGCATATTCTTGGTACTGACGGGGAACCGACGAGACCACCTTGAGGAGGGGGGTTCCTTTGTCCTTGTCTTCTTTGACTTGATGGGTCGATCTGCAATGTTGTTCACAGTAGGGAGAATCAAAACGCACGCAGTTGGTAGACCAGTTTATCTGCGGATTGTGTCTTCTAAGCCAGGGTATCCCTATCACCAAGGGAAAGTGGGCTGCTCTTATGAGGTCGAATACCAGTAGTTCCTGATGTTCTCCCAGATCCAAACGTACGGGCAGCGTTTCAGATAGGATCGGGCCTGAGGACAGGGGGGTACCATCGACTCCTTCAACCGGAATGGGCCTTTCCTTTTGCCTAAAAGGGATCTGTTGCTCTCGAGCCCATCCTTCATCCATAAAGTTCCCTGTGGCACCGCAATCCAGCATGGCAAACACCTCTACACATGAGGTTCCAGTCGTCCAAAGTTTGACTCTAAACACCATCAAGCTGTTATCTACTTTTAGTTCTGTTGGTCTGGTAAGGTTGCAAGGACTGTGTCTTGTTCCCCTGAGACCTCCCTTGCAAAGGACCGAGGGTGGAAGTTTTCCTTCCTTCTTGGAGGAACTTCAGGGCAGTCTCTGAGGAGGTGTTTTGAAGAGCCGCAATACATGCAGAGACCCGAATCCCTGCGTCTTTTGCGTTCCGCAGGCGTGAGAGGGCCTCGGGCTGCCCCAATCTGCATTGGTTCCTCTTGGGTGGAATGTTCCCTGGTAGGGTGAGGAGTCAGGCTGGATGAGGGTTGACTGGGACGAGGTCTTCTCCTTTCCTGGCGACGCTCGTTGAGACGGTATTCTAACTAAAGTGAGAGACATGAGATCCTGAAATGACGAAGGTCGAGCAACCCTGGCTAATTCGTCCTTCAATTCATCCTGAAGTCCCCTCCGGAATATCGTCTGTTTCGCAGATTCCGGCCAGTCGGTCTTCGCCGCTAGTCTTAGGAAGCGAGATATATAGGTCTGTACATCTGTGTTTCCTTGTTTGACGTCTAGTATTGCTTCAAAAGAGGTGTACAGAACTTCAGGTCGATCGAATCTGCTCTTGAAAAGGTCCACAAATAAGTCATAATTAGCCAGTGCTGGATCGTTTCTTGTCACCAATGGGGTGGCCCAGGCCAAGGCATTCCCTGTGAGATTGGCTATGAGGAACCCCACCTTGGCTCTGGCAGTTTCGAAGGCGTGAGGGCGAAAGGCGAAATATACGTGGCAGGCGTCTAAATACTCCTTTAGTCCGCCCGGGTAGCCATCATATTTTCCAAAGGATAGAGGCATGGGTGGTAGGTCTCCTTGGTCGTCCCTGTGTAGGACCACTTGCTGGCGCAAAGCTGCGTTTTCGGTCTTCAAGGATTGGACTTCTAGGGTTAGTCCCTGTAATGCTGCAACCAACTCTTGATACTGCTCAAGGGAAGCCATGTGTCTGTCTGGGCGTTGTATTCTGTCAGAATGTTGAACCTCACCACCCTTCTCCTCACCTGTGGCTTCCTCTTGTTTATCCTTGGAGTGCTTGGAAGGCCTTCGGGGACTCCTGGTGTCTTCCTTTGCGGGCTTGTCTCTGGACTTCCTGTCGTGCAAGTAGGGCCTGGCTCCCTCGGAGGCCACCTCGACAGGGAGTGGGACCTGTCTCGGGGGGCCCCGAGGAGCCAAGGTCCCGCAACATGGAAAAGACTGATGGACAGTAAAAAACCCTGTGTAGTCTTCCGGAGATCGTGACGAATATTATGCTCTCCAATGGTGGATGTGGCTGTTCGTGATCCGGAGTGAACCGGGAAACCGTGGATCAGGTAAGACTGATCGTCCTCCAATATGGATACGGCTTGAGGAAAGGAGGCAGGATCCGATCCGTGGGATAATAGGTAGGACGTAAGGTAAGCAGATAATGAAAGGAGCTTCGTGAGAAAAGAGAAGAGGGGTAACCCCGGAACGGGGAAACGTTCCGAACCTAGAAGAAATGGTACGGATAGGAAGAAAGCTGAACAGTCCCCACTTACCAGATACGGCAAGATCCACGAAATGCACAGGGAGGAACGCGTAGAAACGCGAGAATGGCGGCTAGCCGCTAGTGTGAATGACAAGACGCAGAGCGAAGAAAAGTTAAAGAAAGTGAAACGGACGAGCGCCGTGAAAGGGAAAGGGGTTGAAATCAAATCCAGCAAGCGCAAGGGTATGCGGGCGAGGGAGAGAACTGCAGAAGGCACAGGAGGTGGATATACAGAGTTAGTCGAGCGCTGGTATCACGAAGGAATAACACAGATACAACGCGCCGAGAGGAGGGCGTGGCTTGCTTAAATAATGAAGGCGGCCATGTTGGATGAGGGCTGGCCCGCTAGCAGAAGGTTCTCCGCGGCGTAATCTTCCACTTCTGCCATAGCTTACATGGGTTGAACCTGACAGCAGGTGTGAGTTGTGCAAAGGAGATAGTAGAAAGGGCAGCGGAGGAACACCAAGAGTGGAAGGATAGATGGAGCATCTAGAGAGGAAGAGGATGAGGAGCAAGAGAACAACAAGAGAAACAACAATCAAGGAAGGAACGGAAGAGGAATACACCCAGAGGAAGGTTAGAAAAGGGGAAACCTAAAGAGAGGAGAAATGGGTAGAGGCAGAAATGAAGAGAAGAGAGTACTGGAGAAGGGAGGTGAAAAACAGGAGGAGAAATGGAGGAACGAGAAAAAAAATCTCTTTACGACCTGAGCTAAAAAGGTGCTAAGCTGGTGTGAAATGGGGCAGACAAAGGGACAGAGAAAATGGGGAACGAGGTTTGAGAAGGTCACCTTTTGATTAGTCCAAGCTAAGAGAATGTCCATTATGTCATCACAGGAGGTGAAAGTTCCTAGGTCTAGCAGTTCCTGCAGTTTGTGATTCCAGGCCCTAACAGATAATCCAAGGATACTGAGATGGCGGTGCCTGGTAGAAGAGCCCAGGAGGGCCAATGTGGTACCTTGTCAGATTCTGCAACAGCAAGGAAAGACCTGGAAAAAGAAAGGGGGGGCTCAGGACAATAATAAAACCCCAGAGACTATGAGTAACTGTTGACTAATAAGGGTGAAGCCCCCAAGGCAGAAAGATGGGCAAGGAAGGAAAAGGTTCATAAAGAGCAAAACTAGAAAACTCTTAAACTTGTTTTTGAATCTGCACCACTGACATTTCAAGAAAAAGGTTAAAAATAGAAATTGTTTGGATTCGCCCGTTAACCTTTCAGCTATCACAGGATCTACATTCCATATGAGAATACTGTAAAGTATTCTTTAAGTATTGCCAAGCAGGAACAATAAAGCAAGTAGCAAAGCTGGGAACTGGTACATACCTGAAGGCCACATGTATTCAGCAATAGCATAGCTGCAATGATGGAATTTGCTTTTCAATTAGGCTTTGTGGTGACCAACGAAAGCCAGTGTCTGAAAGAGGGTGAGTCAGAAATTAACTTCACTTGAGGTAAGCGGGCGATCTCTGTTAACACGTGTATGCAAATGCATTTGGAATGTCAAACATAAATTAAATAAAGTAATCCTGTTCTAACCAAAAATATGTACTGTCGTTTTTCCCAACCTCAAGTTACCTTGTCGTGGTTGTTGGGCTTAACTGCGGTTTCACTTTTGAAGCACCAGGACCAAAGACTCCCTCCTTGTAATGAGCATAGGATTTGCTGTGACATTTAGCTGGTGATGGAAGGGCTGAAGCTTTCGCACGGAATCCTCTTACCTTCCATACCTCTCTGTCCTCTCGCTAATGACAGTGCATTGAGTGTGGGTAGTTGGCTTTAATCTTCATCTGCTCCTTTTGGTATGCCGAGTTTGGGGCCAGTCGTTTTTTTGCTGACATGGCCTCAATGGTGTGCACCGTTGCCTACATCTAACTTTTCCTCCATTGTTTCAGAAGTCTTTGCTGGAAGAGTTCAAGAGCCTCATTACGAGGTTGGCAGTGTGGGAAAAGTGGTGGTTAATTCCGCTACTGCCACTTTCCCACGCTTCCAAATTACAAATTTGGTGGAATTACCACTGGCAGAATTACTCATGGTGGTAATTCTGCTAGCGGTAATTCTGCCAAAAATACCATAAATGGGGACTAACGCCACCTTACCACCACTTGTAATCTCACAGGACCATGTGATGGTAAAAGTAATTCCGTTAGGCAGTATTCTGGCTCATTGATCATCAGAATACCGCCAAACTCATAATGAGACCCATAGATTGAGAGTTGGCATGCGGAATAGAGCACAATCTATTGCTAACAAGAGTTGCTTCTTGCGGATTTGAAAGTGTCCCATGTGCCTTGTCTTCTCATTTAGTTATCTGAGTGCTACATCACTGCCTTATTACTAATTCTTCCCCGGATGGATTTCTTAAGCAAATCGTCCATTTCATTTACAGTAGAACTGAAAATACTATTTGCTTACAGTTTGTAATTCAATCATGTCATGTGTGATTGTGTGTTTATAGAGCCAAAAATTAAATTAAATTCTGCTCTGATGCCATATTTTCTTGCTACTGAGTACCTTTGTAACAATGCTGCTGCACAAATTGCTTATCCAACAAACCCTCCATTTTTGGCACAAAATATGTTCTGCATTTTTCCACATCAATGGCATGACTTCAATTCTGGATTGAGAAAGGGTTTGGAAGTATGACACAGGAGCATTTATTTAGGACATAACACGCATCTGGTTCGATCCTCTGTACACTGGGCAGTTTTACCATCCTCCTTTGGTTTGCCTTCACATTCAAGACAAATTGTGCTCTGTCTTTCACCCACTTCCAAGAAATGCGTCCCCATCAATGATCACAAAGATGATGCCTAATGGCAAGGCACCGCTCCTATGTCCCAGTATTTAATCATGTGCCACTAATCAGACTTTAATGAAATAACTTAATCCTTGGGTTTTTAATAAACCAGCTTGTTGAAGCTACCATGTCACCATGCTAAGGAAGGCATGGTATCAACAGTAAGACAGACACAAATGACCACAGTTCAAGGGTGTTTATTGAACTTGCACAAGGGTTTGATAAACACCTATATACACCTAAATCTACAGATGGGAGCAAGCTACGACCATCAAATAATAATAATGTAGTCCTAGTGGGGTCTTGTCAAAATAAAAAGGGCCTATAATAAAAGAAAATATTGCCAATTCTTACCACTAATTTACAAATAATGTGAGGTAATGTTCATGAAAAAGGAAGTGTCCACAAAATGTCAGGATGCTTGGGTCGTTGGCCTCCCTTGCCCACGTGTTCAGCACAGGGCAAGGCAAGGCACTCGAGCAAAGCACATGCTGTGTCGCGGCACAAGGACACAGTTCTATTTTCCCAGTTCAGTACCTTCTGTGCCCAAATCTCTTTACTTCTTGTAAGTCTCTTGTCGCAGAGGGCCTACTGGACCAGAAACAACACGCACATGTTCTTTTCCTTTTACAAGTATTCAACTTGGGTGCTCACCCTGGATCCCCCTCAGCCAGGCTAAGATCCTTTTCAAAACAAAAGTTCAACATTGGATCCCCTTCTTCTGGGCTCAGATCCCTTTCAAACCAAGGTTCAGAGAATTCTGTTTCGGGTGACTCATGGTTCCCCCCCGATTCCCCTCTGCCAGGCTCAGATCCTGTTCTTTCATTCAATTAGTCTCCCTCAGCCGGGTTCAGACCAATTGTGATGTACATTAAACTATCAAAGACTTTCAAATGTGCACAGGGTTTACTTTGAATCCATTGCATGACCACTTCGATCTCAATATTTCTTTCTCTCACGCTCAGCATCAGTTGAATACCTAACAGAAACTTTCGAATGAGCACCCATCTGGTGACGGATCACTCTGGGTATGCAATCTTTTCTTGACCCCCCCAAAGTTCAATTATAAAGCTCACCTACTTCCTTTGGCTTTCAATTGTATTCACGTTGCTCATTCCAAACACCTCACACACTGTTCTCTTTATACAATGTTGCCACGTGCAACCTTGGTTCAAAACACAAGCTGGTTTGGTATCATTCTCTCTGACACACCGGCTGTGCTGTCTTTTCTGATGCCGCTTTGTTGTAGGAGCCAAGGACAGTACCACGGGAGGAATCACTTCTTCCCGCCTTTGTTATTGATGCAGGAGAGCCCTGGGTATCTCCGACACACTGTTTGAACAGCCTTAGTTCCTGGTCTTTGCTTTCTTACTTCCTAGTCTCATGAAAGTAACAGTCTTTACAGGTCAAGGGTACTTCCCTCCTTGCAACCCTCTCTGTTCTCACCGTCTTTCTCCATGTATTAAACTGCCATCTTGGAACTGCTGTTTCCTTGTGTGTTTTGCTTCGCTTAGAATGTGCTTTCGTGCTCTGCCTTTTATCCGTGTAGGTAAGTGTGATGGAAGTCAGGTGTGTGCAATGATCCATAATTTCCTGACCTTGCCTGACCATGGTGTTGGGACATGTCAGGTATACGGCTCTGGTGTTAGTCCGTTGTCACTCATGGGGAGCTGTCCGTGAGAAAGTGTTCATGTCAGCAAAAGGGCGGGGGGGGGAGGTTGAGTTCCTGGTAGGATGGGGAAAAAGTTTTACAAGGAAGGGGATATCGCGTCTCACCCTCTGGTGTCCCACTTCCACTCCCCGAAGACCCCTCATCTAGGTGATCCTCCCGCACTGGTCCACCCCCAGGAATTAGATCTAAAAGCGATGGCTGTGTCCAGGCCACCTGGATGATATATTGCCGGGGACTAGCGGGTGAGACACCGCATGGGAGTGGTTGCAACCTTTAATGTTCAGTCGATGTTGGTGCAGGTCTCTCTGCTTCTAAAATTATTAAGATGCCTGAAGAGCCCTCTGGGATGGGATAAAATGAAATAATAATCTCTTAGAATTGAGCAGATTCAAGACTCATATCAAGATCCTGTTCGAATTCACTTGTGACTTCAATCCCTCCTGAGTGTGTCAGTGTGAGCAGTTTACCTTAAGTCAGGGACACAAGTCTCTTCCCTTCAGCTATTTGGTATAATGTTGTTGTCTGTGTGTCTGAATCTGGCTCTTTCGGAAGAAATGTCCAGTGTGTTCTTGCTGTATGAAACTTAGAAACTAAATCATTCACTGTAATGGAACTTCTGTTTCATTCAATGCCTGAGGTACTGTGCAAGACACACTTCTATCATACACTTCATTTGTTTTTATGTTTTGTGGCAACTCTGTTATGGGTATGTTGGGGTTTCCTTGTCCAGCAAACTCCTCAAACGTAAGAAGTGAGTACTTTGTGTATGCAAGCTCCAACTGACGGCTGGAAAGTAATTATTGCTAACTCATTGTTTAGAGTAATCAGTGGGTAAAAGAGAATGTTCTAATTCAAGTAACTTTGAATTCAGACTAATGATGAACACCTCGGGTCTCATCCAATTCCTCAAGGCCAACAGTGCGCCGCCTGAATATGGCCTCCAGTTTTAAAGTAGACTCCAGTTCTCCCTGGAAGTAGCCTGTCCACATGCTTCTCCTTTGCTCATACTCCACCGCAACCCTCAAGAACGCAATAAAGCACCTAGTGAAGATCCCAACACATAGTGAAATGCCGTGCTTACTTAAGCTCATGTACCCTTGCACAGCACTGGTAATGTAGAGGACAGAATGCTCCACTTTGAAAAAGAGGAGCAACTCTGTATCTTTAGAAATAATATTGTGGTATATTCCTGAAAGTGTCTTCAAGTCACTACTTGAAAATATTGGGGTAAAGGGCTAGGATATCCTTAGTTACTGTTAGCAAACGATCAATTTACCCGTTCATTGATATTTGTTAACATCAAGACACGTATCCTGCAAAAAGCGGTACAAGTTCATTTTTCTTTAATGGCATGTTGCTGAGGTTGTGACCTGCTGATACCATGGAGAATAGGTGTATCATGCCAAAATAGTCTTGGTATTGCTTTGTGTTATAAACAGTTCACATCAAATCAAACAGACTTTTTCAGCTAGCAGACATAGAAGCGCGGAGAAAAACAGTGACAATAGGTTGCATGATTTAACACCGCAATACATGAAATGTAGCATTGCACAGGGATCTGCAATTCACCAAACCCTAACCATAGATATATCGGTAGGAACAGTTATTTTCATTTTTTACCAGACGTACCAGAATTTAACATTTCACCTCCAAAAAGCAAAGCAAGACATTGTGAATAAGAGTCAGTGGAATATGTTTCTAACATTGATTTAGTTACTACTGACTTTGCCGTATGATGAAGAAATCAACAATGCTGTCAAAGTAGCGCCCACCTCTTGTGGTGCTCAACAGAAATTATGAATAACGCAGTGAACTTGGGTGCACTGTTTGAACAGGGGATGCCCTTCAGTTCATATGTCGAGAATTTGGTAGAACAACTTATCAACATCTAAAACTAAAAGAACCCTCACAGCCCCATCACTGAATAATAGCAATGCAGGTTCCAGATTGGATTGGTTAAATAGTCTTTTTTATGGACTTCCAGACATGAAAGTTAATCATTTGCAGAAAGTTAGAAATCAAGCAGCAAAGTCAGTGTAAAAAGGTTCTAACTGAATTAGTTCACTGGTAGCGTTATTATAATGGTGTCCAATAGAGGAAGGGACATATTTAAATGTCTCTGTACTTGGTGGCCAATGAGGAGAGTGCTTGGAAGCTGGTGAATGAGAAGTAATCAACATTGCAGGTAAGTCGCTGATCTTACTTAACACATTTGAACAAATGAACTTGAATCAGCAAACACAAACAATTAAATTGTATGAAATAAACATGTATACTGTCCTTTTCCCCCAACCATGGAAGTTACCTTGTCGTGGTGGTTGGGCTGAACTGCAGTTTCAGCTTTGAAATAGCAGGACCTAAGACTCCTCTTGTAACAAGCTGAAGATTTGTGTGAAAAAGCAGTCCTCGAGAAGGCACTGTGGCATTAAGTTGGTGATGGGGGCGGAAACATTTAGAGCAATTCAGCCAGAAGCTCTTCACTTGATACTAGACATTCTCTTCAAGCAGGCTATGCAGGAGACAGAAGGGACCTTGTCTTCCAGGGTGCTTCTACCTGTGAGGACGGACCTACTTTCTTGGGACTGATTCAAGTGTTCCGTCTTGTACGGTCAGAATGACACTCTTTTCTTTTTTTGGATTTATGGAAGTCACCAACGTTTTCAACCCTTGAGTATTTCCTCAGCAGTTTAAGTGGATTCTCCCATTTCCTATATGGAACTCCTTCCCTAATGCCAACTCTTGTTCCAGCTATTAAAGTATTCTAAAAGCCTTGTCTTCTCATTTAGGGGCTGATTCATGGAATTATTTGCAGCGAAAAACTGGTTTTTGTGACATTCTGCCCGCAAATCCCCATTTGTTAAACAGGGATTTGCGGGCAGAATGGTGCACAAATCCCTGTTTTTCTGCGCAAATAAATCCATGAATCAGCCTCTTAGTGTTCTCTGGCCAACAGGGTCCAAGGATTTCTATATAATTACTAATCCTATGCCCATGTCCAAGGGGGAATCATTCTGCAAGTTGTTGTTTCACTTTTGTGGCTTAACTGGCAAGACTATCTGTAATAATGTATATGATATAAAATAAAAAAATAAAAGAAATTCCACACTGCTGACATGCTATTTTCTTTCTGCTTTAGGATTTCCTTTAAACATCTTGCCTCTTCAAGAAGACCCTGTTAAGAATGTCTCCACTCTTGTCACAAGAGAATCTGTGCATTTTGGGTCTGAAAAGATAACCATGAACATTTCCACAAACCATGCCTAGACAGGATGGCCTCGTCAACACCAAACCTCTCCGCTGTCCAACACCCTCTCCTCAAGAACCAACCCAAATGCCCACAGAGACCCTTCCTTTCTGCTCTTTCAGCCCCATCTTAAGCGAGGAGTTCATCAAACTGCTGTCCAACAGCCAACCTTCCAGCTACCCCCTCAACCCTTGCCCCACCACACTAAAAGAAATCTTCACCTCTACACATGCAGGGGAAATGGCCAGGTCCATCATTAATGACCCTGTTACCACCAGCATTTTCCCAGAACCCTTGCAAATCACGCATGTCAAAACCCTTCTGAAGAAATCATCCCTCAACCCTCTCCATGCAATCGACTACAGGCCCATTTCGAGCACCCGATTCCTGTCGAAGCTCGTCGACCAGACTGCATACTCCCAGCTCAACTGTTTTCATAGAAACCAACATCTGCCCATACCCCCTGTTCTCTCCATAGAACAGAAACAACACTGATCTCTATCTGGGATGACCTCAAAGTCACTGCAGATTCAGAAGGATGCACCACATTTGTTCTTCTTGACCTCTCAGCAGCCTTTGACACTGTTAACCACATCATCCTCCTTGACAGATTACATTCCCTAGGAATCCATGACTTGGCGCTCAACTGGATTGCTTCGTTCCTCACTAACAGACCGCAAATCACCTATCTCCCCACTTCTCCACTGCCCGCCCAGTGAGCACTGGAGTACCCCAAGGGGCCTGCCTCTCACCCCTTCTCTTCAACCTTTACATGACCCATCTGCCCGGGCTCAGCCACTCCCACAACCTCACCTGCAATAACGACGCATACACAAACCATCTCAACCTACAATCCTCACCCTGTCCAAGCAACGTGCCTTACAGACATTGATGGCTGAATGACGAGTAACCATCTCCTTCTCAACCCGGAGAAAATGGAGATCGTGGTGTGTGGTAAAACAGCTATATTCCCAAAACCTTCTCCCTGGCCAACCTTCCTTGGGCCACCGTCCCCACCTCCACCTCTGTCAAAAACCTTGGCTGCACAGTGTACTCACACAGATGTGTAAGGAAACACATCTTCCCTTACCTCACCTACCCGAATAGACAGGCAGAAATAATGTCCATTGTCATGTCCAGACTTGACTATGCAAACTCCCTATATCTGGGTGTACCGGCCTACCAACTAAACAAGCTGTAGAGTCCAGAACTGCGCAGCCATGCTCCTCCTTGTCCTCGGATAAAGGGATCACACCTCACCTGCTCTCTGCATCTTATAGTGGCTCCCAATTGGGCGATGGGCCACCTTTAACATCCTCTGCATTACTCACTGAGTTGTACACAAAGCCGTCCCCAAATACTCACAAGAATAGATTACACCATACCTCTTAAGCCGCACGCTAAGGTCAAGCAATGCCCTCCTCCTAGAAGTGGCTGCCCCCAAATCAGCCAGGATCAGAGTTTCTGCCTACTCGACCATGGCGCCAACAATCTGGAACTCACTGCCCCTCCCACCTCCCCTCATTCGACACATCCAAGACTACATGGCTTTCTGGAAAGCACTCAAAACCAGACTTCCCCTAAATGGTGCAAAGGACCAATTTGACCTTTGCCCCTCCACGGAAGCATGCCTCTTAACCAAACCCTGCTGCTAAGAAATGGCCCAGAATCCACTACTGCAGATAGGTAAGAATGACTGGGGCATGGTTACCAGTAACATTTGTGTTTAACGCTATGATCATGTTGGCTTCTTACATCTTCAGCAATGAATGCCAAGTAGCACCTATGCACTACTGGGAAAACATTGTCTGGAAATGAATGCACGGGACTCCGATCCATGGACCCTCATTATCATCCTCATTTTCTATGGGAGTTAGTTAGTGAGGACACCTGTAATAGCGATATTGATGAAAGAATTCACCTCATGAGGGAGAATTTAGGAAGGGCAGTGCAAGCTTTGCAGCAGAGTAAGCTTTAAGCTTTATTATAAAACATTTGTTGATTGTTCCCGTAGACCTGCTCCCAAGTATTTTTAAATTGATCTGGTTTATTTGTCTTCACGTTAAACAAGCGCAAGGGGAAAAATAAGTTTATTACACGTTTTCTGGGTCCTTTTGAAATAGAGAAGGCGCTGTCCCAAGTGGCAGTGAAAATCAAATTACCATCTCATTTGAAAATTCAACCCACTTTTCATGTATGTTTAGTAAAACCTTGTGCATAAGGACCTACATTACGAAAGAAACCACCTGAGTTCTAGTGGTGGGGGAGGAAGAATTTGAGGTACAAGCCATTCTGGACTGTAGAGTGTATAGAGGGGCAATTACAGTATACTATAGATTGGAAAGGATTTGGCCCAGAAGAAAGATCATGGGAGGGGGCAGAGTTTGTAAATGCTCTCTTGTTAACTGCACGTTTTCATCGTAGACATCCTCTTAAGCCAGGCCCTGGGTCATGGCGCTAACAGGGGTTTGCGGGGGTACTGTCAGGATTCTAGTTATATATATGTATATATGTATGTGTAATATGATACTTTATGGTGCGCCTACACACAAGTGTTTCAAGGCATGACGAGGCATGGGAGGTGAACAAGGGGGGACAAGACCGTGACCTTACTAGGCCTAGTGAAATTGAGATCACGCAAGTGCGCTTCCACGTCATTCCATCGCGGGATGTTTTTTCGCTGGGTTTTTAACTGCAAATTTTTTTTTAAACCCATCAAATTTTTTTTTTTTCGAGGGTAGGATTCCCTCCCCAACCCCCCCATTTTCAAAAAAATTCTATGGGTTTTTTTGAAAAATAAATTCACAGTAAAAAACCCCACGAAAAAACATCCAGCGACGAAAGGACGTCGCTGGATGTTTTTTCGTGGGGTTTTTTACTGTGAATTTATTTTTCAAAAAGTGCCAGGGGAAGGGGAGGAGGAGCAAGTGCAGGAAATAGGATCTAAACACCGAAAAACCAGAAGTGCAGGAGGCAGTGCGAGGTTAAGTGCAGAACAGCAAGTGATGGATAGTGCAGGTAGGGTGACTGTAGGGTTACCGATACAGCCTCAAGTACAGGATTGCCAGGAGGCAGTGCAGGTGTGCAACTGGGAGGGCAGGTACCTGGGCCTGAGGTTCAGAGGGTAGCCAGGTAACCAGTGCAATATCAGACAGGAGATCAGCAGGGAAGAGGAAGAGGAAGAGAGAAGGCAGAAGCAAAGAGGAAAGTCTTGAGCTGCTTCTGGAACCGGTATATAGTAAAGTATTTTATGAGGCAGATATACATTTCGATAACTACTTATTTCAGGACAAGGCAAGATGGAGGGAACAATTGACGGTTCCACTGATGAGGTAGGCAGGTTCCACTGATGAGGTAGGCAGGTTCCACTGATGAGGTAGGCAGTTTGGAAATCTGAGGATAGTAGGATTTCTAAACTGACTTTCATTGACTGTAACCAAAGTGATAGGACATGCTTCATCTCAGCTCCTGATTGTAGGCCTTCAGAAAGATAAGAAACCATCGTGGACATGTTCCAGCAGTTTTGGTAGGGTTGTTTCTTGTTTTATAGTGAAAGCAAGTCGTTTTTGAAAGACATTATTTGAAAAAAAGAAGTTTTGTTGTATTCCCTAAACATTAATTCAGCCTTGTAATCCTAGAGTTTAAAAAGTAGAAGTACAGTTAAGTTTCGGAGCACCAACTCGAAAAGTAAACTTGATGCCAGCTTCAGCTCGCTATTGAAGTCAGCGTGCGTGTGTTTGCAAGAAGGAGCGCATAATTGCAGCATCACTAGAAATACTACAAGGCAACTGACAGGAAGCAGAGTAAATTTGTAAACGTTCACCCACAGATATATTGCTTGGGTCTGCAGGCACGGAAACATTAGATGGCATTTGCGAGCCGGCGTGATCATTGTGAAGTAGCGTTATGAGGAAGGAGGGTTTTGTTTGTTTCCGTCTCTGTCTGGCTCCCTACCAACATAGAAAATGGATTTCTTGCTGCAGCGGTCACGAATGGCCTTGCCGGTATCCTGGCAGTAGAGCCGCCAGGATACCAGCAAAGGTTGTTACCATTTCCGGCAATTTGTCCTGCGACATTGCCGCCAGGTTACGGGTGCCAGCGGAGCGGTGTAAATCCCCATCAATGGAGTCCCACAGGACTCCATGAGGGGATTTGCCATCATTACCGCCACTGGGAAGGGCTTTTTTGGCTTGTAGGGTGCCTGGAGGTGACCCAGGTACCCCACCGGTACTCCCGTAGTCGGGCACTCCGGTAAAGTGCTGGTATCCTCAGATAATGGCACTTTTTTACCTGATCGCCTGACTTGGAATGAGCCCCATTGTCTTTTCATAAAAGTCGTGACTTGCAGTTGTGCTCATCCTTGCATTTGTGAATTCTGGATTTTGGGAAGCAACATTTATTTCACGCTCGCCACACAGTTTAGACAAGCAGTTTAAAAGTTAAACACAAGTGCTCATAAGTTCTAGAAGGCAAGCAGTTTAAAATCAATGAACCGACACTTGAAAGTGCAGAAAAGCTGTAAATATTCTACTAACAAGCTGCTCATTAGTTGTGAGGCAAACTGTAATAGTAAATAAACCAGCGCTCGTTGCGCTAGCAATTTAACTAGGAGCTGACACTGGTAGCCTTTTCAAGGCACACAGTTTTCAGCAGAACTATTTATATTCTGTCTACTAGGATTCTGTCACGCATTGAGAGGTGGTGAGCATTTGACAGAGAGGTTAAGCATCTGAAAGGAGACGAGAAAATATTTAAAGAAGATGTTCAGTTCGGTACGACGTCCTTTCATCGCCTGGCATTTTAACGTGCATATTCCAACAAATATGCTCATCGAATTTTGTTAGGGGGGGGTGGGAAAGGGCAGATAAGGGTTTGGGCGGGTAAGCAATATCCGAAAATAAGTGTGGGAGGGGTTTTATGAGCATTTTCAATAGAATGTACACGTTAAAATGACAGGGGATGAAATTGCAGGCGATGAAATGACATGGAACCGTTCAGTTCTGGGATGTTATCTAAGAACAAGAAAAGAGAACACAATGTATTGTAAAGAGAAGAACAGAAATGTTTATTAGGAAACCCCAGGGCCTCTAGAAGGGGTTTTCAGGTTTGCAAGAGCAGTAAGGGGGAGGGAGGTGGAGTCATTTGGGAAGTAGGGGTTAGTGAGCAAATTAAATCATGCAATGTCCTTCTCATTGCAGGTCTCAGGTGTACTGCTGTTGTAGAAGACGTGGACCAGGTTTATTATTTTGTCCCATTCCCCCTATCCTTCTGGGGTGAGAAGTGCACTGTCTGTTTATACTAAGACAGTGGCCTGGAAACTTTAGAGCGTTCATGAGTTCAGCAGCTTCTGTGATTTTTTTTAGAAGCCTGACACTCTTACCTCCCGTTCTCCTTCTCTCCTCTCAACGACCGATGGAGACAAACAATACACTAAACAGTAGAGGGGCTCCCACACTCTTGTTAAATGTATGAAACTTGGGGGGTAGGGGGGTTTCACTCGAACTAACCCAGGGTAATCCAGATGTGGACCCCATGCTCACTGTGCCAAAAGAGGAGACTTGGCTCACTGGGGAGGCCTAACAAGGCCCAAACACGTGTCTGGGGTTGCTGCTGGTGCTCTTGTTCAGAGGAGAATTGCCTAGCATGTTGGTGCTGGACTGCACTTGAGGATGGGACCAGTCTGTTAAGCAAATGGATATTTCTCCTCTGTGAAGAGTCAGTGAGCTAAAACATGGTTCTACACCCCCCCCTAAGCGGAGTAAATTCAATAGAACAGGTTGCTTGAACCATGTTCGTTCTCGGTAGAGGGGCTTTTGCGCTCTTGTTAAATACAGTAAGGATCAGTCGCCATTTGTCTTAGTGTTATTCACAATGATTTCTCCCGAACAGATCAGGTCTTCTGCCACCCTAACTACTCTTAACGTTACTCCTGGTTAACATTCGCCCCACCTTTGTTTACCATTTAACTTTTAGGCCCAGACATCTAACAGAACATCCATTTCTGTTTTAATCCTGCAAAGCTAAATCTCTTCCCTCATCCCATTGTCTACGCTCCTGAGCCTCACGTATACTCATCCCCGTCATCCCCAAGTCAACAAGAAAAGCATTTTTCTCTGTTCATTTACTTTGCCCTTTTCTCTTTCACTAAAGCTCTCGACCTCCCCAACCAATCGGAGCCTGTAATAACTCCCAAATCTTTGATGACAATGCACTGGCTCCTCCCAAAGAATTTTACACCCACCCACTGAACACCCCATGTCCCCACCCTAGACCCACACCCTGGATAGTTAACCCTTGAAAAGCTTCTAAAGACTGAGCTCACACATCCAGAAAACCTGGTATTTTCAACATCAATTACCCTAAATGTTGTTCAATGACTACTTCAGTCAGTGAAAACCGTCTCTAAGAGCTGCTTTTTGAATCCTGATAAATTGTGTAATACCCCAGCGTAAAATAATTCACCGAAGGGTGAACCTCTTCTCACCCTGACAGGATTGCAGGGGCACCTGGTGACTGGGTGAGGGCTACTCACCCTGACAGGATTGGCAGGGGCACCTGGTGACTGGGTGGGACATAGCCCCCTACGGAATGCATCTCGAGTCTGCCCGTAGGATAAGCAGCAGAAGGCCACATCTAACTTGGTGCCAGACTTGCTTCACTGGAATGCCAAGCACTCCATCACAATGGAGCACAGCTGTACCCCGCCCGGGGCACGACCCACCCACCTCCATACATCTGCAATAAACACTGCTCTATTTCACCCACACAAACACACATCACCACCTCCACTAGAATACAGGTGATCCCCACGAAAGAATTTGGTCCAGCTGTTCACATAATCGGTCTCCTTGACTCCCTTACTCTCCTAACAATCTGTCTTGGCACCAACCTTCATGGGGTGCTCTTATGGACCTGGCACTCCCTACCTGCCTTCGTGCTGGCTAAAAATGCACACACATTTTTAAATGTTTTCTTCACATCACACATTTCAGACTACGGTCCTCCGTAGGGCGATCATCCCCACAGCGCTTTGAGGTCAAACCAACAGCAGTAGGCGCTACACAAATGCCATATAACATAAGCACACAAAGGGAAACGCATTGGACATTTTCTGAGAACATCATTCCATGTGCTCTTGTGGACATTCATCGAATCCCTTGATTTACACGACACTGCTAATAACTGCATTTAACATAATAGTCATAGGTTCACCTGTATCTTCTGCATTTTCATTGGGAAACTGTCAACTGTATTCATGGTGTATGCAGTTTCATACTTCAACTCAGTACAGAGCAACCACACAGTTAGTGTTAGTGCCTCCTTACATTAAAGAATCGTGTGAAACATCAGCATACATTAATCCAAATAGGCGTTTCTCTATATATCAACACTTAACCTTTTCCTTACTCTTGTTGCCAATTTCTACCCAAGTAAATTGCAACACTGATTGTCTGAGTAGCCACTTGATAATTGTAAACCTACAGTGCCATCTAGTGGATATTTGTAGAACTGCTTCTAAGATCTAATTTTTAAACCGTAATGTCATGATGTTACCACAACGTTACCAATTTGTGAAATAGGGAATTAATATTATCCACTTTTACTGTTCCGGTTCTATCTTTCACGGGTCTACTAGAAAACCTGATTCAAGTATTTGTTCATTAATAATTGATTTTAAAATAGCTGATGTATCTGGTCCACACAAACACACATCTTTACTGCAAGCTTGTTCTTGGAGGATATCACTAGTATTTCATGCGTTTCATGCACATTAACTCACAATGGTTCCCATTCAGGCCATGGTTTGTAGAACTGAACTTAACGTATAATACAAATAAAACTCTTCTTCACTTCCTCTCCTCTACCTCTTAGCACATGTAATCCCAATGAATGTGCACTTGTTCACATACTACAATTCTGGTGCTCACATATTTGTTCAGTTGGCTCAGCAACACTCACCTGAATGGTTTCTTATACACTAAAGTCATGGAAACTCCTCCAAACTACAAGGATCCCTTTGAGCAAATCTCGAGCCCATCATGCACCCACACACTACTTATATCTGGGACCATGCGTCTTCGGGTCAGGATAATGCCATCACGCAAAAGCTTAGTTTCATTAAAGGTACCCGTTTGTATAATTACTGTGCGCTGATCTAGAATCAAGCAGATGATCAAATGCACTGTTAATAAAAATGCTTCTAATTCACAACCCCACTCATTGCCAGCCTCATCCAAAAAAGACTGCTTTTTATTGGCCAATTCTGTGCAGCCTTCAAATGGGCAGATTTTTGTCAGCTGAGGATGTCGCCCCCGAAACCCTCCATCCACCCTTCCCTGACATGAGCCATCAGAGTGGCCAACCCTCCCCCCTTAAGTGCCTCCGAATCCCCCACACATCCATGATTTACCCACCCCCTGCTTTCCCTCCTGCTCACCCTCTGGCCCCATCAGTCTGCCTCCCAACACCAACCATTTCTGAAGCTTGCTCCCCCTGCAGAGTTTTCCTGTCTCTGCCTGACACCATCGCACGTTGTGGGGGGCGTTCTTTAGAGAAGGTTTATGGTATTCAGTCTCTCTGAGAAGCGTTCAAAGGTATGCAAACAAACTCACCATCGTTCATACTAAACGGGTCTGTTCACGTGTCCCTTGGATCTCCCCTCCCCGCTGACTAGTAAGAGCTCTGACCTTAAGGGGGCTCCCCCCAGCTCTCAGCTTAACTAAGTGTAAGGACTAGCACTGTTCTTATGCGACAGGGAAGCTACAAGCCACTGAAATTGGAAACCAGAGGACGTCCCTCCTCATCCTATTCACTGCCGATACTATGCTCTTGCTACAATGATTTCAAATTGGGTTTGGAGGCTCAAAGTGCATTTCCCTTCCCAACTAACTTTCACAGCTCTATCAATGTACAACCCTCAAACATGATTACTTAATCACGGGTTCTGCAACACAGCCAGGACAGTTCCTATCGCTCCTAGTGCACGCATGTAGGGATAGAGAGGTTTGACACAACATAAAGACTTCAGGAAGAGAGGTATCATGCATAACAGTGTTGCTAATTGACATTTCACTGTAATACCATATCTCAGAGATAAGAATGTCTAACATTGTAAAAAGTAAATACTTTATTTACATATATAGTTCCTCATTGCAGTCTCTCTAAATCAACACAGTGCTCCAACATATTTATCTTCAAACGACTATCAATTAGTCTCCCTGATTTTAGTCTCCCTGATTTCACATAGAAATCAAACAGTTCCTCATTGCAGTCTCTCTAAATCAACACAGTGCTCCAACATATTTGTTATCTTCAAACGATTATCAATTAGTCTCCCTGATTTCACATAGAAATCAAACACATTTGTTTGGTAGGTAACAAGTCTCACCTTTGTAATCAAATCAATCTACATCAATACTCTAATCCTGTGGCTGCAAACACATGTCCACCACATAAAGCCTGTCCAACCCCACATGGTGTATAAATCGCATTTCCATTGACAAAAGCGCAAAGGCCATGTGCAGCATTTTCCTTTCTGTAAAGGAAAATCAAAACCTAAATGCAATGCTCAATTCATTTAGAGTAACACCATATGAAGGCCTTCAAGCCTACTCTATGGTTTCCAATCTAAATCAAAAAGCTTAAATCATCAACGCAATCAATAAAACAAGCATTGCATTTCAATGTATATCATCATGATATACAGTGCAAAGCACACATTCACTGCATCAAACCAAAGGACCAGAACTGGTACACAGTATTCAGTCAAGCAAACCCCATTGCAACTTGGCTCTGATGTGCAGCTAAGGGCATGCACCCGCTGCAATCTTTGACAAGATTTCATAATCATACCACCACAGCAAGCCAGCAAGCCCCTGTATAGGAGCAGGAATGGCACTTATAGGGTAGAACTGGTACATAGTATTCAGTCAAGCAAACCCCATTGCAACTTGGCTCTGATGTGCAGCTAAGAGCATGCACCCGCTGCAATCTTTGACAAGATTTCATAATCATACCACCACAGCAAGCCCCTGTATAGGAGCAGGAATGGCACTTATAGGGTAGAACTGGTACACAGTATTCAGTCAAGCAAACCCCATTGCAACTTGGCTCTGATGTGCAGCTAAGAGCATGCACCCGCTGCAATCTTTGACAAGATTTCATAATCATACCACCACAGCAAGCCCCTGTATAGGAGCAGGAATGGCACTTATAGGGTAGAACTGGTACACAGTATTCAGTCAAGCAAACCCCATTGCAACTCGGCTCTGAGGTGCAGCTAAGAGCATGCACCCGCTGCAATCTTTGACAAGATTTCATAATCATACCACCACAGCAAGCCCCTGTATAGGAGCAGGAATGGCACTTATAGGGTAGAACTGGTACACAGTATTCAGTCAAGCAAACCCCATTGCAACTCGGCTCTGAGGTGCAGCTAAGAGCATGCACCCGCTGCAATCTTTGACAAGATTTCATAATCATACCACCACAGCAAGCCAGCAAGCCCCTGTATAGGAGCAGGAATGGCACTTATAGGGTCTCCAGCTTGGAAATCCCCTTACCGTAAAATGCTATCATTCGGTGGGCGGACCTTCAATTTCTGAATCTAAGATGCATACCTTGGTATTTCCTCCCTTCATTTGTTTGAGGTATATAAATAATCTGAGAAGTGCCTCCCTTTAGCAACTTGCCAAATGATCAGCTCTATTTGCTCTGAAGCATCTTTCCAAAATATCTATCCAAGCCCTAAGGCAGGGGCTTTGCATCATGCTTATGTCTATTCCCTTAACCTGGAGAATGAAGTGGATTTGATTGCAAGGCTGCTAATATAGTATGTATGCATTTGGGGTTCAGACAATAACGTGCTCAAAACTACATATGTAAGTATGTTTGCATGCATGTATCATTTGAATAAGCTGTTTAAACTGGTAAGCACTTTGCTATAATAAATGGTTACATGAATCTATGAATGAAAGTTAACACATGAAAACACACACTGCTTGCTATGTAGCTACTCCTCTAATACAAGCCTCTGGGAGCATAACGCACTTTCATTGTGCTTCTGCTGGTTTGTAGCACTACTGCTGCTATTCTGTAAAGACTGCCCTTTCCTCAAGGCGCTACATTGAAGGCACTACATTCTACTCCCTTGTCAAACTCATGCTGGTATACTATTATGAGGGGAATTCTTTCATGAAATTGTATATCACGTGTTGCACTTAACCCCGCAGGGCTGAATGGGTGAATTCCCATGACGGTCTCATCTAATTCACTCCTTTTCTTTCTCACTCTCTCTGCGCTGCACTGCTTCCCCCTCAACTATATCTTCTTACCAACAGGCTACGGTCTGGAGACTCCTTAGCGGTGTCACAATACATCACCCCACGGTCAAGGATAGGTATTGTGCAGATGGGAGTAGTGTAAATATCACTCAACATAACATACGGTAATGAAAGTTGAAATGTATATTGATAGGTTTGAGGGTTACAGTGGTTGAGAAGATAGCTCAATGTGTTAAGCACTGCTTGCTGTTATGCATGCCCATACGCCAGATCATTTCCAAATACTAGCAAGGCAGACTTAGCCTTTTACTCTCTGAGATTGAAACTGCGACCATGAAAACCTTGGGGATGGAGACCTCTTGTGCTTCAAAGCAGCATAATGCAGAAAAAAACAATTGTTCTAAAACTGACATAGCCTACGTATGGCACTGGTCTAGAGCTTAGTCCCTCTAAACAAAGTTTTAAAAATTGGACAGCCACCCCCAAAAAAGAGCATACTTATTTTTGTATTGTTACAGTTCTACAAGAACTTTTCCCAAAAACGAATAAAAAGCATAATTAAGTTAATATTGTCCGGTACCGTCTTCCAGGACTGCAGAGGATGCTAAGCCCCACAGATCCCCTAAGAACGTTCGATCAACTGTTTGTATTTCCAGTTGAAAATCCAACACTCCAAAGGGAAAGGGGAAGTGGAGAAATCAACACCGACAGACGCCTACTTCAGGTTACTCAGCAATCTGTAGAGAAAAAATTAGAGTTAATTTTCAAATACTTTTAGCTTTCACTTTCTCTGATAATTTCAACTCTTTAAAAACTGTACCTGTCTAACCTCCTTTAATAACTTCGAGGTTGATAATTCTTATTCCTCTTTTTGAAAGAGAAACATTAGTGAGATGACCAATTAAATAAGTTTATGATCATTCTAAAGTTTATATTCATTAAATAGTTCACTTTCTCTCAGGTTCAGCATACTTTCAATATATCCATTAAAAACAATGAAGAAGAAAGTTGAAATCAATTGCCTTCTCTCCTTAGACATTAACTGTTTGTCTTGATGCATGCAGAGTCACAACAAAATTCTAAGTGTTCATTTTTTGAAGCACAGATCAATGACATCCATAAGCATGTTTTCAATTTTGAAATCAAGACAGGACCTTCCTCCTTGAAGATGAACATTGAAAGGCAGTTTAGAATCATGAGAAGAGGTTGAAGTTCATGAAAACTCCATTCGGGGATCAGCACCTCTTCCTCCATGCTGGTTTGGGGAACTACCACACTGATACATGAAGGTTAAGAACAATAAACCCAAAGCACATAAAAACAATAAATCTAACTATAAAACATTCACAATGCTATAATAACATTCACAATTCTCCAATAACCTGCCAATTTAAATATCAGACCTGACAAATATACATCAGCTTACATTGGTATACATAAATAACAAAACCACACATTCATTCCAATTCTGGTTATACATTGCATTGCCAATCAAATACAAGCATATCTAAAACCTACAACAATAATAACTACCACTCTAATTCATTATTTAAATACACTTTTCAACATACAACAAGGGAGGCATTTTAAGTTCATGAATAAAAGCTTGCCATACCTTTGCCAATGCTGTCGATAGATTGCAAACAGGTCAGTCAAAACGTCTCTTCACGTACATTGTCGATTTGATCTGTAAAATGACTATAGTATCTCACGTAGTGGCCTATCATAGGGTGACACAAGGTTGTCACATGCCTCAATGATTCAATTGACTCTAGATTATTACATAGATGACACCTTCTTTCTTCTATAGACACTTTCAGCCACGAGCCCTTCACCGCCATAACCAGTACTTTATTTAACCACATTATCATAAAGAGCCTTCTAGATGTGGGGCTAGGAATCTGATATATAAATATTTCTGCTGCCATCTGTAAGGAAAATACAGTTTGGTATAAGTACCTAATGAGGAAAATCTTCGAATATAGTCATGATTGAGATACCAGTCCCATTCCAGAGCCTCTTTTTTGAACAAGCTTAAAATGGCACCTAAACCATTAGACCAATCGTGGGACCAGGAAAGATACCCAAAGAAGACCACATTTTTCCTCTTAAATTTCACTAGCATGCTACAGGTACCCCTCAATCATTCTTCTTTAATCAGCGAAAGAATAGATTGTTTATCCACACACATGATTTTGATGTACAGATTGCCCCTGTTTATACCTAAAAGAGTAAACAATGAGGTTATCCCAAGCTCTATTCTTATAGCCTGAATTGATGTAGCATTACAGAGACCCAATATACACTGCCAAATTTGTCCGTCAAGTATATTAGCCCATTTTTCGGAGTCTGAATACAAACACTCCAGGGCATAGATTAAGCTAGACACCAAATTTTGTTGATAAAGAGTAACGATACTGGATACATTATAACCTGCATCAGAACTAACAAAGCTCTTTATCGTCATCATAGTAGCCGTTGCCCTGAAATGGCGTTCCTCAAAAAACATTGTTTCTCTGGGACAAGAATCAACCTCGTATCCAAGGTACCTATAGCTCTGAACCTTATGCATTATACCCTCAGGAGTCATGCTCACCTTATCTCTCAAGACCTTGCCCAATCGCATGAATAAAGACTTTTCCATATTTATAACCAAGTTATTTTCCTTTACATTTACCGTAGGGGCCTTTGCACTCCAGCAGATGCCTACATATATTTCAGCAAATCTCATAAGGTCATCTGCGTATGTCAGATTTAATATCTTTGCAGTGCCCAACTTTGGAGGAACGTTATTGACCTTCTGCAAATACTCACCCAGATCTGTCATGAATAAATTAAATAAAGCAGGGGCAAAAAAACCACACCTGCTTTACTCCTTTACCTATCTTGATGGAAGTTGATAGGTCACCCATACTATTGAGTTGAACTCACGCTGGGTTCTGTTCATACAAGATCTGAGTACTTCTAATGGCATTCTCAGTTTGCGTAACCTTTCCCACAATTTAGCACGATTGATGGTGTCAGAGGCGGATGTACAGTCAGCAAACAATATATATATATATATATATAATAGTACTGCATGCCTTTTCTTTGTTTGGTAGACCAGAGGATTGACAATAAAGATTTTATAATTTCAGGGTAAATCCTTTCTGAACCCTGTCTGGAATTGGCTTAGTATATTATTGTCCACTATCCAGTTCTCAATTTTATGCAGTAGACATTTGGAGAAGACTTTGCTGGGGCCGTACGCTAACGATACAATTCTATAATTCACAGGATCTTCTTTTAACCGTGCTTAAATATGTGGATAAAGTGAGATGATCTCCAAGAAACGGGAATAATACCAGACTTTTATTTGAATAAAGAGCCTGTATATCTGCCCAGAGCTCGGGGATTAGCCAGCATCACCGCAGGCCATGGAGCTCTTGATTTCTTTAATTTCTTGATGATGCTTATTAAATGTTCCCTCTCAAAACTAAGATTATTTAATGAACAAGGATAGATGTTAGGGGTTCCAGGAGCATCATATTTCCCCCCAAATATACATCCCAATCTTTTGAGGCTGTTGTATTTACCATACATTTCCCTTGTTCCTTTCCCTTAGAATTGAAGATATGCCACATTTTTTTAGTACCCCCCTTTATTATTGTTTCATAAAGGGTTCGGCATGTGGCAGTCGTGGAGGACAATTTATACCATCTCACCCAGTTATGATGATATCTATTTCCCACTTTACATATACCAGCTTTCATACTATTGATGTGGGTGGCATGCAAATGTTCATACCCGATATCTGGTCTCATATCACTTTTCATTTGCTTTATACTTTTGTCATAGGGATGCGAATGAGCTTTGCCCATTTTCACCCCCAGACTATATTATCTTATTAGATAATAAGACATGATGGTACTGATCCAATGTATTATTTCATTAGTATTGCTAAAGGTCGCCTATCCAGTTGTTCCATATAGGCAGTAATAGCCTCCACGTTTCTATCATACCAGAACATTCTGTTAAGGCCATTATTAACTTTAATTTGGCCCAATCTATCTTGGCCAATATTCGGACCATTTTGCATGGCTACCTCAAATTTTAAAATTGCCTGGCCACTGAAACTGTTAAAGACCACCAACATCGATCTTATTCTGCTGTACAATAGATTGCTCACAAATAGATAATCCAAAATTGAGTTTCTTGTGTCCATTCTCCATGTGTTTCCAGCTGCACTATCCACTAGGAATGTCCCATTTATCATCTGCAATTTTAGGTCACTGACAAATTTGACCGACAAGCATGCCTTTCTAACAGATGACTGTTGATTTTTCACTTGGGCGGAGAGATAGACGGCTCCTTTTTCAGATACTATAAATTCTATACAAGATTAATTAAAATCGCCACGATAAGTACATCACTAACCTGATGTTGTTTAACATATAAAACAAGTGATTCTTATATAGTTGTTTGTATCTTCCCAATGTCATTACCCCCAGAGGATCATAAACATTTACCATGAGTATCCTGTAATTACAACTACATTAAACCTTAATCATCAGTACGTACGGATTATAAATCTCTGGCTTAATCTCTCTAGCCTCCCATAAATGTGTTCCTAAAGTTAGCAGGCCACCAAATGGCCGCCAACTAGACCCTCTCCTTGCCAGATTATTAAAACAAGTGTAGACATTAGACAATTCCTCACCCATCACCCATGATTCCTGAATCAAGATGACGTCTGAGATTTATACGTTTGCAAACAAACCCCCTTTTGCAAAAAGATGAATATGGCCTCTCGTATTCCAGCAAGAGACGTTAGCATGATTTTTATGACCGCTGAGAGGGAGTGCGTAAGAATGACAATAAAGATTGCCCACGCTTACAGCTCAGGAAAGTCTTCATTCTATTAAAGACAAGGAGGCGAGCATTATGCTATACTTTCTTTATTACTGCCATAATTAGCTTTTCAAATTAAACTTTTAAAACTACAAATTTTGTAATGTTTTTCTGAACTTTCTTGAAAAAGGTGCAAATTTTGGGTTTAAAAGTTCTGCAATCCAAGTAAAGTTTCAAAATTTAAGTCCAAACCACGACTCCCATGACTCTCAGGGGTTTGGTAGTCCTGACCTCTCCTCCTGCACCTATCCGCATGCAGGTCAGCCCTTAAGAACCCTCAACCCTAGGTCCTTTCCTCTTTCTTTTCCTTTTCCAAACTTGTCTATGAACCGTCTTAATGTCGACTAGAAAATGATCTTCAAACTGTAACTGTGACTTCAAACTGTTGAAGCCTGAACTCCTTGGATGAAGGTGCTTGTGTCCACATTAATCTCCCTGTTCACGATCAGGTCGCTTTTTGATCGTCTCCTACGAGAAATGGAGAACAACACATCAGGGCGGGTATCCAACAAAGTTGAACATTTAATACATGATGCAAGAACAATCTTTGTCCACAATCTGGGTGGGATATAATGCTCGCCTCCTTGTCTTTAATAGAATGAAGACTTTCCTGAGCTGTAAGCGTGGGCAATCTTTATTCTATGACAAGACAGGAGGCTCGCATTATGCTTGTTCAAAGCTTGCTACCACTCTATTTGGTATGTTTGATACAGGTTTGAAATAAAATGTTTTGAAGGTCGACTCAGATGACCAATCGGCTGATTTCATGATATCTTGAAGGGATACTCCTGCTGAAAACGCTCTAGAAGCCATCGCGCCCCTGGCAGAATGCGCGCTAAACTGAGCTTGGTCTATCCCTGCCCATTGCATTACCTCTCGCACCCATCGAGCTATTGTCGCTGCAGCTACCGCATGATAAGGCTTTCTACGTGCTATTAGCAGTTAAGTTACTCCCTGAGGCCTTAGGTGTACTGTCGCTGTTTCATAATCTTTAATGCACTGAGCTACGCACAGTTTCTTATTGTCTACAAAGTAAGGATATGAGATAACTCTGGAATCTGACTTTGTTCGCTTAGCTATGGTGAAAGCTACTCCGTCTGGGTAAAAAATCTTTCTATCGATCTCCAGAGCTTTCACGTCTGACACTCTCCGGCACGCTGTGAGACATAACAACATTGCTAGCTTTCCTGAAAGCTGAGAACGAGAAAGATGTTCGTTCTCCGGCCATGCCAGGAAAAGTTGGAAAACTTCTTTGACGTCCCACAAAACCGCGTATTTCGGCTCGGGGGGCCTTCTGAGTTTCATTCCTCTCAGGAGACGAAGTACCGTGGGGTGCTCGCCAATGGCGGCATTTTCTACTCTTTCATGTCCTGCTGAGATTGCTGATCTAAGCACTCCTATCGTCCTGAAGGCGTTACCTTCTTGAAATTTCTCCGCTAAGAAGTTGAGTATTTGTACTACAGGTGCAGAAACGGGATCCATACCATGCTCCGAGCACCACCGGGTCCAGCTCTTCCATGCTGCGTTATAGCTCCTAATGGTGGAAGGCGCCCAGGAATCTCTGATGCAGTCTGCAGCGAGCTGTGAAATGCCTGGAAATTCCCACTTTCTCCTGAAACCCTGCAGGCCATCAACTGCAAAGTGTTCGCTATTATCAATGGGTGTCTCTGCCCGGACGGGTCGAGCAGAAGGTCTAGATGGTGAGGAACTATCCTCGGAAAATTCGTAGAAAGTTCCATCGCTACTGGAAACCAGGGCTGGGACTTCCAGAAAGGGAGGATTATTACAAGCTCTGCTTTCTCCCTCCGAACTTTCGCTAACGTCCTTGTGATCATGAGGAACGGTGGGAATGCATAGTGGAGTGCTCCGCTCCAGGATTGGAGGAACGCGTCCGTACCAGCTGCACCCGGGTCTATCCTACAGCTGAAATATTTCTGAGTCTGCGCGTTCAGTCTGGACGCAAATAGATCTATGTGGAGGGGACCCCAGAGTTGTTGTAGTTTCTTGAATATTTGTGGGTGCAGTCTCCAGTCGCTGGAATCCACTAGATATTGTGAATTCCAGTCTGCCACCTCGTTGAGGGTGCCCGGCAGGTATTCCGCCGTGACTGTGATCTGGTTCTGAAGGCAGTAGTGCCAGAAGTCTTTTGCTAGTTCTGATAGCATTTTGGACCTTGTGCCACCCAATTTGTTGATGTAGCGCACTGCGGAGATATTGTCCATCTTGAGCAGGACGCAGCATTTGATTTTGTCTTTCGTAAATGCGCAAACTGCGAATGACCCTGCTAATAACTCGAGACAGTTGATGTGAAGGTGTAACTCTTGCTCCGACCATTTCCCTCCTGTCTCTATGTGTTCGCACCGTGCTCCCCAGCCAGATCTGCTCGCATCGGACTCTATGATGATGTCTGGGGAATCCCCAAAAATCGCCCGGCCATTCCAGGCCTCCATATTCTGGAGCCACCATTGTAGTTCGGTCACAGCGTCTGGATCCAGAGTCACTACCTGATGGTAACCTAGTCCTCCTTGTAGGTGTCGTATCTTTAACCTCTGTAACGCTCGATAGTGGAGGGGCCCTGGGAAAATCGCTTGAATGGAGGCTGCAAGCAAGCCCACTACTCTGGCGAGGTTCCGAAGGGAAATCACTTTCCTCGCTATCACTAGCCTGAGTTCCTTCTTTATTGCCTTCACTTTGCGAAGAGGAAGTTCGAGGGTCGCTGTGCGCGTATCTATGTTGAATCCTAGGAATTCTAGAGTCTGGATCGGTACCAACTGGGATTTGTCTAAATTCACTAAGAATCCTAGAGATGTTAAGAGAGAAAATGTCCACTGAACGCTCTTGGTGAGGGTCTCTTTGTCTGGGCCTAGCACGAGAATATCGTCTAGGTAGATAATGATGCGAATCCCTCTCTCTAGTTTGGTGAATGCCCAGGGTGCTGACGCTAGGCGGAACGGGAGACATGTAAAATGCCACGTCTCCCTGTTCCAGCAGAAGCAGAGATATTTCCGAAACTCCTGAGCTATTGGAATCGTAAGGTAAGCGTCCTTGAGATAGAGCCGGGCTAGCCAGTCCCCTGTACGCAGGATATCTCGGAGCAGATGGATACCTTCCATCTTGAAGTGATTGTACACTAGCCATTCGTTTAGACCTTTTAGGTTTATGACTGGTCGTATTTTTTCCCCTTTGTGAACTAGAAATATGTTGCTGAGGAACCCTGGTCCTCCTTGAACATCTCTTTCTATTGCATTCTTCTCTCTTAGCTTGAGCAGTTCGCTGTGCAACAATGCTGCTTCTTCGTCTGCCATGTGAATGGGGTGAGGCTCTTATCTCTGAACGGGGTTCCCTACAAAATCTAACTGCAGGCCTACTACTGCTTGTAAAACCCATGCATCGCGCGATAACGCTTGCCACGCGCTCAGACAATGAAGGGTTCTCCCTCCTACTTTTATGCCTATCGCACTCACCGCCTGAGACATTGGGTTGAGGGTAGGTTCCTGTCCCTCTACGACCTCTGGGAAACCTGGATCTGGTCGGAAAGAAGGTATCTTGTTGTTTCCCTTCCCAGTATTGGGCGCGCAGCCCTTGAGGTCTTCGATGGTAGTTGAATCGACCGGACGGGCGACCCCTTTGGCGTCCGGTCCCGTAAAAAACACGATTCGGGAAGATCTTTTTTATTGAGCTTTGCGCTCTCTCCAGAGCGGAATAGGTGCCCACAAACTGTGCCATTTCTTTAGCGAATGCTTCGCCGAATAAGAGTCCTTTGGCGCTCTCGCCTGCTTCGTAGGAGGCGAGATCACTTAGTTTATTATCGATCTTTAGCAGAACTCCTCCTCTTCTCTCGGAAGAGATTGCACAATTCGCATTGCCTAAGAGACACACTGCTCGTTGGGCCCAATTAGCGAGTGCAGAGACGTCCACCGGGGTACCAGTATCTTTTGCCTTTTCTGCCAGGTCCATTATTTTGGCTAATGGTCCCGCCAGGTCGAGGAGCTTGTCTTGGCACCCTCGCCAAGCCCGATCTACTCCCTTCCTTATATCTTTCGCTGATTTAGTCACAAAAGTGACCATCTTGGGGTCTAGATCTGGTATTTCTGTTAGTTTCCCCGGTAAATCAGGTCTGGGGCATTCTGATCTCATACGAGATCGTACGTCTCGTTCCAATGGTTTGCGGATGTGCTGCGCCATATACGCTGCCACTCTAGGTGACGGCACCCACTCTGAAGATTTCGGGTGCCTGATTGTCTCCGGATCAAACATGTCAGTGGTATTATCCACCTCTTGTGGATCGATCTCTTCCTCTACCTGTTGAAAGGTGTCATTCTCACCCTCGTCGTCAGGCATATAGCCTTTATCGTTGTCCCCTATATTTTCCACCCCTGGGGTAGGGGGTCGATCCTGGCATTCTTTTTTCTTTTCCAGGAAGGCTCTCTTCAGCCTAGCGACAGGGTCGCTCATTTCTTGGGGAGCAGTATCCTCCCTTTCCATATTGCTCGGGGGGGTCAAAGAGTTCTTGCTCTTCCGAGCTGCTTTACGCCCCTCAAGTTCAACCCCAGTGGGGTGTCTGGCTGACGGTCCCTCTCCGGGGCTCTCTGCTCTCCTCTTCCTGGCAAGCCTTGCTTGCTGTTCCGCCAAAATAGCCTCCAGTACTTCTAACCTCTTAGCAATAGGTTGTACTCCCTGCGAGACTGCTTTAGAAAGCGAGTCTCCCAGCACCTGTTTAAAGCTTTGGGAGAGGTCTGTCTCCTGAATGTAAGGGCTGTCCTCCCATTCTTCTTCAGACCACTCTGGCGAAGTGGATGGTGTCTGGCCAGGGCTTGTGCTTTGAGCCATGTTTAATATTGGCAGAGCCAAATTTGTGTGTCAGCCAAGGGGTCTGGATCTGCTGCTACTCTCACTCGAGCTGTATAAAGCCCAGCTTTCTCTGTTTGTCGTATGTTCAATACCAACGTGAGCAGCTGTATATTATAAATATAAATGCCCCCCTTTTTTTTATGTAAGCTTGGAGGCTGTGTGTATGACGCTTCGCGATCGCACTTCCAACTGTGCGTGCGAGCGTTGGACGCGCAGGGAAAGCCGGGAGATTATTCCTTCTCCTGCTCCCCTGGGTCCTAGTGCTAGTCGCGACTGCCGGCGCCAGCATGTAACAAGGGGGAGCGGGGCCGGCTGCCTGAGGCGAGCGAATTTCACTCGCGGTGTCAGCTCTGCCTCTCCCCGACAAACTAATTGGCTAACTGTATACACGCGCAATAACGAACGCGATACTCTTGCCTAACGGTATTTATCGTTATTATTATTTTTTTATTTTTTTTTTTATATAACTTCGCTAAATATGTCGCGCATCCATCATATAAAACGCCTAAGCTGCGCATTATGACTAGGCAAGATATACGATATTACACGGCTTGTAAAGCCAAACAAATAATTAGCATAGCAGCTAAGTAAACTGAGGTAGTTATCTCTACAAGGCAGCAAAAAAGAAAGAGGAAAGGACCTAGGGTTGAGGGTTCTTAAGGGATGACCTGCATGCGGATAGGTGCAGGAGGAGAGGTCAGGACTACCAAACCCCGGAGAGTCATGGGAGTCGTGGTTTGGACTTAAATTTTGAAACTTTACTTGGATTGCAGAACTTTTAAACCCAAAATGTGCACCTTTTTCAAGAAAGTTCAGAAAAACATTACAAAATTTGTAGTTTTAAAAGTTTAATTTGAAAAGCTAATTATGGCAGTAATAAAGAAAGTATAGCATAATGCGAGCCTCCTGTCTTGTCATAGAATAACCATTCCCAGTGAGATTTTGCTATAGCATCCCTGGCTGCTGGACTTTCCCCTGGTTTTGCTGTTACTTTCTTACCTTCTAAGTTTGATTGTTGCACCCTTTGAATAACTTTAGATGGCTTTGTTGTTTTTAAATCAGCAACTTGATCAATATCATATCCCAATTTCAGTAGGGCAGAAGAGTTACTTCTAATCAGGGACACCATTTCAGATTCCGGACAGTCAATCTTAATTGCATAAGCACTATAACCTTTCAATTGTTCCACATAGTCTGAACTTCGTAAAACATGCAAGGAAGGTAAATGTTTAAACAGATATAAGAAAACTCTGCGATTTATCAGACTGCCACCATCATTAAACAATCTAGAAATAGTAATAGACATTTGGGGTAGACAAGACTCTGAATCTTTCCTATTTGACTGAGTCACTTTTGATACCGTCCTCATGGCACTAACATTTTGCTAAGATTCACTTTCAGATAGAGAATCAGAAGCTTCCAATGCTGAATCTTCTGGATGGTCAGATCTAAGTGAGATGGTCCTTGTTGGTTTCAATAACTCTTTATCACTGTCAGGTCCCTGGGTAGATTCAGGTCCCTGGGTAAATATAATTCTGGTCTCTGGTAGGTACCAATATGTTTGCTTACATTTTTTCCCTGTTCAGCGCTTCACGTTCTCAATTGGGAATTATATCACTTTATTATTTGTTAATTTGTGAAGTGTTTTCTCAGGAGTTGGTTTGGGCCTTAACTTTAGTTTTCAAATGTTGGTGGGAGCCCAAGCCAAGATGGAGGAAAGGAACAGGATACCTGATTGGTGGATGTGAGGACAAAGGATTGCTCTGAACATTCTAAACTGCCTTTCATTTAAGATTTCATAAGTCATGTTGAATCATGATGAAAGAACGGACATGCTCAAGTTAAAGGTTTCAAATAAGGAAACCACACCATCTGTTTAAATAAAAACAAAAAAAAATAAGTCATGTTTTAGTTTTCTCCTGAGTATTTTGGGCCTAAGACCTTCTGTGAAGAAATCTGAACCCTGATCAAATTCGATTTCAAGACAAGTTCCAGATTTAAATAAGATTTCAATTTGGGAAAGAAGATTCTTCTAAGTTACCCAGAACTAAGCATCCAAGCTAAGTACTTTTCTCTTAATTCAATTTCAATAGTTCCTTATTTATAAAAACTTCCCCTCAAGCTACATGAGAGCTGGTGCCTGTAAAACTGGTTCATTAGGGGTTAATTTCTGACTTCTTAAAGCGCGAGTGCATGCTCGTGTTATTTGTGTGAAAACCGCAAGCAGTGTTCCTCACGTATTTTGCTTACCTTAATAGGAACTCCCCTCCTCGACTTTTCCGCTTCACGTGTGAAGTCTGCTGCAGCGTCGCGTTCTTCCGGATCCAGCGTCCGCCTCGTCAGCTGCGTTTCTTCGAGGTGAGAGAGGGAGTTTCCTTTGGGGTTTTCGTTCTGAATTAAGGTAAGCAGGCGCGCGCACGCAATTGCATATTTTTTCCGACGTGCTACAAAATGTTTCCTGTTCCGGTACGCGCGGCGACTTGTTTGAATTACTGACTGTTCTTGTGTTGTTCCTCATTTCTAAATGCATGGTGTGCGCAGCGACTGAGGCTGTGATTATCTGTGGCAGTTCAATGTTACAACCAGTCAGGAGGACATTTCAATATATAAAACCAATTGTGCACATAGTGAAAGTGTCATTGAAGTATGAGCAATCTTCAACGGGCAACCAATTTGCTGCAAGGTTAGACAATGCAGTGAGGACATTTTTCTAGAGTGCCCACTTCATCCACAGAGTGCAGACATTGTTGACATCTTTTTAGTCCATGCTTTGTCGAAAACTCAGCTGATATCAGCCCGAACAGTCCAAGTGAATTCTCATGTGTGTTGAACACTCTTCCTAGTCACTATCAGGAAATCTCATGAGTTAAATGGCTGATTTGAGTTTAAGAACAATACATTATCCTTTTTGAAAACTGTTTTCCTTCAATCCTGTGTAATACGTTCTCATTGTTCAAGCTGATGAACTCTGTGTTTAGAGACAGTATCAGAATTCAAATTTGTTCTGAAAACAAGAACCTTCATATTCAGGAAATAAAAGAGTGCACACTTTTATTCAATAGAAAGGAAACAAATTGACTCAAGAAACATTCAGCTTAAGTTTCTTCATCTAGGAAAAAAAGGTTGTGAATCTAATGTTCAGTCAGTAACAAGTAAATACAAGGATAAAGATCCTCTAAGCAGTTGCAGGGGAAATCTCAGGTACCTCTCCTTGGTTTATGGTGAAATATAGTTATTTTTTAAGTGTTTTAAGAATTTAATTAATTTGTTGTGAACCTCTCGTTTATGCAGATACTATGCCAGAAGGAGGTAGAAGATCCAGTGTGTGAGTTTCTTATTTTCTCCACTTCCCCTTTCCCCCTGGGGTGTCACGAAGTCAAGTGGTAATTCAGGTAGTTGAGAGCGCTACATTTTGGTGGGTCTGTGGGGTTGAGCAGCTTCTGCGCTGGATAGAAGACAGGTCTTGACAGAATGAAAGGCAGTTTAGAACGAGATTTCTGAGTCTTTCCGGGTTCCGTCCCGCCTAGCCACGGGCCACTTAAAACTCTGGCTAACATCCTTCCGTATGAGTTGTCATCCATTGTTAATGTGTGTGTGTGCACTGCCGTCCACTGTTGTGTGTATTACCATCCGTCCGCTTGTGTGTGTGTTGCCATCCGTTGTTGTTGTGAGATGTCAACTGCCCTCGGTCTGTGCATGCTGTCATCCACTGCAGTTCTGTTGTGTGTGCTGCCATCCGAGTGTGTACTGCAATATGTTGTTATCTGTATTCTTCACTGATCATAGTGCTGGTGCTGTGGGAGAGTTTGAGCTTTCACAGACATCCTTAGCCATACATATGATAGACTCCACAGGATGTGGTGTGAAAACAACCCGTCTCTGTTGAAGGGATGTCATGATTGGAATAGAAAATCTTAAATAATTGCTGACATTTGTGATTAATTTTAGCACAGCAACCAGCCCCTGCCTCATTTGTCGTGCACTGCTCATGACTTCACAGGTGATATCACAGATAATGTCACAAATTACAGCATCAATGACATCACATATACTATAAACAATGAACTTTTGACATTGCTGCAACGATTTCCCCGAAGTTTTATTTGCAGAATCCCGGTTCACCCCCCCACAGGGTAGGGCGTGGCTTGTAACTATACATTCACGAAAGCAATTTCTGTCAACTAGAAAAAAAAACACAAATGGTCATACATCCTTGGTCTGCGCGCGCCACAATGGGACCCATGATCGAATTCCAAATGATACCCCATCTTCTTCAAAACCTTTTCTTTTAATCTTGCGACCACCACAACTGAATTCAGACAATTCATATATCAATGTAACTTTTTGCCGTCTCGAATAAAAAGCACATCTAATCCAGCATGAACCAGTTACTGTGCCTTCAGTAGACCAGCAGAAGGCCCCGGAATCCATTGGCTGCATTTCATGACGGGCGAACGGCTCTGTCAAAGCGGAGATCAAGTGACCCACCTCTTTAATGTCGAGCAGTCAGAGATCTTCTAGCCCGTGCGCGTTTTGGTGTGTTTTATTATAGGCATTTTGTGAACATAGTTAAATGAACTGATTTATTGTTAGGAGCACCTTATTGGAATACTCAGTATTTGATCAGGTCCAGTGGTGGAAATGGAAAAAATGTGGTGGGGGATCCCACAGCACAAGGGCCGGGACGGGGAGGAGTTTGGGGGAGGGGGCGTGGTCTAGAGAGGCCGGGGCTCGTAGTGGACATCCAGCAATGCTGGAATACGTAAATTTTTTTTAAAAAATGACCGCGACGGCAGCATTGCGATTTACAGAGGCTTTGGCACTGGTGTGTAATGCATTGTGCATTACACACCAGTGCCAAAGCCTCTGTAAAAGGCAAAAAGGCAATGCTGCCGTCGCATGCGCTTAACTTTTTTTTTTTTCTTTACTATTCCAGCGCGGTTCATGGTCTTGAGCGGCTGACTCTGGCCGGATCCCGAGATCCGGCTCCATATCTGGTGCCGGATCGCGCATCCGCCTAGAGCCGGCCCAATGACCAGCACTGAGCAGGTCATGAAATCTGTTTGAATTCATACAATTGCTTTTCGATCCAATTTAGCCGTGAGGCGCCGTATCCTCGTTGTTAACATGCCATTTGGCTTTGTGTGCTTTTAAAGCGTATATTTAAATATCAGTAGAACCCCTCTTACCTGTTGGAATTCTCTGTGAGGTACACTGTTTTTGTAGCCCGGCGTCTGCTGCCTTTGGATCTCCAGATGCTTTATAGGTAGGGTGACCGTGAAAAGAAAAAAAACGGGCCAAGTCAGACATAGAAGTAGGACGAAAGTAAGCACAGATATAACTGTAGTCTTCTATGTCGCTTGCCTGAGGGTGGGGGGGGCAGTGTGGGCTCACAGGCAGACTCCTCTCATTGGAGGAGAGCGGCCGGGCAGCCGGAAGGGGAGGAAATGGGAGCGTTAAAAGCATTCACGGCCCCATTCACGTGGAGGAAGAGTCGCGACTGGCCCCGATTTCGGGATTTCGAAATCGGGTCCCGACAAAAACCGGGACCGTCGTAGCCACCCACCCTTCCAATCCCGGGACGGGGTTTATAAAATAAAAAAACTACCGGGGCCCCGGGACAGAGGGCGATTTCCTCAGACTGTCCCAGGAAAACGGAGACGTTTGGTCACCCTATTTATAAGACACCTCTCCTCATCCCTAGACAGCATAGGCAATGGCGAGGGACCATAGGAGCTATACTCCGAAACATCCGGAGAGCCCACTGGATGTGCGTGGCCCGTATACAATGCTGCTTGAGTTAGTGTCTTTCCCATGAAGTTTTGTTTTGATGTTATTGTTCTCTATATCTTAGTCCAGAAAAAGTAAGACATGTTTTGCTCCACTGTAATGTTCATTTTATAATGTGGGTTTCGTTAGTTTGTTTCTGACTTTTCATTTCCTGGTAACACAATATGATACCAAGGGGGAAGGTACAGCACCAAATTACTTAAAAACACCACAAGAAAAATACTAAGAACGGCAGTTCATTACCTAAGAACTGACAACGTTTTCGACTACGTGGAAAATCAAAAGTGAGAGCACCAGCCATAGGGAGATTGGTGAGATATTTGGAGGTGGGGTGGGCACAGAAGGACCGTCTCTAGATTTGAGTTGTATGGGTTTATGGTGCCTCTAAGGAGGGGATTACCATACTGTGGGGAGGGCGCCCTACCACCCCCAGACAGATGCAGTTTGATTGCAGGTATGGGGGTGCTATACATGCACTGTGTTATAGCTATTGAGACCCCAAAAAGCACCGTTTTACTTCCATTGATGTGAGACAATACAAGTGCCTGGAAAATTGAATGAACACTTATACGGTAAAGCAACGGCGATCCCTTAACCCCGATCTCAGGATTAAGTGCGTTATAAATAACCTGCACTTGCCCGATGCGAACGTACAAGGCCTGGTAGGGCCGTTCCACCCTCAGACCGCCACTTGCCTTGTTGCGCCTTGAGACACACGTGTATAGGCACATAATAAATGACCAACAATGCATCTTAAAAAATGGCGAACCCTAAAAAGCAAATGATTTGGTACTGGGCCAAGTAAACCCTCTTTATCACGTGCATATGCGTGGATAGTTTTGGAGTCCAAGAGAACCCCCAGTGATTTCCCTAAAACAACCAAAGTAGGCACCATTTCACAATCTGCCAGGAGAATTAGCTGGATCGAATTTAGCCAGATAAATTATTGGCATAAAAAAATCAGGCACTTAGAGTTATTAAATATCAGATGGATTGATGCCATGTCTCAGTCGCTGATGGGTGATGCCTTGGTTGACAGATGTCCCCCTGTAGCCACACTTGAAAATATAGACAACAAATTCCACCGCCAGAACTCCCAGCGGTTTCATGTATACATGGGCAATGGGATGGACTGGTAAAGCACAACCAGTATCCATACGAGGGATGCACTCTTCCTGTCACAGGACACTGGCCTCCTTTCCGCACTGATGCTACCAACCAGTTTTGTCCCAATTTCTTTTGTTATTGGAATGCAGATCGTGATCATTGTACGAGTTCTGGAACGTAGTTCGATGTCTTTGCCCATCCGGACACGAGCATTTAGTTCGATGTTCGCAATGTCCTAGTGAGAGTCCCACCTTCCCCCATGAGGACACATTAGAACATCCTCAACTCTTTGCGACTGCTGTTTGTAGGCGCACCCCTACTTCTCGGTGATGCTCTGAAAAAACTACTCCAAGTAACAAGGGAACCTGGTTATGCATATATTGCCATAGTTACGTCCCCGCAACGAGGATGTGCACATTGGTCATGTCTGCGAACACTACAGACCAATGCAAGTTTTCCCCAAACATATGGATATTTTTCTCATGCCTTGCTTAGAACCTTTAACCTAGACCGTATGTACATGGCTCCCTGAGTGCTTATTTTGTCCCAGAGAACACACCACACAATACAATTAGTTTCTTGTAATTTTCATTCCGAAACATCACATCCTGTTAAACCAGAACCAAAAGCCACATCCACCCGAAGTGAAACACACAAAAATTGATTGAATCCATCAACAAGTCAAAATTCTATTAAGAAGACTGAAAAAGGGATATTTTCTTAGTTTCTTCCTGCTGTGTCTGGGCATACTTCACATAAAGCAGTTGAAAAAAAAAGAATTGTTGAAAGCACTGTCCCAATGCAGCAAGCCAAAAATCATAATCATAATTAAAAACATGTCAGAGTGATGTTTAATTGCGAACTGTCAACTTCTATTGTACTATTGGAATCGGACATTTGCATAATAGAAGCCAATCTGCAACTGTCATTAGGGGCAAAAACAATTGCAAGCTACTTTAGTTGAACTCAACTTAGCCTTGATAAACAGTAAGAAATACAATAGAAAACCAGTAATGTAATGTAACAAAATATATAGGGCGCAACTAAGGCCCCCAGGAATCTAGGTGCTAGAGCTCTAGACGAGCACTGGGAGACCCAAGGGAGTTTTATCAAATGCAGTACCTCTCGATCTCGCTTCTTAGGTAGCTCGCCCCACCTCATGAAGAGCTCGGTGAGTGACGCAGAGAGTCTTAAACTCGACCCTGGCGGCAACCGGCAGCCAGTAAAGACGTTGCAATAGCCCTGCAGAAGAAGTCCGCCTGGCTGCCGCATTCTGAATTATTTGAAGCCGTTGTATCTGGCACTTACGCTGTCCCAGGTAGATTCCATTACAGTAGTCAGATGAGCCCATTATTGGCGAGGTGACTATCTGCGTACGGCTAGTAGATGGAAGTAGTGGCAGGATCTTTTTCAAGACCTTCAGTTTGCCGAAACCGGCACTATAAACTGCTGTGACCTGGGCTTCTCTGGAGCCCATTGGGCAGGAGCCTCACACCCTGAGTTTTTACCAACGTACTGGGTGCTGGACAAGGTCTGAGGGAATCTGGCCAAAACTGAGAACTCTAAGAACCAACATCGGCCTTAGAGCTCACTATCAGCACTTCAGTTTTTCCCCATTTAATTTAAGTCAGTTGGCAGCCATCCACTTGCATTAGCAGAGAGGCAGTTTTTAAGCTTAGCAGGGGGGTCAGTTGATGGGGAGTCTAACCGAATAACCAACTGGGTGTTATCAACATAGGTGTAAAAAAGGACGCATAACTTTGCAAAATGATCTGCCAATGGCCGCAGATAAAGATTAAACAAAAAAGGGGATAAAGCCGACCCCTGGGGAACCCGAAAGGGGAGAGTATGTGGAGGAGAACAAACGGGTGTAATCACAGGCTCCATCAACTTCATCACAACCGGAAGCAGAGATATACTGTGATAGTTTTCAACCACACTAGGGTTGAGGTTAGGGTTCTTCAAAAGCAGGGAGACCAAAGCATGTTTCAATTGAGTGGGAATCTCACCCGAGGAAAAGGTGTGTTGTAAGGCTGCTGAGAGTCGAGTAATAATCTTAGGGGGTAATGCTTTCAGAATATGCAACAGTATTCGGTCAGCGGGCGACGCTAATTTAAGAGATTTAAAGGCCGTTGCCGTTATTGCATCATCAATTGGCCCTAGTTGATAGACAGCCATAGGGTCGGGTGGACTAACTTCCACCGGGTGGCTAGACAGTCGCGCCGGTCCCTGCTTGTGTGAATTTTATTTTCCCCATTAGCCTGCCGGATCCCCTCAATCTTCTCGGAGAAGTAAACACCATAATGAGCCATTGGCTGTTATTTTTAGAGTAAGTGGAGAGCTCCTTGGCAACTTTAAACAGCTCCTGGGAGCAGCAAGCTGCTTCTGTAATCCTGTTGGCATAACATTTTGCTTTTCCCATGCTGATCATGTCATGTTAGCAGAGTACTGCTTGTTTATAGTCATTACGTGATTATTGGCAATACTTAAGCTGACATTTCCTCTCTAGGCGACAGCATGTTTGTATTTGATCCCTAAAATTAGATTTAAACCATGGTGCAGAAGGTTTTAAACTCCCAAAGCGGGACTCCAACGGAGCTACCAGGCCAGCTACTTCGGTCAGGGTATTTAGAAGAGAAGTACATGGGCCTTGCCCACTGGCCAGTAGTTTCCCATTGATCTGAATCAATTGATCTGCCACACTAGTGTGGTCAACCCTACTCCAAACCCGCTTGGTTGGCTGGCCATGAGAGGTCCTTAATGAATCATGAGGTGTGGTAACCCAGAAGGGGGGGTGAAGATAGCGTTAAGGTTAGCTTCTGCAAAAATAAGGTTGAGGGTATTCCCAGTGCGATGGATAGGCAGATAGTTACACAAAGGAAGAGAAAGGTTGGCTAAACCAGCGACCACTATTTTTGCATAAACATCGGATGGATCATTTGGGTGGAGATTAAGATCCACCAGCTGCCCGATTTCCAAATCAAAGTTGGCCCGACTCTGTGAAGGTGCTCTGTAGATCACCAGAAAGTGAACTGACCCATTAGACATTATCTGTACTCTAGCCAGAAGGAGCTTACAGCACATTGAGTGATCAACAGGGATAGCCTGGCATTTGAGAGAGGTGTGATGTATTACGGCAAGGCATCTGCCCCACCCAGGGTGGGGCCTGTCCTGGCACAATACAGCATGGTTGTTGGGTAACATCTGGCAGACATCAGGGTCAGAGCTGGCAGAGAACTAGGTCTCAGTCATACACAGGATGTCAGGGGATAATTCCACAAGTATATTGTAAATTGCATAGCGATGTGGCCCCGCTGATCTCACATTAATCAGCGGTCCCTTAACGTCCTTCTTAGTGCTTGTTGTCTCCCCCCTCCCCTTTCTCCTTCTCTAAAGGCCTCATTCCCACCCTGGCTTTCACAGAGGTGGTAGGTGGGCTTTCTCTGAAGCGCAGAGAAATATTTTATTATCTAAATGATTTGACAAAGCCCATCCCGGACTCATTGGTTAAAGGGTGGGGTGGCCATGGTGGCAGGATGCTGCCACCGGCTATGCCATGGTAAGACTGTGGGAGGTGCGCGAAGGAACCCCTGGCCTACCCATCGTACGTAGTGAGTTTGAAAAGGGCGTTTATCATAAAAAGAGAGAAAACATGCTCCTGTCACTTTAAGGGCAGCACCCAGTATGAATAGTCCCTCCAAAACAGAAACACCTCTGATGTAATTGGTCCCAAAAAGTACCCCACACAAAAATAGCGGACCCCCGATATCCCAAACACATTTCTGAAACAGCAATCATAATTCCCAGCATGGTGACATTGGGGACATTAGGGAAGGGTGGCTCAAGCTATAAAGATGGAATGAGCTTCAAATCAGGAACTTATGTGGCCAGCTACTGCGACACTGAATCACACGATCAGAAAGTGCATGCTTGTAATGTTGTACCAAGAAACTCTGTTTACCAAACCGCATGTGCTGTCTAACACAACCGGATGGCATCGAGAGGATCAGAGCTCTGCTGGAGCAGCTTCACTTTGTGAATGCAAGCAGTGGCATTCCAATATGGCGGCCAGCCTACAAGAAAGCTTGTACTGAATCTCTGAGAAGTTGGGGGTGTAGAAGCAGGGACTGTGGGAGAATGACCTTCACTTTCAAAACACCATTCTGTCTGTATTAATAAACATGGACACCTGAATATGGTTAAGCACAGGAGGTCCCAGGGGGCAAGACTAGTCCCCTATATAAATATATAAACCACCATCATTTAGACAGCGTGTGGGTGTTTAGAGCAGGAGGAGGGAGGGGTCATCAAGCATGTTGGAGGCAAGAAAATTAGGAGGGTCGATAGGAGAGGGAGGAAGGAGGTTGGAGAGAGGCGGCTAGAGGGTAGGACAAAAGGAAGGAGCTGGTGAAGAGAAAAGAGGGCTAAGAGGTGATGAATGACACTATGGAGATCGTAGAGAGCAAGGAGGAGGCCACAGGTGAGGAGGAGAAGAAGGGTAACATCAAAGGAAGGACCATTTTTGGAAGGACATACACATTGTGAGTTAAAGGAGGACGAAGGTCAGTTTGGAGGTAACATGATAGGAGAAGAAGAGTGCATTTTGGAGTTTAGAGAGACATCTAGGAAAGAGGTAACAAGCCATTACCAAGGAGGTTGTCAGAAGCCTATAGGGAAAAAGGCTGTGGAACCCAGAGGAAGTCACAGGAGACCCTAGGAAGGAAGAAGAAAGGAATAGTTAGGATGCTGAAGATGGAGAGGAGGAGAGCGAGGAAGTAAGAGCAGCATAATGGAGGTGGAATCGGCTAATGAGAAGGATCAGGCATACTGAAGGTCTGATCAGAGGACATTAACAAAGGGTGGAGGCAGCAGCACATGAGCAGGTGACAAAGCAACAAGTAGGAGGACAAGGGAAAGAAGGAGGGGTGCTGCGTGGAGGAATAGGAGGGGCCCCCTTATGCATAAGCCCTTTGAAACCAATTGAGGAGGCAGAAAGAACGGGATGTAGGGAGTTAGTCAGGACCCTGAGAAAGGAAGGAGGAGAACATATCCAGACCCGGTCTCTAGACCAGTCCAAGTGTCCAGCCTCCTGGTGGAAGCCCTGGTTTTCCACACAACATTTCACATCACTATCTGATACAGCTACCCGGTCTAACGTTCATTTCACACAAGGGGACACAAGAGCCAGGCACAAGGATCCCCCTGGAGTCAGGAGAAGAAGCAGCGAGCCTAAAGCAACAAAGTTAGGAGTCCTCAAAGTGGTGTGAGGACACTCAAATCCCAGACTTAGTGACTGAAAATTGCAGATAAACCCCCGAGAAGGGATCCACGCTTATGATATCAAAACCCAGAGACTTTGTCGTTGGAACCCTAACACGAATCCATCCTGGTTGAGAATCCAATAGGCTTTTTGTTTGAATCCCCTTCTCCGCTCTGAATGGAGACAGGTTGTTGTTGAGTTATATTTCAGTTATTAAACCCTAAAGGGCTGCTATTTGGATGATGTGCTATATTGGCAGTTGTGAGAAGTGTTGAACCCTCCCAGTAAGGGATCAGTGCATTGTGAGGGGCTCAGTGACTGACTACTTAAACTTAAGCAACAGGCCCCCTAAGTCTGAAATGCAAAGTTTGAATACGGCCCAAAGACATAATTCCATTGATTAACCCTGTTAGTCAATCCTAGGTGGTTCTAGGATTTTTTCAAAGAGTTTGGGGGTACATTTTGCTTTTGGTTTGAGCCCAACAATGCATTTACCGTGAATAAACCTGTACTCTTTTTGTACGTGAATAATGATACATTATTCCTGTATTATTTCCTCTCTCTGCTGTCACTGGACCTGCATCTTTCCCTCCTCTGGGAACCTGGACGCATTCAAGAGGCTGCACTCGATAGGGGCAACTACTGTTGATTTATGGAACCTGGCACGCATGCTTGTGAGCTTTATGCACCCACAGCGATCGAAGTTCGTTTTTTCTTTGCTGTGCGCACCCTGTGAGGACACTGGCTAATACCACCCTGCCTGGTGACTGCACAACCTGGAACACTGCGACTATTGTTGTTTCATTTGCTCAGCCATACTATGGCATCATGTCAGTTACCACCTTCTAAGATGGCGGTCTGTTTCAACCTTCCCTTTGTCTATGCCTGCCACAGTTCATGCTGTAGCGCGATTGGTCCCTGGCTCATTCTTATGGTCCAATCTGACGTGGGCAGGTGTACGCCGGCCCTCCTCCCCAAGACCCAACTTCTATGGCCCTGTTTGTTTGCCTGTTCATTTCCCTGCACATGAGGGGAGTGCCCCTCGCCAGTACCCCTGCGCTATTCCCAGTATGCTTGTATGCCTCCCCCCACCACTCCGCTGCACCTAGTATGCTTGTATGCCTCCTCCACCCCTCCGCTTCTCCCAGTATGCTTGTATGCCTCCCCCTCCCCTACTTCCAGTATGCATGTATGACTCCCCCACCCCTCTGCTACTCCCAGTATGCATGCAGGCCTCCCACTACCCCTCTGCTGCACCTAGTATGCTTGTATGCCTCCCCCGACCCCTCCGCTGCACCTAGTATACTTGTATGCCTCCCCTATGCCTCTGCTGCTCCCAGTATGCATGTATACCTCCCCTGGCACCACACACTTACCTATTGACTACGACCTCGCATATATGAGTCGTTGCCGCCATGCAACTTGTGGCTAGCATCCTTTATATGTATACTGGTTTTGACCTCGCAACTGTTTTGTAGCTGCCGCCATGTAAGATGTGGCTGGCACCATGCGTTGTTTAACGATGTTGCCCACGCAACCTTATGTAGCGCCCGCCATGCAAGAAGCGGCTGGCATCATATACTTGCCCACCAATCTATGTAATCAATGCTAAGCACTTACTTGTAACTTTATGTAGCAACATGTATGTATGTCTTGAAATGCACTTATGTAACTAAGTAAGCCTTCTTAACAGCGCCACGATGCCCGAGGGCAGTTGGCGCTTTACAAATGCAAATAAATAAATAAAAATCAAAGGCGATCATACTTAGCTTTGCAATAGTTGGTGTCAGTAGGGGATCAATTGTCGCAGACTCAGTTATGGCTACTCACTGCCAGACACCTCCCAACTGGCCAGATGGATGCATGCCCTGTTATTCAGTTTAAGGAAAGAAGGTGCTCAGGGCTCAGTACATTTTGATTCACCACCAAGTGGGCCCACTGTTCTCCTAGGTTACCGACATCCACTGATCACTGGCAGCTATAATTCCAACGGTGAAGAATAAAACTACAAAATCAGTGACATGAGTACCGAGACTGTCACCCTGGCGGTATGGTTCTTTCCTCGTGAGGGTTGGGTGGACTGTGAGATTCTGTAGCTTGTCTGTTTGCTTGCCTCCCATCTCATCTCTCATTCTCAACCGCAATTGACTTATAAATTTGCCTAGTGTCGTCAATTGCCTGTGTCCTCAGTGTGCCTCAGTGTGCCGCCCACCTCGCACCGTACCCCTCACACTCACCCCACGCCTCTTCCCAATGCTGCATAGGTGAAGGCGGATAGGAGATCCGGACAGGTGCTGGGGACAGAGGAAGGTGATTAAAAGAGGCCAGAGGGAGTTAAGAGATGATCAGCTGGTGGGTGCAGAACAGGGAGTAGACTATTTGCAGCTCTTTGGTGGTGAACCCACTTGAAGACACTCAATACCTAACCCACCTCAGCCCAGCCCAAACCAATAAATTGGGGAGAGAACATATAAGTATAGAAATAAGGTGGGCTCAGTGGCATTGTGTTTGCGCTGATTAGCACTGATGCCTTAATTTTACAAACAGTTATATTAGTTTCTAGTCTACAGATCATTGGGCTATATTTCTGGCTTGATGAAGTATAACGCTAGGAACAGGTTTAAGGGCAAAGCCAAAACCTTTCCTGCCCCAAGATTTAGGATGACCAGAAACCCAAAAGTGACAAAGAGGGACTTGGTCCAAATTAATTAGATGGCTCTGGCACAGTAAAGAAGGGGAGACTGACCAGAGAGGGCCTATGAGATCCACCCATAACTGAAGAGAAAACCCCTAGATGAATGAAATCCGTACGGTGCATGTACGATGCGCTCATCCGGCCTCACCCAGTTCACCATCTAATTTTCAACTGCTTTCGATGGTCTCTGATAGGGATATGCTGGGGGTTACATCCCAAGTCCCTTCGAAGATGTCATGTTCAGAGTCTGGCGCCAGGTTGATATTGGGTGCATGGTAAGCCCTCACCAGGGACTTTCGGCACTTAATGTTGCTGGCCCCGATGCTCTGAGGACATGGAGGCAGTCATTAAACAACCTTTAGAGCCATTGTTGGATAGATCGATCTTAGAGGCACTGGAATGGTTACATGAAGAGAATTGCCTCAGAAAGTGAAGTATGCAAAAAAGCAGCAGTAGAAGCAGAAAGTGTTCACAACCTAACTGATTACCTTTATGCACAGAAAGGCTTGCTCTGCTTCAAACCTACTACTTTCCTATGAACAAATATCACATGATGTGACTGCACCCTAAAGAGCGTAATGCAAAAATAAATATGAGCACATCCAGAGAAAGTACAGTAATAAAAAAACAGTGTTCCCGATGTCATCATGTGACCGCACCCACGCTGAGCGTGTGTCCTAATTTGTGGACTTTGTCCGGTTGCCCAACATTTTAAAAGAACTTATTCAGACAATCCAAGTTATTTTACAGTAAAAAATCACCATTTCACATGCCCCAGACAATGGCCCTGGCTTTCCACATATTGTTTGTAACTTTTTGAACACTTTTGAGTGTTCGATATGTTCTCGAGGTGCACCCCTCCACCCTTATAAAAGGCCACACCCCAGAGCTGATCTTCATTGTACTCCTGGCTATTGCAGATTGACTTTTGCTGCCTTTCCTGCTTTGGCTGAGATTACCTCATCAACCCTAATGGCAACCATGGCTGCTGTTGCTACATCTGCCTCAGCCCCACCCCCGAACCCTCCACCACCACCACCTCCCCAAGGGCCTGCAGAGGGGAACACGCATGAGGATGTAGAGAACGAGGATGAAGAGGATAAAGAGAATGAGGTTGAGGAACTCCCTACTACCAGCACTCACCGGGAGTCTTGGGTGTGGCGGTTGTTTACTGTTTATCGTAATGTACCAAAAGCATGTGCGAACAAGGTCACCTGTAACCAGTGTAAATTAGTGCTGAGTCGTGGGAGACGTGGTTCATACAGCTTTGGTACGACATCAATGAAGCAGCACCTAACTTCTTTCCACGGTGCGGACATTCGCAAAATTGTACCTTGTGATGAATGTAGTAGGTTGAGTTCCTCTACATCATCCTCCGTTTCCGCTCCTCTCACCACAAGAGACACTCCTGTGGGAGAGCGCATCCCTCCAGCTTTTTCACAGACAATTTGCGATGCTGTTGACCCTTACCTTTCGAGGGTCACAATATTGTGTATGTACTGCGACGCAGTACTCTGCAGGGAGGAAAGTCTTCGAAGTGCTTTCGAGACTACAGTCACAGACCACCAGAAGACCTGCTACCTACCCAAATAAGGCCCACCCTACATCTTCCTCTCTCCACCTGCCCGTTCTTGGCCCCGTTCTTAGGCCCATGGTTGGTGTCCTTTCCCCTCCTCTCCTAGTGTGTCATGTGTAAAAAAGGAAAAAAAATCTAAAACAACAAAAATAAAAAAAGGCTCTTTTCAGAGCCGCCTTTCACATTTAAAAATAGAAGTATCAAATAAACAGTGCAGGGCCCTGCACATTTTTTAAAAGTCTGCGGACAGTCCTAGGACAGATAAAATTTTGGGGTGCTGCCCTAGCAAAACTAATGCACTTTTCTCTAGGAGTAAGTGGTGGCTCTGAAAAGAGCCTTTTGGTGGTGTGTTTGTGTGTTTGACAAACTTGGATTCGTCAACATGTAATACAAAATAGATGACGGTAATTCCAAAAAAGGTTGCAATGCATTTTGTACATTTCTCAGAAAAATCTGATTGCCAGCATATGTAAGATGGACTCCATCTCTGCGAAAAATGTATGTGCTACGAAACACAATATTTTCATTGTGAAAAGAGTACATACCAACATCTCTTAGAAAGGCACAAATAGCCTTATTGACATTGCACCTTGCTTTCTCCATTTGTGGACCAAATGAAGAACGCAGCCACATTAGTCTTTGCGAAAAATGTCCATGACCTTCTCAAGTCCTTCTTTTATTGCAAATTGCAAAGAAATTCCAGGCACATGTCCTAAACTGTTCCCTCCACAATTGCAAAGAAATTCCAGGCACATGTCCTAAACTGTTCCCTCCACAATGAATTATAATTATGTCTGGATGATGCTCTGTCTGTAAAGTAGCAAAGAGAGGTACCAAGTCCAGTCACTTCATTCCACGCACTCCATGCCAGTACACTTCCACATGAGTGAATCCAAGATCTGCAGATACACCACAAAGTTCTGCATGCACCTCCAACCAATGTATCCATGAGTCTCCCAAAATCCAGATAATCTGTTTTCGAAAACACACAGCCATAGCTATCTGTTCTTCTCTCAGGAAAAAGACGTTCTCACAAAATCTCTCCTTACACAACACACCCACTAAACTTTACTGACCAATCCCTAGCTCCGCTCATTCTCATTTGCATGCCTCTCCACCCCAGAATCCCTGTATGTAATACGCGCTGTCCGCAAACTACCGCCATGTCCGCGGATATATAGAAGATCTGAGTGTGGTGAATGTACATTTAAATAGTGTGCCCCATTTCCCTTTTGAGGTGGGCTCTGAAAAGAGCCATTTTTTTTGTTTTTTTTGCAGATGCCTGACAGACACCTGTTATTTTGTATTTTTTTGGGGGGGGGGGGTTGTTCTTATTTTACAACAAAAATGTTCACATAACCTGTTCCAAAGCAACCTTCACGTTCCAAAACAGCATGGCATTTCCCAAAAAATATAAAGAAAACACCATCTGCTTCAAAATCAGCAGCATTACTCGAAAGGATATTCTCGTTGTTACAGAAAAACATACCAGCTCTAAGCATGAAAGCACGCATGCCTCGATTGATTGCACACCTAGCAATGTTTTGCTGAGGGCAAAAAACAGAACTATTGTCCCATATTGCCCTAGGTAGTAATCCAGAAAAAATTACTTTTGCATTCGGAAGGATGTTGATTACTGCTTGAACCAACTGTTCCAAATCTGCCAACAAAGTAGGGGAATTCACGTAGCCCAAATGGAAAGCACCATAGTGCAAAACTACCAGATGGGGACTGTTCATCCTACGCATATCTTCACAAGCTTGGAGAATTGCCTCTACATTGCAATCGGGCACAGCGCTCCACACTAGGGTTGTAACGGTATACCGGTATACCGGTACAAAAACCGTTGTCAATTTCATTTTGTGTAAATAACCGTTACCTTGTTTGTAACGGTAAACCGATTGAACTGATGTTTTTGTTTTGCAAGTGTACTGCACTTCAATGAATGCAATGCAAATTGCATATAGGGCAGGGCTGGCTGTGTTGTTCACAGTGAACCTGGAGGAGGTGGAGTTTGCCCAGGCCCAGGCTCGGCTGGGCTGATGCATTGTAAATTGCATATAGGGCTGGGCTGGCTGTGTTGTTCACAGTGAACCTGGAGGAGGTGGAGTTTGCCCAGGCCCAGGCTCGGCTGGGCTGGCTTCATCAAGCCTGGGAGTGGAGGAGGTGAAGTTTGCCCATGCTGGGCTGGCAACAGTGAGCCTGGAGGAGGTGGAGTTTGCCCGGGCCCGGGCACAGGCTGGGCTGGGCTGGCTTCAGCAAGCCTGGGAGTGGAGGAGGTGGAGTTTGATCAGGCTGGGCTGGCAACAGTGAGCCTGGAGGAGGTGGAGTTTGCCCGGGCCTGGGCCCAGGCTGGGCTGGGCTGGCTCCAGTGAGCCTGGAGGAGGTGGAGTTTTTCTGGGCTGGAACATTCCGGAATCAATGCACGTGTCACTGTCAGAGACAGTTGAGGCTCCGTTTGTGCTCCATATAAACCCTGCTGTCACACTTCCGAAAGCTACGTGCTGTGCCGGATTTCAAGGGTTCCAAGAAGGTAAGCGGCCCCCACACCAGGTCCTCTATCCTCTTTTTCTACCCTCCCGTCTCATGGCCTTCTTTCCTGCTTCTCCCCCTTTGTTGAAATTTAGGCCCAAGTGATGAATGTGCCCTTAACACGTGTTAGTGCGAATTAAATGTGTTTTTATTCTCTGTGTTATTGTGAGCCTGAATGAATGTGCATGGTGCGTGATAATCTACCTGTTGGCAGATGAGGGTGAAATGCTACTGAGCGCATGATATGGTATGGCATTTATAACGCGCCTATAAACAAAAGTGTTTGTAACCTATTACGGAATCACTCGTTTACAAATACCCACTTAGCATTCACATTCACAATATATCCTTTATTGAAATCGAAACTGCATCCCACTCACTCCCTGTGCTTTTAAAAGCTCTCCAGTCGTTTACAAATACCCACTTAGCATTCACATTCACAATATATCCTTTATTGAAATCGAAACTGAATCCCACTCGCTGTGCTTTTAAAAGCTCTCCAGATCCCGATAGCACGCGCCTCGCTCGCTTCTGCCACTTCCACTCTCACAGCCAGGCGTTCGTAGGCTGAGAGTCTCCAAACTCTCCAACTCAGATCTCACACCCTCTGCAACCCATCCCCCATGGGGAAGAACTCAACGCATACATGCCATTCATGGACACGTGCGCAGGGCATTTGTGTAGATAAAAACGCACACGTTTGAATGTGCAGGTGTGGGTAAATATGGAACATGCATCGTGCTAAGGTTGTTCTGAAATGCATTTGTATACGTGCGTCACGCCCAATGCATTACAATATCTAAGTACACAGTAGGTGGGCACTGCCTGCCATACGTATTATTCATAATTATGTAGTGCCCTTACAGATTGCACACTATAAAACCTCAAACCAATCAATCATGTGCATGCAGTTAACTTTCCACAAAGATCCTACATGTGAAACTGGAACCACGGGCCAAACCGTCTTACTTGCCCTGGCTGCCCTCCCCAGCTCTTTCCAGCGTCCTCTCTCTATATTTTCTTTTGTTACACAATGCTCCATTGAGTGCTGGTTTGGATCGTACTATATACGTTCCATACAGACACACATAGCTAGAAGTTTTTTCTTCTGGTGCACATGAGCATTCTGCATCCAGAATCACTGCTGAGTGTGGGAATCGGAAAGCCAGCATTGCAGACAAACGACTGCAGTGCCCACTTACTTCACCCAACTACTGCATCACACTCTTGTTTCATACAAATGTGCTGAAATAGAGCTCTGAAAACGTATTGTAAAACAGTTGGCATTGTTAGCAAATCATGTTCCATTCTTGTACAGTTTATAAATAAAGGCCAATATGTCGAGAATGTAGTATGATATGAGCCTAAAAGCTAAGAGTGCTTGATTATTTCACTCCTAATAAGGGACAACTTAATTTCCTGCCCAATGAAGTGTACTACTTACAAGATGGAGAGGAGACATGAAGAGACTGTGTGAGAGTCAAATGCTTGTAGCTATTTTTTGACACGGGCATTGCGTTTTTTATGCATAAAATTTGAAGCTCTATATTTTTAAACAATTGAACCCGTTTGTGTGCATCAAGCAGGGAAATGTGCGCTGTCATGATAAGTTGTCAGGACCAGCTCTGAACAAAGCGGAGCTATTGCAAGAGCAACAAGTTGGCCCCTGGCGCCCGCACCTTGCCCTTCATGCCACATTATGCCCACACCACTACCAGGAGTTCTAGGGGCCTACTATCTGATAGTGGAGACTTCTCTCTGCTTCAAATTATGTGTTCGGGACACTATGTGAAAGATTGTTCGAGTAGGTTTGTGGTAGTGAGCCTGCTTCTACTGCACATCATTGATTTAGCCCCTCGGAGCATCCATTCGTTAATTAAAGGAGGCAACCCTCACACTACCACACACACACATTATTATGGACTGAATACGAAGGAACTGTTTTCCTTAGAAAATGTACATATTCTGCATTTTAAAAATGTAAATTGCACAAAAACGGAGAAGCTGCCAGTTGTAAATGGGAGCGCGCTATTCAACAGGTGGCCTTGCGTTTTCTGATGAAATGCCCTCGCCCGCATATAATCCAGCGATACACGAATGAGTGCACGACAGTTCTGTGCAGGGGGGTTGGTGCACAGCAAAACATGAACCAAACCTGCATGACTTTGCACCAGGCGAGTCTTCTGGATACAAGGACAGAATATATACTTACCTCCTCGTATGTAACTCCCTGATCTTACTAATTGATATTTGCATACACCCTATAATTCATCTAGGAAATATTCTTGATTGCTATATACATGCACCCTGGTGTGAATAGTTGCAACTATATCATTTGAACGGACATACATACACTTGCATATGAACCGCGTTATGCAAACACCCATGCATCATTAATTGGTTGGTATATATTATGCACGTGTATATTACTAAATGGTGCAAGTATGCACTTTACCTCAGTTAGATGATTAAAATATAATTCCAATATCATGAACTGATTTACAGCTACAGTAATGTATGCATACACCAGTACTATTCACTAATAAAAGAATGAAATCTGATATGCGTGTGTGACTGTATAGTGATGGGCCCAGCCAGTATTTTAAAAAAGGGTCCTCCACATGTCAAGATTGCAGTGAGGGAAGGGAACATGTTTGGGAGGGGAAGGTTTTAAGGACCAGGACACACTCATTGGGCAAGGTCTAAAATGTATTCTGCCTATTTGTTCTTTTCTAGCCTTGGTGAAAGAATTTAATTTTCCTCTTGTAGTACATCAGAGGGGAGAGTGCATTGGCTGAGAGCCTGTAGGAAAGCAGAGCGCCTTCCGCATCTCATGTTACAATTGAGGTAAGATGTGTGGGGCAGAGAGGAAGAGATGAGCTGACTACTGCTAGTGGGAGAAGGGCCTTGTGTGGGCCTATTGATTGTGTTGCCACTATATGCCGGACAAGTAGGCTACATTTTGTTTTTTGTTGTCGTTGCAAACGCGCTTCTAGCACTTGCAGACTCACTCCTATTCCAACCTCCAACTCCTTCCCAGTACCTTCAATCAGGGGTGTACTGGCCTATAGAGAACTCTGGAGATTTTCCAGTAGGCCTCTGCACTCTGGGCCTCTTTTGTGTGATAACCTATTTTATTTCCACATTTTCTCATGGGAAAAGGGTTGGGCTTGTTGAAAATGTGTAATATGGGGCCACGTTGAAAATTATTTCCAGGGCCCCTTTTGGTCCATTCCACCCCTGCCTTCAATTTTCCCCCCTCGTTCCCCAACCACACTCTGTGATGGGGCCTGTTGCCCTGTGTTAACATCTGCGAGGGTCCAAGACCCTTGCAGGCTTACCAACCGGTATGATTTAACATCGTGGCTAGAAGGTAAGTTTGGTGCAGCACTACTATGCCACTACCCATCCAAATGAGTCTGTCCTACAAAAGATCTTTGTTAGCGAGTTACCTCACGGGTCATATGTTAATAATTAAAAACCTAACCTCGTATGATCGTATACATGCACCAAATAGTGGAGGTTTGTTGCAAAGAATCTGCATATCTGTTTGTTATTACACAACTTATTTTATTACATGTCTTCAAATCACTGAAAGTATAGTGGGCTTAAATAGATTTTTCAGGTCGACATTATTTTGCATTCTGGGAGTCGACTTATAGCTGTGTTTGCAGACTTTGCTTGATCCCTGCGGCTGTCAGTTTCCTTCTGTATTATCACCTCCGTCACTGGCTTAACAATCATCTGTTCCACCCACTTCTTAGCTATGGCATTTCTCAGGCCATGGGTAATTGGGCATGTAGTTTTTCACATCCATGCTGGGTGGCCATCTCTTTTGACTCTTGATTCAAGACACAAGATGGATATCCAGCAGGGATCTGAAACACTAAATGCACATTTGCCTATCCCAATTCCCAATCCTTCTTTGTCACTAGACTCACTACGGCATTCAGAGGCACGCACCTGTTGGAGTAGAGTAGACATTATAATGGAACAAAAAAAGGATCTCCACTTTTCTTTTTATACATTATAATAGCCACAGATTATTTAAGAGCCTTCAATCGGCGGCCCGGGCCCACCCACATGTATGTATTTCTTTGTCTCACCCTTATGTATTCCATTTCCTGTCTGTGACATGTAAAGTAAAAGGTCACATCATCAGACATCACATGAGGTGTGTGTCAGTCTAAAAGCACTTGTACGGTTCTACTTAAAAGGAGAGGGGATTGACCTCACAGTTAGACTAACAACTTGAATCTATCAGAGTTAGTGACTTGTTGATGTTGAATAGTACTGTAACTGTACGATCACTGCCACAGACTGAATCAAAAGTCAATAAGGCTATTTTATTTCCAATTTCAGGGTCAAATAGTGAGGCAAATTTATACAAGTGCAGCTAGAGCAACTGTTAGGCAAAGTAGTGAAAACAACCAAATCAAACAATGATGGAAGAGGTAGATGAACACCATGACACTACCGACGCCGCCGGCCCATCATGTGAGGAAATGCTGCTGTACCCTCCCATGAAACGTAGAACTTCAGCAGTGTGGAACTACTTTGGCTACGCTAAAATCAGAGGAGAAATAAAAGAAGATGGCTTTCCCATTTGCCGTGCCTGTGCCAAAAAAATGTCAGCTAAGGGTGGAAACACATCTAATATGTTTACGCATCTTTGAGAGCATCATCCAGCCCTTTTTCTAGAAACCCAGCCGTCCATCAAAAGGCAACGACTTGCTCCTCCTGCCACTTTCACTACTACAGCAGACTCCACAGAAGCATCATCCAGTACAAAGGTATTTTTAGTTTTAAACTTAACGTTCATCACCAAATAAAATCGTCATGATTAGGAGCGTAACATGTGCATTGCGCACTAGTGCAGTGCACTGCATCACACAGGCCCAGCTTGAACTGGTGAGGTGCTGCTGCCTTGGCGCTGGTGTGTGGGGCTGTCCACTTGTAGATGATTTTAACTTACCTACCTTAGTTTACTTTTGAGTTAATTTTTTTGCATTTGCATTTTCAGTGGTGCCGCCAATCCCCAGAAAACCTCACTCAATACACAATGGAAAAAATGTTTGAGAAGCAAAAGAAATATGACCGTACCTCTAAATCTGCACAACAAATGAATGCTGCTGTTGCTTTCTTCATTGCAAAAGATATTGTTCCCTATTACATAGTAGAAAGACCAGGTTTCAAGCATTTAGTAAACCAGCTGAATCCTAAATACGAACTTCCATCGCGAACATTTTTTTCTGGAAAAGAAATCCCAAAATTGTATTCAGCTTTGAGAAATGAAGTGCAGGAAGCTGTTGGCAGAGCCAGGTGGTTTGCAGCAACTACAGATCTTTGGACAAGCAATGGTGGCAAAGGGGAGCCATACATTAGCCTGACACTCCACCACATCTCATCAGAGTGGGTCATGCAGTCTCACTGCTTGGAGACACTGTATGTGCCCGAAGACCATACTGCAGAACACATAGCTGAAATATTTGAAGGCAAGCTACAACAATGGCAGGTAGACATTAATAGACTTACATGTATTGGCACAGATAACGCCTCAAACATGAAGAAAGCATTTCAACAGGTACTTAAAGTACCACACTTAAGCTGCTTTGGCCACAACTTAAATTTAGGCATTCAAAAGTGTTTAAAAATTCAGCGCGTTGACACAACAGTGAAAAGTTGCAGACGGCTGGTTGAGTCATTCAGCCGCAGCTGGAAGAAAAGACGAGAGCTAACCTTAAAACAAACTGATCTCAACATTCCTAAACATTCCCTGATTCACGATGTAGTCACAAGGTGGGGCTCAACATTCGACATGATAGAGCGCTTCATTGAGCAGCAGCAAGCGGTGTGTGCAGTTCTTGCGGCAGATAGAAATCTCTGGCATTTGATGCCAAAACAAAATGACATGACGAACCTTGAGGACATTTCATTAGTACTTGGATCAGTCCACATGTTCACAGATTCCCTTGCTAGTGGCACACGTGTCACCGCATCAGCAATCAGACCAATATTAAATCATTTATTGAATAATGTTCTGGTTTGTGCTCCCACTGATCGTCCACTAGCGAGAGAAATGAAAGAAACTATTGCAGCAGACCTGAGCAGTAGATACGAGGCACCTGAAACACGATTGTTGCTTGACATCTGTTCATTCCTGGATCCAAGGTTCAAAGAACACTTCCTCAGTAATGTGTCTGATACAACAGAAGCAATACAAGAAAATGCTTTACAAGAAAAACACAGCCTGGAAGAAGGTGAGGATCAGGAATCAGATTTTACCACTGCCACCATGACAAGAAATGGGACCCCCCAAGGTAGTGAAGAACAACAGAGTGAGCAGCAGCTGCAAAGCCTTGGAGTTCAATCACCAACTCCAGTAGTAGCAAGCAAAAAAACAGTTGATGTTAATCCCAGAAAAGGCAAGTCGAACACTACAAAGCTCTGCCAATCCTTCCGGGAAATGAGGATCCGCTCATTTGGTGGAAACAACATCAAAAGGAATTACCCATTCTGTCACACCTAGCCCAAAAATACCTGTGCATCCCAGCAACTAGTGTTCCTTCTGAACGTGTATTCAGTAGCAGTGGCTACATATTATCTCCTTTTAGGAGCAGACTATCTACAGAGCATGTAAACATGCTGGTATTTCTACATCATAATTTGTGATTTTTTTTATTTTTCTAAAACAAAAGTGGTTTTTTGCTGCTCACTCAGACTTGCGTTCTAATACCTAGAATCTTTTCAGACTTTGAGTAAGCAGATATATGATCTTTTGACAGTTTTACCTTGGTAGTGTAGCTAAAACATAATTCAGCAAACCAAAAGTTTTGGCATAACCCCTGGGCACCCCTTCTCTGACCATCATTGTTCAGAAGGAACAAAACATATTGAATTTGCAAATTGGGCGTTCTTCCTTTTGTGATGGCAGGTAGACCTTGAAAAACGATAGTCTGGTCTGGGTGATTGCCCAGAGCTATGCCTGCAGTTGATTGATTTTTAAAACCTTCCAGCTATCCTACTTTGAGACCCTAGTGTCATACATGTCTTGGCATCCGTCTTCTTTAATTAAACTTCTAAAAAGGTTGTATTGGTTTACAAAGTTAAATTGGACCTCCTGCTCCGTTGAGTTAAAACTAAAATAAATGTTTGTAAGAAGAACTAAGACAACTTCTTGGTGATGTTTTCTTGTTTGCGTATGGTGTCTTGTTGAAAATGTGACTTTTCCTGTCAAAATAATATTTAAGACAATGCTTATACACACGTGCGCGCTATACTGCGATAACCGCGGTATACCGTCATTTCAAATGAAGGTTATCATACCGTCAAAAAATCAATATCGTGACATCCCTACTCCACACCACCTCCACTCCTCTAACATCGAAATTGTTTGCAACATGCCTGCATTGAGAATACTGCTGTAAACCATGGACAAACATATCTCCGAGCACCAACACCCTGACTTTCTCCACCTCTGCCATCTTCACTACACACACACTCGTTCTACACAAATTCACAACATCAACATCTGATTGGCTGATCCCTACAGTCCCCTTTCCATGCTGGATTTGCTGGAAAACCCAGTATGTGGCACGCCCTACCCGTGGACAGCGCGGCGTCCGCGCGGCACGTAACTCTTAGCCAGCCCTTCTACACTTTCCACATCACTCTCGGTTCCATTCCCTCATTGGATACAGCTAAGCAGTCACACAACCATCCACCAATCACATCCAAGACCTCTACATCTAACTCCATCATCAGAGTTCTGTCAGGCTGTGAGCTATCCTGTGTCCGCGGAAGCTGCTGAACCCCCAACAATCCCCCTGAAGTGTAATCCTCAGAACCCGATAATTCTTGGCTCTGTTAACTACACCCCAAAGGGAAAGGGGGAAGTGGATAACATAAGAAACACCAGGCTGGCGATGTTCTGACTAGCTGATGCGGAACCTGCAGTGAATACATAAGAACATGCAGAATCCTCAAATTACTTTACTACCTTTAAATTATGAAAACTGTATATCCTTAACTAAAATGTAAAGAATCATACCTGGTTCTTCTCTTTTAAGATCTTAGAGAAGATTGGAGTAATAGCTGATAAAATCTTTCTACCTTTCTTGTTGCTTTGAAAGTCTTGAAAATAACAGCAACCCCTTTGATTATTGAACTCTTAAGAACCTTGATTCTTGCCTTATAAACTGTTAAATGTTCCAGTTAAGAAGACTTAGATGAATCCTGTTCTTTCTTAATAAATAAAGTTCATAGTCTCTTGAAGAAATTGCAAACTTTTCCAAAGTCTGTTGAAACCTTTTTGCGCACACGCGCAAAAATGTACCCGCGCAAAACACGCGTTGAGGAAAACACGCGCCAGAGAAAAAACATGCGCTGAGGAACACACGCGCTTTGAACACTCGCGCTGGAACACATGCGCTATAGAAATCACGTAGCAGTCTTTTCTCGCGCACGCGTACTCGCGCTATGACTACATGCGCAATGAACACACGCGCTATGATCACTCGCGCTGGAACACCCGCGCTATAGAAATCACATAGCAGTCTTTTCTCGCGCACGCGCACACGTGCAATGAATTCACGCGCTGTAGTTTTCACGTAGCAGTCTTTTTTTGCGCTCGTGCACTCGCGCTAAGATCACACGTAACAGTCTAACATTGCACGCGCGCGTTTAAAAATTAAACGTTGAACTATAAACAGAGTAACATCAGTTCTTCTTTTGAATTTTCATTTACAATCTCCTAAAGTTTCTAATGAATCTGAGCAAAGATTTACATATCCAAATAAAGTCACTTAGCCTAAGAATTTTTTCTTCTCCAAAAGAACTTCCAGAAACTCTGCTGCGAACGTGAATTCTTCTCCTGAACAACCCCGCATAAGTAGCCGCTCGACTGCCAGGATTTGAAAGTTCAAATCCACTAGGCCCAAGACTTCAGCAGGAGCAGCTACAGACACGTCCTTTCAGCTGGGGTTACGATGATGAAAGGCAGAGAGTAACAGTTTAGAACGTTCATTGTTGTCCTGCAGTTCTCTCTAGCCAATCAAGGCTTCTATTGTAAAACTCCATCTTGCCTTGGGCCAGAGCCAGGAATCTGTATAGAAAGGTCAAGGCCAAACCCACACAGAAATAAAGGAAAATAATTAAAGGGAACCTAACAGTAATTAAAGGAAACCTGATGACAGTAATTAAGGAAACCTGACAAGTTCCCCACTTCAAATGTACTGCTGATCACTCTGAATACAAGTCTCATATCATTGGAAAGCACCTACTACAAAAACTACTGTACAAGTCTCGAAGATTTCTACTTACAGCTCCATGCATATCCACATGCATGATTACAAAGTACAGGTATGCATATTTTATTCAGAGTACATGTACAACTCTTATGAATACATATAAACCCTCCCGATTTACGCACAAGACTCAATTTTTCATTGAAAATGGCACAATTTTTTACTGTCTCCCGCCAAAATTAATGGTAATCCCAATGCAATCCTATGAGAAAAATAAATGTTCCCGACTGCTTTGGTGACATCTCCCCCTCAAGTGCTCCCGATTGTTGGCATGTCTAGCTATAAGATGAAAATATTCAAATTTATCCCATCTACTATAATGAACTATCCCTTCCAAACCTGTATGCTATCTGCGACACAGCTGTAAAAAAACAAACGAATTTCATGAACTAAAAATTCTACTAATTTGCAAAGCATGTTGAACTAACATACTGTAAATAACATTTAAAGGCTGCACATAGTCAAATGAAAAGCATGCATACACTATGTTCAGATAGCAAACAAGAGTACTACCACAAACACATACAAATCAACGTGTACATTAACAGTGCTATAAACACACTAAATTACTAACTTCTTTCTTTTACAATTGCAGTGCAGACCACTCTCCTGAAAATCAGCAGCATCTAAACTACAAACAACATATCCGAAAGAAACTTGCTCATTCCACAAAAAAAGGTAGTACAATACTACCTTTATATTCTTACTGTTCCTCAAAGACACTGTGTGGTTCATTCATGTAATTTGCGCACCAAAAAAAACATCGATGTCTGAACAAGAATTCGGCTACCACTACTGCTAAAACTGCTCCTATAAATCTTCATATACTAGCAAGTAACCATACCAAAAAAAGTATTTTAGCAAAAATGTTCCGCCACAGAGTCCTTCAGAATCTTATAAAAACAGGAGCGAAATCATGCACAACCCTTAAAACCTACCATAGAAAATTAATCCTAGAAGCTCTCGTAGACAGTGCAATCCTTCTGAAAAGGAAGTTATTTATTTTAGTTTTAAACAGGATGAAACCACTAACAAAACTAAGTACTAAACTACAAAAAAACTTCTCAATAAACGGAATGTCAACAAAAATAACTTCTTAAATATCTGTGGAGGTGAATGGAGTCACACCACGACCACAGAACCATATTTTATTGAAGAAGCATACAAACAAAACCAAACAAACACAATTGCCATCCATAGCAGTGAACGAGGTTATGAAAAAATTAATAATACCATAATGGAACAAGAAACACTGCTTACAAAAATATCCCCAGAAAACCTAAAATTACCTCTCCATTCGACTGAACCAGAACATCCAGTAAACAAATGGCCATGCACATCAATGTATAATATTCCCAACAAATCTTTCAAATCTTTACGCCAGTTCCTCAATCAGTATGTGAAAGGTAAAGACAAAATCAAAATGAAAGTGCTGAAAAATATGGATACCTGTCCAGTGCGCAAATACACAGGACTACAAGGACATTCATTAGCCTGCATTTGAGGACCTATTTGCAAAAGCACCTTCCATGAAATCAAAATGATATCAACACATCATTCAACTATAAGAAATGTAGTCTATAAACTGTACTATGCTAAAAGTCCTGCATTAGAACTAGCCAATTTAAATAACACTCTTCTACATGGTGCATCCAAAGACCTACAAGAAGAAATAGACCTTCTCCAGAGAAAATATTTTGGAAGTGAAAGCCACTTACAAAATGCAATAGCTTTACAACAGATTAGCAGCAATTCTGCACATGGCAACCTTCTACTACACACATAAAAAAAGAAATACAAAAATTTAAAAGTACATCTGCTGAAGTACCAAACCATGTGTGTGTGTGTTGCCGCAGAATGTTTTACAAAAGTAACACAAAAACTATAGACATAACATACAAAATAGAAGACAATGAAGATTCCAAATGGTTTGAATTAGCGCTCTACCTTTTAGCAGAAAACAAATATGAAATAACTGACCCCTTAATACTTTGCAGTTAATGCACTACAGAACTTGACAACAACCAAACTCCTTCACGTGCTATCACAAATAACTTGGAATTATTCCCACTACCAAAACCCCTGCAACAACTCAATTTATATGAGAGCATCATAATTCAAACAGTACACCCTTTTCAAGCAATAATACGCCTTCAACCAAAAACAGCAAAATTACCTCCCTCTGAATTAGTGAAAGGCATTTGTTGCAAAGTAGTTTATTTACCATTAGATCTGACAGAAAATGTGCACACTCTGGGAGTGCAACGTCCAATAGAGCAATCTTTAATTGTCTTAGTAAATGGTGCACCAACAAAAGACAAAAAAATTTGGCAACAACTCGTGGACTTAAATAAAGTTAGACAAGCCTTGCAATATCTAAAAGAAAATAATGAATACTACAAATAAATAAATATTGAAGAAAACTTAAGGGAAACAACTGAAATAATTCAAGAGTCACCAGAAACTGGTCAATTTGAACTTCTATATCCTGCTGCAGTATCCAATATTTTAGACCATTATACAATTCATCCATTATACTCTGACAGCATAGATGATGCACTAGAAACGTACCAAATGCAACAAACCAAAGGATCACCAATGAGCATATGGGAAAAAAGTATAGAAGCACATGCTTGTCCTCTATTATTTCCTACTGGCAAAGCAGGAAGGTACCATGATAGACCCACTCAGATAACAGCATCAAAATACCGCTCATTACGAATGTATTCTGAAGATCCCAGATTTAGACAAAATGTGGAATACATATTCCACCTACTCTTTGAAAGTAAACTAGCAACTCTATGTTACGGAGTTGCACACATATTGAAATCAGGAACCCACTTTCAAAATATGTCAGCTACGCAATTAATACAAAAAGTGCAAGAAAAAGATGAGGTTTTGCAATCGAGCATTAAAAATCTCTTTGCAAACATATGTGGTACGAAAGAATACTGGTTCCAACGTCACAGAGATGTATGTTGTATGATCAGAAACCTTGGACCACCCACTTGGTTTGTTACATTAAGTTGTGCAGAATATGCATGGGAAGATTTTCATGATTTCCTACGCATATCAAACAAAAACAAAACATACATATATATATATACTAGCACCTGGAGAACTTTGCTCTCTAGATCCTGTTAATGTTTCAAGATATTTCCACCATCGTTTCATTGCTATGCTACACTTTATTTGTAATAAAACTGTTCCTCCTCTCGGAGAAGTGCAACACTTTTTTGGAGAAAAGAATACCAAGCCAGAGGAGCATCACATATCCACAAGCTTTTATGTATTAAAGATGCTCCTGAATTTGGTTAGGACAGTGATGCCACTGTTTTGCAGTTCATCCAAAAATATGTCACTTGTGAAATCCCTTCACAAACGAGACATAGTGACCGTCATGCACAAATTGTACAATTTCAAAGACCCAAATGTGGCAAATATTGTCGTAGCAAATACAGTTAGACATAGTGTTAAAGGTAAATCACCTAAGAACACGTATTACATAAAAAGAACAGAAGAATGAAAATATATCAATGATTACAATGCAATCATTTACCTGTTATCGAATGCAAACATAGATGTGCAGTACATTGCAGACAATTCCACTGCAGTTGCACGATATGTTACAGCCTACTTAACAAAAGCAGAAAAAACAGAGCTTCAAGACCTCTGGAATGACCCATCATCAGACAAAACACTATCTCAGAAATTGTACAGCTTAGGCCTAAAAATGCTCTCTCATAGAGAATGTGGCTCCTATGAAGCTGCAGATCGCTTAACCGGTGCTGCTTTGTATGGAAAATCTGAAAATATAGTATGGCTAAGTCTTGGTCCTGCTAAATCTAGAAAAAGAGTTCTCAAATCATATGAGGACATAGAAACAATAGCCGAAAATGATCCCAACAGCCAAGACATTTTGAAAAGCAATTTACTAGACACATACTATCCGAACAGGAGTACCACTTTGGAAACCATGTGTCTATAACACATAGCCCAAAACTTTGCATACAAAATAATATAAAACCCGATGAAAAAAAGGTAGATATAGAGTGACAGATTGTGAAGGCAGCTTAGTGAAACTTAACAAACAAAGCTTAATTAATCATATCAAATTATCATTAAAAACTCCTCAACAGAAAGAACTATATTACATGTCCCTGCTACAACTTTTTAAACCATGGAGAAAAGAAGAAGAGATACTAGATAACTATGACTCCTATGAAGACGCTTTCAAAGCAAATGAAAGCACTATCACCGATGTAAACTTTACGCAGTACAAAACGATGTTGCACAATGAACAGCAACACGAAGAACTCCAGGCCCAACTAGATAAGGACACTTCCGACAGTAGTCAACCTTCTGTAACAGGAAGCCAAGAACCACTTGGACAGCCACTAATAGCAAAGGAGGCAGAATTAGCTATGACATAAGTAGAAAACACCATGTGTCACTATGAAGAAGATACAGAAGACTTAACTGTACTACAATCAAAACTTAACAAAGACCAGCGCCCCATTTTTGAAGAAGTAACAAAAGAAATTGCACATGGTGTACAACACGAAAATAAAGAATGTACCTGCCAAAATTACAAACCTATACTGCTATACGTCAGTGGTGAAGCTGGTTCAGGCAAAACATTCTTAATCAAAATCATCAGCAAGTTCCTTCAACAATTGACAAACAACAAACTGTTGTAACTGCCCCCACAGGTTTAGCTGCCTACAACATAGGCGTTGTCACTCTACACCGATTACTACTCCTTCCAGTAGAACACCAAAACAATTTAGACTATTACAAACTTTCTACAGAAGCTGCAATGGAACTACGCAGAGTATTAAAACAAATGAGAATGCTTCTAACAGATGAAGTGAGCATGGTCTCATACCTAATGTTGGCTTTGATTCACCTCAGATTGCAAGAAGTACTTAAAACAAACTACGAAGAACTCATTGTTTTCGGAGATCTTCTTCAATTGACACCAGTGAAAGGTGAACCTATTTTTAAAATCTTAGGACACAAACTCTGCCGTAAAACTGTTGGCAGCATAGGAAATATCAACCTTTGGCAACATGTCCAATACAGAGAATTAACAGAAAACAAGCCCAAATCTGCAGACCTCACTTACGCCAACATTTTAAAAAGTATTAGAGATGGTGTACTATCTTAAGAAGCACAAGCAATATTAAAAACCCGGCACATCCAAGCACTTTATGGCGATAACTCATGTGCTACTGATGTTAAGGAACAATTAGTGCACAAAACTGTCAATTGTATGTCCTTAATGCCAACTCTTGCAAGCTGTTCCAAATTCAATGAAACAATGTTGAAAATCAAAATGCAACCAATAATTGAAATTTGCTCCACAGACAATCTGGACGTACATGGTATGACACTACCCATGTGTCAACAACCCACAAGAAGACTAAATACCTTAGAAAATTCTATCTCCAACACAACTGGTTTATTAAAATTATCCTTAAACTGTAGAGTAATGCTTAAACGTAACCTTGATGTGGAGCAAGGACTAGTTAATGGCGCACTGGGTACAGTTGTTGGCTTTCAAACATACCCACGTGACAACAACATTCAGTTTGTCAATATTCTCTTTGTCAAACTTTCAGAAGTAAAAAGGATAGGGCGCTCAACAGCTGGATTCCTTCTCTTCAAAGACATGTATGTACGCAGAAAACAATATTCATTAACTCTTGCATATGCAGTCACCATTCATAAATCCCAAGGTCTTACCCTAGACAAAGCATTGATAGATATTGGTAACACAGTCTTTAAAGAAGGCATGAGCTACGTAGCACTATCACGCTTACGTACACTTGAGGGTCTATTTCCAATCAACTTTGATGCAAGTAAAGTAAATGCTGATATTCCTTGCATTTAGAATACAAGAGACTACGTTGAAGACTACGTTCATTATACACCCCATCTAAAAACATCCTGTTCCACAAAAAGGAAAACGTTGTGAAAGAAAATTAATTCAAACTGAAATGCAACAGGATCTGACTGCAAATCCTCCAAAGAGAGTAAAAGAAGCTAATACTTAATCAATTACCACAACCAAAGAAGAACCTATTAGTCAAAGTAACACAGGTACTTCTTCGAAGAAGCAACACACACTCCGAAAAAAATGACTTGGACACAGAACTATCTGGTCCATTCAAATGTTCAAATATAACTGGTATAAGTTGCTACGCAAATGTAGTAATGAATATTCTATTTCAATTGCCACTAATTGTTGACAACATTTACTTACACAGTACAGACCAATTGTGTTTGCAAATGTTAGTCCTTCATAGAAACGCAAAAAACAATCCTGACAACATGTATAGTGTTCACGTAATAAGACAAGAATTGGACTACTGTGCTGGAATGGTGAAATTCACTATAAACTCACAAGAAGATCCACAAGAATTTCTAATGTACTTACTACAAGTACTGGAAAACAAAAACATACCTATAAATGAAATCTTCCAGATTTCATACATGTGGAAACATAAATGCACTCTCTGCAACAATGTGACACAGGAACAAATCCCTAATGAGCGCTTTGTATATATATCCATACCTAATTGCGAATCCATTCCATTTCAGCAACTTGTACAAAATATAAACCATGGTAGATTATGTATTACCTGCAATTCAGATAATCGCTCCACCTTACTAATGCAAACACATAGGAACTACGTAATACTAATGCTTCTACGTTACAATGCAGATGGTAACAAAAACAACTGCAAGCTGACTGGATTCACACACGGTCAAGTATCACTTGGTAAGAAAACCTTCACAACAATAGGTATGATATACCACGCAGGAGCCGCAACCAATGCTGGTCACTACACTGCGTATATAAAAAAGAAATGTTGATGGTTCGAATGTAATGATAGTACCATTACTCTAAAGCAGAGATTACCCGCAAATTTTACCAACGCTTATTTAAACTTCTTAAAACCAAAATTTAATAACTAATCTGTACTTCAACATTAACAAAAATTCCATTAAAAAACTATAAACAGTTAGAATATGACAACAGGTATCTAACTGGCCCAAGATTCTATAACTACGAAACAGATAAATGAGTACCACTAAATTATAACAAAAATAGACAGTTGGAATACGCCAACAGGTATCTAACTGCTTCAAAAATCTGCAACAAGCCAACAGATAGAACATTAGCCAGAAACAACAAGAGAACACTGAAAACAAACAAACAAATAGACAGTAGCATAACAAAAAAGTTTTTTTTTTAATCCAACATGGATTTTTTTTCCTCACAGACCCAATGATTTGAAAAGCAAACATAAACTGAGCAAAATGCACAGTACACTGGTTTGTAAACTAAATACGAGGGTCAAAATGTCAAGGCTGGTAAATCATGCTCAACGCAGGAGCTGCTGAGTCCCACCATCCCACTAAGATGTCTAGCTCACAACTAAACTGAACAGCTGAGTTCTAGACACCTCTGGGGGGAAAGGGGAAAAGTGGATAAAATAATAAATCAGACACAGGATCTTCTATTTTCTTCCGGTCTCTGAATGAAAGAAAAAATGGTTATACAATAAATATATATTCTCACTAACTAGCAACTTGTTATTAAATAGATTAAAGACTTTCCTACCTGAATGTCCTCTGCGATAAGCCCAGACAAAGTTATAATTTTTATGATTTTAGTTTAAGTACTTGTTTCTACCCAAACTGCCAACCAATAGAAAAATGCATTGAAACTGCTCAGCTCAAAAATCAATGTTCAGCATGTCTTTTCTAGTACATGACTGGAAAGAATGAATTATAACTGAGCCTGGATAAATGAAAAACCTGTAAGATGGAGAAGCTTAATTTAATCTTTAAAGTCTTCCAGAAAATAATCTTCTCCTTATTACTGATACTCTTTTCCTGTACATACAGGTTATAAGTTTTAAAATGTCTTGAAAGGTACCTTTCACTGTTGAGCGTCTTTTAAAAAATATGAAAAGTATATTTAACTTGTGCGGCTCCTTTAAAAATACTTGTAATGGATGCAAGTGCCTCCTTTTTTCTGCTATGTTTTCAAAATAGCTATTCTCTGTCTTTATAATTTCAGTTCGCCATGTTTTGAAGCAGAAATAAATACACGACGTCTTTTGAAAATAGAATATGAAGTCTTACCTTGTTTCTTCTAGCAAACAAAGGGTTAACCTTCATACGGAGTTCCGACACAACGGAAAGGAACGCCGCTTCTCCTCATCAGATGACGCTGAGAAATCTCCTTCTCCGCGGGACCGCCTGTTACTTCAAAGAAAACGAAACGTGACGCTGCTGCAGCCGACGTCCACAGAAGCCCGAACTCGAAGAATCTGACAAGGTAAGTAAAGAATTACAAACTGTTTCTTTTGCGCACGCACCCCTCAAAACGAAACTCTTCCTGTTTACAAGTCTCCTCAAACAAATAGCGGAGTTAACCCTTTAGCTTCAGGAATGAAATTTAAGCAAGATAAGGAATTTAACGTTGTGCTTGACATTTAAATATAAAATAGCACTTAACTTGAGTTGTGTGGAAAGGACTCGCTGCTTTCTTCTTTCACACAATGGATCACTTCTCCTTATGAAAATATATTTTCTTTCAAGCTGCATAGTTCTTCCTAATTGAAGCTTTTCTTCAAGGAACTTCTTCCAAGACCCAGAAAACAGGAGACAAACAAAAACACGACCAGCTCAGATGAAGAAATTAATGAAAGGCAGTTTAGAATGTAGGGAAAGAAACAATTGTTCACTGTCACCCAATCAGCACTCTTGTCTCTGCCCTCCATCTTGGCTTGGGGTAGCTGCAGCACTCTGAATACAAAAGTCAAGGCCCAACAAAATCTAGAATGAAGGAACTGAAATAATCTTAAAACCCAAAAAGTAAAATTAACTTGGACATCGTAAAATTGTTAAATTGAAATAATCTCCTATTTATCATGTAACCTGACAGTACCCCCTCTCCAGGACCTCCCTCCCGGACCAGGTTTGAAAGGAAACTTTCTATGGAATTTTGCAATAAAAAATGGGGCATGGACATTACTAGCAAATTCCCAAGAGCGTTCTTCAGGCCCAAACCCTTTCCAGTCAATTAAATATTGAAGTTTTCCACGACTCCTTCTTGAGTCCAAAATTGCTCTAACCTCAAATTCTTCAGATTGATCCTCTACTAAAACTGGACTAGGAGGAACTCCCAATCTAGTTCCCACAACAAATGGTTTTAACTGACTAATGTGAAATGTTGGATGTACCTTTAAATTTTCAGGAAGTTTCAATCTGACTGTAACTGGATTTATCACAGTCTCAATCTCAAAAGGACCTATAAATCTTGGACTAAATTTAGTTCTATCCTTGATTTTTAAATTCTTCGTAGATAACCAAACTTTATTCCCAACACAAAATTTTGGCCCAGACCTGCGTTTAACATCTGCAAACCTCTTGTAATTATCCTTACTCAATTGAAGTGCCTTAACTGCTCGTTCCAAATTTTCCTTCATAGACTGTAATCTGATCTCAACTGCTGGACTACCAATGTCTTTTTTTAATTGGTTCTCTAAGAAAACGAGGATGAAAACCACGACTGCAGAAAAAAGGTGACATTAAAGTTGAATCTTTCATGGAATGTTATATGCAAATTCTGCTATCCAAATTAAATCAACCCAACTGTCTCCAGCTTGCAAGTAACATCTGAAATACTTTTCCAATTCTTGATTAACACATTCTACTTGATCATTGGTCTCAGGGTGATAACCAGATGTTAATTTAACTTCCACTCCTAGACTTCTACAAAAGGCTCTCCAAAATTTCGAAATAAACTGAGAACCTCTATCAGAGATAACCTGACTAGGTAATCCATGAAGTTGAACAATGCCTTGAGAAAAATGATGTGCTAATCTTTCAACAGTAATTTCCCCTTTTATAGGAATAAAATGACTTTCCTTTGTGATTAAATCAACTACAACCAAAATTGTTGAACAGCCCTGGTCTTTGGGAAGATCTACAATAAAGTCCATCGAAATAGTGTGCCACGGATGTGGTGGAATAGGAAGAGGTTCTAACAAACCCATTGGTTTACCCACATGAGACTTGGCTCTTGTACAGGTTTCGCAAGTCTTAACAAAATTTAAAATGTCACTTCTCATTTTTTCCCACCAAAATTCCCTTCTGACTAATTCTAAGGTTTTTCTAAACCCTGGATGACCTGAGAGTTTAGATTCATGACAATCAATCAAAATCTTTTCACGGAGCTTCTCAGAAGGAAGATATAGCCTGTTGTCGAAATAGGGTAAACCATCTTTGATCTTTCTAACAGGGTCTTGCCCAACCCATTCTTCCATTTGCTCTATAGTCATAATATCTTGAATCTTTCTTGATAAACCTCCTTCATCTAGGGTTCCAGCAACAATAAAATGTTCAGAAGAAATCACAGGTTGTTGATCAATTTCCTTCAATTTTTCAATACCCGGAAACTGACGAGACAATGCGTCAGCCTTCCCATTTTGACTTCCGGGCTTAAAAGTGATTATAAAATCATAGTCTGAGAAAAATAATGACCATCTCAATTGTCTTGGCGTTAGAGTTTTTGCTGATTTCAAAAACAAAAGATTTCGATGATCAGTCAAAACTGTAACAGGATGTCTTGCTCCTTTTAAATAATGGCGCCATTCCTCGAAAGCTGCCTTGATCGCTAAAAGTTCGCGATCCATGATAGTATAATTAACTTCAGAAGAAGAAAATTTCTTGGAAAAATAAGCAACTGGATGCAATTGTCCAGTAGTACCATGCTGTTGAGATAAAACCGCTCCCATTGTTAAATTGGAGGCATCTGCCTCGACAAAAAAGGGCTTGGAAGGGTCAGGATGTAAAAGCACTGGACCTGTAATAAAACTCTCTTTAAGGACTTGAAAAGCCTCTTCAGCTTCTTTACTCCAAATGAATTTAACTCCTTTCTTTAGTAGTTTAGTAATTGGAGTGATTATTTGAGAAAACCCCTTGATAAACCTATAAAAATTGGCAAAACCCAAAAAACTCTGTACCTCCTTGACTTTAGTCGGAGATGGCCAATCTTTAACAGCTTTTATTTTTTTGAGATCCATCTCCAAACCTTTTGGAGTAATCACAAAACCAAGGAACTCTACTGAAGAAGTATGAAATTGGCTCTTTTCCAATTTTGCAAATAAATGGTTTTCTTTCAATTTTTGTAGGACCAATCTAACATGATTTTGATGTTGCTGCAAATTTTGAGAATAAATCAGAATGTTATCTATGTAAACAACAACAAAAATGTCCAAAAACTCTCGTAAAACTTCATTAATAAAGAACTGAAAAGAAGCTGGGGCGTTACATAATCCGAAAGGCATCACTAAATATTCAAATAACCCATACTTAGTCTTGAAGGCTGTTTTCCATTCATCTCCCTCCTTAACTCTAACAAGATGATAAGCACCTCTCAAATCCAATTTAGAGAAAATCTCTGCTCCTTGAATTTGATCTAACATAACTGAAATTAAAGGTAAAGGGTATCTATTTTTGATGGTAACCTTGTTCAAAGCTCTATAATCGATACAAGTCCTTAATGTTCCCTCTTTTTTAGGCACAAAAAACAAAGAAGATGCCACTGGGGATTTGGAATGTCTGATGAAACCTTTTGCTAAATTTTCAGTTAAATATTCCTTAAGGTAATCATTTTCCTTTTCTGTAAGTGCATAAACCCTACTACAAGGTAACGTGGCCCCAGGCTCAAGTTCTATTTTACAATCGAATGATCTATGAGGAGGAAGACTACCTGCCACAACCTCAAAGACATCACTACATTCCTTGTAACAATCAGGTAAAACTCCCATCACTGCTCCAATTGTATGAGAATGAGTAAGAGCACCAATCTCCCCAAGAAATCTGGCACAATTTTCAACCTCTGTTTGAGTATCTTCAAGAGATTTAACTTCAAAACAATGTTCCTCGCAAAAACTGGAATTTAATTCTATCACTCTACTCCCCCAATCAATTAATGGATTATGAAGTGTAAGCCAAGTTTAGAATGTAGGGAAAGAAACAATTGTTCACTGTCACCCAATCAGCACTCTTGTCTCTGCCCTCCATCTTGGCTTGGGGTAGCTGCAGCACTCTGAATACAAAAGTCAACGGCCAACAAAATCTAGAATGAAGGAACTGAAATAATCTTAAAACCCAAAAAGTAAAATTAACTTGGACATCGTAAAATTGTTAAATTGAAATAATCTCCTATTTATCATGGAACTTGACACAAAAAAAGCTGAAATGTCTATTATGCAATGTAATAAATCTTTATAAAATACATACACTAACATGCTCTTGTCTTTTATCACAGAAATTGAAAAAGAATATTTCCTCCAGTTACCAAACTCATATAAAAAATATATCGAATCTCAACAAATGAAACAGTAAGTATAATTTCAAACATTTGATAGATATTCGATTCTATGGGTGTGATCTATGGCTGTGATATGCTGCGGTGGTTGTGGCCAGGGCCTAGAGTCTTGGGTGTATGACCTATGGCCTGTGGACATGCACCCAAGACTCTAAGCCCTGGACACAACCACTGCAGCATATCACACCCACAACCACTGCAGCATATCACATCCATGCTGGCTTATAACTTCAGTGCTTATAACTTCGGTCTTGGGTGCATGGCCTTCAGCCATGCACCCAAGACTCTAGGTCCTGGCCAAAACCACCACAGCATATCACACCCATAGATCACAACCATAGAATCAAACATTTGAACTGTCTATATGGGCCAACCCATATCACACTTTCTGCAAAGCTTGGTGAGAATTCATCCAGGGAGAGCAAAGTTCTAAGCCACCCATGGTGACTTATAACTTCAGTGCATATAACTTCAGTCTTGAGTGCATGGCCTTTGCCCATGCACCCAAGACTCTACGCCTTGGCCACAACCACTGCAGCATATCACACCTATAACCACCACACCATATGACACCCATGCTGGCTTATAACTTCAGTACTTATAACTTTGGTATAAGTACTGAAGCCGAAGGCCATGCACCCAAGACTCTAGGCCCTGCCCACAACCACCTGATAGATATTCAATTCTATGGGTGTGATCTATGGGTGTGATATGCTGCGGTGGTCGTGGCCAGGGCCTAGAGTCTTGGGTGTATGGCCTACGGCCTGCGGCCATGCACCCAAGACTCTAGGCCCTGGCCACAACCACGGCAGCATATCACAACCATGGTGGCTTATAACTCAGTATCACACCCATAGAATCAAAAACTTTAACTGCGCCATATACTCAATTTTAATATCCGCTGACACCACGCGTGTCCTTAGAACAGTTTCAACTTGCCTGCGCACAGCACGGACGGCAATACTATCCTTAGGACACCCCTCATTTTCAGTAATTACGAACATCCCGGACAGCCCGGGCATGGCGAATACATCAGTAGCACCTGCCACCTAAACAAATACAGTATTTCACCCATCTTTTACTCCCTAAACCTCCCCAAGCACTCTTACACACCCAAACACTCTCCAAAACTGCATTTCGCCTCTGTTCGCCGCCACGCTGTCGAAGGATCCAAGATGGCGGGCGCATCCAAACAATCTGACGCACATCAAGCCTCACTCCAGCCAATCGGCGGACACGTTGCGTGTCCGCGGACATGACGCGAGCCCATTAGCCAATCGGTGTGTTGCCCGCGGAGCAAACGGGGAAATATATCCGCGGAGCGGACATAGATGTCACTAATTTTTTTAGACCTACTTTTTGATCCTTTTAAAGAAAAAACTACTAAACAGATTTTCACCAAATTTACAAAAGCACGCTTTCGGGACCAAGCCCCTGCTCCTGCCGCCAATTTGGTGAAAATCCGTCCAGTGGTTTGGGCTGTAGACGTGCGCAAAGTTTTTCCCCCATTCAGTCTATGGGAAAAAAATAAGTTTTGGGACCCCTCCCCTATAAAGTTCCCCCCCTGGACCAAACCTCACCAAACTTTGCACAAAAATTCAGAGTGGGCCATATACTTTTTTTTTGCAAAGTTTGGTAAGGATTCGTCCAGGGGGAGCGAAGTTATAAGCCGCCCAAAAAGTGCTCTTCCTATGGAAACAGCAACTTAACCATAACTACACAGCCACTATAATATATGGTAAAACGAGGAGAGGGGCGCACTCCAGTTCCCTGCACAACCGTCTCAGCCACTGGTGTTCTCCTCCGACCGGTTTCTGTGCTCTTACACGTCATCAAGGAGGCAGTCTTAACTTGCAGCTCGCAGCAAGTGCAGGTGATGATAATCAATGATTATTTCTGCTGCAAGGGCTTCTGGTAGATGTAGTCATCAGGTTAGCAAGGAAAAAGCTCGCACCCGATCCCACAATGGAGAAAGGGGGGGGGAGTAGCCTGCAGTGAGGCACTCCAAAGCAGGGCATATATCACCCCGGTGCAGCACCCTATCAGGTCTTGAAGATTCCACCCTTCAAAATCCTAGAAATATGGTAAAACAAGGAGAGGGGAGTACTCCAGTTCCCTGCACAACCTTCTCAGCCACTGGTGTTCTCCCACCGGTTTCTGTGCTCTTACACTTCATCAGGGAGGCAGGCTTAACATGCAGCTCAGAGCAAGGGCAGGTGATGATAATCAATAATGATTTCTGCTGCAAGGGCTTCTGGTAGATGTAGTCAGGTTAGCAAGGAAAAAGCTCACGCCCGATCCCACAATGGAGAAAGGGGGGGGGGGAGTAGCCTGCAGTGAGGCACTCCAAAGCAGGGCATATATCACCCTGGTGCAGCACCCTACCAGGTCTTGAAGATTCCACCCTTCAAAATCCTGGAAATGTTCAGCATACTTCCCAACATGCTACAAACCTGAAACTTAGCATGTGGATAGGTTGCATGGTGTAGACAATGTAAAAAGTATAAAATATAAATTTTTCTTATTCGTTTTTTAAGCAGTCTACAATGCTTTCGACTACCATTTGTGGATATGTGTGTGTCTGTTTGAAATATTCAGCATACTTCACAACATGCTACAAACTTGAAATTTGGCATGTCGGTAGGTTGCATGGTGTGGATAATGTAAAAAGTATAAAATATACATGATTGTTGTTTTTGGGTAGCACTGGTGGTTCATTACACACACACACACACACACACACACGCACACGCACACGCACACGCACACGCACACGAATTTCATGTCAAATTTATTAGCACAGTTTGAGGGAAGGGTAAACATCTTTTGAGAGTGCTGGTTGATTGAATGTGAACTTATGCATGATATGGTTAAATATAGTAGCATAAGAGAGAACTTTACATTCTCGTCAAACTTATTAGCAAGTTTGGATTGAAGGGTATGTGTATTTTGGGTGTGTGACTTGATGAAAGCAGCTTCATGCATGACTTGAATGCAATAGCTAACATGCACACTTGAATGTATTAGCAAATTGATTAGCACACTTTGAGAGGGGGCAAACATCTTTGGTGAGTACTGTTTGATTCAATGTCTGCTCATACACGATTTGGTTGGTTGCAGTAGTTAACCAGTTTACTTTAATTTCTTGTCAAGTTGATTAGCTCACTTTGAGCAAGTGGGAAAAGCACTTTGGGGTCTGTAAATTGATTGAACTCATCTCAAGCACAACTTGGTAGATAGCAGTAGCTGACACAAGCACTTGGATTTATTAGCACAATTTGAGAAAAGGAGAAACATATTTGGGGCTGTGTAACTTTATTTAAAGTGTGCTCCAGCACAACTTGGTTGAGTGTAGTCGCTGATTTAAATTTCTCGCCAAACTTATAAGCATAATTTGAAAGAAGGCCAAGCATATTTGGGAGCCCTGCTTGATTGAACACAAGCTCACATGCAACTTGGAATAGCACAGTATCTGATACAAGCATTTGAATTTCTTGTCATATTTATTAACCTAATTTGAGGATAGTGCAAATGTCTTTGAGGAGCACTGCTGATTGAATGCATGTTCCCGCATGACTTGCCAGAGCACAGTAGTTGACATGAGCACTTGAATTTCTTGTCAAATGTATTAGCACGCTTTCAGCAAAGTGCAATTGTCTTGTGCATGAGTATGCATTCAATCAAGTCACATATCCCAGACTGTTGAGTGCAGTTGCTGGCACAAGCACTTTAATGTATTGATAACTAGCAGGTGTACCCCTACTTCTCAAAGTAATTGCTAGGGCTGAAGCGTGTGAGCTTAATGCGCCGTACCCATACATGGTTCCATGGTGTAGACAAAGTATAAAATGTACATTTTTCTAAAAGAAAATGAAGTGGTCTGCAATGCTTACCCCTGCCATATGTTGATTTGTGTGTGTATGTCTGTTCGAATTGTTCAGCATACGTTCCAACATGCTAAAAACCTGAAATGTGGCATCTTGGTAGGTTCCATGGTGTAGACAATGTAAAAAGTATAAAATATACATTTTTCTAATTTGTCTTTTTTAAGCATTCTGCAATACTTTCCCCCGCTATATGTGCATATGTGTGTGTGTGTCTGTTTGAAATGTTCAGCATACTTTCCAACATGCTACATTTGACCTGACATTTGGCATGTGGGTAGGTTCTATGGTGTAGACCAGGCTTGTCCAACCTTTTTGAAGGTGGGGCCGAAGCATTCGCTTTTTGTCACCCAGTGAGCCGGCGAGCCAAAAGTCAACAACCTCACCCAAAGCAATATATTAAAAAGCGATATTGTGTGACCTTTGACACAGTAGCATCACAGGCAATGATGCGTCATGCAGTCCCAAAGATAGCTGTTGGTGTCAGGGGCAGGGAGTATCTAAGGGAGCCCCTCCATCAAATGATTCGAGGGAGCTGCTTGTGATTTCTTTCAGTATATATGTGCTAATATTTTCCTGAAATAGTGGGGGCGACTGAGCATAGCAAGGGAGCTATATGGATCTAGGGAGGATTTGGGGGGAGTTCCCCCTCCAAGAATATTTTTTCAAATATGGAGTCTAAATGGTGCATTTTACAGCAGAAAAGGTGACCAAAAAGCAATAAGTTTACAATCATTTCTAAAGGGGAACATGAAAATTCCATGTCACCAACAGTAGACAAGAACATTTTACAATACAACACATTTTAATGATCTATGTGTCCACAGTGTAAGGCAGCACTGTCACTTATGTAACACATTGTCATGCTGGTTGTGCTCAAAATATGCCTCTGTAGCAACATGTCTATCCTGGCTGTTCCCAATGTAGGCCAGCATTGTCCTGTACAAAGCATAGCAAGAGCCTTGGGGGACTCCTAGTGGGACTGGGGATGGGGTCTGCTGCAACATCACCTATTGCTGCTCTTGATGTGCAGTCAGCAAGGAATGACTCAATCCATGTGTTACCCTCTTTAGAAAAGTGGAAATTGTTTGCAAGTGTGAGACAGAGTTTGTTGTGGTCTACTAGATCGAAGGCCGTGGATAGATCTAGAAGGAGTAAAATACATAATTTCCCTGAGTCCCTAATCTTATCCATCTGTTTTTTTAGGTCGAGTAGTGCGGTTTCCGTGCTATGTCTGGGGCGGAAGCACGATTGTCTTTCTCCTAATAAATGGTTATTTTTGAGATGGTATTGGATTTGTGTGTATGCGATTTTGTCTACTATTTTGAGGAGGAAGGGGACTGTAGTTATGGGTCTGTAGTTGGTTGGGATGGTCGGGTCTAATGATGGTTTTTTGAGAAGTGGGGTGACCCAGGCTTCTTTTATGTTGGTTGGGACGGTGTTAGTTTTGAAAGAGGAGTTCACAAAATTGGTGATGATGGGTGCTATTATGGGGCACAGTCTTTGACTAGTTTGGCTGGTAGGCTGTCTCCTGTACAATTTGAGGGTTTGAGGGTGGCTATTGTTTTGAGTATAGATTCAGTGTTAACTGGTTTGAACTGAAATTCAGGAGGGTTGGCAGCTTTGTGTGCCAATGGTAGTACTGGTTCAGTGGTGGGTGTTAGGAGTTTTCTGTGTGATTCTATTTTGTTTTGGAGTGTGTTTATCTTAGATATTAGGGCGACCTGGATGGTGGTGCAATCGAATGGGTGCTAACTCACAACTTGGATGAGTGCAGTAGCTACCATAAGCTCTTGAAATTCTTGTCAAATGTATTAGCACACTTTGAGGGAATGATTGTTGTTTTTGGGTAGCACTGGTTCATTTTATGTGCGCGCACACACACATGACTTGGTTGAGCACAGTAGCTGATGTGAGCAGCAAAGGTTCTTGTCAAATGTATTAGTACACTTTGATCAAAGAAGAAATGTCTTTGAGCACAGGTTCAATCAAGCCACACCCCCTTATTCATTTGGTTTACCACCGTAGCTGATATGAGCAGTTGAAATGCTAGACACATTTTTTAACACACTAAAGAAATGGCCAATGTGCCAAGGAAGCACTGGATGATTGGATGTATGCTCATGCATGACTTTGTTCAGCACAAAAGCTGACACACATACTTGACTATCTTGTCAAATATATTAGTACACTTTTAGCAAAGGAGAAAAGTCTTTGGGTGTGTGCTTTGATTGCACAAACTCCCACACACGACTTGGTGGAGCACAGTAGCTGATACAAGCACTTGAATTTCATGTGAAATTTATTAGCACAGTTTGAGGGAAGGGTAAACATCTTTTGAGAGTGCTGGTTGATTGAATGTGAACTTATGCATGATATGGTTAAATATAGTAGCATAAGAGAGAACTTTACATTCTCGTCAAACTTATTAGCAAGTTTGGATTGAAGGGTATGTGTATTTTGGGTGTGTGACTTGATGAAAGCAGCTTCATGCATGACTTGAATGCAATAGCTAACATGCACACTTGAATGTATTAGCAAATTGATTAGCACACTTTGAGAGGGGGCAAACATCTTTGGTGAGTACTGTTTGATTCAATGTCTGCTCATACACGATTTGGTTGGGTGCAGTAGTTAACCAGTTTACTTGAATTTCTTGTCAATTTGATTAGCTCACTTTGAGCAAGTGGAAAAAGCACTTTGGGGGTCCGTAAATTGATTGAACTCATCTCAAGCACAACTTGGTAGATAGCAGTAGCTGACACAAGCACTTGGATTTATTAGCACAATTTGAGAAAAGGAGAAACATATTTGGGGCTGTGTGACTTTATTTAAAGTGTGCTCCAGCACAACTTGGTTGAGTGTAGTCGCTGATTTAAATTTCTCGCCAAACTTATAAGCATAATTTGAAAGAAGGCCAAGCATATTTGGGAGCCACACAAACTCACATGCAACTTGGAATAGCACAGTATCTGATACAAGCATTTGAATTTCTTGTCATATTTATTAACCTAATTTGAGGATAGTGCAAATGTCTTTGAGGAGCACTTGCTGATTGAATGCATGTTCCCGCATGGCTTGCCAGAGCACAGTAGTTGACATGAGCACTTGAATTTCTTGTCAAATTTATTAGCACGCTTTCAGCAAAGTGCAAATGTCTTGTGCATGAGTATGCGTTCAATCAAGTCACATATCCCAGACTGTTGAGTGCAGTTGCTGGCACAAGCACTTTAATTTATTGATAACTAGCATGTGTACCCCTACTTCTCACAGTAATTGCTAGGGCTGAAGCGTGTGAGCTTAATGTGCCGTACCCATACATGTACGGCTGAAGCATGTAAGCTCTGTACTGTTGAGGTGGCATGGATTCATCAACTTTTGTGGGGAATGAAGTTCCTGTCATTATTATGAGAGATGTGTGACTATGTGACGGAGAACGTCATTGTGGACACTAATGAAGAGACGTGCACCATTTACTGTCATGCACATTACTACAAAAGGTCAATTTTAATACTTTTTACATTGTCTACACCAGGGGTGCACAACTGATTTTGACAGAGGGCCGAAAGTACCTTACATGAGGGCTATAGTGGGGCGAAAAGTAAATGTGGGCGGGGCGGTAGGCGGGGCGTGGCAGGAGGCTTTTTAAACCCCCAATTTGTACTAAACACATGGAAAAAATGTTTTTGAGGGGTAACGATTTTTATTTGCATTTCAAACTTACATTTTGTACTATTTGTACTACATATTTTCCATTGTTATAATTTATTTCTATTTAGTTATTGTATCTCGCCTGTTTAATTAACTTAACTATATTTTATTGACCCTAGATACACTATGCCCCATGGCCCCCTCACCCCAACCAAACACTATGCCCCATGTCCCTCACCCCCAACCAAACACTATACCCCATGGCCCCCTCACCCCCAACCAAACACTATGCCCCATGGCCCCCTCACCCCCAACCAAACACTATGCCCCATGGCCCCCTCATCCCCAACCAAACACTATGCCCCATGTCCCTCACCCCCAACCAAACACTATGCCCCATGGCCCCTCACCCCCAACCAAACACTATGCCCCATGGCCCCCTCACCCCCAACCAAACACTATGCCCCATGGTCCCCTCACCCCCAACCAAACACTATGCCCCATGTCCCTCACCCCCAACCAAACACTATGCCCCATGGCCCCCTCACCCCCAACCAAACACTATGCCCCATGTCCCTCACCCCCAACCAAACACTATGCCCCATGGCCCCCTCACCCCCAACCAAACACTATCCCCCATGGCCCCCTCACCCCCAACCAAACACTATGCCCCATGGCCCCCTCACCCCAACCAAACACTATGCCCCATGGCCTCCTCACCCCCAACCAAACACTATGCCCCATGGCCCCCTCACCCCCAACCAAACACTATGCCCCATGGCCCCCTCACCCCCAACCAAACACTATGCCCCATGGCCCCCTCACCCCCAACCAAACACTATGCCCCATGTCCCTCACCCCCAACCAAACACTATGCCCCATGGCCTCCTCACCCCCAACCAAACCCCCCAACTCAGCACACACACAAACATGCACCAATACAGACCCGAACCCCCCCCCCAACTCAGCACACACACAAACATACACCCATACAGACCCGAACCCCCCCACCCCAGCACACAAACATGCACCAATACAGACCCGAACACCCCAACTCAGCACACACACAAACATGCACCCATACAGACCCGAACCCCACCACCCCCTCAAATCAGCAAAGTCTCAAACAAGCACCCATACAGACCCGAACCCCCACCCCCAACTTAGCACACAAAAAACATTCAAATCAAAACATTCATACACATCCAACACCCCCCCACCCCCGCATCTCAACATACACACAAAATACATTCAAATACAAACATTCATACACATCCGACAACCCCCCACCCCCGCATCTCAACATACACACAAAATACATTCAAACACAAACATTCATACACATCCGACACACCCCCCCCACCTCCGCATCTCAACATACACACAAAATACATTCAAATACAAACATTCACACACACCCCCACATCTCAACATACACACAAAATACATTCAAATACAAACATTCACACACACCCCCCACATCTCAACATACACACAAAATACATTCAAATACAAACATTCACACCCCCACCCACATCTCAACATACACACAAAGTACATTCAAATACATTCATACACATCCGACACACCCCCCCACCCCCGCATCTCAACATACACACAAAATACATTCAAACACAAACATTCATACACATCCGACACACCCCCGCATCTCAACATACACACAAAATACATTCAAACACAAACATTCATACACATCCGACACACCCCCGCATCTCAACATACACACAAAATACATTCAAATACAAACATTCATACACATCCGACACACCCCCCCCACCCCCACATCTCAACATACACACAAAATACATTCAAACACAAACATTCATACACAACCGACACAACCCCCCACCCCCGCATCTCAACATACACACAAAATACATTCAAACACACACATCCGACACACCCCCCCACCCCTGCATCTCAACATACACACAAAATACATTCAAATACAAACATTCATACACATCCGACACACACCCCCCGCAACATACACACACAAACATAAAGCAAAACAAACCCGACACACAAACACAAACAGACCACTTACCGGAGACATGCTGGAAGGCAGGCAGGTAAGCTGGAATCGTACTACGGCTGGCGTGGTCCAAGGCTGAAATGCCTTCCGGCATCAAGCCTTATGGACCACGCCAGCCGTAGTGCTGGCCCTCCATTGGTGCAGCACACACGCATTACGTGGCTCGTAGGAGCGACGTGAGGCGTGTGTGTGCCTAGCCAATGAGGGCCAGTGTTCTCACCGGCCCGGAAGACAACAAAGACTTTCCTAATGGAGGGCGGCCGCGGGCCGCCCTCCATTAGGAAAGTCTTTGTGCCTCGCGGGCCGGTCAAAAGGGCATGGCGGGCCGCAACTGGCCCGCGGGCCGTATGTTGTGCACCCATGGTCTACACAATGGAACCTACCCACTTGCCAAATTTGAGGTTTGCAGCGTGTTGCGATGTATGCTGAACATTTCGAAAAAACACACACACATATCCATATATGGCGGGGGTGAGCATTGCAGACTGCTTTAAAAAAAACGAATTCTAAAAATGTATATTTTATACTTTTTACATTGTCAACAACATAGAACCTACCCATATGCCTCATTTCAGGTTTGTAGCAGTTGGGAAGTATGCTGAACATTTCAAACAGACACACAACTATCCACATATGGTGGGGGTAAGCATTGCAGACTACTTAAAAAAAGAAAAATTTGAAAAAAGTGTATTTTATACTTTTTACATTGTCTACACCAGGGTTGTCCAACATGTGGGCCGCAACGCGGCCTTTCAAGCCATTTCATGTGGCCCTCAAAGCCCAAGAGCACAGACAAAGCATTGGGGTTACTTTTGTACGTTTTGCATTTATTTTATATGCAGTGAGTGTTGTGGCTGCAGTTTCAGGGTAGGAGTCGTAGTCCACACACATTACGATTTCCATTGGTTGAGAAACAGCCAATGGAAATACTGTTGCCGTGCAAGGCAGGACGTAGTAGTGGAAATAAATACAATAAATACATGCCTTGCATGGTAATACTATTTACATTGGCTGTTTCTCAGCCAATGGAAAACATAATCACGTAATGTCTGTGGGTGGAGTGACGGGCACACCGCGCCACCTTCACACATCTGCGTTGCCGAGCCCAGGGCCGAGCCTGCGTGAGCCAGCAGCCCAGCCCAGGTTCACAGTGCCACGTGCGGTGCACACGGAGGCCTAGTTCTCCTTGCCTCCAGCAGTGGAAATGACTGCCTGCTATATTTTCCGGCATATGTTTGCGGCATACAGTGCTTTAGAGCCTCCGAGATACTGCTGACTAGATGCACCGAAACACAAGTATCTGGCCAGCAGTATCTCGGAGGCTCAAAAGCAGCGCGGGCCGTCTTAATGTTTGAACATTCCGCCTGGGGAGGGAGGGTACAATTTGCATCACGTTTTGACAAAAATCTCTCCCTTGGGCACTGTTCAAATTGCGTCACAAAAGGAATGATTTTCCACATGATTTTACTGCATGTGGGAATTAATTATTTGCCAAAATGGCTAGGCAACACAATCAAGCCATCCATACTTGGAAAAGCAGCACAGCAGGTAGAATGCCTGGAGCTCTATCTAGTTTTTGTTTTTGCAACTGACAAGTACTAATCTGGACGAGGCAAAACAGCCCTTGGGAGGTGTCCGTGCCCCTGTTGGAGGAAGGCCAGCTGGGGAGTGAATTTTCAGACCGCATAACACCGTAGCCCACCAGATCTTTACAGTAGACACCATGAGGTCAATTCCTCCCCGGTTCCTACAACATGGCCCTCAGCTCGGCTGGAGTGATCCGGCGCACCGGCTGCCCCTGGGCGCTGGGAGAGGAGGGCACCCGGCCATGTCTAGTTCTTCATACTTTAAGATTGTGCTCACAGTTTCTTCAATTAGGTACAAAGCATGATTGATGCTGCCTGAGCATGTGCAGTGTGCCCAATACATATGCCAGTTTATCCCTGTAATACACATTCATTACTTCCATGGTAATTATTGATGCTGCATGTGCAGCGCGCCTAATACATATGGCAGCTTATCTACTGTAATACATTCATTACTTCTGTGTTAATGAAAGAAGCATAATCCAATTCAACACGTGTCGGCTGACAATCACTTTACAGACAAATATGTCTAAGTTCTATTTTCAATTTAAATAAAGAACTTGCATGTTTAAAACCACAGCAATAACGCGTGTGATCCTTATGTAAATAAGGGTCCAAATATCTACCTTGCAAGGTAACCAGGACATTCTACTTCAACACTTTACAACGCCTACACGAAACTACTCTTCGCAGCACTCAATGCCATGGGAGTAATATATACCAACTTCGCGGACGACACGCAAATACTTATCCCAATCTCAGGCAACCTCGAACAGGACACCATCACCATCAATAAAATCTATTCCATTATCCAGAACTGGATGGCAACCAACAGCCTCTGCCTTAATGGAGAAAAGACAGAGATCCTCATAGTAGGCTCCCCAGACTGTCTAAGCAAACTACACCTGCAATATTCAGCCATACTCATTGACGGGACACCAATTAACATCTCCAAACAAGTTTAAACTCTATGGGTATATCTTGACTCTATCCTCACCATGTGCAAACATATTAGTGCTCTCTCATCTTCTACAGCATACACAGCTAAGTTCATAGCCCTAAGTGGGCCATTCCTCACACCACAAAATTGCATTACCTTGGCCAAAATCGACTACTGCAACATACTCCTATTAGGAACCTCAAAAAAAAATACCTGAACAAAATGCAACTAATTCAGAACAAAGCCCTCCGAGCAGCACTAGACATAAAAAAGAGAGACCACATCACTCAGCAACAAAGAGAAGCACATTGGCTACCCATACAAGCCAGGATCCTACACAAAACCCTTACCACAGTACACAAATGCTTGGCAGGCACAGCACCAAGCTACCTCAACCAATGTTTATCCCGCAAAATACCTCTGAGAACACTTAGATTAAACACAGACACACTCCTATGCATCCCACGCTTCAAAAACGCTAGAACTGGTAATTCCAACTTTCCAGTAGCAGCACCCAGAATCTGGAACTCACTCCCCTCCTCTATCACCAATGAGCCATCCCTCCCAAAATTTAAGAACATTCTCAAAACATGGATATTTAAGAAATTCTACTAGTCCCACTACCTTCATTACACGCACCATCCCTTGAAAGTATATACAAAATGTAAAATGTATTTTTTGAAAAATGTAATTCCTTGTCTTTTTGTAACTCAATCACTGTAACACTGCTGCTCGCTCACAAAACCTCTATGATGTAACAATTAAGCATTAAGTAACTTACGCCGTAATACCCAAGGGTCTGGGCGTACAACCAAATGCTATAAATAAAATAAAAATAAATAAACCAGCGCTCCCCAAATAAATGTGCCCTGGCCTCAAAGTGTGCTACAATATTTGACAATACATGTTCCTGTCCTCTACTGTTCTAAACCACATTTTGTGTGAAGACATGGTCAATCAATCCACATATCCCAAAGACTTCCCCCTCCTTCTGTAACCCCAAAAGAATGTACACTCTGCCTAAAATGTGCTGATACTTGTGACAAGTAATGCAAATTCTTTACTCCGTTTAACCAAGTCTTCCGTGAGCATGCATTCAATCAACCGGAATTCCCAGAAAACATTTTGCCTATCATTCCCTCAAAGTATGCTAAAACATTTGACAAGAATTTCAAGTGCTCATGGTAGCTACTGCACTCATCCAAATTGCGAGTGGGGTCACCTTCAATGAACAGGTGCTCTGCAAAAGACTTTCCTCTTCCTTCATGTGCTTTTGGCAGCTGCTAATGTCAACCAGGTTGTGTATGCACGTGCATTCAATCAAGTCATACCCCAAAGACTTTTCCTCTTTGCTCAAAGTATATACATACATTTGCTAAGAAATGTAAGCGCTCTTGTCAGCTACTGTGCTAAACCAAGTCATGTGTGAACCTGCATTCATTCAAATAGCATGTCTGAAAATTGTGACAACAAAATGAAGTTTTATATAGCCCAAGTATTGGGTTGGTGCAAGATGGAATATTTGTAATCCAATTACAATAGCAGCTCAATGTGTCACGTCTCTGGAGCTGACATCCGCAATAAGTCGGCAAAAAGCCCACGGGCAGAATATACCACCCTGGCTGGGAGGGTAACGATCCCACGAGTAAGTCTGTACGGTATATTCACATAACGAAAAATGTATCCGGTATAATAAAACCCTTGATACTGCAGTTTCAAATTGTATCCTTTGGATTTTCTTTCTGAGATGAAAAGTTAGGCAATTGACATACATCACACACACCTGATGACCTTTCCTTTCCCCACAGGGATAAAAGGTGGAGCAAGAGAGCAAAGCACGAGCAAGGCAGACCGCATGACGAGACAGCTAATCGAGCACAGCAATTCAAGAGGAGAAAGGCAGCGAGCATCGAAGGGGTGACAAGAAGAGAAGCAACCTTGCCCTTTCTAATCAAGACCCACAGAACCTCCTGGCAAAGAACTGTAAGATTGCGGACAATAGCTAACGTGTATAGCAGGATATGTGTCAGGTTTCCTTCCCTTATTTGTCAGGTTTCCTTCCTTTATTCAAGTTTCCTTTTCATTATTTCTCTTTATTTATCCTTTTCAGATTAGCTTTGTGTGGGTGGGAAGTTTTCCATTATAGTTGGTTTGGCCTTAACTTGTTGATTCAGAATCCTGGTTCTGACCCAAGGCAAGAGGGAGCCTCACAGTGACAGCTCTGATTGGTTAGAAGACAATGCAGAACAACAATGAACATTCTAAACTGTCACTCTGTGCCTTTCATCATCAAAACCCCATCTGAGAGGACGTGTTTAGTGGCTGCTCCTGCTTTAGTCTTAGGCCTGGTGGATTTTATCCTTCAGACATCAGCAGTTGAGCGGCTACTTTCTTGGGGGTTACAGGAGAAGTCATCAGCTGGCAGGAATTCGTTTTTGAAGACAGGAAAAGCAGGAAATCCTTATGAATTCGCTCAGGAGATAAGTGACTTTATTTTTACTGTAACTTTGTTCATCATAATAACATTCTCCTTGAAAATTCGTGAAAAGTTGTGTATCTACTAAAACTATTGAACTCCCGGAGTGCGCGTGTGTTTTCCAGTGCGGTGTTCCATAGCGCGAGAATTTGACTGTCGCATGCGTATTCAAGTGCGCGTGTGCTTTCTAGCGTGGGTGCTCCGAGCGCGAGTAACTTTTTGTCTCGTGCGATTTTAAATGCGCGTGTATTTCATAGCGCGGGTGATCCGTAGCGCGAGAAGCTATACTTCGCGTGAGAACTAAAGAGCGCGTGTGATTTCTAGCGCGGGTGTTCAGAGCGCAAGAATCTGTTTGTCGCGTGCAAAGTAAGTGCGCGTGTGTTTCATAGCGCGAGTGTTTCTTCGCGTGAGTCTCAATACGTCGCGTATGAAACAAAGAGCGCGTGTGTTTTCTAGCGCGAGTGATTTTGCGCGTGAGAATCAATTCGTCGCGTTTGAACTCAAGAGCGCGGGTGTTTCTATTTCGCGTGTTTTGCACGAGAACATTATTGCGCGTGTGGATTATTGCGCGTGTGGATTAATGCGCGTGTGGATTTAATGCGCGTGTGAATTCTTTTAATCGCGCGTCTTCATTCGTTTGCGCGTGTTCTTCAACCAGGAAGATTTCTATGTACAGTTCATCGTTAATCTGAGTGGAAATAACCTGCGTGTGCGTTTAGCACGTGTTTTTTCTTCAAGGATTCAAAAACTCAATATGATTATAAATAGTTTGAAAAATTTGAAAGAACAAGAAAGAATATTTTAAAGACAATCTAACTGAACATCCAGGGCATATTGGCAAAAAGACAATGAACTAAGACTTCCAGTTGTGCCTTAAGTAAGAAGTTGCTGAGAATTTCAAGTGTCTCAAGTAAGAGAGATTTTCAGCTTCTTTATCAGCTTCTCTAAGAAATTTCAAGAGAAGAGCCAGGTATGATTCTTAATTATTAGTTAAGGATTAATGTCTTCCCATTCATAAGGTTAAGTAAGTGAATTAAGGAAGTGTATCTGCTATTCTTTTATCCTCTGCAGGTTCAGCTCTGGTTAGCCTTGACGCAGTCTGCCTGGTGTTGTTTTGTTATCCCATTCCCCCTTTCCCTTTGGGGTGTAATTTACAGAGCTGAATTGAAATCTAGTTCTGGGAAATACATCTCAGGGGGATTGTCGGGGGTTCAGCAGCTTCCGCGGACGCAGGACCTCTCAGCCTGACAATATGTCAATGGTACATGGAGCCTGCCTATGCAGATACGCAGGACAGAGAGAGGTGCCTGCTACTGTGGTACTCTCCTTGAATCTGAATACCAAAGAAGCCAAGCAGTTCATCACAGTCGGTGAGTCCAGGGTCGAGCCGATAAGAAATCAAACTGTTTTGAAGGAAAGTTGCAAAGTGGCTAAAGAAGGAGAGTTCAAAGAACATTTATAGTGCTAAGGAAAAACCAGCGGCAAGAGGGAATCAGTACCACCTGGGTGCTCACTCGGGAGACTCTGGTAAATCCTTCACCTATGAAACTACTGATACCAGAAGGCCTAAAGAGGGCTTTAGCGATAAGGGGTAAAATCCTCTATAAATTCAAAAGACTTTGATAGGCGAAAGTAGCAAACGGAACTCTGTGTGACTGACCGTAGTGAACCCGGCAGAGGGAGGTGGAAAAGTATCCACTGAGTGTTGTTTAAAAAGACATTAAGTCTGTGATTACGACAAGAAACAGTGTCTTTGTGGAACGCCATAGTGATCCTGATAGAGGGAGGCGAACAGTCAAGTAGGGGTCTGAGCCTGGCCGAAGGGGATCCATAGGTCAAAAGTCACCACCTAAAGACTGGAGAATACAAAAGATGTTGTGAGAAAAGCAAGAGGGGTCAGCACCCAGAAGAGCGGGGCCCAGTGAAGAAGAGCCAATGTGAATCTGACCCAGGGAGTCTGAGAGGCGAGAAAGGTCTGCGCCTGGAAGAGGGGGACCCAGGAGATGAGACGGTATCACTCCAACTACATGTGAAAGGAACTTTAAGTTGTCGTATAAGAATTAGATCTGCGCCTGGAAGAGGGGGGCCCCGGGGTGAACCACATCACCCTTAAAGTGCCATAAGAAAGAAACTTTCTTTTGTTACAATTGTTGTAAGAGAATTGAGAGGGGTCGGTGCCGGAAGAGGGGTGCCCAAAGGTGTAAAACTAACACCTTAATGATTGTTTGAAAGGAACTTTAAGTTTGTGCAACATATCAGCTCCTTGAAGGAAAAAGACTTTTGTGCCAAGAGACTCAACCACCGGAAGAGCCTGAAAGCTTGAAAATAGAACTGTCAACTTGTGCTGGGGAAGGCTTGAGGGTGTGCTGTGCTTAAAAGTGCTGCCTCATCCCATGCTCAAAACTTGGGGAAGGGAGACCCCTGGCTAGCACATCCGGACTATCATTTATGAACACTTCTTTTCTTTATTGTACATCTTATCCCACACTGTTTCTGTAATTAGCGCAAGTATTGGCAATCTTATTTTTTTTTATATATATAGGCCCTTTTATTTGACACAACGCCACTAGGACTGCCTTATTTTTCATTTGATGGTCAAAGTTTGCTCTCATCTCTTAAATTTAGGTTTAGGTTAGGCATTTTTCCAACCTGCATTTATTGTTCAATAAACACCCTTGAACTGTGATTACTTGTCTGTCTTTACTGTTGCCACCATGAGTTCCTTGAACCACTCACAAGGAAAGTCCAGCATCTCTGAACCCAAGTACCAACAGCAACTCCAGACATGCGTTTCTGCCTTATTGGAAGTCATCATTGAGGTGAAGTTGTGTGTCTCTGGAAACATAGAGCAAGATGTCCATCCCTGGATTACTCTTCTTAATTTAGGTTGCATAATTGGACCACAATGTGAGAGCTTGTCTACTGAGTATGAACACAGCTAATAAATACTAATACATCTGTTCAAAATTGCAAGTGTTTGTGTCAGTTACTGTGCTCATTTAAGTCATGTGTCGGTGTGAGTTTAGTCAAGCAGCACCCCAAAGACAATTGATCTTTCCACAAAGTGTGTCAATACAGTAGACAAGAAATTCAAGGGCTAATGTCAGCTACTGTGTTTAACTAAGTCATGAATGAGTGTACGTTCAATCAACAAGCCTTTCCAAAAGACATTTGCCCTTCCCTCAAAGTATGCTAATACAATTGACAAGACATTGAAATGGCCTTTTCTGCAATTGTGCTCAAGCAAGTTGTGTGCAAGCTCATGGTCAACCATGTTACTCCAGTGCAAATTACTCCTCTGTCCATAAAGGGTGTGTTGCGTCATGCTCCCAATCACTGTGCCACAGAAGCCGCTGTCCGAGTGATCTGCAAGACTGCACAAGCAATTCTTTTTACCAGGACTCTCTCAAAAATGTTCCTCTTCCCTCAGTATACTTATAATCAAGCACTCATATTAGTTATTAGTGGAGGAGTGCATGTTCAATCACACTGCCTCTGCACAAATAAAGCAAGGCTGGCACCCTAGCAGGGCTTGCCCAACCTGCCTTTTCAACAAAATACAGAAAATCCTTTAAGGACATTTGGCAACTTTAAAAATAAAATAATATTTTGCTCAGCAATGCCCAAAATCACTCCTAAAATCAATGCATAGATACCTTGCATAGGTAAAATGTTCCACCTCCCCAATACACTGCAGCTAAAATCACCCCCTTCCCTCTCTGAATGATTCTGAGTGACTGCTGAAGAATCCCAGATCCAAATTCCTTATATAGGCAATTGAATCTGGCCACCCAAACCTGGTTACCCACACAAAACAATTCAGCATTTCGACCAAATAATTCACCAAACCTTGGTATCCTCACAAGAGACGTTGAGGAGGATGGCAGGACATCTTTCCTATTAGGGTGGAATGGACGGAGAAGAAGCCACGCGAGGGAGGTGGGGCAATATACTATTTATTTTCATGGTGGCCTATAGTTTCCACATGCTTCCTTGTCTCATCTTCTACAAGGATGGTCCATATGGACACCACAGGAAGCAGAAAATGGAAACAGGGAACATATATATTCTACTCTGATATCTGTGAGGTTAAACATTAGATTGGTTGCAGAGTTAATATCCACCTTAGATTCCCCATGTGCTCATCACCCTTTATGCTTCCAGGCCATCTCTCCAATGTGAATTTCCCTCTTTCTTAATTCCTAAATTATATTTACTGTGTTCTATGATGCCTTACTGTCCCATTATGATGGACAACGACCCATATATTTATAGTGAATATTGAGGAGCACCTTTATGTACATGTTTCAATCAGGCAATTTATGTTTTGTTATTTACACTTACAAATTACTTGAATATAGGAAGTCCAATCCAGGACTTTACTACACATCTTATGTTTTTATTAAATAATAGTTGTCACATTTGTTGGGGTAACTGTAAAGGATGTCTCATGCAAATAAATGCTATAATATGTTGTACATCATCCAAAAATATTTGATATATAAACAACAAGAACATTCCCTACCTGGAAGGGATGAAAACTGAATTACAAACAATATGTTCCTATTGCTCAACTTGTATTGATTTGAACCTTTTACATTATGGGCCTCATTCCGAGATTGGAGGTAACCATGGCGCTATTTGCGCCATGGCTGCCTCCAATACTGGGTCCGGCACCGGTCTGATTCAATGGGGACTTACCGGTGAATTCCAACCCTGGAGGGACCGGTAAGTCCCCATTGAACCAACCATTCCCATTTGAGCCCCGTAGGGGTCAATGGGAATGGGGAGGGCGCTAATAACAGGCTTGCGAATAGCAGGCCCGTTATTAGCGCCCTGGTCCCTTAATGGGACCCGTAAAGGACGTGTGGTCAGACCACACGTCCTTTACGGTTCCCGCTAAGGGACCTTGGAATTAGGTGGTATCCCTTACCGCCCAACTTGTAATGACCCCCAATACCATGTAGGAAAGCAATATACAAGATAGAACAATTCATACATTCAACAATGGTATAACAATAATGTATTTAAATAAAAAGTTGTCCACCATATTTAAGGACTCAAAAAACCGGGAGATCTAGTCCTACTTCCATTTTCACTTGAAATAATGACCAACCACATAAAAACAGAAACAAAATGGCACTGTGTTCTCTACAGATAGTGCTACTTTATTTTTACTTGACACATGAACACCAATCACATAAAAACAGACACAAAAAAGTACTTTGTTCTCTACGAATGCAATCTTTATGTGGCCGACATGCCACCTGTCAATGCCAACAGGTTAATGTGAAGAATTCAGTAGTAAAAAAATAAAAATAACATTTTATTTTTAAGAATTTAAAGAATAATAATCAGAACCATATTTTGTATTTATTTTTGTTCTGTAAACTAAAACTCTAAACATATTTTATGGTGAGAAAACTCAAGTATCAAAAACAAGAGGTAAAACATATCTGTGTGATGTTTCCATTAAAATATGTCCACCAGGTTTACGGACTGAAATTAAGTGACATTTTGAAGTAAGTTGTAAATTAACCACCAAACAGTACCTTTTGAGTTGTGTGATTCATACCATTTTATTAATGAGGTATAAACAATTGATTTGTAGCACCAGAAATCATATTTCTTTTATTTTGTATTTGTGCTTATGGTTTAAAATCAAACTTTATGCAATTTTATAATAAAAATGTTAAAATGTGAAAAATACAAAGAAACAATATATACACATTTCAGCATTAAAATGCATACATTTGTATGCAAACCTTTTTATAACATGGAATTACCCAAACATGTATGCACATATTTCTTAATTGGTTAGGAAACAACTCCTAAAATGATCCTATTATTTCAAATTAATCCTGTAAAGGGCAACACAGATAAGTGCCAACTACGCCAGGCACATAGAATGCATTTACCCAAAACTGTTTTACCTATAAATATACGCAATATAGAGGACATCCAAAAATATTAAATCTTTACCATTTTGTCCAATTCATACCTTGATCAGATTCAGACAATACCAGTCTGCTTTTCGGATGGTTCTTTTGCAGGACATCTGATTATTCATAAACTTGTCCCGGGAAAATAATGTTGTTGTTAAGAGATCCCACAAGATACTTCCCGCTATGGAATATCTCATCCTGATGAAGGCCACACCATCAGAGCTCATCCCAGCTCACGTGGCCGAAACACCGTTGTGTTGACTGTTATATTGTGTGTGTTGTCATTGTTCAACCCTACATTGTTTTGATGCATATGTTCTGATTATTACATGCTATCACCTCACTAAGTCAACTGGTCTCCTTCCCAAGGACCCCTCAGTGGACGTGTAAGCATTAGAAAGACGCTACAAATATTTGACATTTGTTACTTGGAAATCGGTTACTATACCTCAAAAATTTGTAAATACTGCTGTATCTTGTGTGACTCCTAGTCAAGTGTATCTACAACACGTAAACTGCAGTGTTATTAAAAATCTGACTGCAGTACTCAGAATTGTCCTGATACATTCTTGTCAGAATTCAGTGTAACCCCCATAGGAGTGTGTTCACCCTTCGTTCATCAGCTAGGTAACCTATGACCTTGTTAATTTTTTGCTCTTTAACATGTTACTACCTACCTGGGTAGAGCAAGGCATCAACCAGGTGCCCTTTTTGATAAACACGTTAAGAGATCCCTACATTTAATAACATATGGATTACTATTTCCAATACTGTCAGTTTGAAATTTCTCAAAGAGAGCATATAATGGAGGTGTTAGCAGATTTTTACACAACAAAAGACATTTCCAGTCTCGGGTTTGCTGAGGATATTCCTAATTCGAAGCAGTTGATCAACATTGGGATTCCCTTAGGAAGGGACAGGATCTTTACAAAAATAATTGCTTTAATGGTGACAAGTCCAAATCTCTTAATTGGTGGTGAGATTCAAGGCCATATAACAGAGAGGGGATAATTCCAAATCTATTATTAAAATGTTTTAGCTGATCCATAAATTGTAGGGCTTTCTTTTAGGTACAGCAAGAAGTAAGCTTTTATTGGGGCATGCCGTAATGGTGAGACCCAAATACATCAACTACTTAAATCTTCTGGTTTTTTGATTATTTATAACTAAATCATTCTTAATAGCATACCCTTGAAAAGGTCTCCAACAATTGTTGAAGTCCAACTGCTGTGCAGTCGGACAACATAATATCATCGTTGTAGGAGATCCAGGCTATCTTAAAGCCATTCACCTTTGAGGAGATAAAAGCAGCCCCATCAAGTGGTTCACCCATGTCTGCCAGACAAAGATTAAAAAGGCTTAGAGCCTAAATAGATCTTTGCCAGGGACCTCCAAAATTCTTGATTTCCTTAGTGAATCACCCTTGGTGGTTTAACCTGATTTTTAAGGTGGTTTCATTGTGAAGAAAAATGATATTAACTAATGATTGAGGGAGGCCACAGTTATGCAATCTGGATCACAATAAATGTCTGTTGACTTTTTCAAACGCCATTGTAAGATCAATAGTGGCCATATATGTGGGAGGGGAATTTATGAACCATGCAGCTTGTTGTATATAATCAAGGACATAACCATTAAGATATGTGCCAACTGCCTTTCAGAATCCAATTTGCTGTCTTTTCAGGATGCCTTGTTCATGGCCAAATTGTTTAGCTCTCTTAAAATAAGAGCAGAAAAAAGCTTGGCGTTCGCATCCAACAAGGGGTTCAGCCTGCTGTCCATTGGATTAAGCTCATCACCTTTTTTAAAAATGGGGACAACACAAGATATTTTCCAGGTGAGTGATTTATGCCTGAAACTATTGATTTGAGAAAATAAAATGTTCAACCAAATAATTGGGTTTCCCTTAGAGATCCTGTTACAGAGACCCTTTGGGCCTGGGCTCTGGAAATTCCACTCTTCTTAATAAAGTAAATACTATCTTCTATATCAAAAGGCAAAGTCAGAGTCAATTCTTATCTTCGATCCTGGGCAGGGGAATAAGGATTTGAATAATAATCAATCCATAAGGTCTCCAGGATTGGGTGCACTTGTATTACTAATTTGGAGGAGCCCAGATAATTCACAATTTTTTAATAGCTTACTTCTGATTTTGTGATTAATTAATTAATTAACCATTCCTTTACTGTCAAGCTGTATACAGCAGCAGCGATGGGTTTTTATCACATACAAATAGCCAAAAATAGATGTTAATAACAAGTATCACAAAAGAAATCAGTGAAACTATTTAAGTGGACTATACGAATTAGGTTTCAGAATCTATAGGTAAAGTATATATTTTTATTATTCATAATATAGTTTCAAGAACATTTTCATACTCACAGAAATATAAAGAAATCACATTTGTAAAATACATAATACATAAACACAATTGAATTCAGTATGTGATTGAACTAATCACTACTACTAAAATGACATTAATTCCTAAAAATGCAAATGATGATAAATTATAAATATATGTTCGTCCACATTCCACTAAAATCACAAATCATCCAAGTACATGTCACAAATCATATAAAAACTCATATATCGGAGTCATCAAAATTCAACATCAGAACAACAGTACTAATGTAAGGTATCTGATACATAAGTCTGTCAATGTCTAGTCCTTAACACCATCCTGAATCAACAGTTCCAGAATTACAAGTACGACCGCCATTGTCAAAGAAGACTGATATCCAATAGATTGGACTGATGTCCAATAGATAGACTATTGCAAAAATGTGGAGAATCCAGCGTATCACATGTTCCAATTATAAGCGTTTTTTTGTAATTGAAATATGTTTTTATCAGGTTGACTTGTTTATTAACAATTGATTCTGCAATTATTTTTTGTACAAATGAATTATACTGACTGTGTGTGCATCTTATTACAATGTAGTTTTATTAAAATTCATGATTGTGATACTATTATTGAATGTATGAATTAGTTGATATTGCTTTATAATGTAAAAAGTTCAAATCAATACTTCTTGAGCAAGTCATTAATCTTTTATAATGTGCTCAATACCGGGGACCGGGATGCAAACCTGTGCTATGCATTGCCCCCCTGACCTATCTTCCGGCCCTGGAGCAATAGGCACATATTGTTTGTAATGGTTGTCGCGTTTACTTATCATTCTATTCCGCAGCACTTTTAACTGATATCCTATCTCACCTTTCAGCATGACCTGCTCACATAACGGGGAAATCTGGTTAAGCTGCAGGAGCACATTTTGGTCCATAGCAGGGAACATTCGCAGAGATTACTTGTGCACAGACATTAGGGACAAGTCGTGCATCTTTCAGGAGCACTTCCTACCTCTGTCTGAGGTGTCCATAATCATTTGGAAGGCAACTGCCAGCCACTGTGTAAACGTCTGAAGGAGGGGTTATGATAAACCATCATTTTTGGGGGGAGACTCGGTCAAACGAGGCTTCTGAGCTGTAAGTCATGGAAAGACTGGCCATAGGCTAATAACGAAGGTCCCTGCCATGTATGGATCTAAATGAATGGGCGTGTCTTAAGATTGACTGCCATCACATGATCTAATTTAACTGACAAGTAAACACAAAGAAAATGATGCATCTCTTTCTACATTGTCATCTGTCCGCTGGTGCTTCGCCAATGACTTCTGAGACTCAACCAAGGATAGCCTCTGTCTGTCTCTCCATTGGGTGGCTCATATCGTGCCTTAGTGGTCTCACAAGCAAAGGGGTACCAGAGGGGACCCGGAATTGCAAAAGGCTCAGATCCCTGAGGTCAAGTCAATACTCCCACCTTATCGAACTCTAATGGCCTGGAACCTTCATTTTAATCTGCCTGGCTAATACTGGGGGAAAACATATGGAGTGACAAACTGAAAAACATGATGGCACGTGGACAACATGCTGCACAGCTAACTTGCACACTTTCAAGTGACCCTTATTTCCGTTAATCGTGCAAGCATACCAAAAGCAATCTTCACATGCCATGCTCCATAAAACATATTAGTAACTCCCAAAGGGGCGGGGGGTTATATACAGCATCCAATTGTAGATGGCTACCTGCAAACAACTGGGTGCATTTCACCTTGGGGTCTGAATTACATCAGAGACAACTTGCGCTTCACCATTGTTGTCTAGCAGGTATCACTGGGAAACCCTCCGATCTATGCCAGTTTCATCCCCTTACCCATCTACATTTCCCGGAAGTATAGAAGGCTGAGCTGGCCTCTGTGTAATTCACTCATAGGCGTGAAGCTGCTCTAATACTGTCTTATTAGCACTAGCTTGAGTTTCTTTGCGTTGATTAATGAATTAATAATGTGGTTGTAAGAAACAAAACGTGCTCAGCTGTGTTGGAAATGCACACCAAAAATCGTATTTTATAATACACAGTAACTCACTCAAATTAATTTTTGCAGCAGTGCAAAGCCTGCTATTTTCAAAATGTCATCACCGACTTAAAAGAAAAGGGGCGGGCCAAACCCCTGCCAAATACCATTTCTCGCGCGACACATTCACACACTTTCATGAAAGAATATTTGCCTTGCAGCAGAGTAAAGGGAGCGGCACACGGGCCGTGCTAGCCCTTCCCGTCTCATAGCCAAAGCAGCAGGTTTAATTTAAAGGAATGACTGCTCCTGCTGCCAAATCAGATTGCCAAATGGAATTGAATTAGCTTGTCGGGTCTGCCATGGAGTCCTGTCCAGGTATATTCGAAAGGGCCAGAACATGAATGTGATTTTAAGTGCCTTGTTGCAGTGACAGAAGGGTAGAGTAAACATTAGGCACTGATGCCAGAGGCTTGAGAAAACAATGTCAAAAGGATTTGGAAAAACATGCATAGACAAAGCCAATCGTTTTGGATTTTGTTTAGCTATTTCCCAGGTATTTGGTATTTTCTAACGACTGACATCAACTGCCCAGGCGGTATGATACGCCCAAAATCTGACAGGTATACTAAACATAGTCCAGCTGATGCCATCTGTGCAGCTGGCACATCTAGGACTCTGCAATGTCTTCCTTGCAGAGTTGTCTTTCCCTGCAAAAGCAAGCTTGAGCTGTACCTGTCTGCGCTTCCCTGGGCACCTGCAGAAAGGGACTCTGTAGCTAGCCTCTCCACCTGCCTGGACACCCCTGGCCCCACCCACAATGCTTGGGAGCGTGACTCTGTCCCGACTCACTCATCCTGCATGGCCACACCAATGAAACTTGAAAGGGCTCTGCCCATCCCTCGCTCCCTCGCTGGCCAAAGATGCCGGATAGAAAGGCAGACACTGTCCTTGTCTCATTACCGGCAAGGCATGATGTGGGAAGCAAAGACATGGGCACTGTCCTTGGCTTCTATGTTCACCCAGCCTGCTGTTGGCAAGAAAAGAGGCGGGCACTATCTTTGGCCTCACTCCCAAACCAGAATGGCCACTTATGGCCAGCTCTATATGTAGAGTTAATGAGACAAAAAAAAACATCCTAGTAATGTGAGGGTGACTTTGCGGTAAAAAGTAGGCTGGGTAGATTGGGCACAGGTGAGTGTATCCTGATCATCTGCCAACCTTGGCGGCCAGCAGACAGCTGGAAATGCTGTCAGAATGCAAAATGGGTGATATGCACATTTTCCAATGAGGTTTCCCAATGAGGTGCTTTTATGCCTTCTAATACTTTAATAGGAACTGTGGAGGCTTTTGCGTCAGAGTCATAATCTACCATTGAAAAAAATGTGAATCAGGCCCTCATTACCAGGTTGGCAGTATTCTGGTGTTAAATCCGTAGGAATGCCACCAAACGGAATTACTGTTACTGCCACTTGGTCCCAGGTGTTTACCACAGGATTACAAGTGGTGGTAGGTGGTATAAATCCCCATTTTATGGAGTCCATAGGACTCTATTGGGGATTTTTGGTGTGTAAATCCCCATTTTATGGAGTCCATAGGACTCTATTGGGGATTTTTGATGGAATTAGCACTGGCGGAATTACCGAGTGTAATTCTGCTGATTTTTTAGGTAAAGTTGAGGATCTACCTCCAGCATGAAGCTGGAGATATATCCTCCAATTTACATCAAACATAGAAGTGTTAATTCCACCTTTGGCAGTGCACGAATAAGTGGAGGTAACAGAAATCCTCCACTTTTTTCCCCTCACCGCCAAACTTGCAATGAGGCCCATTGTGTCTATGAGAAACATTTGTGATAGCACGACAGTGGGACATAATGCTGGCCAGGAATGATCTGGAATCTATGACTTGGAAGAAGAAGAAAAGGCAGGGAGAAAGACATATCCGGTGAGATAGCTCAGCGGGTTGAGCGCTCACTGCTGCGATCTGAGCATGATCTACAGGTCGTAGGTTTAAATCCCAGCAAGGCCAACTCAGCCTTTCATCCTTCCAGGGTCGATAAATGAGTACCGATTTCGGTTGGGTGATATTGTATATAAATATGTGCTCTGTAAAGCGCTTTGGATTAAGGCGCTATATAAATAACACATTATCATTAATATCATCTGTGCCTCTGACACATATAGGACTCTGCAATGTCCCTTGCAGAGATCACCTTCTCTGAGAAAGGAATCTTGAGCTGCGTCTGTCTTTGCTTCCTTGAGCAGCTGGAGAAAGGGACTCTGTACCTAGCCTCTACACCTGTTTGGCCAGCCCCGGGCAGCTATAGAGGCCCAACCCATAAAGCTTTGGAGAAGGGCTGTGTCTCTACTTACTCACCCTACCTGGCTACACAAAGGAAGCTGCTCGCTCCCTGGCTGGCCTTAGGTTACCAGCTACAATGGTGCACAATGTCCTTTCCTCCCTGATAGCAAGACCTCATGTGGAAGAAAGTAATGCTTCAATGCTCACTTGGGCTGCTTTAGACAATAAAAGAGACATGCACTCTCCTTAACCTCATTACCAAACCAGAAGGGCCAAAAACTGCAGCCCTATCTATTGAATCCAAATATGAGAAATAAACCTCTTAGGAATGTGAGGGTGACTTTATGGGAAAAAGTAGGCAGGGTCGATTGGGCACAAGTGAGAGAACCCTGATCATCTGTTAAAAAAAAAAAAAACACCTGGTGGCCAGCAGAACATTGGGAACAGTGTCAGAATGCAGAACAGGCCATATGCAAACTGTATGTACATTTTCCAAGGAGACTGGCCAATAATGTGCTGCTATGCCTACTTATACTGCAATAGGAACTATCGATGCTTTTGAGCCTGAGTCACAGAACATTTTTAATTGGAATTCTACCAAGAAAAAACGCTTTCTGAATCAGGCAATTTGTGTCTGTGAGAAACTACTGTGACAGCATGCTTTGCAAAGAGTGGTGTATCTCAAGAACAAAATACTTTGCAGATGGTTCTGGAGTTAGAAGAAAAACATAACATTGGTGTTCATTCTGTCCGCTTTAAACATGCATTGTCTCAGTCCACAGCATCTCTAGAAATGGTGCATGCCCTCATCCAAGTGGGACACACTGTTGCACAGGAGTGATCTGGAAGCTAGGACTTGGAGGAAGTAAAATGGGCAGGGGGAAAGACGTATCACAACCTTAACATCTGTGCATCAGGCACATATAGGGCTCTGCAATGGCCTCCTTGCAGAGATGGTCTTCTCTGAGAAAGCAACATTGAGCTGCACATGAGCAGCTGGAGAAAGAGAATCTACACCTACCCTCGCTACCTGCCTGTGAACCCTGGACACCTAGAGAGACAGGAACCTACGCTGCTCCCACCCAGGAAGCTTGAGAGAGGGACTCTGTCCCTACTCACTCACCTGCCTGTACACTACGCCCTTCCCGCTCACCCTGGCTGCCGTTAGATGCCAGCTAACAGACACTGTTTTTGCCACTCTGCTGGCAAGGCCTAATGTAGGAAGCAAAGTAGTGGACTCTGTCCTCGGCAATGAGTCTTTTTGCAGATGATCAGGATCCACTCACCTATGCCCAATCTGCCCTGCCTCCTTTTCACAGAGAAGCCACCCTCGGCCTTCTTTGGGGTCTAATTGAGTCTATAGATCGTTTCGATTCTGGCTCGGCAGTGAGGTCAAAGACTGTGCCTGCCTCTTTTGTTGCCTGAAGCAGGCTGGTGAGCTTCGAAGTCAAGGACAGTGTCTGCCTTTTTGCTTCCCATATAAGGCCATGACAGCAGAGAGGCAAGGGCTGTGTGCCTTTTCTAGCTGGCAGCTTGTGCCAGCCAAGGATAGAGGTGTTGCTAGGTCTGGAAAAGTTCTCGGGCTAAGCTAATGCTGGGACTCGGGTTAGCTACCCTTTTGGTTGTAGTCTCTGGGATTCTATCTAGGGCTACAACCAAAAGACCCAGGGCTATAGCCTCCCCTCTGACCCCCCAGTCACCCCTTAGTGATGCCTCTGAGGAAAGGGCCGAGTCCTTCTCTCAAGCTTCCTTGGTGTGGCAAAGTTGGGAAAGAGATAAGGGAAAAAGTTCCTCTCTCAGAGCCCCCTTGGTGTGGCCATGGTAGGTGCCTGCCTCTCTAGCTGCCAAGCGGTGGCCAGGCAGGGGCGGAGGGTAGTGACAGAGACCTTGCCTCCAGCTACTCGCAGGAGCACAGACAGGTGCAGCTCAAGTTTGTGTTCTCAGTGAAGAACGCCTTTGCAAGGAAGACATTGGCAGAGTTCTAGCATGCTTCTGCTTCCCAGAGGATTTGCATACACTGTCTCACTTTTGGGAAAGAGAGACCCATACATTTTCACTGCCCAGATACTGTACATATTGAGCAATTACCTTTTTTTTCGTGTCTTTTCTTCTTCCACCAAGTCCTAACTTCTAGATATTTTCTGCACAGCATTAGTTTAAACTTGGGTGAATAAAATGTCAAATTTCTACAGCCGCTGATGACATAGCAAATGTATATTGAAAGCTGACACTGACAGAGCAAACCGCAAATGTTTATTCTGATTCTTATGAAAACAATGTATATAGTGTTTGGTTTTTGGCACACAAAATTAATTGTAAACAAAGCCGTTCTCCATAGACACAAAAGCCTCCGCATCTTGCTTTTGGGGTACGAATTTGCATAACAGCACCTTATTGACCAGAACCCTCTGAACATTTGCATACAATTAACTTCTTCTCTGTTTTGCATTCTGCCGCCGTTTCAAAGCATCTGCTGGCTACCAGAGGTTTGGCAGATAAGGATCCACTCACATGTACCCAAGCCATCCTAGTTACACTTGACTAGGAAGTCACCCTCACTAACGTAGGTGATGGATCTTGCCTAATAGGACATTTATAGACACGTTTCGTCAATGAAGCTGCGATTTGCTATGAGATTTTGTCTCTGTTGCTGGCTTTAGCAGGCTGGGTAATCTTAGAATCCAAGGAGCGCACACTTCTTTGCTCTCCAAATAAGGTTACGTCAGACCAGAGGCATGGATGGTGTCTACTTGCCTAGCAACCCTGACTGGGCCAGCCAGATAGAGAAGGAAAGACAAAGTTCTGCTCCCGAAGAGTTCTGCGTGGGTAGATAGGTAAGTGCAGGAAGGCAAGCAAGCAATCAGTCAGTCAGTCTAGGGTGGGCCAGACAGGAAGCCAGGTGGAGAGGGCAGGCCAGAAACACCGTTCTCAAAGGGCCTTTAGATAGGCAGACAGAGAGGCCAAGAGCACACGCAGGCAGAGAAGCAAGCCTCTCCCTGACTGTCTAGGGAAAGAGAGAGTCCCATACATTTCTGGTGCCCAGATAATGAATACATTGAGACATTCCATGTCTTTGAGTGCCTTTTCTTTTCCCTCTGAGCCTTAGCTGCCTGATCGTTTCTTTATAGCGTTAGTTTGCTCTTGGGGTGAGCCTATGACTAATTTATGGAACGGCTGCTGACATAGAAAATGTATATTTAAAGATGACAGAGCAAACAGCAAAGTTGCATTCCCATTCTAATAAAAACCGTGTACAAAGTGGTTGCTTCTTGGCACACAACATTCCTTGCAAAGCAATCCTTCCTCTGTGGACACAACATTTTCCACAGACTTGCTCTTGAAGTACTCATTTGCATTGCAGCACCTTATTGGCCAGCCCCCTCTCAACATTTGCATAAAATGCCCTCCTTTTCTGTTTTGCATTCTGCTGCTGTTTCAGGTCCTCTGCTGGCTACCTGAGGACGATAAAGATTCACTCACATTGCCCAAGCCATTTTAGCTACCCTTGACCAGGAAGCTTAGTGGTGGTATCCCAGGGAAACGTTTTTTACATGGAGCCTCCAAAGAAATGCAGACATTGGGCCTCATTAGTAGTTTGCTGATCTGGAAAAAAGGGTGCCGGTAAGCTCGCCGGCACCCTTGTTTCCAGATTGGCAAACTCTGTGACTGCCTGCAGTGGCCGCCGTGCCCGACAGGTTTGACCCTGTCAGGCTCAGCGGCCACAGTAGGCAGACTCTTCACGGGAACACCGGCACCGTTGCCGGTGCTCCTGTGTCCCCACTCCCATAGAGTCCCATAGGACTGGGAAGCCAGGCGGCAGTAAATTATTACGGGTCCGTTAGCAACCCGCCGGTAGCACCAGCTTTACCGCTGGACCCGTAATGAGGACCATTGTAATGCTAAAGGGCACTGTGTTGGGAATTGCACAGTTATTTTCTACCGTATGCCAGACTATAAAACGGTCAAACCATAGAACCTTTTTTGCTCCAAAGAACACATGTTTAAGGACTGCCCTCTGTCCTATATATTTAAGGCAATAAAAAAAGGACAGCAATGGAGGAGCAGAAGTCTAATTTGTATCCCTTATCCCTTCCTCTTCTCGCCCTCCTTTAGTTTTTCTATGCACTTACTCTATCAGAATTGTCCCTGGACCTAGTATGATAGTAAAAAATGTTTGCCTCCACACCACTTCCTTTATTTGTGTCCCCCCTCCCCCACTCCAGCACTATCTGAAATGTCAGGCCTAGTACGATAGTCGCTTGTTTTGTTCCTCTCCCTCCTTTCTCCTCCCACCTCCCTCATCTCTTGTTAATCTCCGGCTCTACTAGAAATGTCGGTAGGCCTAGTACAGTAGTCGCCTGCCTGTTCCCATTTTCTTCCTATCTCTGTTTCAGCTCTGGCACTATCTGAAATGTCGTCAGGCTGAGTACAATAGTTAATTTCACATTCTTGTTGTTCATGGCCTGTAAGAATATAATTGTATTTTTCCCTTGTTGCCTCCCTTGCCGTGAAGCGCTTTGAAACACATTGTGTGTAGGCGCTATATGAATAAACTATCCTATATCATCAACGAGACACATCCTTGGAAGAGGTTCAGGAGGCCATTTTAGAGTGCATGGAGGTTGAAGATGAAAGTGGTACTACGTTCCATTTTGAGAAATCTCATGAAACTCCTTCTAAACTTCAGCCTGTGGCCCAAGGTGAACATCAGGACATTAATGAGAGAGAAGGTGAAAGGGGTGGTGTTAATCCTCATGTAGTCTTCCTACCAAATTCCGCTGCAATGGGGGAAGAGGCTCTTGATTCAGGCCGGGATAGTGCTGAAGAGGCAACTGGAGGTGTCTCACGGGACTCGGGTATTGTCGAGCAATTCGACTACAAGATAAAAGAAGATTCTTGAGCTCCAGATGTGCGTGCCAGGAAGCCCTGATGATGAAGATGATGGTAAATGCCCTAAGTGTGTGGCTTCTAAAGTTGCTGAAATGAGGGAAAGATTTTGAGTGACTCCGCTCCATTTTATGGTTCTGAAAAAGATTCACAAAAAGTAGAAGGGTGTTTTGACCTTGAGCCTGATGATGTGATCCGAAATAGTCGTTCAGGAAAGGGCGCTGGTACTCATCAGCTTGAAGGGGAACAGGAGCATTTGACAGAGATGAAATGATCTGGCACGCTGGAGTTGCCGCTACAGTCCATGCAGTGGGCTGGATTCTCTCAGCATTCTTCAGTCTCCGATTTACATTCTCTTTCTGACGCTGCACAAGGAATGGAGGGGGGGGGGGAATCTCAGGATCCCCAGAGGTGGAAGTGGAAACAGCCATTGTTTCCTCTGCTACCCTTACGAGGAAAGAGACGAGGGTGATGCATGCTCTATGGGAGAGCAGGGAGTAGAGGAAGGCTCCGATGGTTCAGGAAAGGGATCAATGAAATTGACAAAGAAAAAGAGGAAGAGCAAAAGGCGTTACACCCCATGGGATTTTGCAATTTGTTGCCTGGGCAAATCTTTTTTGCTGCTCTTATTAGGTAGCATCAATGTACAGTGCATTGGTAAAGCAACAAAAAGTGTAGCTGTTATGGATTTTTTAAACCACCGGAAACTTGATTTTTTTGTTTGTTGCAGGAATGTTTTATCACTGATACCACTATGTGTAGACCCTGTTTCCCAGCCCTGGTCCCGGTAAGAATGTTCACCTCCCTCACTCCAGACCAGGGACAGTGGACATTTGAATCATGACCCCCCCACTCAGGACTGTCACAAGATGTGGTGAGGCCCGGGGCAAAACGTTTGGTGAGGCCCTCTTATGATTTTTTGCACTGGGCCAGCTGCCGCACCCTCGCAAATAGGGGACTTGAGAAATCTCCCCTTGAGTTTGTGTGGAGGAACCCAAATATGGTTTATTTCTCCAACTGCAAATCATCAACTACAGCAAAGTTAGATTTCTCTACTGAAGAAAGGTTTATCCCAGACTAGCTTTTGTATCATATTCATAAATATATATATATAGGATGGCATGACGGCATGTGGTGCGTGATGCCAGCATTAAGGAGCACCCTGCCCCTGTGTGCGCATCAAAACACACATCATAGACAGTGACAGATAGGTGACGTACAGTGGAGGTTGGTGAATTTCTGAACTGAAGAGGCTTCAATGTTTAAGCCAATTATGCAGGATCGACAGAGCACAGGGAGGGAGCCCAAACCAAACAAGGGTTGCTTGAGGGGGTTTCTCACTCCCAAGAAAACTTTTGAAACATTGGGTTAAAATTATGTATTTTACAGCACTTTCTTTGCAAAATTGGGTAGAAATCCATACAGTTTGTAATTGGTTGTGTATGGTAGCACATGGAAAAACCCAATAGTTGCAAGTCACCAACCGTGCACAGGAACCTTTTCCAATGCATTTCATGTCGCCTTTGCACGCAACATATATTAGTACAGAAATATATTCTTGCTTGTTATTCCCATGTATGTCCATGCAGGCTGCACCAATATATGCCATTATTACCGGTTATAGGTCAAAGTTTCGACTCAAAAGGGTCAAATGACAAAAGGGTTGAGTCAATTCGACCGAAAAAAAGGGTCAATTTTCTTTTTTTTTTAAGGGGACCCCCCCCCCCCAAACCCTGTTTTTGGTGTAAAAACACCTTTTTTTTACCTATACTATAGCAAAAAAAAATATACATTTTTTTTTAAAAAATTAGATCCTTTTGTTTTCGGTCGAATTGACTTGACCCTTTTGTCATTCGAAACTTTGACAGGACACCATTATTACCATGTACGGAATCCCAGCCTGTAAAAATGCCATGCCGCAGAAAGTATGTCGAGGCTGACTGTGCACCTTAAGTGTTATTACTGCCTAGACTTGCCTAAATTCAAGGTAGGCCAGTTTAGCCAAATAGTATGTTTGCTTTAACCTTGATGTATAGTCCTGTGCATCAAGAGTAAAGGAAAACAAGCATTGGCAATGCTAACAGTTTGTGCTTTCGTGTAGGAATGGGAAAGGCACTGCTGTATTGGTATTTACTAACCATTGATGTTAGCAGGTGCAAAATGGTTTGAGTACCTGAGCATCTAACAGCAGTGCCTGACAAATGCCTAATACTTATACACAATCCCAAACCATTGGCTTTGTCAGTGTTTGTTTTTAACAGGACTTCAGTAAAAGACACGCATGGTGCTTTTAAATAGTGACCGAAGGCAGGCCAGGTCAAGACATTTGCATTACACTGGTACTGTGCTTACAACTCCAACTAAGTCAAACTCTCAGAAGACTCTTGAGAAAACACTCAGACACTGTGAGGGCAAAGTTTGATGGCAAGGCTTGATTAAAGCTAGCTCAAAGAGTTCCAATAAGGAAGTGTTTTGGGTGGGAAGGGCAGGAACTGGGTGTGAATTGCCATAGGGATTAGCATGGCCATGAAAAGTCATTGGATGGGCAAATAACTGAACAACACCTACAAGCTTTGTGTCCGTCCTCATCTGCCATTTCCCCCTGTCTGTTCTCAGTGCTGTCATCGGGACTGGAATTTGGCAAAAAATGACTCACAGGATATCAGATCCAGCTCCACAATCCTGGGAAATCTATGTGCACTATACGTTTATTTTAGAATGCTGTGGTGTGTTCATGCTTTAAACTATGTTGGGCAGGGCTTTGAACTGTGGTCGCTAGGTTCGAAAGTGAGGCACTCCCCCCCCCCCCCACACAAGACCACTTGAGGGTCTGAGCGGAGCCCTGTGAAATCCCTTGTCAATGTTGCACTCTACTGGAAATATTGAAGTGCATTTTGTAGGTTTAAAAGGGGTGCAGATTTTGAACTTTGCTGATGATAAATCCTCTGAGGGGAAGAGGTAAATGTTATTATATGCATACGTCATTTATAACACGCCTGTTGCATAAGTGTTTCTAGCCATGACAAGACAAGGGAAGACAAAGGGAGGACAATGCAAATGATCTTACTAGGCCTTGTGACATTCAGATCGTGCAAGTGCGACGGCGCTACAGTGCAGGGGGTATTGAGAGGGAGAAGTGCCAGGGAGCGGGAGGGGAATGGGGAGCGGAGTCGAAGATGACACCAAGGTTTTTTGCCTCACAGGAAGGCAAAGGAAGAGGGCCCAAGGAGGGTGGCTGGAATGAGAGGGGGAAAGCTGGTGCAGGGGTCCCAATGAGAAGGATCTCAGTCCTACAGGCATTATGTTCATGGGGTGATACCTGCCTTACACCCTCCTAATCCTACTGTTGCTGTCCTTTCACTGCGGTAGGACAGATGTCACAGTAAAAAAAAGTCTATGTCCACCACCATTTGTTCGCTAAAGCAATAGTTTTGGCTTATTGGTGGCACACTTAATAACCCAAACAAAAGGAATCCATGCAGTGGAGCAACACATTTGAGCAGATCGGGCTCTAGCCCCCTCCTGAAATGTTGGGCTTTGTTGGCTCGACCTGGCTGCATGGGTGGCACCAGCCCTTGGCTGGGGAGGGCCGAAGCCCTCCCACTTTCAGGCAGATGGCCTCTTTCGATGTGTCACCAGCACATAGCACTCATTAAGGAGCAGCATCAGCATCAAACATGCAGACCACAAAAGCCTATTCACGCGATATCAACAGACTCACTTTGATAAAGCCAAAGTCTTAACTTCTGCTCTCAGCTTTTAGATGGCCCACCTCTCCCAAGACTATCATGGCATTATGAAAGTAAACAACCTCTGAATTGCGGTGAAAGGTGCGACAATGGCCAAAGGGAAGGTGCAATAGCTATTCAGCTTCCTAGCTGGGCTCAGGGAATTGGGAAGGACGTGGGAGAAGGGCTGGCGGAAGATATGTCAGGGTTGGTGGGGGCCCATTTCTTTTTGATGTTTGTGGGGCACCCCTTACATAATGCACCATGGTGGTTAAAAGCTGCAGATTATCAATAGGTTTATGTGTCATAATACTGCCAACATGGGAGCAGCTGCTTGGGGGCCAATTTCAACTGTAAAGGCTGAAAGGCCCAGATGCCCTCCCTCAGTGGGGAGACCGACAGCGCAATGGGTTTATTGGCCCCACTCACTATCCGCTTTCAGAACTGTCATCCAGCCCCTGCCGGACGGAACAGGACACAGACGTTTAATTGGTGCCTGGGCTTCGCTGTTAAGAAAGGCCCTGAAATTACTAACATAAAACATTCAGCTGTTAGCACCTGCATTCATATGCATACATATTTAGGTAATTGAAATTGTGACGTAGGGTCAGCACTTGTATACCAGGGGAGTGATTAGAAGGGAAATGGTGAGGTGAGACATCTCATTCTTACTGACAGTAGTCCTTGAGTGTGGGGTTTCAGAAATGAAGGAGGTAGCTGCTTTAACATTGAAGCTTCACCAGAATAGTCTCATTTGAATGTGGAAAAATTTTCGATACCCCCACAATAAGCTTACCCCTCTCTCAACATTTGAAGTTTTAGTGCCAACCCACCCCCCGAAAGTTTAGCCTAGGTGCACCACTGATGCAGGGACTCCAGCTCTTAATTATGTGGCCTGGAGGGCTGCTGAATTTAGTGGTTGGGGCTGGCACACACACACTCACATACCACACTTTCATAGATGCACTCATCCACCAGTCACACAACTCCTTACATGCATGCATACATAAAAGCCAAACACAGAGTTGACCCCAACATAAACACCAACATGCACACATACACATACTCATTAGACATATATACACATTTAATAAAAAAATTAAAAAAAACACTAAACTTACCTTCATGCACCTTTCAAAAGAGGATGGCCCTCCCATCACTCCGACACGTAGAGATGCTGCTGACTGACAGGAGAGAACTCCTCTCCTATCAGTCAGTGTGTTCACGCTGAGCAAAGTAAACACATTGACTGACAGGAGAGGAGTCTTCTCTTGCCACTCAGCATGTCTACTTTGTCAGCTGAATAACGGCAGGCAGCAGAGCCCATTTCTGAGCCCTGCTGTCTCCCATTATTTTGCTGTTTGTTGCAGAGCCAAACGGCTTTGCTGGTGCAGAGCGCAGACAGCACAGTCCCCCGTGTGAATAAAGAACACAGTGGACTGCGTTGCCTCTTTCTACTCAGGAGAGGGGGCCGCGAGGCCCCTGGGAAGTGCGAGGCCTGGGGCAGTTTTCCCCTCCTGCCCCCTCCCTCGTGACAGCCCTGCCCCCACTACCCAAGGCAGCTGGATTGGGAGGGGCATTGCACCTGAAAATAAAATTAACAGGACATGGGCTACACCCAGAGTTCTTACCTCACTAAATGAACGCAGAAACCAGGGTAGATTTTACAGGGATTCCAATGGGGACCCCTCTTTATTTAGAAAAAGAAATATTGCCTTAAAAACATTTCCTACCCCTTCCTAACATCACTCTGATGTGTATACCTACTAAATGGGGCTCTGTTACGTCAGCCCACCCTTCCTTGGAGGGGTCTCAGAGGCCCATAGATTGAGTTTGACACAACTGACCTCTTCCCTAACTCCAGGTACCAACCACATGGAGTGTGAGTCCAGAGGAGGCACTCTGTGGATGGCCCCACCTACCTAGGCAGCCTCAGGCAGGCCGCCACATCTTCCCAATACCTCACGCCAGGGTACTTCCCCTCTACTTCCCAATATGTACCCAATATCTTACACTTACTTAACAGTCCTACTTAATGTTCTAAATAATCCCCCACTATACAATACTGCTACTTAACATTTACACTACTTAACATATATTACATACTAATCTATATACACATAAATATACATAAACACTATCCATGACATCTAAAATATAAACACAATATATTGTTGCACAAAAGGGGTGGCTGCTGCAGTCAGTCACCCCCTTCACAGTGCCTTTGGTGCTGTCTCTAGTGGGAGTCTGCGCTAAATGGGGCTTTGGGCTCTGCTGGATCGGCAGCCTGGTCCTTGATGGTGTATGGGGCCTGGCCCCACGTCTTCTTTCTCCTGGGTGGCCCCGTCCAACACATGGGGCCACCTGTCTCACCGGATATGGCCTGCGCTCTGCAAATATCTTGGAGTGGCCCATGGCCCAAGGGGGGCTCACCCTATTCACCGCTGTGACCTGCGATTACTGCATCTCTTCACGGAGCGCCCATAGGCTGTGGTCCCACCCGCAATCACAGCTGTACCCGCGGTTACTTTCATGTCTTAGGACAACCTCGTTGGAGTGGGGGCCACCCATGTCACTACCCTGCCCAGGGCGCCATCCTAACTGCAGGTGGCATAACTATGGCAACCGAGACACTGCTACCGATCACTGCCACACCCGCAGCCGTCCTGTCCTCCAGGCCTGCCTCATCTGCTTTGTGCCACAGAGACACAGGGGGCGGGCCCCTGGGGCTTCACCCAGGCTGCCTCATCGCGGTAGCTTTGGGGCTTCTCGTCACCCGTCTGCCTCGTTGTGGCAGCCTGGGACTTACTCCATCCGGGTCTTCACCCGGACTACCCTGCAAGTCAGCCCGGGATTTCCATGAGGGTGGAGCGGACTTACACTCTTCACCTTCCTAGCCGCCACGCCATCAGAAGGCCCTGCTTTGCCAGCCACAAGTCGGACCCCAGGAGCACGGCCGATCTGCCTGGTTCAGGTCACCCTTCATGCGGCCCGGACTGGGCAGCTCTTCAGCCCAGGCAGCTCAACACATTTCTTGGATATTTCAGGGTTCGTCTGGTCTTGCTCCTGAATGGACTGACAACCTCCATGAACTTGTGGCATCCGAGTTGCCCCTGCCAAGCAGCTCAGCCCCAAGGCTCATTCTCTAGAGGCTCCCCTCACATGGCCTGGTGGCGTGAATGTCTTTGTGCCCTGGGGGGCCACTTGAGGCAGCAGCTCCCCCAGAGTGTTGGCTTCTTTTCTGTTTCTTCCCTCTTTGCTTTCTTTCTTTTTCTTTCAAATTATCCTTTTGATTCTTTTCTCACTGCCCAGTACATACATGGGCAGGGGCGTTCTGTTTCTTTGTTCCTTTTTCTTTCCCTTCTCAAACATTCCATCCACCCTCATGATGCAATGGATGGACTACTCCATTTTAAAAACGCATGCACACACTTAACACAGAAAAGAAACACACACACTACATTTAATAAAGTACTTTTATTAGCCCTGGTGTCTGTGTCATTATTTCTTGGTTTTCCCTTAGATGGGAAGCAGACAGCCCTTACCAGCCTGCCCTTTTTGGGCCACGGGCTGCATATGCAAAATACTTTGGAGGGCAAGTGGGACTGTTGTCTGTTCTTTTGGTCAGGATGTACTGGGGATAGGAATGTGGTGGTGGGGATTTTAGTTAACAGCCAGGTTTTACCATCCAAAAGGTCCGGAGTAGACCGATGTTTGTAGCTAGGGTGTGCAATGGGCAGGATATTTGACTTATCAATGTCTACTACCCTGTTTATTTAGAAGATAAAGACGGAATTCTGCAAATCTTGGTTCAGTGTATTTTATGCAACAGGAGGGTTATTCAGGACCAGGGACGGTCGTCCCAGGCCCCCAAAAGATTCCGGATGAGGCAGAGACATAAGAAAGCATTGTAGTCATCTGGGGAGGTAGTAGGGGGTCTTAAATAGAAGCTGGATTGGCAGAAGGCCATTATATGGCTAGGCATAGATTGCGTTAGTAGTGAAACACCATTTTAGAAATCAGCAGCCATTTTGAAATCGATTCCCAGCGCTGCGCTGCAGCAAGGGCATTAGGCCCAGGCCCAGGCCCAATACATAGAAACAAGTGTGTGCATGCAGGTTTGGGTCTCAGCGTAGGCCTCAGTGTAGAAAGCCAAAGCCCTGGAGGTTTATAGGCCTCTCATTGTTTCATAAATGTAATATATGTATCCCAGAAGGAATGTTCCCTGCAAGGCCATGAGAGGGCCGAGAGTGCTCTGTGAACCGTTATCCCACAAGAAAGAGGGTGAAGGCATTCGACCTTCACCAGTCCAAATCCTAAGTTATAGTGGCATGATACCCGCGCCTGAGACCCCCCCCCCCCCCCAAGCATTCCAGTGTACCAGTCAGCACCAGACCACCGACCATAAAACTAATTTACTAGGAACACCACAGCGGTGAGGAGAGGGAAAGTAACAAATATAAAGCTGGGGTGGGAAGATTTGGAAAGGCGTAGACGTCTGTGATCGAGGGTTATCGTGACCTCGAAAGTAGCCTCTGAACCCATGTCTGCAGTACAAGGTGCACATTAGGCCACAGATAGGGGATGTAGTGATTTGTGTTGGTAATTACCAATTAGGAGCTTTGCAACTGATATGGAGAAGAACCCCACGTGGAAAAAGATTAACAGGAGAAGCTGGGACCAATGGCCTGGCATACCTAATGGAGCAGGTGGTTTATGTATTGGGTTGCACCAACCAGCTCCTGGAAATTGTAACTTATGTGATGCAAGTCACCTGTGACTACATGAACGTTCAAAACTCTGATGTCTGCCTTGAATTTCTCAGTGTGCTCCGTGTTAGCACGCTCTTTGTTGGCATGTATTTTTCTTGTGTGTGATTAAACCTTGTTCTTGCAAAAGGTGTGCTCAGTGTTTTCCCGTAGCTGGCTGTATTTTTTTCTAAGTGTCTGGGTTGGAGGTCTGCCAAACAAATTGGTGACCCCAACGTGATACCCCAATTTTCCGCAGAGATGCAGGTGGAGGATTCCTGGCCATGCATCTGGAGGGGCCACACCCACCTGCAGTGAGCAGTCCCTAGCATGCAACCCGTAGTGGTGTACAGGAGCCGTTTTCACAGAATTCCTGTCTGCTCTTTCAAGAAGGGTGCAGCTCCTAGGATGGTGCAGGCCGTTAGTGGGACCCTGTGACAGAGGAGTGCGGGTGAACATGCACATGTACGCACACCTTCTGCTGGTGAGAACAACGGGGGGAGGACTTTGAGAGGGTATTGGGGAAACGGGGAATACGTTTATGAATGTAGGTGTGCGGTGATGACGAAGAGGTGAGGAGAGTATTGTTGAGCAGTGTAGTGAGTGAAAAGACCACGTGGCAATTATATATGAGAAGAGAAATGATGAAGTGGAATCCTTTCTGAGTTAGGGAAGAAGATGGCGCCATATTTTGAATAAAGAGAAAAGAAGGCAAAAGTAGGTGCTCTGTATAATTAGAGGGCTTGAATTGCTGTGCCCAATATATCCCAGGTGGGGGAATAAGGTTATTTGAACTTATTATTAGTTTATTGTTTTGGTGTCTTTTACATTTATGTGTTGTAGAAGGAGGCCAAAGGAGGGCCTGTGAGAGGAGAGTAAGGGTGTTGCGTGGGCAAAGAGTGTGTATGTGTGTGCAGTGTGGAAGTGAGAGAGAGCAGCAGAACATGAATAGGGGGCAACTGGGGGAGGGTATGACCGACTGGTAGTGTAAGGAAGGCAGTAAGACAGACACAAGTGACCACAGTTCAAGGGTGTTTATTGAACTTTATCAAGGGTGTGATAAACACCTATCTAAACCTAAATCTAAGATGGGAGCAAGCTATGACCATCAAATAATAAAGAATGCACTACTAGTGGAGTCTTGTCAACATAGAAGGGCCTATACTAAAAAAAGAAATCTATTGCCAATCCTTACCATTAAGTTACAAATAGTGTGGGTTAATGTTCATGAAAAAGAAAGAAGTGTTCACAAAATGATAAGTCGGGATGTTTAGGCCATTGGCCTCCCTTGCCCGCGTTTTCAGCACGGGACAAGGTGGTTCACTCCAGCATAGCACATTCTTGGGCTTCTTCGGCACAAGGACACAGTTCTGTTACAAGCACCAGGGCCTTCTATGCTCAAATCTCTTAAGTTATCAAAAAGTCTCTCTTGATCCAGAGGGCCTGATGTATCAAACAAACAAAAAAAGTTCCTTTCCCAGTTTTCAAGTAGGGCGATTCACTCTTCACCCTGGATTTCCCCTTAGTCGGGCTCAGATTCTTTCTGTATCACAATTATTCTCTCTCAGCTGGGCTCAGACCAATTACAGCTTGTGTTTTTGTTCTCGGGTGACTCACCGTTCACCCCAGATCCCCCTCAGTTGGCTCAGATCCCGTTTCACAATTAGTCTCCCTCAGCCGGGCTGGATCCAATTATAGTTCCTATTTGTTATCGAAGACTTTCGAATGTGCACAGGGTTTGGCTTGACCCATTGCAGGACCACTTTGATTCCACAGCTTACAATTTGACACTCTTAGCTGGATACCTAACAGAGACCTTTCGAATGACCACCCACAATGCGCCGTACCACTCTGTATATGTTATACACTTTAGTTTTAAAAGTTCACTCACTCTTTGGATATTCAATTATATTTGCGTTGCTCATCACATATGCCTTAAACTCTGTTTTTTGCAGATTTCTTCATACAATGTTGCCGCTTGCAACCTTGTTTCTAAGACAGACTGGTCTGCTATCAGTCTCCCTGACTCACCGGCAGTGCTGACTTTACTGCAGAGGCTTTGTTGTCGGAGCCAAGGACAGTAACAAAGCAGCAATTGCTCCTTCCCGCCTCGGCCATTGATGCAGGAAAGCCCTGAGTATCTTAGACACACAATGCACCTTTCTTCAGCTTTAATCCCGGTCTTATGTTTCTAATTCTAGAGGGCTCGCGAAAGTAATGGTTTTCTTCCTCTGAAAAGGCCAATGGCAATTCCCTCCTTGCAACCCTTTCGGATCTCGCCATCTTTCTCCTCGTATTAAACTGCAAACTTGTAAATGCTGCTTCCTTGTGTGTTTTGCCTTGCTCAGAGGGTGCTTTCATTCTCCACCTTTTATCCGTGTGGGGATAGTACCACGATTAAAGATGTACACAGCGAGAAGGGGAAGTGCGAAGAGCAGGAAGTATAGATTAAGGGACAGTAAGGTTAGAGGGAGACACAAATAGGGAATTACGAGAGGGAGAGTGGGACATGATGGACGAGTTAGAGGGTGAGATTACAGCAGGGGTAAAGAGTATGTGAGGCCCCAGCTGAGGAACAGATTTGGCCGAACAGCAGTGGTAAGGAAAAAGGTGTATGATAGCAAGAGAGGGAAGAGGGGATTAGGTACCCACCTGTCATTACTGCATAAAGGCCCTGGACAGGCACAGTATGTTCCGTGGCTCAGATGGACAAAAAATAATCTCATTAAGGCACTGCCGCCTCTCACTGCAGGGCTGGGAAATTAATATATACATTTGAAAAACAAACAGCGGGTATCCCTTTGGGAGTGGGAGATGTTAAACGTTTGCTCATTGTGATTGTGGGAGAGCAGGCCAGAGACATTAGGGTTAAAGCCGGATACCCGGGAGAATAATTATACAATGCTACACATGATGGGGCACACTTCAATGACATCCACAGGTGTAGACCACACTGCAGCAGGCATAGCCCAACACATCGGACCTGCAGTATATAATGCAATATACCATGAGGGATGATGAGGACCAAGCACAATACATGTTAAAAGTACAGGAGATGTTGAGGGCGGCAACGGGTGAACAGTGGGCCAGGTCAGTTACACTTTTCTACTTCGTTATCAAGAGGAGATTGCCAAGAAAGTGCAGAAAGCTCTCAAAAAGATAGCGGGCATGGATGCAAAGGGGTGGGCAGCGATACAGACTATAATTGTACATCATTGTAAATGGATTAAAGAATGAGAGAAGGAACCAGCACACAGGATGCAGGCTGAGTAAGCGAAACTAGGGCATACAAAATTTGCAAAAATGTCAGTTGAAGAGAGCAGTTGCGGTAGTGACTCAAATGGACTCAGCATAGCAGGCAGCGCTGCAAGTGGATACAAGAATAGCAGCAGTTTGGTCAAGTGGAGGGCAATGGAACGGTGGGTCCCAATCACAGTAACCTGAGTGGTATCAAGGGGTTCAACAATGTTGAAGAAGGGAAGTCCAAGGGGGCACGACGGGCAGAGGTGGGTTTGGGGAAATAGGACAGAGAGGGCAAGCAGGACCAGTTCAGGGATGCAGCAAGCTGGGTCACTTTGCTAGAGAATGCAAAAGCAGGGTGGGACCTGAATATAAGCCATATGCTCCCAGGTTCCCATCACCTCAGCAACAACACCTCCCAATGCCCCTGATGCCCACATCAATACCATAAGGGATACACCAAGTGTATACACAGTTGCCACCACAACCCCCTCAAGCACACATGTCTGCCCCGCCCAGCAATATACCAGAAACGGCACTAGTGGTCCAATCACATGTTGCACAGGTACCCAACAATACAATTCCTAATGGGACAGTGATACATAATCGAGAAGCGAGTGTTAAGGGAGGAAACTCCTTCGCGTTCCCAGGTACAAATACATATCCCGACTGGGACAGCCAACAGAAAACTCTTGCATGCTCAACCCTGTCCATGACTACCCACCCATTAGAGGAACATTTGGGTGGTGCTGAGAGAGAAGATAAATAATTCATTGTTATGGTTGACACGGGTGTCACTAAATCGGGCATCCGTGAAGGTAGATTCCCATTATCAGGCAAAACACTTGATATGCACAGGTTCTCTGGGGCTGTAGCCACTGTTCCTTATTCATAATAATTCCCCTTAAAACTACGGGGCAGAATGGTGCGCGCACCATTGCTATACTGGGATACCTCTCCAGTAAATTTGTTAGGTCGGGATCTTTTGAGCAGATTCAACATGACCATCTCCTATAAAGATCAGGAAATAGTGTGCGCCACTCCACGGATGTGTGCAATAAGAGCAATGATGATTATATATGGCAATGGTAGGGAGGTGGTGGTCCGTGGCATTCCTGTTGACCCTGGCATGTTTGTGTATGGAATTACAGTGCTACTCAATGCAGTGCCTCAAATTGGAAAGGTGTGCTGGTGAATACCATCTGATTTCATCTTTAGACCCGTTACGTTCCCAGAACTTGTGACAGGAACAGTGATTTCACTGGACTTAAAAGGTTTGGTGATCTCAGAGAAGAGGATTGCAGTGACTGGGACCAATTTAGATGGGTACAAGTGGCGCACTGTACTGTGTATTGTGCCGACCATCTCCTTGAAGGAAGTGACCGATGAGGAATTGTTTGAGGATAGAGCTGATGAAGGAGAAATAGTATTGTCCATTTGTATACCCTGTGAGATAATGGTATACACTGAGACTGATTTAGCCCAAGTAGCTGAGAAGCTGTGGACAATGGCAACTAGTGCTCATGATGTAGGCCTTTTACAGGGAGCGACCCCAGTTCGAATAACACTGAAACCTTGCATGGTGCTACCCCGAGTGAGGCAGTACCGATTGTCCAAAGAAGTAGAGGAAGGGACAAGAGACATAATTTCCTCACTTTCACACCAAGGCATTATCGTTCCCTCTAGCTCACCTTGCAACACGGCAATCTACTCGATAAAAAAAGGCAAAGGGATTGAGTTGGAGAATGATACAGGATCTCCACCCCCTAAACAACATTGTACAGGCAAAAGTGTCAGTCATTCCTAACCGTGCAACCATTTTAAAAAGTATTCCAAAGCAGGCAACACATTTCACTTTGATCAATCTGAAAAACACCTTCTTTTCCATATCCCTATACCCAGACTCCCAGTATCTCACTGTGTTCACGCATTGGAGGAATGAGGTATGAACACAGGAGACTGCCTTAGGGATATTGTGAGTCCCCCAGTATATTTATCAGGGTACTACACACTGATTTAGGGAACATACATGTACCTAGCAACATCATCCAATAAGTAGATGACTTGTTGGTGTGCAGTGATGATGAACAACAGTGTAGAAGGGACTCAGTTATGCTCACTCAGTTGTTGACACATAAAGGGTAGAAAATGGACCTAGGGCAACTCATATCTGTTCATGGGAAGAAGTAATCCATGAGCGTACTGCATCAGTGCGCAACGCTACTCAGCCAAAAACTGTCAAAGAAATACAGAAATTCCTCTGTGTAATTATTGCAGAGCATGGATCCTTGACTACACTGCATACACCAAACCACTATTTCAAGGACTTAAAGAGGGACAACAGACAGACAATAAAATAACTTGGACTGATGGAATGCTTACTAGCTTTAACAAACTGAAAGAAGTTATTTCTACCGCCCCAGTGCTGGCAACCCCTGATTACACCCAAGAGTTCTATATGTTTTCTCATTCAGATGAGCAGATGATTAAGGCAGTACTCACTCCTCAAAACCGCACAATGGGCCACAAGCCATTGGCCTATTATAGTGGGGTGCTTGATTCAGTGATGCAGGGACAATTCCCTTGCAAACAAGCATTTGCCGCCACCGCCACATTTACAATTGAAAAATGTTCCACAATCACCATGGGATGTTCCGTCACATTGTATGTGGAGCATGCAGTATTTACCAACCTAGAATGATCTGAGTCCACATTAACCACACAGTGCGCATCTGCATATGAAGCGATTTTATCAAGCACCAATATCCACATTGTGCGGTGTAAGACAGTAAACCCTGCCACTTTTCTGATAGAACTCTGTACCGAAGAAGACATCGCTATGCATGACTGTGTGACCTTCCAAGGGGAAGAAGAGGACATCCCAAAGGCCAAAGACAGCCCACTTGAGGGGGTACTTTTCATTGATGGATCAGTGACCATTGACTAGGGGACAGGCTTAAGGTACTCTAGTGCAGTGGTAGTATGCCTAGTGGATGGGGAGTACAAAGTAATAGTACAAAAGAGATTACCCATGTATTATTCAGATCAGCTGCAGAACTTATCACACTCATTGAAGCACTTTTAGCATCCCAGGGGTATCATGTGACTATCTATTCCGATTCTGCCTATGTGACCACTCCATTGCATTCTGGCCATGCAAGGTGGAAAAGAAGGGGGTTTTGGACAGCCGACGGCTACCCTGTTTAACATGCAGTATTATTAGATACATTAATTGATGCTCTTTCTCATCCCTCCATGACGGTGGTGGTCAAGTGCACCGTCTACACAAATGATAGACAAAGTTTCACTCAGCAACACTGCGGCAGACACAGCAGCCAAACAGGTCGCGTATCTTCCAATGCCCAATATTTTCGAATATCCAGTGATATTATGGGGCAAGAACAGTTGGCTGCACCTTGCCACTCATTACCAATTGCACACATTATTGAATTACAGGTGCGTGCTCCACCGGAAGAGAAGGATTTGTGGCAGAGGAGAGGGTGTAAACAGTCCCCCACAGACTTATTTTGGTGGCAGGAAACAACAGGCAAAGCGGTTATGCCACACAACCTACTGCTGGTCGCTTTTGACCAGTTGCACCATCAGCTCACGTGTCAAAAAAAACATATTGCTGCAGATATACATGAGGACTGGTTTGTCCTCAATCTGCAAGAGGCACTGACCAAAATGGTAATCAATTGCACTTCATCCCAAATTTACAGTACTGTCCACACCGCAAGAACTATCCGAGGTACCCTACCCCACCCAATGTGGCCATTCTGTGAGCTGCATATTGATCATGCCGATATGGGAGAAAGGTGTAATGGATGTAGGTGCAAGGTTGTGAATTTGTGTCCCATCTCCCAATGGGTGGAGGCAGGTCCTTGTGCACATCCAGATGCTAAGTGTGCTGCCACATTTTTGGTGAGAGAGGTGTTTCCCCGCTGGGGAGTGTGTGATGTATTATGGTCTAACAATGGCACACACTTCTTGAATGAGCTGTTCAAGGAAATAGCATTACTGGGTATCAGGCATTGGATATGCACAATTTACCACCTCCAAGCCAAAAGGATTGCAGAACGGATCCACGGTCTGTTGAAAAGTAAGCTCCCAAAGTTGTCTACCATGTTAAAAAAGAACTGGGTGCACTGTTTGCCCCTGGTGTTGTTTAGCATGCGCACACAGCAAATGGACACACCCCTATCTCCCATCAGAAAAGCTCTAAATGCTCACATGGCTGCGTCCATTCTAGCGGATAAGTTCAGTGATTTTGTTTCAGCCTTAATTAGAGCAATAAAATGTATCTCTCAGCAGATAGCATTATTGTGGTTTGAAGATGTAACCAGTGCTGCATCTGATCCAGCGATCTCACCTCTCCTCCAGCTGTTCCAGGAGATAACATTTTTGTTAAAAACCTCATCCGCAGATGGAGTGAGCCTAGGTACAACGGCCCTTTCACTGTTGTCTATTCCACCCCACTTATGGTAAAGGTTTGAGAGCAGCGGTATTTCATACACCTTTCTTATGTTCGGAGGGCCCCCCATGCCTATGAAGAGATGCCAATAGAGGCATAGGAACTATGATGAAAACTGATATGTCAATCAAACAGGGAGGGGGGCTGTGGGGTATATATATATATATATATATATATATATATATATATATGGAATGAGCCGCGAAGCGCATAAACGCCTTTGCTACACTATGGGAGTATCATACTTTGATGGATTTGTAATTTTTGTCTGCCGTGTTTTTCCCTGAATTTTATTAATAAGGGAAGAAATGTTTTTTTGAAGGAATGTGTATCCGGATTTGTCACTACAACCGTTATGGAGAGAACTAAGAAATCAGCATTTCTAAAACATATATATATTGCTGCTATAAACAACGTGCACTGCCTTTTTTACTCTCTCCTGTATTCCGACTATTTTGGTTCTCTCTCCTTCCATGATGAAAATACAAATGCATAAATGTACATTTGGAGCTCGTTCACACCCTCAATCTCATGAGCATTCTACAGTAACCATTTTTCTTCTTCCTATATCTGTGAAATGCATTGTGTAGTTGGACTGTTTAGTTTATCGTTGTTTGGATTAGGAATATATTTGGGATGTAATTTTATATGGGGAAGGCATACAAAAGGGGACAGACGGGGGAATGCCAATATGTCAGCATTGCATTCCAACATTTCATCATTGAATGGGGGAACTGGGAAGAACAACAAAACTGCTATTAATATGAATGCCACCCATGAAGAAATGGAACATTTTACTAAACGTACCATGTCGCTATTATTCGCCAATAGGTTTTTTAGTGTAATTGCAAATGTAACTGCATTTAAACATTTTAAAAGACAAGTGAAGAGAAACAAATATGAGTATAGAGGATTAGGTTTCAAATGATAGAGGACATGCACCACCCAGCTCACGGTATGCGGACTGCGAAGCACCTTCCAGGCGCATAGCATACAACTTGTGATGATGGATCCAGATAAACAGCAGTGTGCCCCTAACCCCAGAAGCCCACAGTGTATACAAAGGCCATACATGAAGTTAGAAGGTGTCAAATTTGTGGCAAACAGATGGCAAGAGACTGCAATGAGATGCATGGCAGGAGACCTTGTGCAATTTGGAGAATAAGTTATCCATAGGGTGAATGATGTGTCCCAAGAGTAGTGGAGTAAGCATGTGGTAAAGCTCACGTGGATTGAAACGATGGAAAAGACAGTGAACGTCCAGAAGCAACAAGAATATGAATTGTGTTTCTATAACGAAGGAAGCGTTTTTCGTGAGGGCCAACAACAAATGCAACAAGACATTATACATCTCAGACCTCAAGAAAGGGACAGCGGCAGTGATGGACAATTAGGGGGTCTGTGGCCAGCAAGCATTTCTGCACCTCCAGCTACTATGAGGGGCACCTGCTCATTGACCTCACTGCAATCCGCTCTCCTTTTGGCACCAGTGTCAGATGTTTCTACCATGATCCCGCTGCCACTCCCCATATTCTGTATCCTGCCAGACAAGAAGACGAAAGAAGCATTGCACAGGAAGCAGAGGTCCATTTATTGGTCCCAAGACTCATTGCAGCTGCTCAAAGAAATACAAGACCAATACAGACTGTATAACAAAGAAGAACCTGTAGGAGATATTTTTGGGTTATAGCTAGTAGTTTGTGCTATTTTGTGCTATGGTGGTATTTTTATAGTGGTGAGACTAATTTCAGAATACTGCCTAATAATTATTTGACCAGGGTTACTAACAAACAAATACTGTACTTAATACACTCTGAATAAATGGCTCATGCTCTCCTGTGATGTTTTATTTACAATATCAAATTTATGCTCTTTGGGCTGTGTTTCCACAAATGTAAAGCATGCAAATGAAGTACAAAACATTCATTCAGCCTCTCTAAGTAAAACAATTTACTGCGCTAACTTTGCTTTGAAATATATCTTACTGCACGTTTATCTCTTTATGCATGTCAAATCAATGAAATTGAATGCAGAAGAAATACACTGTAACTAAATTACCTTTTTGAACTTGTTCTTTATCATAGACTAGAATTATGCAAGTTACACAGAATGACACGTGCACCCACGTTATAATTCTCAATGTAAGCAAAGGTTTTCCTGCAATGGCTTTCAATTCTCTATTTGTGATAATGTGGCAAGCTCTGCCAAGTCAACCTTGGCTTCGTAACAAAGGTTGGCAGGATAAAAATACTTTGAATAACAGAAAGACTTTGAGAGATATAAACACAGTTGTAAATGCACATTTAAATTGTATCTCTGATGCAGCGCCTAAAATGAACTGAATTATCTAATCTGTGCTACATGGTATCATTCCCTTCACCAGCACCTCAATTAACAGATAATCACCTAGGTTAAGCTGGCGATATTCCCCTACTCAGCTTGGCAGTGTTCCAGGGTCATTCACAGCTAAGGTCACCTGAGACGTTGCAGCCCTTCTAAAGATTGCCAACCCAGGAGAGAGACAGCCTCAATTTCAGCACTGCAGACCATTAGCCCAGCACCAGCCTTCTGCTCCTCTGTCAGTGAGGGCAAGAAAAGGAATGCCTCTCTATCTCTTCCTCAAAACCTCTTCATCAAACTCCTTGTCAGTCAAGAGCACGTCCCCTTGACCAGATCATCCACTAAAACATCACAGGATTTCCTCTGTGCCTTTCTGATTGTGCCAACTGAATTGCTGAAGAGAAAAAAATGATGCATCTTTCTTGCGCTTCCTGCTCCAATACAATGCCATAATTTGAGTATAACGGATCTTCACATTCCTCAGCTTACAACACAAACCCAGCCTGCATGTTTAAATCAATTTTCTTTCTCATTTTCAGAGCATCATGCACTTCGCTTAATCTGCATCCAGATTATTTCATGGACTAATTTGTATTTAAAGTTATTATGGGAATCTGTTACATGTTAAATGGGGTTGGGTTAATTAGTATATTAGATTCATGTTAGTGTTATTTTTTAGTGCAGCTCAGCCCATTAAAATAGCATCATGGAGCAAAGTGATCATTTTCTACAATGTGCTCTCTGCATTGGCATCTATTTAAATTCAGCCTCTTGAATACAGCAATGAGTCTCACAGCGTTGGCACTAGTTAAAGTTCAAACCCTTATTAAAATGTGAATGCTGAAATGCAGAGTCTAGATGTTGAAATGCGGAGCCTAGACTCTTCCTACAAGCCCTTCTTTTGCATCACTATTAGTCCCAGGAACGCAAGCAGCTGCCAACGTTAAGTGGCTTCAAATAGTTTGCTGGGAAGTTATACAGCTGGCAAAAGACACTGACCACAATAAAGGCTGAGATACAAACAATCAGGTTAATGGCATTGCAGAATCGTTATGTGTTGAATTTGCTTACAACACGGAAGGAGGAGTCTGTAAAAATAAAATTGGGCTTCATGTTGCACGTACATACCCCCAAACGACGATGCCAAAGGGTCTCTTACCGAAATAATAGAGGCTCTGCACACCCTCCACACCCACATGCAAACAGAGGCCGGAATCCAGAAAAGTGACTGGTTTGATGACCTTTTCTCATGGGCACCACCGTGGATAGGGCCATAGTGAAGATATTGTTACCAGTGTTGGTGGTCGTGTTGGCGATATTCTGCACATGCCAGATGGGACTTCAATGATGTGCCAAGGCAATGCCTAGCAGTGCGATGATGATGGTTTCAATTGGGGGACATAGGGCACCTCGCAGTACGAAATACAGCCAGGTACAAAAGATGACCCTACTGTACCCCACATGGTTAGATTAGAGCAACACCTTCACCCACTGCCACTATAACTACTCCCCCACCAGACCCGAGAACTATAACAAACATTGGGTTGACCTTCCAGCAGATGGGGGATGTATTTATCTCACGTGTACCCCAGAGGGGTATGCACAAACAGGAGAAAGTTTGCTATCTGTATGCAAAGCATGGGAGCCAAGGAAGAGAACATGGCGGTATGAGGAGGCGGAGTGATTGGGGAGGGAGAAAATGGAGGAGGAGGACAAACAAAGGCTTGCGTGTGGGAGTTCATTAATATAGGATTAATGAAAAGGGGGAATGTTCAGTAGCGAAGACAGTCGTCCCAGGCCCCCAAAAGGCTCCGGATGAGGTTGAGATATAGCAGTACATTGTCGGCGCCTGGGGAGGTATTAGGGGGGGAGGAAGGTCATCAATAGAAACTGGATTGGCAGAAGGTCAATATATGATTAGGCAGAGATCCCGATAGTAGTGAAACGCCGTTTCAGAAATCAGCGACCATTTTGAAATCGAGGACTCGTGTCTGGTGTGGTTGTAGAGGCGACGGGGTGGTCAGTAGAAGCTGGATTGGCAGATGGTCAATTTATGGTTAGGCAGAGATCGCAATAGTAGTGGAACACCATTTTAGAAATCGGCAGCCATTTTGAAATCGAGGCCTAACGCTGCGCTGCAGCAAGGGCATTAGGCCCAGGCCCAATACATAGAAACAAGTGTTTGCATGAAGGTTTGGGTCACAGCGTAGGCCTAAGCATAGAAAGTTAAAGCCCTGGAGATGTATAGTAGGGATGTCACGATATTGATTTTTTGACGGTATGATAACCTTCATTTGAAATGACGGTATACCGCGGTTATCGCAGTATAGCGCGCACATGTGTATAAGCATTGTCTTAAATATTATTTTGATAGGAAAAGTCATTTTCAACAAGACACCATACGCAAACAAGAAAACATCACCAAGAAGTTGTCTTAGTTCTTCTTACAAACATTTATTTTAGTTTTAACTCAACGGAGCAGGAGGTCCAATTTAACTTTGTAAACCAAAACAATCTTTTTAGAAGTTTAATTAAAGAAGATGGATGCCAAGACATGTATGACACTAGGGTCTCAAAGTAGGATAGCTGGAAGGTTTTAAAAATCAATCAACTGCAGGCATAGCTCTGGGCAATCACCCAGACCAAGCTATCGTTTTTCAATGTCTACCTGCCATCACAAAAGGAAGAACGCCCAATTTGCAAATTCAATATGTTTTGTTCCTTCTGAACAATGATGGTCAGAGAAGGGGTGCCCAGGGGTTATGCCAAAACTTTTGGTTTGCTGAAATATGTTTTAGCTACACTACCAAGGTAAAACTGTCAAAAAGATCATATATCTGCTTACTCAAAGTCTGAAAAGATTCAAGGTATTAGAACGCAAGTCTGAGTGAGCAGCAAACAAACCACTTTTGTTTTAGAAAAATAAAAAAAATCACAAATTATGATGCAGAAATACCAGCATGTTTACATGCTCTGTAGATAGTCTGCTCCTAAAAGGAGATAATATGTAGCCACTGCTACTGAATACACGTTCAGAAGCAACACTAGTTGCTGGGATGCACAGGTATTTTTGGGCTAGGTGTGACAGAATGGGTAATTCCTTTTGATGTTGTTTCCACCAAATGAGCGGAACCTCATTTCCCGGAAGGATTGGCAGAGCTTTGTAGTGTTCGACTTGAGCAATGATTGCTGCTTCTGGTTCAGAGTCTGCTGCCATAGAAGTGGACTGTTTCACACTTTCTGTGATTTCCCACAGTAAATCATGTAGGCCTTTTCTGGGATTAACATCAACTGTTTTTTTGCTTGCTACTACTGGAGTTGGTGATTGAACTCCAAGGCTTTGCAGCTGCTGCTCACTCTGTTGTTCTTCACTACCTTGGGGGGTCCCATTTCTTGTCATGGTGGCAGTGGTAAAATCTGATTCCTGATCCTCACCTTCTTCCAGGCTGTGTTTTTCTTGTAAAGCATTTTCTTTTATTGCTTCTGTTGTATCAGACACATTACTGAGGAAGTGTTCTTTGAACCTTGGATCCAGGAATGAACAGATGTCAAGCAACAATCGTGTTTCAGGTGCCTCGTATCTACTGCTCAGGTCTGCTGCAATAGTTTCTTTCATTTCTCTCGCTAGTGGACGATCAGTGGGAGCACAAACCAGAACATTATTCAATAAATTATTTAATATTGGTCTGAATGCTGATGCGGTGACACGTGTGCCACTAGCAAGGGAATCTGTGAACATGTGGACTGATCCAAGTACTAATGAAATGTCCTCAAGGTTCGTCATGTCATTTTGTTTTGGCATCAAATGCCAGAGATTTCTATCTGCCGCAAGAACTGCACACACCGCTTGCTGCTGCTCAATGAAGCGCTCTATCATGTCGTATGTTGAGCCCCACCTTGTGACTACATCGTGAATCAGGGAATGTTTAGGAATGTTGAGATCAGTTTGTTTTAAGGTTAGCTCTCGTCTTTTCTTCCAGCTGCGGCTGAATGACTCAACCAGCCGTCTGCAACTTTTCACTGCTGTGTCAACACGCTGAATTTTTAAACACTTTTGAATGCCTAAATTTAAATTGTGGCCAAAGCAGCTTAAGTGTGGTACTTTAAGTACCTGTTGAAATGCTTTCTTCATGTTTGAGGCGTTATCTGTGCCAATACATGTAAGTCTATTAATGTCTACCTGCCATTGTTGTAGCATGCCTTCAAATATTTCAGCTATGTGTTCTGCAGTATGGTCTTCGGGCACATACAGTGTCTCCAAGCAGTGAGACTGCATGACCCACTCTGATGAGATGTGGTGGAGTGTCAGGCTAATGTATGGCTCCCCTTTGCCACCATTGCTTGTCCAAAGATCTGTAGTTGCTGCAAACCACCTGGCTCTGCCAACAGCTTCCTGCATTTCATTTCTCAAAGCTGAATACAATTTTGGGATTTCTTTTCCAGGAAAAAAATGTTTGCGATGGAAGTTCGTATTTAGGATTCAGCTGGTTTACTAAATGCTTGAAACCTGGTCTTTCTACTATGTAATAGGGAACCATATCTTTTGCAATGAAGAAAGCAACAGCAGCATTCATTTGTTGTGCAGGTTTAGAGGTACGGTCATATTTCTTTTGCTTCTCAAACATTTTTTCCATTGTGTATTGAGTGAGGTTTTCTGGGGATTGGCGGCACCACTGAAAATGCAAATGCAAAAAAATTAACTCTAAAGTAAACTAAGGTAGGTAAGTTAAAATCATCTACATGTGGACAGCCCCACAGACCAGCGCCAAGGCAGCAGCACCTCACCAGTTCAAGCTGGGCCTGTGTGATGCAGTGCACTGCACCAGTGCGCAATGCACATGTTACGCTCCTAATCATGACGATTTTATTTGGTGATGAACGTTAAGTTTAAAACTAAAAATACCTTTGTACTGGATGATGCTTCTGTGGAGTCTGCTGTAGTAGTGAAAGTGGCAGGATGAGCAAGTCGTTTCCTTTTGATGGACGGCTGGGTTTCTAGAAAAAGGGCTGGATGATGCTCTCGAAGATGCGTAAACATATTAGATGTGTTTCCACCCTTAGCTGAAATTTTTTTGGCACAGGCACGGCAAATGGGAAAGCCATCTTCTTTTATTTCTCCTCTGATTTGAGCGTAGCCAAAGTAGTTCCACACTGCTGAAGTTCTACGTTTCATGGGAGGGTACAGCAGCATTTCCTCACATGATGGGCCGGCGGTGTCGGTAGTGTCATGGTGTTCATCTACCTCTTCCATCATTGTTGGATTTGGTTGTTTTCACTACTTCGCCTAATAGTTGCTCTAGCTGCACTTGTATACATTTGCCTCACTATTTGACCCTGAAATTGGAAATAAAATAGTCTTATTGACTTTTGATTCAGTCTGTGGCAGTGATCGTACAGTTACAGTACTATTCAACATCAACAAGTCACTAACTCTGATAGATTCAAGTTATTAGTCTAACTGTGAGATCAATCCCCTCTCCTTTTAAGTAGAACCGTACAAGTGCTTTTAGACTGACACACACCTCATGTGATGTCTGATGATGTGACCTTTACTTTACACGTCACAGACAGGAAATGGAATACATAAGGGTGAGACAAAGAAATACATACAGGTGGGTGGGCCCGGGCCGCCGATTGAAGGCTCTTAAATAATCTGTGGCTACTGGCTATAATATAACGAGCCCCACCCACCAGCTGTATTTCTTTTGTCTCCATTATAATGTAAAAAAGAAAAGTGGAGATCCTTTTTTTGTTCCATTATAATGTCTACTCTACTCCAACAGGTGCGTGCCTCTGAATGCCGTAGTGAGTCTAGTGACAAAGAAGGATTGGGAATTGGGATAGGCAAATGTGCACTTAGTGTTTCAGATCCCTGCTGGATATCCATCTTGTGTCTTGAATCAAGAGTCAAAAGAGATGGCCACCCAGCATGGATGTGAAACACTACATGCCCAATTACCCATGGCCTGCGAAATGCCATAGCTAAGAAGTGGGTGGAACAGATGATTGTTAAGCCAGCGACTGAGGTGATAATACAGGAGGAAACTGACAGCCGCAGGGATCAAGCAAAGTCTGCAAACACAGCTATAAGTCGACTCCCAGAATGCAAAATAATGTCGACCTGAAAAATCTATTTAAGCCCACTATACTTTCAGTGATTTGAAGACATGTAATAAAATAAGTTGTGTAATAACAAACAGATATGCAGATTCTTTGCAACAAACCTCCACTATTTGGTGCATGTATACGATCATACGAGGTTAGGTTTTTAATTATTAACATATGACCCGTGAGGTAACTCGCTCACAAAGATCTTTTGTAGGACAGACTCATTTGGATAGGTAGTGGCATAGTAGTGCTGCACCAAACTTACCTTCTAGCCACGATGTTAAATCATACCGGTTGGTAAGCCTGCAAGGGTCTTGGACCCTTGCAGATGTTAACACAGGGCAACAGGCCCAATCACAGAGTGTGGTTGGGGAACGAGGGGGGCAAATTGAAGGCAGGGGTGGAATGGACCAAAAGGGGCCCTGGAAATAATTTTAAAAGTGGCCCCATATTACACATTTACAACAGGCCCAACCCTTTTCCCATGAGAAAATGTGGAAATAAAATAGGTTATCACACAAAAGAGGCCCAGAGTGCAGAGGCCTACTGGAAAATCTCCAGTGTTCTCTATAGGCCAGTACACCCCTGATTGAAGGTACTGGGAAGGAGTTGGAGGTTGGAACAGGAGTGAGTCTGCAAGTGCTAGAAGCGCGTTTGCAACGACAACAAAAAACAAAATGTAGCCTACTTGTCCGGCATATAGTGGCAACACAATCAATAGGCCCACACAAGGCCCTTCTCCCGCTAGCAGTAGCCAGCTCATCTCTTCCTCTCTGCCCCACACATCTTACCTCAATTGTAACATGAGATGCGGAAGGCGCTCTGCTTTCCTACAGGCTCTCAGCCAATGCACTCTCCCCTCTGATGTACTACAAGAGGAAAATTAAATTCTTTCACCAAGGCTAGAAAAGAACAAATAGGCAGAATACATTTTAGACCTTGCCCAATGAGTGTGTCCTGGTCCTTAAAACCTTCCCCTCCCAAACATGTTCCCTTCCCTCACTGCAATCTTGACATGTGGAGGACCCTTTTTTAAAATACTGGCTGGGCCCATCACTATACAGTAACACACGCATATCAGATTTCATTTTTTTATTAGTGAATAGTACTGGTGTATGCATACATTACTGTAGCTGTAAATCAGTTCATAATATTGGAATTATATTTTAATCATCTAACAGAGGTAAAGTGCATACTTGCACCATTTAGTAATATACACGTGCATAATATATACCTACCAATTAATGATGCATGGGTGTTTGCATAACGCGGTTCATATGCAAGTGTATGTATGTCCGTTCAAATGATATAGTTGCAACTATTCACACCAGGGTGCATGTATATAGCAATCAAGAATATCTCCTAGATGAATTATAGGGTGTATGCAAATATCAATTAGTAAGATCAGGGGGTTACATACGAGGAGGTAAGTATATATTCTGTCCTTGTATCCAGAAGACTCGCCTGGTGCAAAGTCATGCAGGTTTGGTTCATGTTTTGCTGTGCACCAACCCCTCTGCACAGAACTGTCGTGCACTCATTCGTGTATCGCTGGATTATATGCGGGCGAGGGCATTTCATCGGAAAGCGCAAGGCCACCTGTTGAATAGCGCGCTCCCATTTACAACTGGCAGCTTCTCCGTTTTTGTGCAATTTACATTTTTAAAATGCAGAATATGTACATTTTCTAAGGAAAACAGTTCCTTCGTATTCAGTCCATAATAATGTGTGTGTGGTAGTGTGAGGGTTGCCTCCTTTAATTAACGAATGGACGCTCCGAGGGGCTAAATCAAGGATGTGCAGTAGAAGCAGGCTCACTACCACAAACCTACTCGAACAATCTTTCACATAGTGTCCCCCCATCCATGACTAAGAAAATAAAGGAAAGTCTGCTGTGTGCAAATCATTTCAACATTCAACGTCGACTGGCATATATATATACTGTAATATATACTGTATTTCGTCCAGAAGCGATGGCAACTGATAAGAAAAGATAATTGTTTAATTAGATAAGAGAGACCTACATGTTTCCGCCTGGCAGTGCGATTAGCAGAAAGCTAATTATGGGCGTTTTGTGATTAGAGGGATTATACATTAGATATTAATCTGACTCCGGATTGATCCATTCATAGTTTCATCTTTTCGGAAAACACTTAATTGGAAGGTTGCTTGCACCAGCAGGCGGAAGGTGCATTAATTAACCCCCATTTTGATCTGCTTGAGGTACAATGAAATACATTTCAAATGCGTTAGTTCAAATCAGCTGGTCATTGTTCTTTTGGTACTTCATCCAACTGCTAGGATCACAGTCAGAAAGAAGCAATATATTTGCAGTGAATTCTCACCCTAGGAGCAAATGTAACTTGCAATGTTAAACTGTACAACCTTTGTATGTGTGCAGGGGCCACAATTGAAGCACTCGTGTTTACACCGTATTGCATGGAGCAACAGTAAACACATGACGTGATGACACTCCTTTCCCCTATAATGCGTTTAAACTGCATTTAGTGACCCAAACACAATTTGAAGCAGAGAGAAGTCTCCACTATCAGATAGTAGGCCCCTAGAACTCCTGGTAGTGGTGTGGGCATAATGTGGCATGAAGGGCAAGGTGCGGGCGCCAGGGGCCAACTTGTTGCTCTTGCAATAGCTCCGCTTTGTTCAGAGCTGGTCCTGACAACTTATCATGACAGCGCACATTTCCCTGCTTGATGCACACAAACGGGTTCAATTGTTTAAAAATATAGAGCTTCAAATTTTATGCATAAAAAACGCAATGCCCGTGTCAAAAAATAGCTACAAGCATTTGACTCTCACACAGTCTCTTCATGTCTCCTCTCCATCTTGTAAGTAGTACACTTCATTGGGCAGGAAATTAAGTTGTCCCTTATTAGGAGTGAAATAATCAAGCACTCTTAGCTTTTAGGCTCATATCATACTACATTCTCGACATATTGGCCTTTATTTATAAACTGTACAAGAATGGAACATGATTTGCTAACAATGCCAACTCTTTTACAATACGTTTTCAGAGCTCTATTTCAGCACATTTGTATGAAACAAGAGTGTGATGCAGTAGTTGGGTGAAGTAAGTGGGCACTGCAGTCGTTTGTCTGCAATGCTGGCTTTCCGATTCCCACACTTAGCAGTGATTCTGGATGCAGAATGCTCATGTGCACCAGAAGAAAAAACTTCTAGCTATGTGTGTCTGTATGGAACGTGTATAGTACGATCCAAACCAGCACTCAATGGAGCATTGTGTAACAAAAGAAAATACAGAGAGAGAATGCTGGAAAGAGCTGGGGAGGGCAGCCAGGGCAAGTAAGACGGTTTGGCCCGTGGTTCCAGTTTCACATGTAGGATCTTTGTGGAAAGTTAACTGCATGCACATGATTGATTGGTTTGAGGTTTTATAGTGTGCAATCTGTAAAGGCACTACATAATTATGAATAATACGTATGGCAGGCAGTCCCCACCTACTGTGTACTTAGGTATTGTAATGCATTGGGCGTGACGCACGTATACAAATGCATTTCAGAACAACCTTAGCACGATGCATATTCCATATTTACCCACACCTACACATTCAAACGTGTGCGTTTTTACCTACACAAATGCCCTGCGCACGTGTCCATGAATGGCATGTATGCGTTGAGTTCTTCCCATGGGGGGTGGGTTGCAGAGGGTGTGAGATCTGAGTTGGAGAGTTTGGAGACTCTCAGCCCCCGAACGCCTGGCTGTGAGAGTGGAAGTGGCAGAAGCGAGCGAGGCGCGTGCTATCGGGATCTGGAGAGCTTTTAAAAGCACAGCGAGTGGGATTCAGTTTCGATTTCAATAAAGGATATATTGTGAATGTGAATGCTAAGTGGGTATTTGTAAACGACTGGAGAGCTTTTAAAAGCACAGGGAGTGAGTGGGATGCAGTTTCGATTCAATAAAGGATATATTGTGAATGTGAATGCTAAGTGGGTATTTGTAAACAAGTGCTTCCTTAATAGGTTACAAACACTTTTGTTTATAGGCGCGTTATAAATGCCATACCATATCATGCGCTCAGTAGCATTTCACCCTCATCTGCCAACAGGTAGATTATCGCGCACCATGCACATTCATTCAGGCTCACAATAACACAGAGAATAAAAACACATTTAATTTGCACTAACACGTGTTAAGGGCACATTCATCACTTGTGCCTAGATTTCAACAAAGGGGGAGAAGCAGGAAAGAAGGCCATGAGACGGGAGGGAAGAAAAAGAGGATAGAGGACCTGGTGTGGGGGCTGCTTACCTTCTTGGAACCTTTGAAATCCGGCACAGCACGAAGCTTTCGGAAGTGTGACAGCAGGGTTTATATGGAGCACAAACAGAGCCTCAACTGTCTCTGACAGTGACACGTGCATTGATTCCGGAATGTTCCAGCCCAGGAAAACTCCACCTCCTCCAGGCTCACTGGAGCCAGCCCAGCCCAGCCTGGGCCCGGGCCCAGGCAAACTCCACCTCCTCCAGGCTCACTGTTGCCAGCCCAGCCTGGGCAAACTCCACCTCCTCCACTCCCAGGCTTGCTGAAGCCAGCCCAGCCCAGCCTGGGCCCGGGCAAACTCCACCTCCTCCAGGCTCACTGTTGCCTGCCCAGCATGGGCAAACTTCACTTCCTCCACTCCCAGGCTTGATGAAGCCAGCCCAGCCGAGCCTGGGCCTGGGCAAACTCCACCTCCTCCAGGTTCACTGTGAACAACACAGCCAGCCCAGCCCTATATGCAATTTGCAATGCATCAGCCCAGCCGAGCCTGGGCCTGGGCAAACTCCACCTCCTCCAGGTTCACTGTGAACAACACAGCCAGCCCTGCCCTATATGCAATTTGCAATGCATTCATTGAAGTGCAGTACACTTGCAAAACAAAAACATCAGTTCAATCGGTTTACCGTTACAAACAAGGTAACGGTTATTTACACAAAATGAAATTGACAACGGTTTTTGTACCGGTATACCGTTACAACCCTAATGTATAGGCCACTCATTGTTTCATAAATGCAATATATGTACCCCAGAAGGAATGTGCCCTGCAAGGCCATGAGGGGGCCGAGAGCACACTGTGAACAGTTATCTCATGAGAAGGAGGGTGAGGCCATTCAATCGTCACCAGTCCAAATCCTAAGTTATGGTGGCCTGATACCCCCACCCGAGACCCCAGCATTCCAGAGTACTAGTCAGCCCCAAACCACCAGCAATAACACTGTTAGTGCACTAATTTTTCAGGATTATGACAGCAGTGAGGAGAGTTCACCCTACCTGGTGTGTCTGTGCTTTGTGCTCCGAGGTGCCAGGGGGGGGAAGTAACAAATATAAACCCGGGTCGGAAGATTTGGAAAGGCGCTGACGCGTCTGGAATCGAGCAAGGGTCTGCATAGTTTGGAGTTATCGTGATGGTGCAAGTAGCCTCTGCACCTATGTCTGCAGTACAAGGTGCACATTAGGCCTCAGATAGGGGATGTGATGATTTGTGTTGGTAATTGCCAATTAGTAGCTTCCCGACTGATGACGTACTGAGAAAAAACCCACATGGAAGAAGATGAATAGGAGAAGCTGGTACCAATGGCCTGGCACACCTTATGGAGCAGGCGAGGTATATATAGTGTCACACCAACCAGCTACTGGAAATTGTAATTTATGTGATGCACGCCACCTGTGACGACATGGCAATTGAAAACTCTGATGTCAGCTGTGAATTTCTCAGTGTGCTCCCCGTTAGCAGATTTCTTTGCAGGCATGCATTTTTCTTGTGTGCAATTATACCGTGTTCTCATTTCAAAAGGTGTGCTAGGTGTTTTTCCCAGCAGGTTGTATTTTTTCTAAGTGTGTGCATTGGAGGTCTGCCAGACAGGGTGATACTTGGGGGGGGGGGGGGGGATTTCAATTGTATTCTTAATGTGAGGGATTGAATTTCAAATTCCCCAGTAGGTTTGGATAGAAGTTCTAGGACACTAGCAAATATAGTGAAAGATCTACGGATGCTGGACACTTTCCAACTCCACAATCCACAGACATCAGGTTTTTACCTGGTCCAGTTTTATTTGCCCTACAAGATCCTGTATAGATTTTGTTTTTAATGAACCAACTATAAAAGTTGCTTCTTCAGACTTAAAACCCATCTTCTTTTCAGATCATTGCTTTTTGAAGGTCGATCTTATTTTACCTGTGAGCCCTTGTAGGGGGAAAGGTTTTTGGAAACTGAAGGTTAGGCTATTGGACAATGCTAACATCTGTCAAAGATTTAAACACATGTTACACTAATTGGAAATCCTTAAAGTGTCTCCATCCATCCAGGTGGGAAGGATCACTCCACCAATGAAAGTATGAGACAATGGGCCTCATTATGAGTTTGGTGGTATCTCTGCAGTAAATCCAATCAGATACCACCAACCGGATTTACCATTGCTGCCAATTGGTCTGGTTGAATGACCACCACATTACAAGTGGCAGTGTTAGTCCCCATTTATGGAGTCCAAAGGACTCTGTGGGGATTTCGGCAGAATTTCCACTGGCAGTAATTCAACCAAAATGCCTGTTTTCTGGCAGTAAGGTGGCGGAATTACCGCCAGCATTTTGCTGGAGGTTTTTACTCCACTTTACCTCCAACCCCATAGTTCAGCAGTGCAGAAATGCAGCGGAAAGGCAGTGGTAACTCATTTCTATATCATCTTTGTTTTTTGATGATCTCGAGGGTGGGTGTTCTTTCTGAATCCCTAAGGAGTGGCAATGCTGCCCTTTTGTACAAAAGGAAGGGGGATACAAAATAAAGAATTTGAGCCAATAAGCCTCCTAAATGTGGACCTTCAAATCCTTTCTAAGGCCTTAATTTTTCCAGCTAAAGTCTGTTTCTTCGGTGATGGTGTCTGATCAGACGTGTGGGGTTCCTGACAGGAAGATATCTGACAACCTCTCTTTAACTAGAGATGTATTTTCTGTTGTCAAGGGTCTCAACCATCACCTATGCCTTCAGAAACTAGACCAGGAGAAGGTGTGTGACAGGATAAGTCACAGGTATTTATTTGCAGTGTTACAGCGAAGGGGTTTTGGCCCAATGTTTTGTCACATTGTTAGCCTTCTACATACAGGCTGTTATAGTAAAATCTCTGTGAATGGCACATTGACAAGCCCTTTCCAGGTTTCTTCAGGGGTGTGCCAGGGGTGTCCCCTGTCACCCTTTTTGTTTGTTTTAGCTGCTGAGCCATTGCTGCAGCTGTTAAAACTGAAAAAATATGTTATAGGAATATCTGCCCAGGGCCACGTGAGTTTTGAGATTACATTTTCACTGTATATGGACGATGATGTGACTATTTTCGATAATCGATCTTTGAGGAAGGTCCTGTGGCTATGTAATCTCTTTTCTTTGGGCTCTTCATTGGGGGTGAACTTGAGGAAAAGTGAGTGTTTGAATGTAATTTGGGAGGAGACTATTCAGTATTGGGGCTTGAAGGTGGTTGATGAATGTATTAAGGTTTTGGGCTTTTTTGGTGGGTAGGGTGTTTGCTGAAAATTGCATACTGGAAGCTGAGATCACTCACTTTGTCTGGGGAAAGTGGCAAAGGCCCTACTGCATTCAAGCCTTTTGTATGTGGTGGTGGTTTGTCCCATTCCTCAGCATTGCTACATTCTGCTCCAGAGGTGGATTCTTCAGTTTATTTGGGGAAGTAGCATGAAAGGGTTGCTCGGCTTACGATGTGGAAACCATTACAGCTTGTTGGGAAACATGTACCTAATATGGTGCTGTGTTTGCAGTCCTCTTACGTGTGCAATGTGGTGCAGGGTAGAGCTTCCCCGGTTAAGGAAGAAAGGAAGTGGTCATTCTTAGCAGTTTTTTGGTTACGTTTTTCTGTTTGCAGAACATGGGGACTGGACATTTCTAAAAAATATTCCCATTCAGAATCCTTCCTTTATGTCTGCATTCATGTGCGGAAATATATTAGGCAATAAGAACAAGGACAGATCCCTTTGGATAATCGTTCCCCTCCCCTCATTTAAAATGTTGAAACAGGGGTAGAAGGGTTGTGCCAATTGCCTCCTTCTCAGATCAGGTGAGCACTGAAATTTAGAAAGCAACACCTGCAAGGGACCTGCTAAATATTAATTGCGACATTGCTTGGTCCACTGTTCATGGGGGGGCTGCCTTTCAGGCGGTTTCTTTTTCTAAGGGGGATGTCGAAGTACCGAAAAGAGTGTTCAACGGAGGAGGTAGTGGCACTTTTTTTTTTGTCCTGCAGTGTAGGCTGGCAGGCTCAGTGCTTGATGGATATGTGGTTGAAATGGCTTAAAGCCGATGTTATTCTTTCCAGCAGTGTTGTTGTATATGGACTGATTAGCTCTTGCAAACCGTCTAAAAAATATTCGGGGTTGGTGAATAGTTGAAAATATGCACTATGAAGAGCTAGTAACCTTTTGTTTAAACGGGTGGACATCTCTACACAGATTGTTTGACATTCACCAGATCCCTGGTTAGAGACTACTTGATGGAGATAATTGAACATGGTAAACAAAAAACATTACAGGGCTGGTGTTGAGTGGACCAGGTTTGACTTTATTCTTACGAGATGTTGGAATTTGTGTTGGGGTTTTTCTTTATGCACATGGCCAAAGTGCAATTGCCCAAGATGAAATGATTTTCTTAGTATGATGGATTGTATTCATTTTTGTTTTAAAAATACATTTTTACATAAAATCCTAAGACAGAATCTACTTCTGTTACTGCCTTCAGCTGGCCTGGAAAGCTTAGAAGACAAGGACAGTGTCCACTTGTTTGCGCCCCAAATCAGAGCATGCAAGAATAGATGCAAGTGCAGTATCTGCCTTTGTAGCAGCCCTTAATGAGCCACCCAGCTAGAGATGGAAGGATAGAGTCCTCCTGTCAAAGGCTCAAGGCAGGCAGACAAGCTGGCCAGCCTGCCGGGAAGGTCAAAGCCCATTGCTCATTGGGTTTTTGGAAGGCAGGCAGGTAGAGGGGTCAGGAACCCAATTCTACTCTCTACCAGCTCAGAGGATGGTCTCTCTAATTGTCGGGGAAAGAAGAGCAGGCAGCTAGGTGTGGAAAACATTGGAGCAAAGGATAATGGCCTAAAATAAAGTGAATTGAAAAAGGCCATGCTGGAAGAGCACAAGAGGTAACAGCCACCAATTATATAATTTGTTGGCCACCCAGGCCTCCTGATCACTGTTATGACAGAAGGATGAGCCTGGAATCATGCAAGATTATATTAGTCATGCACACAATTATATTTTCAAGGTTTTGTGTGTTTTTAAAAAATATTGAAAGATTGGCATTGCTGAAGAAATGCTGCGAACTATGTCTACTTAGAATTCAATACATCACAATACCAAAACATTCCACAATCATTGCCTTATTGTGCTGACAACATTTCGGGAATGGTGTGTATTTAGACAGGAAATGTCTTTATGTGAAAACACCAAGATAGGCCCAAAAGCTTGAGTGCATTTATCCCCCAAAATAATTTAGCAGGCTCAGAATGTTTGTGGAAAAGCAGCATACAGATACAGATACAGGAAAGTCTGGGTTATCTTCACCAGTGAAATGTATCTGGATTCCCAGTATATAAAGAAGAGCAAGTAATTTGTATTATGATTATGGCTTATGTAGAGAAAATGTATCTGCACTGTAAATGTGATTTTTATTCAAGGGCCATCATCACCATCTGTTAGAATGTTGTAAATTATGACACCTATTGCATCAACAAGCTCAGGAAATCTAAATAACATTTGCATGCCATAGAAAACTGCATACAAGTTCAATGACTGTATTTGCAGATGCTAAAATAATATGAAGAACCATACAGGAACTAATATAAAGGTTCCATTTCATAATACCATACATATATTTCACTTGGAGTCCTTGCATTTGAGATTCAAAGGGGCATGCCTTAGTCTGCTGGTTGAAAGGGGTAGTTTTGAAACTGCTCAAAAGGGGAACACGGATCCCTTTGCAGATACAAGCCCAGGAATTCATAATAACACAACATTAACCCTATTTCACGTTGGAAGGGCAGAGTTAGTCATTTTTTCATGCCTGTTATATTTGTAGGACCTTTGACTCTGTTTGTCGAGATGCGTAGTCCTGTTTCTAATTTTGAGGCATGCACTATTAGTCGGCTTCCTTAAATAAGTTGTATGCCGCGTTTTACCTAGCTCGTGTTGTGAACTACGAGCAGTGGATTCTGCCACGGTTAGTGAACGGGCAAGCTGAAATATTAGTCGCTTGTTGAAAATGAAGTAGATGTTTAGACATTCCATTTCGATCAGAGTATCCGAGTTCCATACATGTTTTTTAAGTCTGATTAATGTGGCCCTGTGAACAACGGATGTAAATATTGGATGCCTTTCTGAGAGTTCCGCCTGGTGGAATAGGATCCAGTCAAGAAAAACAGTCTAACATACATATTTGTGACGTTTAGGAGTGCGCTATTTGGCCTGAGGTTGTAAGATCTACTGCATTTCCTTTTTCTATAGATGTTTCCTTATCGGAATGCAAACAGTAGCCAGTTGTGACTCATTTTCCTGTTGGAACCAAGATGACGGCCGGAATTGTTTCAGCTCGGGCTCTCTATTCTTGATTTACTTTTGAGGCAAGAAGGTATGTGCAATGAATGTTCTTCACCGTACGTGTGTATGGGAGGATGGTTTTTGTTCCATCCATAATTAAAGGCCTGTTTGAATGTGTATTTTGTTTTGTTTGTTTTTCATACAGTATATCCATCTTGTACGCAGTAAAGGGAGTTTTTTCTACCCATTTACGATCCAAATTGAAGGGATTGTCGATTTCCACTTTTGGAATACTAAAACTTGTGCAACACAAGGTAAATAATAGCTAGATTGTATTAGCTACAGAGTCATTTTAGGGACTTATTTAGAAGCATCTTTTAAGTGATGAAAATGTTCTTGTGATGTTATATTGACCTGATTTGGTTTTGTTTGGGGGGTTAAACTCCAATAGTGGGAATGTTTTGTTGCCTATAATAATTTTTGTTGTATTAATAGTATGAATGTTTTTTATAGATTTTCTATCAAAATTCACTCTGACCAGGATCAACATGGACTCTTACGTTTTGGAGTGAGAGAATACATTACCCCTGATGAATGTCCGACATCTATAAGTCATTAGACAGAAACATGTTGGGTCTTTTGTTTGATTTGCAAAAAATTCATCTGTGTTCAATTTCTTATGTAATAATTGTTGTGTTTTTTTGTTAATTGGTTAGTCCTATATGTAATTTGTTTTTTGAATTCTACATTTGTATGTTTTTCGTATTTGGTCCAGTTTTACCTGGTTTTAAGGTGTGTATGAATTATGTTTAGACTTTTTTAGCATTATATGTTTATAAGAATAATAAAAATGAATTTTTGTTACTTATTTTCCTATAAAATTGGTGTTTTTGGTTTGGCAACATCTTGTTTATTCCACTGGTCTGTGCTATTTAGTTGAATGTTTAATTAATTCTGTTATCTTTATACATTCAAAGATATTTATCCTGGCGACCCTAGACAGTAGTGAATAGTAGGTTTGGCAATAGACCTGTGTAAGGGGTTGTTTGTTCCTAATACACAACATTTTTTACATAGTTGGTCTGCAAGTTTCCCCATCTATCTTGAACACAAAATGAGTTTCTTCTAAACATCAACGTACTTTGTAATGAGAAACACAATTTAAGACCATTGGTCAAAGTGGGCAGAGGCAGTTGGAAGCGGTGCTCCTCTACTTTTCAAATTAAGTTTTACTGTTCCTATACTTTTATTTTAAAAGAAAACCATTTCCATCTTGGAATGGCTTTGTTTTAAAATGAAACTTTAGGAAGAAGTTGAAACATGTACATCAGTGCAGTGCACTGAAAGTTCCCTTAAACAGCAGGTGCATTTGTTTAGGGATTTATATTGCACGTTGGAAAGGAGTGTGGCGATTGGGTTTGTAGGCAGCGGGATGATAGGCCAGCTGGGAACATAGTTCCACTACTTCTTTTCACACACCTCAACCACTGTTTAAGACTGAACACATTTTGGTGACACTTTAATGTGCAATTTCCTTTGTAAAATGAAGTACTATTTAAATTAAAATTAGTGGCTTCAACCGGTGTAGAGTACTTTGGGTCATGGTATTGTTGCAAAATACCATTGCCAAGGGTGACAACATGCATTAATGTAGCCATTAAGTGTTTGCACAACAAAATGCATGCGGAGGGAATTCATTTAATTTAATTGGAATTATGCGAAGCGTAAACCCCTGTAATCCCTTATCCTTCCATGCACAAACATACCCAAGTACCCAAGTATAATACAGAAGGATTGTTTTTTTGTAATCTTTACTATGTACATTTTACCGGTGTATAATATATCTCCATCCTGAAAATATCATACAGGCTGAAACCTGTACACAGCTGCATTAAGGTTGTGCAGCATACATAGATTGAAAGTTGCACATGCAGGTAGCTTGAAAAAAGTCCACACAGAGGTCAGTTTAAAGCTTTAAAGCCATTGACTTAGCTTTATTCAAAGTCACACGCACACACACTGACACCCAGTAGCCATTACAGGACGCTCACACACAAATACAACGGGGGGAGGGAAGAGAAAGAGCGAGAGAGTCCTGTTGTATGGGGTATCAATGCAGTAACATAGGAGGCATTTCACCCAACAGAACAACTTATACTGTATTGTGCAACTTATTCTCCTGTGGGCACTGTAAACTGCTTCAGCAGTCCAGAGGTTTCAACATTTTGCCAATTTTGTGGGATTTATCATTACCAAACCTACCTTAAACCCCTCATGGAAGGCATTGAGGAGGTGCAGATTACAACATTCCACAGAACTGCTTGACCAAATTGCAACATCATCTTTCTTCAAGATATGATATCATCTAGTTTCAGACTCTACTTCTCAATTCTTCCATTTTGCTTAATACTGCTGCTGTTAAACATCTCTGCCACTGCTAGCATGCCTCTCTACAGCCTGGCCTACCTGTCTGAGGATCCTGCACTCACCAAGAACCTCCAATTGACACAATTATTTGTATAAAATGTTTCCATATGTTAACATGGCTGCTAAAGAAAGAGAAATTGCTTAAGGAATTCCTCTGCAATACAAGAGTGGAACAAAAATGTCATGTTTTTAAGAAAGCTTTTGCTTCTGAGCTAGTGTTGCTTCATCCATATCTTGACTATTGATTATTGTTCTTCTGCTTTTCTTTTTAGATACAGAATAATGATAAGGTCTGCCCCATTTGTTCCAAAGTATGCACTCTCAGCAATGACCAGCACAGTTTTTCAGACCTTAAGAAAGATCATGACATACTACTGTTGCAGATATTATTGTCAAACTACCTATTTATGAAGGCTTTTATTTATTGTTATGATTGTTCTGGATACTTTGTCTAAGATGACATATTGTATTGATTTGAAGAGTTGTACTTTTGAGCAGACTTAAGTGTCTTTTGTTAAGATATTTTATCTTATTAGTCTTTTAAAATTACATCAGGGAGAGCATCCTAATATATTTTGAAGTTTGGGGAGCTAGTTGAATAGTCTTGGGCATTGGAAATGTCCTTCTCAGACAAATGGTCAAAAAGAGAGGGTTAATCAGATTTCCATGGCAGGCTTGTACTGCTTTGTTATGGCCATCTTTTTAACTAGATGCCTTTATTCAAATTGCAGAGTTCGCTTATACCTTCTGTGATGCAAGTACATCATTTTTTTCTTTTTATATGGCATGCTTCTAAACGAGTTTCAGAAGGGGATCCTCTGCATCATTCGATTCCTTCTTATCATAATGACAGACTCTTGTTTTGGTTGCCAAATTCTTATTTGCAGAAAAGGAAGCTATGAACAATAGTGCTGATAGGTTAAGAAATCCAGTTGCTAAACATTCTGTGGACAAGTTGTGTTTTCCATTGGAAATCCAACCTGTGTTTCTTTGCCAGTTAAGAAGACTACTCACTTTGTTAACCCACATGGTGGGGTATATGATTAATCTCTTCACTCTTTGATTAACTGATGGGTTCATCCAGTTTTTAATGTGTGAAGTCAAACTAGTGCATTTGGACTCATTTCTTTGCGTCCATGCTCCGCTTTTGTGACTGTTGGTAGATCTGAGATATTTGAGGTTTTTAAGATCTGTAATGCTCAATTTTGCCAGAAAGGTTTAATGTACTTGGTTAATTGTAAATGTTATCTGGCTAGCGATAGTTTTTTAAACCTGCTCCTTATATTAATTTTCCTCATTCAGTTTGTCATTTTCTATCACATTCTCCCTGTGAACCAAGGACTCCAAAAGGGGCTAAGTCGATATATACTGCCATGACTTGGCTCTGGGGCCATCAGTGAGTCCAGGTGGGAATTGGTAGATGCAACATTGTGGGGTATCAGATCCAGCTATCTACTTGTAGGTGCCATAGGCAGTGTGATGTTTAGGTTAGAGGTTCATGACAATGCACCCCAGTGTATTCAGACTAGCAAAGCCCTGTGGCATCAGACCTCCACTCCCTTAGGGCTTTCTCATGTTTGTGTGTGTAGAAAGAAGACTTGAGTTTTGATAAACTAAAGAATCCTCTGATTTTTCAGATTCTTAAGGATTACTAATTATCAGTTACATATTTACAATTACCTGCTCCCTTATGGCTTTTAGTTTATCACAACATGCTCCCTAAATTGGGTGGTGCTTTGCATAAAAGTAGCTGGTGATAGGACGTGGGTAAATTGCAACTCTTCTGCTTCCTTCCATCAGCCTGCATCATGTCTAAGAACCCTTAATTGTGCATCAATACTTGCTGAACACGGAACTGATACAAAGATTCTCAGGGCATTTGGCTTGTTCTCATTGTTGAGCATTGGGTCCAAGGAGTCACTCTTTCCCTTAGTCTTTGCTGTGAGCTGTAAAGTTGGTTACTGGAAGTAGTCAACATTTTCTTCAGTGAACGACAAGAGGGGAAGAAACATGGTCTGGCTTCTAGCATACCACTGAATGAATTGTCAAATTAAGGCAGTGTTTTCTTTAGCCATTTAAGATTTTCTAGGGACTTTGGTTTTAATAAATGTATTATTTGTAGTTTATTGATAATTTGGTTGTTCCTTATGTTGCAGTTTCTTTATTTTGGGTACTGGTTTAATACTGAGAGACTCACCCCACAACATCTCCAGAGAGCAGTCCCTTGCCTTCTCACCTACAGTACTCTAAAAAGACAGTACTGGAAACATAACATACTCTTTACAACTTTCCTTCTTACCGTTCCCTAATATTTCTTCACTAAATGTAGAAAATGCAGTGTACATAAAAGGACGAGAACTAACTTGGCATTCATGTCTCTATGCCAGCCTTATTCAAAGCTGCTTGAAGGCTGCAAGACCAAGCCTCGGGTTTATAAGAAATCTCATAGCCGCATCTTTTAAATGGTCGATATACCATATTTTTAGTGGCTAAATTCACAATTCTGGTCTTCAGTGATAACACTAACTTCCTCTTCAAGATCAGGCACTCCCTTGCTGCACCTCTCAGCTACAGCAAACAACGATTATTTTCCAACTTCAACTTAATTTCAGTAAGACAAAAAAGTATTAGATGTATGTGGTTCACCCCACTGTTAAGTTATTGATAGCCAACAATTAATACTTGATCTATTGCTAGAGCATGGCATTTACCAGAGCTGGCATCTCAATGCCATTGTAAGTAAGGACAGGGCTACATTCAGACATGTGGGCTCTCTGGGGAAAAGCTGCCACTGGGTTGCTCTTCTGACCACTAGCAGACTCACATCCCATTCCAGGTCACCACCAGGCAAAGAACCCTAAAATGGATCAGCTTAACATGGGAAAAATTAACTTTGGAATGAGAAGTCCAAAAGAGAAATATCCTATACGTCAAAACTGTGTATGTACTGAACACATTTTAAAGCCTAAAACCCTGGCAGTGTAAAAATGTTGTTTAGTGCACAATGCAGAAGGCTTCATGCTCTACTAGATTTTCAATGGGGAGCCTGTGGAAGAACTGCAGCACCAGCAGTCTAAGTTGACTGAGGAAATGTAATTTCAATAGCCCTCTTAAAGTAGTATTTTGGATACACGGCTGCATGCCTTGCATTGAAACAGTAATTCACAATGATCACTTGGCCTCGGGAAGTAAAGAAGTTCAATTCATGCCATAATCAGTGAAAACAAGGCTGCGCGACTGCCATAATATGTGGCAGTAATGACAATTTGGAATCGATCTTGACTCCTACCTTTTTTTACCAAGGAAGAGGTGATGACCCACAAGCCCATCAAAAGGACTCCCTGCATGAATCCTGTACTATTGCCACGGTTTGCCATGTTTCTGCACGTGATCAATTGCAACAAGACAGGTCTTGAATTGATCAGACTGACTGCCACAAACAGAGGCAAAGCAACTGATTAGTTTGCAGATGGGCCTTTAATCACCTTAACCCAAACAGGCCCACCACTTAAGTGAGTACACAGTTGTACATAAAGCAAGTTTATGTACAATCCTGCAGGGAGCAATTAGATGGTGTTGCAGGACCAGACTAATGCAAGTCTCAACAAACCACGTCATTTCACATCTTTTATGCAGTTTTGCAACAGTTAAAACACTCCTAAATATTTTATTGCAATCGACCGCCCAAACATGATTGGAAAAAATCTCTCTTCAAAGAAATCCCAACTTTTCCCAATGCCTACATTTTCATTGGCCAATTTTATCTTAATATTCATAACACACCTCTTCTTAAGATTCATCCGTAGTAGGCCATGACGTCAGTACATGGTTAAACCTTGGGATTGAAACATAATTAATTATAGCAATAACTGGCCTAAACTGTTTAAACCCTAACTTTTGATTTGCACATGGCTCGCATGAATACTCCCCGTGATATGAGGAAGGCTGGGTGAATGATTTCTCTTTGATTTAGTGATGCAATCTCATTCTCCAGATCAGCATTCCATTGAAACTTTCCAATCTACAAAACTCCCACTTCATTGCACAATTGAAACTCCTGAATAGACTTAGGCACTGGCTTACCACATGTTTTACTACTGGCCATGCTCGTCAGGGAGCATAGTCCTCATTCAGGCATTCAGGCTAGACTGAGAGCATTAAATCAATCAGCAGGTCAAAGGTGGGTGTTAGCCTGGCACATATGGCATTTACACCATTCACTTCCATAGACTCCTATGTTGTTAAACAGTATTTTCATACACTTAACATGTCCACCGCAAAACCCATTTGCAAGTAGCGGCACTGTTCTATTCATAATTGCAGAGGGAGCTACTTAAGCCCCATCTCCACTGGAACGCGTGCTTCGTGTCTGCTCTGCTGACAGCAGCTAACGCTGCCAGCGTTTCTCCTCACAGAACCTGTCAAAGAAAAGAGATATTAGAGACATTAGTTTTACGAAAAGTTACCACAGTTCTTAGAATAGACTTACCTGACAGAAGTTATCGCCGACGCGGTTATCTTCAGTAAGAACTTTTATTTGCTCGCATCCACTGCATCTTCCGTCAGATGTTTCACTCACAGCCACAGCATCATCAGTCAGCAGTTCTTCGCTCACAGCCACAGCATCTTCAGTCAGAGGTTTCTTCTGGAGCCACCGCATCTTCCAAAGGTTTTTTCCTCAGCTTTCCGAAAACCTGCAGACAACACTAGAAGGTATTTAAATTAAAAAAACAAACTTAACAGTTTAACAGAGAAGAAGTTTTAGAAGCGTTTACGTGCCTGAATGTTCTTCAAGTTTTCACCTCACAGTTGTTAACGCGCTTCACCTTGAAGGCTGCAGTTACTCCGTATTGGCGAACTTACGTTTTTTTAAAACATTTTCTCATCCTGAGTAACTCCGCAGCCATCCAAAGTCCTAATTCTTCCCGAATTCCTAGAATCTGCAAAAAAGTGAAAGACAAAAGTCATTAGAAAGAGAGATCTCTCCAATGTAGGAATCAATTCAAGCCCTTAAGGATTTCAGTATTTTTACCTGTTTACTTACCCAAAGACTCATTCTCCAAAGGATAGACATTTTCAAAGCAAAGAAGCTAAAGAGTTCATCTGCAACCCAAGTTACTATTTTTTCTCCATCTCAACACGCCCCTGTAGAAAAGCAGGATCAAGAGCTCCACAATAATACACACAGGTGAGAAGGGAATTCAGCCATAAGGTTAGAAGGGAGTGAATTAAGAGAATGCACATCTCATGCAGTATTATCTCAGTTAATAGAGGTTATAGCATTTCTATTGTTGTCATGTGCTTGTTCAAAACACGAAAAGATTCCTAAAGGCTCCAAGGTATCAGGTCCACAGGCTGGGAAGGTATTATGCTCCCGAGGAGTCCAGGTAAGCATTACACTACTAACCAAAGTACATAACAAAACTCTTTCTGTGAGATCTACCATCTACCATACTTTTCAGAGGAAAACATCTCATGGCTATTTTCTACAGCTGTACTGACCACAAAGGTTATGAAGTTACTTATTCACTTATCCCCTGGCTCCTAAAACCTCACAGAACCAGTTTCAAAGTTCACTTTGCAAAACAGCCCTCGATTACTGTGTTTCTGATTAATTTGTGAGATTCATGAATTCCCCATGTATTTGTTTTATTGTACATGTATGTTTTTACATTTGATAGGATTAACATTTTATCTTTCTGCACGCATGCAAGCTAATATGTATCATTGTCTACACCAACAGGAACACTAAAGTAACTGTGAGGAAGGCATGGCAAGTAGCAGACACAGACACAATCGATACAAGTTTGGAAAAACTTTATTCAAAGTTTTAGTTGAGTTGGTCGAATTCCTAACTAGCCCTAACTCTAAAATGGGAGTAGTCACAACCATTAAATAATAACAAACAAGTCCAAGTCAGTCTGGTCAAAATAAAAAGGCCTATACTAAGAAAACCTAACCTTGCCCTCCTTCTCAAGATAACAAATGTGTTACTGGAATACAAAAAAGGAAAATAGTATGTTAATAAGATATGTCAGAATGGCTTTGTCAGTAACTCCCTTCTCCAGGTTCAACCCCACGGGGTCTACAGAGTCTCGTAATAAACAAAGGATAGGTGGATGGCACAGTTCGATCAGTCTTGCACACTTTGGCTTACTGGTGCAGTTCAACAGTTCAATCCTAGGCTTTCAATCTCTAGTGGTTCAATCACTTCCTTAGGCTTGATGCGCCTTGTCATCACTACTCAGTTCATATACTCTTAATTTCTCACAGTTCTGCACAGGCTTCCCTTTGCCGGGCTCGAGCCTGTCTTGTTCTTCGTGAGGGTTCTCTTCCCCACATTTTATCTTAGAGCTCTTTCACTGTCGAAGATTTTTGAAACTGAAAGGAATTTACATAGACCTCTGCATGACCCCTTCAATCCCTCTTCCAATATTTATGCAATTCACAATCCCAACTCATCTTGTGACATCAATACTTCTTGATACTCATAATTCTAGCTCTCTTTAGTCTGCCTCAATGGCCTATTCAAACGTCCATGTGTAACACCATACCCCTCCGTATTCCTTTCCCCACGATGCCTCTTTGCACTTGTAGGTCTTACTTTCTTTTGTCTTTTCCAAAGTTCATATTCAACACCAATACCTCTTTGTATTTCTTTCCCACCAATACCTCTTGGTACTTAAAGGCATATTTCATAATTCAAATATTCACTTGCAGCACCAATGCCTCTTGGTACTTGTGGTTCATATTCTCTTTCACTTGCCTTCTTGGCCTATTCCAAAATTCTTTACACTTTACTTATGCCATCTTGGCATGTTTTACTTTTCCCCTTTTGGTGTGTTTTACATTTCATATATTTTGTTTTCCTCTTATTTAACTTTGTTTCCTTTGATCTCCGCTTGTAACATCTTTCAAAAGTTCATAACATTTCACAGAGACTTTCGAATGTGCAAGTTCCTCTCGCAGGACCACTTTGCTACTCTGCATCCTCTTCTTTTAACAATTGCTTTCTTCTTTCATGTTTTATCGGCACACGCGCAACCTTCACCTTTCAAATCACAGTCACTTTCCCTTTAACATCAACCAGACTTTTGTTGTGCTTGATAACTCAACGGTTGAGTTAAATGAATGTCTTTCATATTTCTCAATTCAAGGCAGTTACCAATGCCTCCTCTGCTCCTTCCCAACTACATCATTCACCCGGAAGGTTTCTTTCTGCCGCTCGCTCGGCTCTGCCTTTCAAACATTCACGGCTTCCCGAAAGCTTGGAAACCTTGCCTGGCTTTCTCTCGATCCTCTCCATTGCTGATCAGCCCGTTGGCTTACCACAACCTTGTTCACCTGAGCTTTGAAAGAGCTGTTCCTCCTCGTACCCAGCCTTGCTCAAAGTGTGTTGGTGTGCGCCATCTTTTATTATCACAGGGAGCCTTAATAAGTGGCAGGTGTACATTATTAAAGATACGTGCCTGACTCTGCCTGGACTCATTACAGGGACAGGATCAATGCAAGTCAAGGGAGGTAATCCTTCTGTCCTCATTCCTCATCCAGATCTTTTCACACACCTCTTTACACTGAAACAAATGGTGAATCCTTAGGGTGTACTTAACTTCTATGCCTGCTCCTGTGCAGGTGGAGGGATGCCAGTGTCCCTTTGAGGGTCACTGAGGTGGATCCAACTCGTGTTGCCCTCCAACTTCATGGCAGTCTGAGTCACATATGTGCGGCCCATGGAAACACCACACGTTCCAATGACGCACGAAGGTTGCGGATGTAGATGCAGTCACCGGGGAGAAGCTGTGTCTTGTGCTGATCATCTATAGTCTCACTGTTTTCTCCTGTTGTCTGTTGGTGAGAAGAAGCAGCCAGTGAAAATATAATCTTAACATCGCTCCTAGGACTGCTGTTGTCTTGTGTGCATCTGTTGTCATACGTGTAGGTGAGAGAAGTGTATGTAGCCTAGGCCCAGTTACAATTTTGTGAGAGCTCAAGTGGTGGTCCCTCCCTGGATGATTAAGTAAAATAAAACAGTGCTAGTTAGAGGCATATATAGCAGGATTTATTTAACTCTGCACATATTATAGCTAAACAGGCCTTAAGGACCACATTGAGCCTCTCCATGACCTTGTTGTCCTGCGAGTGGTACACCAAGCACAACCTAGGCTTTATTCCTAGCCGTGAAGTGATTTGCGCGAACACGGCATTAAAGAAGTGGGTTCCGTTGTCAGATATTATGACCTTGCAAATTCCCCATCTTGGAAATATCTCTCAGAAATCTCACTGCCAATTTAGTATCAGGATGTACGCAGGGACCAATCTCAAGCCCCAGGAGAATGGACAAGCTACGACAATTAGAAATCTGAAGTTACTGCACCTCGTTATCATGTCCACAAAATCAATGTGGAGCTCCTTGAATGGACCAGAGAGCATTGGCAAGCTCCCCCACCCCCTCACTAACCTCATGGTACAATTCCCTATGAATCTACTTACCTGTTCTTGTAAGTTAGGGATAAATCAGTCCTCGTGGAGCTCTGCTGCGATTTGTCGTCGAGAAGTATGTTACGGGTAATTTAGTTGCTCTAGAGCCAAAAGAAGCAGCTCTACAGGCATTACTACCTTCCCCTTCACCTCCTGTCTCCAAAGCAAATCTGTGGGTGAGCGAACATATCCTCTCTTTTTCCAGAGCTAGTGTTCTTCTCTAGGGGCTTTCCCTTGCATTTCTATTATCTGAAGCAGCAGGACTGCGCTGTACGGGGCTAGTAACTGTACCTGTTGCGACAGTTTCCATTTTCTGGGAATCTGTGAGAGGAAAATACACCCCTTCCCTTGCCATCTTGTCTGTGGCATCATTTCCGAGAGCTCTTGAATTAGTAAGGTTAGTATAGGCAGCGCACATTATTAGACCTATCCCTACTGGCAAGGTTAACGCTTCAATTAGCTGGAACAGCAGCGCAGCATGCTGGACAGGGGACACATCAGACCTCCTAAACCCTCTTCTCTGCCATCTTGATAACCCAGAATGGACGGTGGAGGTGACATAATAAATAGGGACTGCCTTCCTCGTACTCATTTCTAGAACCTCTATAAGTGCCACCAGTTCTGCTGCTTGTGCAGAGTAATGAGAGGCAATGATCTCTTCAGTCTGACCAGGTAGTCCCCATCCACAAGACCCACAACCATTGCACCCATATGCCTCTCATCCATCTCCTGGTTGATGATCGAAGACCCATCAACAAAAATCACATCAACCCTCTCCAGGACATTCCCTTTCACATCCACTCTCTTCCTCTTCTCCCTCATATATGGTACAATCATGAACAATAGCCTCAGGCTGAACTGGCTCTGCTACAAACGTTGTGGGATTTACTAGGTGACATTGCACAGGATGAATTGATGCATTTGACAAAATGACCACATATCCTGACACACAGTCATTAACGTGGAAGTAGACTTTTCTAGAATTGCGAAGACCGTATGCTCCATGTACAATGCCACCGGGTAACCCATAGTAATGCTCGAAGACCTTCGAATCGTGAAAAGCCTCTGCCAGCTAGAGCTTGCTCAGAAGAGCACTGTCCCTGCATCACTGGGTCTAGGAGTCGGTTGTAATACGCTAAAGATTTGTGGCTTAGCAATGTTTGCTGGGTCAGGACTGCGGTCATCACCTGCCCATTTGAATGTGAAAACAAAAAGAATGGCTTCTTGTAATTCTGGGTCGCCAAGACCGCAGCATTGCTGATCACAGCCTTGAGTTCCCGAAAGCAAGTCCCCATTCCCTCAGACCACTCTATCTGACTTTTCACCTTAGTCCCTGCAGTAAGGGCCTCACATAACTAGAGTAATCGAAAAAAACTGTGGTGGCTCTCTCGGGCAATAACTTTGTGGAGCGTTATGGCATCTCCTCAACACTGCTCCTCTGAAGTGCTGCAGACTAAGATTGCCCACGTTATGAATTACGGTACTGGACATATGCAAATTCCCCAAATCCGTTCTGAACTACCCTTTTAAAAACACTCTGAGATTCGTAGTACCCATGGGGCAACCTCGTGTGTTCTCTAACCACGATACATAAACACTTTGAGGTACTGAGAATTAGGGTTATAGGGAAAAGAAAAATATTTTTTTATAATCAATTACCGTGAATTGGGTCGAACCAGTAGGGATGTTACAGAGAATGGTGGCAGGAGTCCGTACCACTGAAAATTTTACCTCAACAATATTATTGAGGGGGTGCAAATCCTGGACCATCCTCCAACTGACCCCTTTGCTTTCTTCACAGGGTAGATAGCCATATTGCATGGGAACACAGAAGATGTATTATGCATTGCTTTAACAACACCATAATGGTCTCATAAATCCCTTCATCCATTTCTTTAGACATGGGGTACTGCTTAACCCATGGTAAGGTCACCCTGGGTTTCAATTTTATCATCAAAGCTCCAATACTCTTTAGCTGCCCCACATCATGAGAGTTGATGGTCCACAAATGGTCCGTCACTTTTTCAAAATCCTCCTTCCCAAATGGCGAAGTATTTTTAACAATGAACATGTTCTGTTGTACTTCCCTATCGCTATCTGGCAAAGCAACCCAATTTCAAAGACCATCTCTCCTGTGTCTTCAGCGTCTATGAACAATTGCTTGTCGGACATGTCCCTTAACAACAAGGTTGGATCGATGCACAGAACTGGGCGCCATTCTCCACCTTCCTCATCTGTGCCTGAGAGAACCACTCTATTCTTCTTGATCACTACGGCCTCTAAGAGAATCGCAACAATGGCACCTGCCGTAACTTCCTGCGGCACATCAGGCTGAAATAAGAACTCAAACAGTACTCACCAGGCCTGATTTCTGATCTCCGGGACCCAACTCAACAAAACCATCACCCCATAAACGAACAATTCTGCATACATGGGAAGCCCTGTAATCGCACTGTTGCTACAATAGGTCTAAAAATGTGCTGCTTCCCTTGCCGGATACAACCCAGGAGTTCAACATACTGTACTCTCATCTTTCAAGCAATCAGCATCTGCAACTTGCTCAGGTTGTCCCTTCCCAAAGGATTTGCTAGGGTGTCCATACAATACAACAAAGGGGATGATTCATTTTGATTACCCACCTTGATATGAATATATTCAGTATATTGAACTGGCAGCATAGCCCCAGAGAATCCATGTGTGTCCATCATTTTGCCTCACAAAGGGAACTCACCTTCCTTGATGCAAGATTGTGTAGCCCCGGTGTCCTTTTCCAGATCAGTGGTAATGGACAGGACTGGACACATCAGAGATGCCTCTGGGATGTCCTACTCCTAGTACATATTAGCATCTGGGAGAGAAAAAGGATTTCCCCCGAAAACACTCGCTCCAGTGTAGTGCGCAACTTTTTCTTGGAGTAAAGGATTCCTGTCCCATGTCTGCACTGATGTTTGTGCTGGCATGGTCGGTGGGATCCTGAAAGGTCTGTGCAGCTCTAGTCTCTGGGTTCTGTTGAAACCGTGCCTGTTGTGATTGCATAGAGCCCGGGGCATGTGGCAGGGTCAGGGTCAGGGCCTACATCTGTTGAGCTCCCATGTTGAAACACTTTGGTCTGCCACAAACATCTTGTGACACGTGTCTCAACCTCCCACATGACCAACATAAAATCCTCTATAATTATTTCCAGTTGGCCCATTAAATCGGGGGCCTGTTCCTCCGAACCCACCAAATGACCCACTTCTCTGTGGAAATCCTCCCCTGCCTCCCCGAAACCCTCTGATCGGCCTTGAACTGGGAACATACACATCCATCAACCCCTGTGTCATAGCCAATTCACATTGCCTGGGAGTGCAGGCCCACAAACTCAGAAGTGGGGAAACCGCCTGGGAGAAAGGTGCCACCCGGAGTCAGCCAGATCTCCTGCAGGCACAACGTTTGGGCTCCTCCGGTGCCGAGCTGCGGGGACACTATGCCCTGCCACGGATCTACTGCGCTCCACAAAGCTGGACACTGGCCACTGCAGTTCATAAGTGTGACAGCCACCGAAATAAAAGAAATAAGGAAATTAAATAAAAATGAGGTGGTAGGGAGTCAACAATAAATCCTACCCGGTAACCTAACTGGTTACCCGTAATGTAAAACGGCGCAGCCCCGCGCAGGGTGTGACTGGGTGACTGGCCCATTACCATAACCTGTAATCTGTAGCATCAAGGCCACGATCAGCCACACAAGGACCGGGACGCTTGGGTTAAAAGGTATGGTGGAGGTGAGCGGAGGTTGGGGACACAGAGACCACAGCGAAACTGGGATACAACTTCTCCCATAACTGATAACACCAAGGAGTGAGAGAATCACCACGCTGAAACACCACTGTTCGGTACACAACCTGGAAGCATCAATCCGTTCATTCCACAATGTGGGAGAACACAGTCCATTCTCTGGCACAGATCACAGTGCATGTGATCTGTGCCAGGCACAAAACTCGCCAAACTCAGTTCACCTCTGACCCCTATACCAGTGATGATCGGGAGAGACTCTGGAGGCTTATTTAACATACCTTTGGCAACATTGAACCTTGCAACTCAGGTCCCTATTTAAATCTACATCCTGCATAACATTGCCTAAGCAACAGTACCACGCATTAGTGATCCCTATAAGAGTGGAAGTATTGACTAAGCCAGTGTGTTAGGTGAGAACTGGCCATCCCTCGCCTTGTAGTGTGAACATTTAGCCATCCTACGAACCAGGTTGAACTTACCCACCAATAATTGTGGTGTGGGAAGTCCCACTACGTCAAGCTCCTACGCCAGGAGGCCAGAGCAGCAGCTGGTGAACCATACAGGGGGCTGTAACTCGGACACACCAGTTATCATACCCGGGCCGCTCCACCTCATCCTATCTTGCAGTACAGGGCAAGGTGAGCACTGATATAGAGGAGATGACGAAGGCGCAGGTGGAAAAAAAAAAAGGGCCAATGGACTTCACGAGTTCTCAGACACAAGGTTCCATGGCGGCGACATCAACAGCTGCAGATACCCAGGCTGAGACACCAGACAACACCAGAGAGGACCGCCTGATGGCCACCGTACAAAATGGCTTCCTAGCTGTGAATGTCAAATTGGACGATATAGTGGCAACCATTGGCTAACTTAAACGAGGGTGGACAAAGAAAGTGCCCGCATTACGGAAGCAGAGGGCAGAATCAGCTCAAATGAAGACACGATCACCCAACATGGCTGGGACATTGTTCAACTAAAGGGGGACCTGCAAAGGCCTGATGGAGGGACATGTGGAAACTCTTCTGAAATCCCTCTTCAATACGGGATCCTTCTCAGAACATTTCCTGGTCGAAAGGGCACACCACACCCTGGCCCCGGTGCCCAGGCCAGGAGCACCGTCCGCACAATAATTGCTTGCCTCCTTAACTACAGGGACAGAGACACAAACCTTAGGCTGGCTAGAGAAAAAGGAATGCTGCATTATGAGGAGAACAACATACACATATATCCCGACTTCGCCGCAGGCGTACAAGCACAGAGGAGGTTATACAAACCAGTCAAGCGACTACTCCGAACATGCCAAGTCCCTTACGCCCTTATGTTCCCTGCCAAAATGAGAATCCAAAAAGGGGGGGTGAAACCATATTGTATGGAGAAGCCTGGTTTGTTATCATTAGAGAATCATTACCAATTTAGGGATTTAGTTATTCATCATTCTGATTAGTAGTGATATTAGTTATTAATTATTCACATATTATGTATGCATTTGCATTTGTTATAGAATGAGGCCTGTTATATTTGAAGTGCCTTTCTAGTGCCATGTAGAGACACATGTTATATTTGTAGAGACATGTAGAGATATGTTATATGTATTATGTATGCATTGTAGAGACAGCACACATGAGTGTGCATTTAGAGTATGCTTTGAGTATAGTGCTTGGTATGAATGAATGTGTTAGGCACTACATTCGAGAATAGAAAGCATGAGGCCAATGGCATTTTGAAGCCATCCTGAATGAGACAGAAGAGAAGCGCTGCAGCACTGTGAAGTTGTTATGGTACACTGTGAAAGATTGGAATGCGTAAACAGTTTGCTTGTTCAGACACAGATAAGAGGTCGCCTTTGCCTTAGTAGAGATCGGAGAAGGGCGTGGTATTATCAGGCTTGCTTGGCTGGTGTTCACAGACAGAAAAGGTGGGGGCAGGCAGCAGAGAGCAGGGAGTGTTTTGCACAGAGAGACATGCAAGAAGAGAGGGATTTTAGGGGAGTGAAAAGAGGAATATGGAGATGGATGGATGGTATGGTTACATGATGACAAAACACGCGGAAATTGAACAAGTACAAGTACATGCATCACAGACTTTTAGGCACTGCTCGGATTTAGAAATTCTGACAGACAGAGATGCATTTTAGGTTAGAGAGACATGTAACCATGGATATGTATGTACTTCATTGAACAGTATAACCAGAGGTGAGGCTTTGGGAGTTTCTAGTTCTAGATGGAGTTCGAGATGGAGCTGCTCTCTGAGAGACAGAGATCGAGGGAGCTGCTCTCTGAGATTGAAGAGATGTTTGACAGTGGCATGGAGAGTGCATTTTTGACAAACATGTGCCGTATGCCTAAGGGAATGCATAGAGGGTTTGCCTATGAAGATTTGCATTATGAAACTATCATTGGAGACACCTTTGCATGGAAGCAGTTATGTTTATGGAGGCAGTTATGTGAAGCATTTGAAAACTGGGTTTGTGAGAAGAAAAGAGATGGTGAAAATATTTGATTTGAATGGTAATGACATTTGTGATGGCATTTTTGGCAGAATTTGTAACAGCAGTACTTTTCCTATGTTAGGGAGTGGAAATCTTGTTTTGACTATCGACATTGAAACTTGGATAGCTATGAAGGAGGAAGTGAATCGTGCTAAAGTTGGATGTTCTGAGATATTGCATTCTTTGAATTTTTTAAGTTTGCGGACTGACTGCATGGAGAGAGCGGTGGTTTACGTTATGCAGAAGCATCACTCGGGATTTGCAGACTGTTGTTTTGAAGAAGGAGTAGGCAGAGATAGGAAGGAATGTTTATTGAATCTGAATTGCATTGCAAATGCGGGAAGCAGTGTCAATTTGAATGAAATCGATTTGTTTTGCCAACATTTAGTTATTCAGAGTTGTGAATACATCATGTTGAAAGGGGAGTCTGTGGCTAGAACACATGAAAATGACACAGAGCAATGCTTTTGCAGGACAAGGACTTCAATTGAATGAGAGGAATGCAATTCTGCATTTGAATTAGAATTTTTTTAACTGTTAAAATGGGTTGTCCTGTTTTGTTTTGAGAAAGAGAGGAATGGAGTAACGCATTGTGCAGTACGGACAGACAGGCGTGGTTAGAGAGATGCACTGGAAAACTGATGCATGTACACCGAGAAACTAGCATTGATGTCTTTTGAGAGACATGGGGAGTTTACAACTGGCTATGTGCACTGAAAAACAGAGAGAATCCCGTTTTGTTTTTGGCTTTGAATACATCTGAATCTGATGAAAACTGATACTTGCACTTTTGTTTTCCTTGCATGACATCTGGAGAGACACCTTGACCAGACCGAGATTTGCAGACCGTGAGACCTTGCAGATCGCCTTGATGACTGACCAGATTGCATCGCATGAATTGATCAGACCATGAATGAATGGGCAGCAGCATGGCGACTGAAAGATTGACCAGACCTTGATGACACCATATGACTTTGCATCATAGCTTTTTGAAGCAGCAATGAAAAGACATTGGCATTTGACACCTATGCTTTGCAGCAGCACTTCTGGGGAATGTTTCCGGTTTGAGGCCTTAGGGTGTAGCTTTGTCAATGGCTGTGCTCTGAGAAGGTAGTCAGAAGACCTGTTTGCTACCTGATTTCCTGGCATGACAACTGAAGCCATGGGAAGTGAAGATCGTGACTGACTGACTTGAAATCGACACCTTGCAGCATTCTGTGCAGAAAGAGAGTCAAAGATGTTCGGCAAAAGGAGAGAAATCGTTTGTGGGCTGTTTTGTAATCTGCAGTGAGAAGAGAATGAGCAGGAAGACGCACTCTGAAAGCATTTGAATTCCCGGTGCTAACCACGTTTGAAGAGCAGTGAAGCTTTGTCTCTTGTTGGAAAGAGCGAGAGAGAGCATTGATCTGACACCATTGTGCTTTGAAATCTGCACTTGCATCCAACATTGGCTGGTCCCTCATGAGAAGAGCAGGGACTAGCAAGGCATTGCATAGTAACAACTGCCAACAGAATGACCTTGGAAGGAAGGAGAGAATTTGAATCTGGAGTTTTGTCCTATGTGGAGGGCCACTGAAATTGCATAGAATTGCCACTGGAGAGTTGCCATCTGCATTGTTTTGTATTGTTACACTCTGAATGAGTGCCACGTGAATGATACATCAGTATCAAGAGGATAGACTAGAAAGAGCTTTGGAATAGGGAAAGTTGAGACATCATCGAAGGAAACTTGAATCAGTGAGCAGGGATTGCTCTGAAGAAAGATCTGTCACCTATTGTGAGAAGGAAGCTTGCAGCAGTGAGGGTCTGGAATCTGCCACTGAAATTGTCGTTTGCAGGACACACACTTGAGTTCCGTTTGCAGCTGGAACCACACTTTCTGCTTTGGGCTATGCTTTGATGCCCATACACATGTTTTGCTGAACACACACGCTCGTTGTTGGCATCTGTGAACCATTTGTGAACACGCCGCTTTGTTGACATGCTTGTTGACATTCCTTGGCTGAAACTTTTGCATTAGAACTGATCTGTACTGACTTGGAATTTTGCACAGATGTGAGGACACACACACTGATTTGCTACAAGACGACATGCAGTGAGAGACTGGAAATAACTTAGACTGGAAATGTAACTGAATTGGCCTGCATGACCAATACACTGGAAATGTATACACTGAATGCTTTGACACCTTGACACCTGTGAAAGTGATATTGTCATTCTGTGCTTAACACACTAGAATTGAATACATCCTGGTGTCCACAGTACACATGCATTGATTCTATGCATTGCATTTTCGTTTTGAATAATTTGCTTGTAGATACACTTGACTTTTTGCTATGATTTGACATTGGAGATTGCATTAGAAACTTGAATATACCATCTTGAAAATTGGCACGCTTGCAGCTATGCATTTGAAATCTAGCTTGCCACCGATAAGAGTGTAATGCTTGCATTGTTTGTTTTTTTTTGCATTATTGAGATAGAATGTTTTTTCCCTTTGTTATTTTGCTTCATTTAGCATGCCACACTGAGACATGTTTTGACAAATTGTTAGTAATGATTATATAATGATAAGAGGAGAGATTTGTGAAACCATATTGTATGGAGAAGCCTGGTTTGTTATCATTAGAGAATCATTACCCATTTAGGGATTTAGTTATCCATCATTATGATTAGTAGTGATATTAGTTATTAATTATCCACATATTATGTATGCATTTGCATTTGTTATAGATTGGGGCCTGTTATATTTGAAGTGCCTTGCTAGTGCCATGTAGAGGCACATGTTATATTTGTAGAGAAATGTAGAGCTATGTTATATGTATTATGTATGCATTGTAGAGACAGCACACATGAGTGTGCACTTAGAGTATGCTTTGAGTGAAGTGCTTGGTATGAATGAATGCGTTAGGCACTACATTCGAGAATAGAAAGCATGAGGCCTATGGCATTTTGAAGCCATCCTGAATGAGACAGAAGAGAAGTGCCGCAGCACTGTGAAGTTATGGTACCCTGTGAAAGATTGGAATGCGTAAACAGTTTGCTTGTTCAGACACAGATAGAGGTCGCCTTTGCCTTAGTAGAGAGCGGAGAAGGGCATGGTATTATCAGGCCTGCCTGGCTGGTGTTTGCACACAGAAAAGGTGGGGGCAGGGAGCAGAGAGCAGGGAGTGTTTTGCACAGAGAGACATGCAAGAAGAGAGGGATTTTAGTGGAGTGAAAAGAGGAATATGGAGATGGATGGATGGTATGGTAACACAGATAGCATGAACAAGATTGGCTGAAATGTCACAATGACAGAACACGCTGAAATTGAACAAGTACAAGTACATGCATCACAGACTTTTAGGCACTGCTCGGATTTAGAAATGATCACAGACAGAGAGCCATTTTAGCTTAGAGAGACATGTAACCATGGATATGTATGTACATCATTGAACAGTATAACCAGAGGTGAGGCTTTGGGAGTTTCTAGTTCTAGATGGAGTTCAAGATGGAGATGCTCTCTGACTTTGAGATCGAGGGAGTTTTGAATGGAGCTGCTCTCTGAGAGACTGAAAGATTGAGGGAGCTGCTCGCTGAGATTGAAGAGATGTTTGGCGGTGGCATAGGAGAGGTGTTTTAGGTGGAGATGATAGAGAGGAAGCATTGGGAAAGCATTCTGATGAGAGCTGATGAGATCGATCTGGCAGGGAGACTGGCAGAGAGGGGCCAAGGAGAGGCCCTGACTGGCTGATTGCAGAGTGGGAAGCTTGCACATTGCAAGAAGGGGAGTATTGATCTGAATAAGACATGTGCATGGGGAATTAGGACGGACACCACACAGAGCTTTGGATGACATGATAGATGAGGTAATCAGACAGGGTTTGTCTTAGAGAGAGAGAATGTGAAGTATGGTGTGGATTCTAGAGGAATGCTGAATGCTGACACTTGCATTAGGCTGCATTACACATGATAGATCCAGCAGGACTGGATAAGTTGCTATCAGATGCTAGTAGATTTGCACCCAGAGCATAAAAGGTGCAAATTCGAGATTTGCATTATAGTAGTGTTTGCATCATGCATTGCTGTGTATGAAAAATTGACCTAAATATTGGCTTGCGATTAATGATGCACTTTGCCCAATTCAGTGTTCATTTCTTCTTATTACTTTTTATTATTTTAATTGTTTATATATTTTTATTCTGTGATATCCTCTGCTTCTCTTTGCTTTATTTGCTAGATGTGATTTCTTTTTTATGAATAATTAAATGTGATGTTATTTTTCTTTAAAGGTTTGTTTAAACCAATACAAAGAAATGAAAAATAAAATAAAAGTGTTTCTATTGTTGGATCAATTCATGTGTTTTCTTTGTGTCTTATGTTAGTGTGTCCATAGTATAGTAATTCAGGAGTAACAGTGCACAATTGCCCTGAGATACAAGAGCAGGGGGCATAGTGATCCGCACCCCCCGAGGTAGATTTGTTTGGGACTGACAGGGGAAGGGCAAATTTTTTCGAAACTCCGTCTGCAGCTATGGCCTACATCAAGGCCTCCATCCCCCTTCCCACTAGAGGATGCGAGGAGGATCAGAACATGAGACCCCGCCCTGACGAGGAGAGGCACGATCCTGCAGACTGAATGAAGTGAATGTTGATATCCTTTACATTGGTTGACTAGTTATGATACTGGGTGGCGCTGTACGCTACCCATTAAATCTGGATTGGGGCACCTGGTGATGGCGGCCATGCAGCTGCAACGTGCTCGCCTTAGGAAAGCTCCACAGGTTTGAAGGGGAACATCATCAAGTTGGGGGTGATGATGAGGGAGGGATTCAGGGGAGGGAGGGGAGTTGGACGCTCTCCAAGACAACTATGGAGGGAGGGAGGAAGGTGTGGAGTTCAGGCCCTGTTGTGGGAGTTAAATGTTTTAAAATGTACGATTGTGCCGCTACGGATAGTGCTTCCTCAGAAATGGCATACACAGCTCCAGATGTGAGAATTAAACGCAAATGCCACACAAGGACTCAACGGGCGAGGGGCTGAAAATTAACTTATTGTCTTGGAATGTGCGTGGGCTCAATAATCCCCAAAAATATAGAAAAGTGGGAACATATATCACCAGGCTCCGTCCCCGCATATTGATTTTGCAGGAAACCCATGCACTTAGGAAAGTATCGTAGATTTCCTTCCAAACTGGGGTGTACAGCATTATTACACGGATAATTCCACTCAGGCCAGGGAGGTACTCACATTGATAAACCCTTCATTGGGATTTCAATACACAAATACCAAAATCGACCCCCAGGGACGATACGTGTTGGTTAGGGGGAATATTGCAGGACAGCCAGTCATCCTAGTCAACACTTATAGTCCCAACATTGATGACCCAGATTTCTACATTAGAATTCTAGATATGCTCACTCTGCTGGATGACACAGGATACTGTGGGGGGAGGGAGAGGGCATCAATACGGTTCTTGACACCACCCTTGACAGATCTTCTAGCACTTCTCGGGCGCCCCCCAGGGCAGCCACTACGTTACACCAGATACTGACACAACTGCCATTAATTGATGCATGGAGAACACTCCACCCATTCGAAAGACAGTATTCATATTACTCCTCAGTGCACGATTCTGAATTGTACATCGATTACTGGCTCCTCTCCTCTTCCCTCTCAAACACGTTGATGGGCTGTGATATTTATCCCTGCACACACTGCGATCACTCACCGATATCACTGGTGATAGTGCTGCATGAGACTCCACCCCCGATTAGGAGATGGAGGATGCCTTCAGCCATCCTAAAAGACCCCAATGTAACAGAACCTCTCTATATTGAAATTGAAGAATTCTTTACGAACAATGAAGGGTCTGTCAGTCGCTATGCAACACTTTAGGAGACCTTTAAGGTCTGGGTGAGGGGGGGTCCTCATGTCCAAGACCACAAGGCTCTTGAAATCCGTCAGACTGGAGCGGACAAGGGTGGAATCACAGCTACGGGAAATGGAACTCAGATATAGTGAAACACATGGAAAAAAAAAACGCTTGCCAACATTAACAGATTATTGAATGATTTTCACAGGCTGGCTGCCTGGGAAATAAAATACATGGTCACCCACATGAGGGTACGAAGGTATGGGGAGGGTAATAAGGCGGGATGGTCCCTGGCCAACCTTATAAAAGCTGAACAGCAGCATAACCCTATTCCAAGTATCCACGCAAAAGACGGCACAGTGATCATGAAGGAAGAAGGAATTTATCAAGAATTCATGAAATTCTATACAGAGCTATACTCAAATCGCTATACAAAATCCATTCTAGAAACATATGACTATCTGTGCATTGCATGTGCCAAAACTGTCCCCGGAAGCCAAATTGGCCCTCGAACAACCAGTCATGTGAGGAAATAATAGAAGCAATTAAGTCTCTAACATTGGGGAAGGCCCCAGGTTCAGACGGCCTAGGCATGGAGCTGTATAAGGAATACCACGCCGAACTGGCCTCTGTGCTGTTAAGTGTGGGAGGAGGCAATGGTCCAGAATTTCTTGCCAGAGCCATGCGGGAGGCTGTAATAACTGTACTGCTGAAGCCTAGATGTCCACCCCATGACATGTCCTCATATAGACCCCTATCATTAATTAACTCTGACGCAAACATTTTCGCGAAAGCCCTGGCTACCAGGCTCCTGCCCAATATGCCTACCCTGGTACACCCTGATCAATGCAGATTCGTACTGACTCGATCTACTGCTTCAAATCTCTGCAGGTTATTTGGGGTCATGGCACAGATCGATCCCGAAACTAGGGCCGCTGTGATTTCCCTAAATGCTGAAAATGCTTTTGATTCCGTATCCTCAGAATATTTGTTCGCAGTGCTTAAAACTTTCATATTTGGGGCCCTTTCTTTATTAGAAGTGTTTGGCTACTATACACCGCACCCGGGGCTAAGGTTCTTACAAATCATACGCTGTCAAAATTATTTTTACTGGGAAGGGGCACTAGACAGGGCTGCCCGTTCTCCCCTATTCTGTTTGCTTTAACAATTGAACCGATGGCAGAATTTATAAGACAGAACCACGGAAATAGGTACATAAGAATGAAGGGCCCACCCCAATCTATATTATTATATGCAGATGACACACTTTTGTATATTCGCGATCTGAAGGCAAACCTGGGTCCCATCATGTCTGACATACACAAGTTTGCTGAGTACTCGGGATACAGAGTGAATAACGCCAAGTCCAAAATATTCCCGCTAACTCCAGCTGCGTTGTGCCCAGCAGACACTTGTGGACTTAAATGGTCGGCCCTAGACATTCGGTATCTGGGCATAATTCTATCCAAGGATAGGCTGACTCTGCATATAGAGAATTATGAACAGCTCTTACAGTCACACACCATCAAATTACAGATATGGGCTAGGCTTCCCATCTCCTTGTACGGCCAGATAGCTATTCTGAAAATGGTGGTCCTTACCAAACTCCTATATCTCTTTGGTAATATATCCCTTTGACCAGGTGGGGCTTTCTTCGTGAGGATCAGGTCCACGGCCACCTCATTCATATGGAATGGAGGACTAGCTAGGATGAAATGTGAAAGGATGACTGAGCCATATAATACGGGGGGCATCGCAGCACCAGACTTCGAATTATATTACCTTGTGGCGCAGGCTCAATTTGCTAGACCTGTCAGATACTGCACCGCACATCCAGATAGAAAGATATGCTGCCTCCCGAACTGATCTCCGCTCCATCATATTCAGAACACGCCATAGAGACCCATGCCGATTCGACCCGGTCAGTGCCACGGTCCATGCCTGGACCGGGATATACAAAAAATTACAGATAGAGACACCCTATGACCCAAATGCCTTACTGTGGAATTTACCTGGCATCTCCCCCTCATTCGATGAAACGCTGCAGAAAACATGGGACCCAAATAGAGAGATTAAAATGTGTGACATGTTCCCAAACTGGAAATATGTGACCCTGGATGACAGTTGGGGGAGGGCAGCTGAGGTCACTCCAATATTACTGAATGAGAGCAGCATTCAGCGTTAGATGGCCACTGTTCCCCGATCAACCTCCTTCTCATATATGTCTTCAGGCCATGACATCTGGGACCAGACCCTGAATATCTACACTTTATGCTATGATACAAATGCATTCCCCATCCTTGAATAATGTCAGGGCATCGTGGGAGGAGGATATGGGGGTAACAATCGTGGAAGAGAAGTGGTCTAAATACTGCCAATTAACCAAGGCCGTGTCATTGAACGCTGGCCTTTGCCTGATCCAATTTAAGATCCTGAAGAAATAACACTATACACCGGCCAAGGTGGCCAAATTCACTGTGAACTGTTCCGAGGACTGTCAAAAATGTGGAGAACCCAGGCAGGCTCGTTTCATGTTTTGGACTTGCCCTGTGGTGGCTGGATTCTGGAGGGAAGTGGCTGAGATTATAGAAGAGATAACTGATTCCGGCTTCTCTTGCCCCTCAGAAATACTTGTTTGGGGATATTGGAAAAGTTGCGGAAACCAACAGAAGTCTTTTTAATGTATCCTGTGTAGTACCGAAAAGATGTATACTGCAAAGTGGGGAAAGTCCTTCTGCACCACATGTGGAGCATTTCCTCCAGGAATTGACATTCGTTAAAGTATGTGAGGAACAGTATGTGATGACATTGCCCAAGACAAGTCGCCACAAAGGCATTTTGGCCCCATTTAGGATGTTTTTGTATGGCATGATATCCGATGATGAAGCCTCTCCTCGGCCTAAACCATGACTATGTAAATCCTGACTATGTTAAAACACTGAAAATGCCTTTCTTTGTTGTGTTTCAATGGAGTGTGCTGCAAGTGGCTGACATGACCATCAATAAAGTTAAAAAAAAAAGAATCCCTGTTCTTAGAAATCGTAACTGATGGAGGCGTTACCTGTGTCCATCTCGCAACCACTAGAGTAGCCTCTGGGGAAAATTGTGGTATGAACTCAGGGTATGTGTACCACTCTGTGGGCAATAAAGCATAGCACCCATATGAGGGAGGTGCAGAACGAATTTCCACACTCACCTTTTTCAGCCCTCCTCCACAATTTCAACATTATGACCCTTCCCTCCTTTTTCATAGATCCTCCATAATTCCAAGATGTTTAACCTCTTTTCTAACTTCAACCCCTTGTGCTTTGTAGTTAAAAAGGTATGCAGGTTCTCCAATGTCCCTGTATCATAGGTTCCGTCGATAGGCCAAAAATGTATGATTTTACCCTTACTCTCGCGCAACGATTCTCTTTAATACTTTAAAATGTATGCCTTATGGCCAGGTAACACATGCCAATAATTATGCATCTATACTCCAACCCAAGCTATCAAAAAATAGTTTCACAAAAAATCTGATCCATAGCACAACCCAAAAAAAGTAGTTTACCCAAAAACTCCCTTTTTACCTTTACCCAATTCCTTGTTGTACTTCACACTAATTCACCATACTGGTCTACACCACAATTACCTCACTCAGCTACTTAGTTCAATTCTACTTCTCACTTTTACACGAAAGACAGCATCTTATCAAAAACACTCGCCAGTCAATAGTTCTGAGATTTCCCCACCACTCGATCATAAGAGGTGCGCACTGCTTTCCACTAGAGCACTACCGCTCTCACTTCTCTTTTACTATTTTGACCTTCTCTACTACAAGATCATCTTTTCTTGACCAAAGGAAGTGTACCCTTCACTACTTCGACTAACCAAGAACACCGAGGGGAAGGTTCCACCCACACCTCTAAAGCAAGGGAATGTCAAGAGGCTACTTCAGAAAGGGTTAGATGTCTTTTCATCGAATTTTATCTATTGAAAAAAATATCTCTCAACAAAACTTTTGCATTGAAAACGTTTCCACCGGAAAAGTATTAGTATAATTAAAAATTAACATTCATTGAAACTGATGCATCGAAATGAATAGCTTGTTCGATGAAGCAAGGAGCTGTCCAGTACTGAAGTCGATTGCAAAAAGTAATCTAATCCAGCACTGGACAGCTCCCCACCACTCGGGCATAAGAGGTGCGTACTGCTTTCCACTGAGGCACCACCACTCTAGCTTCTCTTTTACTATTTTAACCTTCTCTCCTACAAGATCATTTTTTCTGGACTACAGGAAGTGTACACTTCACTACTTCGACTGTCCAAGAATACCAAGGCGAGGGTTCCACCCACACAGCTAAAGCAAGGTAATGTCAAAAGGCTACTTCAGAAAGGGTTACATGTCTTTTCATCGAATTTTATCTATCAAAAAATATTTCCCAACAAAACATTTGCATTGAAAATGTTTCCATCGAAATAGTATTAGTATAATTAAAAATTAACATTCATCGAAAACGATGCATCGAAATGAATAGCTTGTTCGATGAAGCAAGGTATGGCAGGGAGCTGTCCGGTACAGAAGTCGACTGCAAAGAGTAACAATCTAATCCAGCACTGGACAGCTCCCTCTAACGTTTTTTTTCAGAATTGAAAACTTTCCCCCACCCAAACATTCATACATCTATTTTTGAAAATTCTTTGAAATATTTTTTCGATGGAAAAATCTTTCAATTAATATTTTTTTATGAATATGACCTTGATGAAACATTTATAGATGAAGACTGTTTACCTTCAGAAAGGTATCTACAGTTGGACTTACCATAAGATACCACCTCACCTTTAGGTGAGGGCTCCAGACAAGCAAACTAAATGGTATCAGGACAAGCCTTAGACGTCAGACTTCTAAAAAAAACTAGGTAATGAAATATATACACAAGGGACACCCAACACAGAAGTGTTCAATCACTCTGTCAAAACATCCACTTTTCCAAACCTTGCAACCTCAACTAATTTCACACCCACACTCCAAGTCTACCCTTATCAAAATCCCTTAAATCAAAGAAACAACTCCCTTTTTACACATATTTCCCCCTTGCTTTAAGCCCCAAATGTGCGCTCAAGTGAACCCGAGGTGCTCTGATGTGGTGCTCTATCAAGTCGTCTTGCACAGCTAGGCCACGGCACCACGTCTCTGGGGAGCAGATGGACCTTTAACCAATATGGCATCCGCATACCTCTTTTTCAGAGTGCACAGAAGACTGGTCCCAGTCGTCAGGTGCCACAACTGAGAGGAGTGGACAAAAGACTCCCAATGTCTCGGAAAGGCTGGGCTCCTGCCTTGGTTTGCCAAATGTGCAGATGGGCTTTTAATAACCCAAACAGGCCCACCACTTACAAAGCAAGTCCACGCTTGTACATAAACCAAGTTTATTTTACAAATCTCCGGGTAGCAGTTAGATGGGGTTGCCGGACCAAACCAACCCAAGTCTCAACAAACCACATCAGTTCACATCTTTTATACAGATTTTCAACAGTTCTAACACTACTTAATACTTTACTACCATCCACCACCCAAACATGATTGTCCAAACCCCACTTCAAACAAATCCCATCTTTTCCCAATTCTTACGTTTTCATTGGCCAGTTTTATCTTAATAGTCACCTTGAGATCATATTGCCAACGCACCTCTTATTAGAATTCATCTGTATTAAGTCATCACATCAGCACATGGTTAAACATTGGTATTGAAACATAATTCATTATTAGCAATAACTGGCCTAAGCCGTTTAAACCCTAACTCTTGATTTGCAAATGGCTTGCATAAATATTCCCTGCGATACGAGGAAGGCTGGATGAATGATTTCCCATTGAGTTTGGGATAATTTTTTTTACAAATATTTTTTGGGGGTCTCTCTCCAACCCTCCCTCCCCCACCTATTTTTAACTAATACTGACCCCTCAATCCCTTATCTGCCCTTCCCTGCCCACCCCCCAAAATTCTGATGATTTTTTACAGCAATGTGTTTTCGCAAAAAACACCCACCGAAAAAACAACTGTCGATGAAACAACGTCTTACCCTCATTCCCCAGGTCGTTCAATTGAACCTTTCCATGCTACAAAAGTCAAACTTCATCGCACAATTGGAACTCCTTAGGCACTGGCTTACCCTGTGTTTTACTACTGCCCGTCACGATCTGAGGCATCAGGAGATTACATCTACTATCTACGATACTTCTCATACCATAAAAACTCATGCTATTTTCTACAGCTCTACTGACCACAAAGGTTATAAAGTTACTTATTCACTCATCCCCTGGATCCTAAAAAGATCACTTTGCAAAACATCCCTCGACTACCATGTTTTTGATTCATTTGTGAGATTCATGAATTCTCCATCTATTTGTTTTATTGTAAAAGGAATGTTTTTATATTTGGTGGATTTAACATTTTATGTCTGCACGCATGCAAGCTAATATGTATCACTTTCTAGATCAACACAAACACAAAAGTAACATATCCCATCCATAATTAACTGCACTTTGATACCTATGAAATTGCAACATGGCACCTAGCTCACCGCCACCCCCAGTCATCAATATGGGGCGCGCAACACAAACTCTTAATAATCATGGGGACCCTTCCTAACCACCCCAACATTAGCTATAACCCAACGGATATATTTTGCATCCCTTGATACAACACTGATACCTATGTCATATTGATGTGGAATACAAGCCGATGGCACACGCTGTAAAAGAGGGATGATAATTCGATGAAATCAAGCCTTGATGTGCCATCTTTGGCCACTCCTCACAGGCTCTTTGTGACCCACACAGACAGATGTATGCACCTATCCAGGCTCTGAACCCAGTCTGGTGATCCTCCCACTACCCATTTAATTCTATGCATTGCTGACCCCTCTAAAATGTTCACTGCGTCTATAAATGGGAACAGAGTGTACCTTCTTCATTAGCGAAATGACTGCAGCCTTTTCCAATAGTTCAGGAAGAGAGACTATGGTTAGCCCGTAAAAGCTGAATTTTCAGTTTGCCCAAATGGACTGGGATTGATGCATGCAGTGACCCAAAGGTTCTGGTAGTCATCACTAACTTAGATGCTTATGTAGGGTACCAGCGGGAGACAGGCAATTTTCCAGGCACCAGAACACAAAGGAAAATGTGATCAGTGCAGGGACCACATTTTGTAAATAGTTCTAATTACTTCACCATTTCAAACTGAAGAATGCCAATCAATGACATTGAGAAGGAGGCCAGTGATTTTCCTAATCAAACACAATGTTTAATAACAGAGGAGAGAGCTTAAAGTCAGCGAAGCTCCTGCAGAACTGGCAACACCTGCTTCGAAGAGGTAGCATAGTTGACATTTTCTTAAGCTGAATGCCTCAAAGAGGATTTCCAAGATTAAAGCGGACACAAATATATTATTCATTTTCTCTGGTCGTAATTAACAGACCAGCTACATTCCTAGAGTCTAGCCTGTTTTCGCCGCTGGCCACGTGCTTTCATGGCCTTTAAATCTATGTAGGTCCCTCTTTGGTTTTTGCAAATTTCAAAGGTGCAACACTTTCTAGAGCCCTTTTGATCTCGTCCTGACGATGCTCAAGGTTAACCTACACACACCCATCACAGTTCCAACCTTAGATGAAAGTGAGAGCAGCAGGTCTGGGGTAGCTTTTGCCAAAGGCCTTGCCATGAACGTGCTATGGAGGATCAGCCACAGGAAAGGGAACTCTAATCTGGTGAATTAGTGCATTGGATTCGCGCAATGGTGAGATCCAGCCCACTGGATCTAGAGGTGCAACCGATATCTGAGGTTCAGAAGAGAATACGTGTTGTGAGGTACGGCCGTGGATATGGGCTGAAGCTTCAACTCATGGATGCAGACACAGAACTCTCTAACAATCCACCTCTGAATTACAAGTGCGTTCTTGTGCTCTCAGCAGAGATGCGTTCTTCAATGGAACGACATGTGAGTTATTGACACATCCCCTCCGCCATGAGTGGGCATTCTTCCTTCTTCTGATGTGCAATTTCTATTTTAGCTGCACTTTATCACAGAGGGCGGAAGCATCCAGATACAGATGGCACAGCTTTAGACACCTGTGCACCAACATGGATTTAGAAAATGAATGCAGGCCAGCAGGGCTTAATTTGTGAAATAATAGGTGCCAGGGGCCAAATATGTTCTAGCACTTCTGTGACACTGCAGGTGGTCAATTCCCCACCCACCCTTAACTGCTCCCCACAGTGTCGATATAGTTGGGGTTGCACTACAGCATGCACCTGCTCATTGTGATTGATGGATGCACCCACTAGCACCACTTCATAATTAAAGTGAGTCGAGGACAATGAGTGCCAGGGCTCAAAAATAAGTGCCAGGTCTGAGCCCTGGCAAACACCCCCACAAATGAAGCTCTGCAGGCCAGTTCACCCAACAGCCTGGTGAGAAAAGCTCTTCTTTCAACAGTGGCCATGACATGTGTGCTTTTAGTTGCATCAGGGGTTGTTCTTTTCTGGCTCATCTAGGTGCGTTCTGGCCTTGCAGTACCATAGACCGAAAGCGTGCTTGGAGTGAGAATTTCGGGATCAGCGTGGCCCGTAAGTGGGACAGACAGGGAGCGGCACATGCCCTGACCTCCCGCTAGCAACACACAGACCTGACTGTTCTCACAGCCCCCTCCCCCACCCATCCCGGCGCGTTCTGAAGCCTCATCACTGAACATAGCGCGTCCCTTTAATGCTGAGCACCCGACTGTGCAGCACAAACGCCGGATCTTAAGCGTTTAATTCCATTCTCTGCTCACTGCAGTGCGGAGGTCGGTGTGGCGCAGGGCTCGAAGCAGCTGCCAGCGAAAAACTGGCAAAGCGCATGAAATCGTGGGTTAGGCCCAGAAACGAGGTTTCGATGATAAATAGACGCAAAACTGCAGAGAGAGTTTTTCAACATAATCTTTTGATGTGCATTCATCAAATCAATACATGTTTATCACAGTCACTAGCTTCTCTGCACAGTGCCTCTTTGCCTTGAGGTGGCTGAGGGCTTTCATTCAACCGAGCATCTGTTCCAAGTCGACAGCTTAGATTTCTGCCAACAATTCCAACACCGTTTTTTATGCTTTCCTTTTATTTTTATTTTATCTGTTTGTATCTACTTTGTCAAAACGACCCTGAGGAAGACAGGAGCATGTGTGCGAGATGGGGAGAGGGGTAGGGAGCAAGTGGGCACCAGCAAATGTTTGCACAGAAATATAATATGGTACATTGTATTGTATATATTCTAGCATAGCCTAGAGGGGGGCGTTATAGGCTCAGCACTTAAATTATTTTAGTTTAGTATGTTATAGATGTATGTTATTATTTCACAAAGAGTAATGTCCATTTAACAATAGTTGTATATTATAGCGTAGCCTGCCATGTAGTTTGAAGAAGAGAAGCAATATAAAAATGGTACGCTCCAGTTCCTTAGTATATTTTATTCATACTTTTAGTGGATGGGTTCCTTTTTACTTGCATCAGGAGGTTGTTACCGGCTGTCATTTAAAACACAACGGTAAACAAAACAGTTAATTAAATATAATGTGGCCGCATTTTGGTTATGCCTCAGGAGAAGTGACGAAAGAGAAATAACTGGTGAAGAGGAGAGCGATGGAGGAGAAGTGACGAAAGAGAAATAACTGGTGAAGAGGAGAGCGATGGAGGAAAAGCGATGAAAGAGAAATAACTGGTGAAGAGGAGAGCGATGGAGGAGAAGCGATGAAAGAGAAATAACTGATGAAGAGGAGAGCGATGGAGGAGAAGCGACGAAAGAGAAATAACTGATGAAGAGGAGAGTGACGGAGGAGAAGTGACGAAAGAGAAATAACTGATGAAGAGGAGAGCGATGGAGGAGAAGCGACGAAAGAGAAATAACTGGTGAACCGGAGAGCGATGGAGGAGAAGCGACGAAAGAGAAATAACTGATGAAGAGGAGAGCGATGGAGGAGAAGTGACGAAAGAGAAATAACTGATGAAGAGGAGAGCGATGGAGGAGAAGTGACGAAAGAGAAATAACTGATGAAGAGGAGAGTGATGAAGGAGCTCTCAACCTAGACTCACGAAGAGTTCTTTTCCTATGATCCAGTATTGTCCCTCACCTGATATCCCAACTGGTCTTGTCCTCTGGTCTGCATATCTCAAAAGAGCTATTTTATTCCTCTGTGGGCTAAGCTGCCGCCCTGTAGCAAACCATATCCCCATTTTCTATACCATCACAGCGCTCAAAGAGAATCTATGGCTCCATTGTCGTACTTTAAACCAACTACCTCCAAGCAAGGATCCTCCCTTGGGTATGTTCGAGGTGACCCAAGGGTTCATGGAAACCAGTGTGGCATCGCAAACCCACCGAAACTCAAAGCAGAGTTAGAGACCCGCTGGCATTTGATCAATAGCAACACTGAAGCCTTTAAGGTTTTAGGGTACCCCCCCCACGAGATGTCTGATGCTCATTGGAAGGCCCACTTCCCTACTCGTTAGTTTGTTGGTTTGACTAGGCTACTGCGGTGAAGACCAGGAACAGTGAAAATCCACAATTGGATGGCAAAGGATAGTGGGACAGAGAGTAACATTTCGAGTGTGGCATTAGGCCAGTGGCTGCAACAGGATCTCAAATAGGATTAATACTTATTGAATTGTTCAAGGAACAGATTCTTTGCCAATACACCTTTTTTGACTACCAGAGACCCATGCGGTTTTCGAAGTGCACGCATGCATGCATGCATGATCACCAGCATACTTTCCTTTAGTGCATGACCAACAACTAGACTCTTGTTCTTGTGCACCTATGCTTTTCCACACATGGTCCAGGTTGTGTATCTGTAATTAAAGCTAGGTCAACCTTCAGCAGAGAAGGGACGCTTGTTTTATAAGTGGAGCTGCATCACTGTTTTGGCCACTTATTATGTATTGGAATTTATTGAGGCACAACTCCTTCTCCAGCTTAGTTAACTTGTTGGGTTAAACCATTGATGAAATCCGAGAGTGTAGACTCATGTTCCAGCTCATAGGAGAGACGTTGTGTATTGAAATGTCTTTTGGTCCATGTCTGACAGCTGGATGATAGGGGCTAAAGGTTCCAGGTGTGCGGAGGAAGTGCGATTGTAGATTACTATTGAATGATAGCTTACTCCATCTTGCGTGTGTTTCTTCCCCCTTCCTTTATCTCCTCTGGAGTAAAGCGTGTAGTCCCGTTTGGGTTACACATGGAGTAAGGTCAATGAGAGCGCCTTTCGCTCTCTTATCGCCAGGTCTTGTTCAGGATTGTAAGAGGGCAATAGCACCTAATGCTAACCACTTTCAGAAATATGTATCCAAATGTATGTACTTCTGCATGCGGTTGAGAAATGCTCCCACATGCATTGCTAATGTTCTACATAGTGACTTTGGGTATCGATAGTCTTACAGCTAGCAAGCATGAGTATGCAATATGCAAACATCAACATTATTTGCTTAATGTATTTTTATGAATTATTGGGTCCCAAGCAACTTCTAGGTATTGATTAGTGGGATGTCATTATAGTTAAGGTTGAATGACCCTTTATATTGTACTGTAACTATGTCCATTAAAATCACTGAATGTGACAAAAAACGTGCCTGGCCACATTCAAAAGGCACGTGCCCAATTTGGTGAACTTTCAAGGGCATTCACATGTAAAAAAACGAATGTGCAAAAGCTGTCTTTTATTGCTTAGGAATTTACATAGACCTCGAAAATCCATATCTATGATGTGGACCTGCACAATAGGTCTGGGTAATGTGAGCGATCGGAAGTCAGGCTCGGACACACTGGTGGCATGTTTCCTGATATACAATTTTATTAAGCAACGCGTGGGTTGGAAACATGCCTCTCTATCCCTAGCACCAAGAGGGGGTTCCCTGCCTTAATAGAAACTGGTGAAACTGTCAGGAAGTCAGTCACCGTCGTGACCAAAGCCCATCACTGTCACTAGCAATAATAAAGTGTCACCTGTGCAAGGGTATTCTCTAGAAAGGAACACGGATTCGTTGTATTCTCAACACCGGCATTGTTCCCAGTTGCAATGCCAATAAAATGGTAAGTGATGTTTCACTAACAAAGTACCCCCAAAAGAAAGTTCCATAAACTGCCCGTTCAGGTACTCCAGGGGGAGTGACTTCCTTCCCCTGGATCAGATTCAAGAATGCCAAGGGGAGAAATCCTCTCCCCTTGTCTTTTCCACTTCCACATGGGCCAAGAGGGAAACTCCCTCTTCCTAGCTCCCTTTTCCTACTTTTAATTGTGTTTGGTATGCCCCTTTTCTCGTCCGTGGCAGACTTCGTTTACTCTCCTGCCAAGTACTGCCAATTGTATTTCCCAAAATCACAGGGATGGGGAAGAGCACCACTCTTTTCACGTCTCCCTTTTTTCCTATATTTGGTTCCCCAGTAGGCCGGGTCTTGGTTCCTGCCCAGCACCACCTGAGGTAGCAATTGGTTAACTTGGGTAAATCTAGTGTTTTCTTGGGGTTTGATTTCACCCCTGTTCTCGTCCTATGTTGCGCTGCCTACTTGCCACAGGACTTGGGGACCTGAGTCGCTGCAAGGTTCCAGTAGTCGGCCTCTCTGGGCAAGTCTGCTTCCTTAAGCTGTTTGTTTTCTTCCCATGCGACCCCCATGGTCGCAGAAGCTACAGGGCTCTAATAACAACCTGCTCAGGAGCCCTTGCCCCCAGTATTCAATTCACCCCCCATCCCAACTTGTACCTTCTTATCCAGAATCATCGTCTCTCTTCCCTGTTTCTCATGTCGACTTGGGGAAACAGGACAGGTATGTCTTGGTTGTACTTTCTTCTGCCACCATTCGGCAAAGTCTTTCCTCGTAGGACTTTCCTTTCTTCAATCCTCCATCATTCGACTGGTTGCCTGCCCAGTCTGTTCTTCTACCGGCTCATTCAATGAAGTAATCTTTTTTCGACTCCGTTCTATTCCTTTGTCTCTCTCTGCTTCCACCACTTCGACTATTGCTGTCACTACTGATGTCCCAGCATCATCTGCCTTTCTCCTTTGTATAGGGCTAGTTTCTTATTCCTGGAAGCCTAGAGCACTCATTTCACTTCTCGCAACTTCCTCCTGTATACGCATTGGGCCTCCTTTCCCGGTACTGCCTAGATCACAGCATGGTTTTGTTATATAGACACATGTTTGTATGTGAAGTTAAATTGTTACCCAACAGGGAAAGTGTGGATGTCCACAAAGCATTCAAATCACTCAATTTAGTGTTACTGGACTCAATGTCCCCAAAGTGATTCCCTCTCATGTGGTCGATGTCTTGTGCATCCTCACAGTAACCAATCTGCCAATAGAAGACTCATAAAAATAATAGTTGCTTTCATACACAATGTGCTGATTACAAAATATACACGCTCACGGTGTGCTGATTAATTGGCTTAACAAGGATTCCATTTAATCAAACAAAACAGCCGACACGTGTTTCGACCTTCACAGCCTTCTTCCAGGCATTCTAACTCAATAGCTGGGTATATACCAAATTGTTGCACAATTAATGGAACCTCCAATTGCACTGCGGAATGTGAGGACAATTTCCAGTCCTTGAAATGTTATGTTAGATCTGTAACACCCTTGTATCGCATCGCCAGTGTGGTAAATGCTACTGCATGGTAAAGCCTTCCGGCATTTACCAACAACCAACAGCACAGACCACAACAGCCTTGTTATACATCATGCAGAATGTAGCCTGGTGAAAAAGAACATACTATGAATTTAAAAAGATGCTGGTAAGAGATGAACAATCTGCTGCTTTCACTATAAAGAGCTGACTATGCAGCAAAAAGAGGAGCTTAGTCAGAAATCATTGTCAGCCCTGTTAAAGGCCTCAAAATCAAATAATAAATCACATCAGCAATAAGTCTACAGGGTATGGCTGAGGGCGATACTGCAACAGATAACAGAACAGCAGTGGCTGGAATACGATGGAAATGTCTATAATAATCGAGGAAAAAAGGTTCCGCACACATCTAGTATTGCACCACTTGAAATAATAATCAAGAATCATTAAGTTTGCTTTTTCTTGCATTATTCTGCATGGTTTTTTTTTTTTTATTATTCTTTTTATATATATAGCCCATGTTGATGACACGTGTTTCGGCACTCTTAGTGTGCCTTTTTCAAATCTGGGCAATATTTTCTCCACAGGTTACTGTCCCAGTTAAACAAAAATATAGGAACATCATTTTCATAATTGTTATAAAAGAGTGCACAAGAAAACATTTTTCAAAGGGATGGTTCCCAACAATTATCATAATGCAAAGTAAAACATGTTTAGCATCACAAATTTCCATCAATTAAATTAAAATTATCACATACCATTATGATGACCCGTTGTATGGTTGAAACATACGTAATTGTAAGTATTTTCAGAGAGAAAAAAGGGGGTATAAAAAAAGCAAAGAAATAAGAGAAAAAAACAACATAAAAAAGAGGGGTTAGCGCCATTTTCCTTCAAAAGTTCAATAAAGCTTACCTATCTCTTGGTGTTCAACAACTCTCTAATAACGTATTTTCAGCGTATGAAAGTCGGAGTCCCATTAGACTCTTAAATGATGTTCGTACTTGTAAAGGTAAGAAGATCTAATTTGGGTAATGGGTTAGTTTCTCCTTTTTACACTCCCGAAATGTCATTAAGTCGTTTCAGGAGTTAAAACTATGCGACACGTGCATTTGCTTAATTTAAAAATTCCAAATTTCATCCAAACTTAAAATAGTTCCTGGTCGTTCATTTCATTTGTATTTAATTTTATCCTGCATGCTGCATTGTGTTAAAGCAGTTCGGCTCCTATCGAAGTTTGTCACATCGAAGATTCAGCGGCTGGTTCAGACCGCCTCTTCGCTATACATATGTTACATTCGACTCTCTAGTAGCAGTTCTATGCGCGTATAGTTTTGTGTACCAAGATAACTGCGGCTCGCTACGACCGCTTGGTCTTAAATGCGGATCTTAATACGATTGGGAATAGGAATGGGTGGTCTTCCACAACGTTAGGGCTTACCTGCAAAATCACAGTTCTAGCGTCACGCGTCGCATCCTACTAGGAGTTCACTACGTTTGTGGTTTAGAGTATGTATACTGTTACCACAGAAACCCGTTAGTCCTACTTTAGTTTCAGCTTCCCGTGCCGTCGGCCATAGATTGGCATAATTTGGCTCTATTGATCTATGGTACGTTGTTTTGAGCGAACAGTTTCACAATTCCTATTATATTTGTAAAGAATTCACAATTTTGTCAACATGGGTGCCGCGATCCTGTCATCAAGTTCTAAATAGAAAAGGTATCTCTTCTGATCAGGTGGAAATAAAGATGAACCCCATATCTACACAACGGAGTCACGTGCTTCTTATTTTTCCAAAGCATCATGGGAACTGTAGTTCCTGATGCATTTTACGGACTTTTGCTATCCAAAACTTTGTTTATGAACCATGTTTGTTTTTGCTTCTCATTTCTGAATGGATAGGTATATGAGTTGGATTATGTTTCATTCAAAATGCAAGTATTTTAGATACATTTCAAATAAATACCAAATTCTGTGCAAAATAAATATGTGCAGTTGCTTTTTGTTATTAGCAGTATGGATTACATATGGTTCAACCTTTCATAGATTCTGAACATACATAGAATACATCGTAAACATGTTTCCAGGAACATTTGATCCTGGAGTCTTGTTTTTTTTTCCTCATTATGTGACATAGTTACTTTTGTTATAAGAAATGATTATAGACAATTACACATCTCATTGTCTGTGTTTAGACCGGTTTCTATGCATCTGAAATAATTGATTAGTTTTGCTTCTTCTCGTCGTACTTCAAGTTTTCAGCTTAGTCAGAAATCATTGTCAGCCCTGTTAAAGGCCTCACAATCAAATAATAAATCACATCAGCAATAAGTCTACAGGTTATGACTGAGGGCGATACTGCAACAGATAACAGAACAGCAATGGCTGGAATACGAAGGAAATGTCTAATATCGATACCTCAAGTAAATAATTTCCCAGCATTACTTCAGCACAGTATAATACTTCTAATACAAGTCTAGTTCCCTTTACAGCTTCTCTGGTTTTGTTAGCACTGTCAACCAGAACAGGATTTAGCGCTAGCGCCAGGTTTGGACCGAGTTGATAACAGCAATATGGATTCCTTCCTTAACATAATTTTACAATGAGCTCCTTTTGTTTCGGAACTTTCCCATGCATTTGGCCGGATGAAATTTTGGTCCAAATTTAGAAAAAACCTGCAGGTATTCTCTCTCAAAACTACCACTCTATATCTTTACTAGATTCATAAGGTATGATTTTTAGCAGAGGATCCAGAACCGGCTGCAGGAGTGGTGTGTGACATATACAAGTTGATATGTCCCTACAAAGAGGTTATAGGAAATATATTTCAACCATTGAACAATCATTTAAACTTTTATTCATCTTTAATATCTTTGCTCTACTTAAAATGCAGCCACTCTAAGTAGCCTGTATAGACCTAAAGAAGGATTTTTAGATTTGGTTCTACGTTCGAGTTATGGTCTGTGCTTGAGCAGTTTTCAGTTTTTGTTGATGTTATTATGATTATACCATTATATTTGGAGAATTATGCGACTGTAAGAGGAGGCCAGACACGGGATACACTACACCATTTAGAATTACAGTTGGTGTTAATCAGACATGTGTTGGCACCATCGCCATTTTCTCTGTATATGAACGGCCTGATTGATACTATTGCAAAATTGTATTCCGACACGCCGAGTTTAGGTGTATATAAGCTGGTGACCCTCTTTGCTAAAAATGACATTCTAATATCAAAACCTATGATGGATGTACAAAAGCAGATTGTAACCTTTAATAGCTTGGCCAAGGATAAAGGCCTTAAATTGAACATTGTCAAGACAAAGGTTATGGTCTGCTACACTCCGAGGAGGAGGAGAGTACCCCAGCCTAGGTTCGAAGTACAATGGAAAATTATAAAGACTGTTGATTACCTAGGAATTAACATTGATAGCTCAAACAATTGGAAGCCTCAGCTAGATTAAAGCATCCATATTTAAGCCCGATGGCTAGAAGCAGTGCTAAAATTCTCTATATAGCGCAGGGATAAGATAGTATTGAGTGCCGAGGAGTTTTATAAGGTACAAGCAATATCTGCTACTCTGTATGGCTCGGAGTAATGGGGGCCTGGTAAGATAAAATAATTGTAATTAAAATCTTAGAGATTACTGGGGCTCCCGTTTAGTTCCCCATCATTATCAATTAGGATGGAGTTGGCCCTAAAGGATTTTGCTCACAGTCTAAGATTAAAACCCCTAGTTTACTGGGTAAAGATCTGGAATGCGAGAATTTCAAGGTCTATTATGAATCCCTCCAAGACCTCCTGTCAACAGCTGGTGTGGGTGATCTACCATGGTTCCAGTATATGAAATTGTTATATCTGGGATGTTTCTAAGGTCTGAGAGGAAGAGAACCTGGATGTGGAATGTTAGGTTGTCATAAGGCTTTGAGGGTTTCAGCTCAGGTAGTTGGTTGGAGGAATCCGGAGCAACTGATCACTGGGGGTTTGTACCCAATTAATTATAGGTTTATACCCAATACACATATGTCATGATCTACCTGGGAAGATGTCTTTATACCACAAATCAATTGTACACACTCTCTGCCTGAGCCATGGGGAAATCCCTGTTGCTATGGAGTGCTTGCCAAAATTCTATTGCAAGAGGCATACAAGGAGTGGGCAATGTTTGAGACTTGGACAATCAGTGTTGATGCTCGCATGTCAACGGATTACCTGGAGCTTAAATGTATATCTGATTTCGAGAAATACCTTGAGTTGTTGGAAGGTAAGGAATGATGCCTCGGACTGAAAAGACTAGTGATTTTCCCTATTTAAGCCTTTACCTCAAGGTGGGTGAGTGGATGGAGTGGGGCAGGGAGTGGGCAGCGGGTGGGCGGATGGGGGTTATAAACGGGCTGCAAAATGTGCCACGGTTTATTACATGACAAACTGGTAACTCACTTCTTATTGTTATGTCCTCTTAATAAAAAGACATGGTAGCCATGGAAAGAGGAATAAGACATGCAAGGGATTCAGTACATTATGCAAGGGATTCAGTACATTATGTAAGGTTATCAAAAACTGGGATCAACTAAATAATATTGCCCTGTACTGGTAGCAAGGCAGAGAATATCAATATTTATTTTGCCCAGCCAGTAAATTGGGTACCTTACATATGAACACACTAGCAGTTGTACCCGTGCTTTGCACAGTAATTCCTGCTATACAAAAAAAGACAAAAAGGTATATTTATACTTTTTACATTGAGCCTACCAACATGCCAAATTTCAGGTTTGCCGCATGTTGGGAAGTATCCTGAACATTTCAAACAGATACACACATATCCAAGCATTGCAGACCACTTAAAAAACGCTTACAAAAATTAGAAACATTTATATTTAATACTTTTTACATTGTCTACACCATGGAATCTACCCACATGCCAAATTTCCGGTTTGTGGCATGATGGAAAGCGTGCTGAACATTTCGAACAGATACACACACACACACACATATCAATGATATTTGTGATGTCATCTTTGATGTCCTGGGTGTTAGTCTTAGCAGTGCACGGTGGTGGCATGAGTTATGGTTGCTTAGTTTACCATAACTTTCAAATTTCAGGGGTTTTTCGATTTTACTTGTAACCATAACGTCCTTTTAACAACGTTTTTTTACTGAATTGCAAAGGTTTTTATTAGTGCAACTTAACCATAACGTCCCCTTAACAAAGTCTTTTCAGTGAATCTCATGGGTTTTTACCAGTGCATGCAATTTTCCTACAACTTACTAATATCATACTTACCAAATATAACAATATTTGTGTCCAATTTACAAAGTGTCACCTTAAAACTCTGCCTGCCATTTCCCACCTTCTAGAAGCATTTTTAACACTTCTATATACTTTTTGCAACTATTTCAACTAGTTTTGCATCCATAGACATCTATGAACATCTGACTTCATTGCGGACCTTCCGGACAGTGCGACATGACCATACGCCGGCTCAGCATGATGACGTGTCCGAGAACCCATCCGCACTGCATGATAAGATCCATCTTTCGCAAACAGTTCGGAACTGCATTTTCTACTGATCTAGGAACTTTTAACTTCAAAATTTCCCTAGCACACCACCTACACCTTTTCGTACTCATTATCCATTACCAATCTAGTACACAGTACATACTTGGAAGAACTTTATCAAAACTGCTATTTATCTTAAAAATGGCATCAGTTATTGCCATCCCTCCTCCCCAAGAGCCGCCACCACCACCACCAGCTGGAGGACCTTCACAACAAAAAAAGCGCAGTACTTTCAAAGACAATGAAGAGGACGAAGAAGATGAGGTAGAGGAAGTGCCTACTTCTAGCACTAAGATCGAATCATGGGTGTGCCAGTTCTTTGCTACTGTTGGGAGTGTACCAAAGGCTAAAGCTACCAAAGTGAAATGCACTGAGTGCAACCGCAGACTACCTGGACAGTACTCCTACGGGACCACCTCCATGCGCCGCCAGCCAAATCCAATGACTGCAATGCTCTCAGAAAGGTTATTCCTTTCTCAGCAAGTAGTAATCTGTCTTCCTCCCCCTCATCTTCCTCAACAAATACTTTAACCACACAGCCTGATGTCTACGGGCTTTGGCACGTTGTAAATAAATAGGGAGGGCTATGGACTATTATCGTCCATTGCAGCCCCTGAAATGGGGGATAAAGGCCATTAGCACCCCTGGTTCCCAAAGCGGGAACCCAGGGTGCTAAAACAGATTTTTCTGTAAGAAGGAAGGAAAACCCTTTTCCAAGACAGTCAACATGGAAAGAGAAGGCGAGGCTCTGTACACAGCCCCTCTTCCCTTGCCATGGCAGCCTGTAAAACCCTATGAACATATTACCACAAGCACTTTTTTCCCTTTCAAACCTACCCTACCGTCGAATAACTTTACCACATAGCCAGTCCCAGGTAGACATAGCCACTTTAACACCATTTTCGTCCCTAGCGGTCATGGACAGTAGCCAGATTGTCCGCATCATGACCTTATGTCATGACCCAGACAATCTGGCTACTACCCACGGCCGCAGGATATACCTCAGTCACCAAAGGTATATGACTATTTTTTGTACCTACATTAAGACACTTGTCAAAAAATAAAACAGGGGCCCATTTGCAAAACCATGCTTTAATGTCCTTGCCAATGCTCCTCATGAGTTTGCTAGAAATCCGCCCGTATTTTTTTTTTTTAAAGTGTCAAAATGTATGTACATACAATATTCATATAACTTAGCCCCCACTTGACAAAATCCATTCTGTCTTTACACAAACATTGAAGGTTGGGTCTGTAATCTTTCTCACAACTTTTGTCCACATTCGTCAAACAGCAACAAAGTTATAAATAAGCCATCTAAAAATGTTGAGCCCCCCCCCTCTAATTTCGCCCCGTCTTGAGGAAATCCCACCAAACTTTAGAAAACCATTTATATCTAGATCCAAAATCGTTTTGCCAAATGTTGTGCAGATTCATCAAATGACACCACATTTATATGCCTTTACAATATTTTGGCACCTCCCCTCTAATTTTGCCCCCTCTTGACAGAATCCCACAAAACTTTGCAAAACCATTCAGGATTAGTTCTTGAATACATGTGCAAAATGACATGCAGTTTCATTGAGTGGCGCAAACGTTATATGCCATCCAAAAACTGCTTTTCCCCCAACCCTGTAATGCAGAAATAGGTACAGATGTCCTAGGACATCTGAAGTGTCCGCGAACACCACAGGACTGAAACAACCCGTTTTTCGGCTTCTTATGGCCATATCCTATCCCATCCCCACCCCCCCCACATCCCCGGAGATTGTTTGTTGCGTTTGACAAGTACAATGTTGCTTTTTTTTATGGTTTCACATGCTGCCCGTGGACCCCAAACAAGTCTGTGAATCTAAGGTGGCATGCGTTTCAGGAAAACCGACGTATTTCACGTTTTATCACGACTTAATCAGTGGCCACATCCCGATGTCCGCATACCACGCAAAAAAGTCTGCACATTTTTCTTCCCAATCAGAGGCCAGTCCGCGGACTTTACAGTGAAGTGAGTCCGCGGAGCAGACATAGATATCACTATTTGTTTTGCCTTACGTTTTGGTCATTTAAAAAAAACGACTGGATCGATTTACACCAAATTAACAAAAGCACACTTTCGGGACCCCCTTGACCAAAGATCACCAAACTTTGCAAAAAAAATTCCGAGTGGGCCATATACTTTTTTACTTTTATTTGCAAAGTTTGGTGAGGATTCGTCCAGGGGGAGCAAAGTTATAAGCCACGCAAAAAGTGCTCTTCCTATGTGTTTAGCAACTTGTAATATATATATATATATATATATATGTTTGCTGGACTGTTATTGCTACAGTCGTTGAGGCACGCCCCTGTTCAGCAAATTCTCTAGGAAACCAGCATTGTAAACAGATTCCTTTATTCAAAAAAAGTTGCGCAACACCCGGCTGCTAATAAAAACCATTTGTATCGTGGTACTCCCACCACATGTACGGCCCAAGCTTCAACAAAGTTGACGCGTTTCGCAGTAACCTTACCGCTTCATCACAACATTGATACCCCGTGTGACATGATGTAGAACATAGAAAGAAGACTATGGATTCTTATACAACATAGTATCAGCCATCTTTGAGTGGGTCAAAATGTGTTAAGAACTCAAATGCCCCCCGATGTTTTGCCTCTATTGCATCACCAATATTGATGAACATTTTCTCTCGTTTAGTAATATCTCTATTGCGCATGTACTAGTACATCATGAACAATTCGATTTGAATACAAATAATCATGCTATTCATGTTTTAAACTTTTCTATGTCTGGTGACAGTACCCCCATTATAATTATAGGAGCTCATTCCATAGGCAACAACATACATGCAATTATAAGGTGCATAGTGCAAATATAAAAGTGCATAGTGCTAGCAGCCAATTTAAAGTGCCTAGTGCATCAAAATTCTCATTCATTTATACATTGCATGGTTCTTCCAAATTCATTGTCATTAGTACCACATATTCATAATTACATCAAGTCACGTACATGCACAATAGATATACCAACATTCAATCCAAAATGCTTAATGTATCTACAGATCCTAATTTGCTTGTACGTGACAGTACCATATTTCATATCATTTGCATATATTTCAATCTAAGTATTGCACAGTACCCATCATCTTATCCAATAGTGTGCATATGATCATATCTAATTGCTCTTACTCTACCGGTCTACAATTCATATATCTAGGGTGTAAAGTGCATAGTGATAGCAGCAGGTCTAAAGTGCATAGTGCATTCACATGTTCCTATTGTTGGATACATCTATGTTTTAAGGTGCATAATGCTTCATGTATTCAACATTTCTTAAAACATATTCAGACAAGCCCACTATTATAATTACTTGTTGGCCAAACATCCGACTAAAATCTAAAAGTCAAGAGTAGAGACCGGGCTGGATATGCCATATCAAAGGAAAGAAAAAACAAATCTTAATACAGTCAATTATATTGGACAGGGACATATGCTATTAGTAACATAGTACAAAATGATTACGATATTGTGGTCACTGGTACCTGGTAAGAATATGTGAGATTGAAAATAAACTTATTTGGCTCATTCAAGCGTTCAAATGTAGGCATCTGTAGTCACAAAGATGTATTGCCAAAACCTCTCCATGATTGATTTAAAATGTGCTGATCTGCAGATATCAATATCTATCAGAGTTACCTCAGCCTCTCCACATATCATGTCACATATCTCACCATTAAAAAACAAACATCACCCTGAGTGTTTTGTCAAAAAGAGACCCCAATCAGTGTCTCCAAAGAAGCACAAGCAAAAGCATCGTCCTCAATCCCATCAATATAGGAATTGAAAACAAAACGAAACTAATAAAGTGAAACATAAAAATAAAAAGAAAGACGAAGAGAAAGGAAGAAAGTACAGACAGGCAACACCAAAAGGAGGAAAGGGGGAAAGGGAAAAGAAAAAAGGGAATGACAGTTGTTACTTTTACCATCTAGTGTCACTATACATTTTGTATCGATCATCTGTATGGAAAGTTACAGACCACGCAGTATGAATTGCATTGCAAAAACACAGACATTCATCCTTGACACAAAATATATAGTATGAAAAAATCTTAAGTGAAAGAACAAATTAGGGTTTTTTGGATTATTGCCCCAAGAAAGTGTATATTTCCTCGTCCATATTGTGCCCAATTGGATTATTTAGTTTTATAGTCCAAAATACAACACGTCTCTTTCTGGAGGAGTTTCTTTTCCCTATCACCTCCTCTTGGTTCCTTATCAATTTAATGAATACCAGAAAATTGGAAACTCTCCATGTTGTCTTTGTGATGGTCACTTAAATGTTTGGCCATGGGATAATTTGGGTCCTGATGTCGAATGGCCCTCACGTGTTGCTGGAGTCGTATCTTCAGCTTGCATTTAGTGCTGCCTATATACCATTTCTGGCAGGCAGACGCCAGTATGTAAACAATGTATTCAGTTTCACACGTGATTGTATCCATGATCTTAATTGCGTTACCCAGGACTGAGTGTTCATAGGTTACACAACTTTTTACATACTTGCAAACATTTGTTACATCTTGTACATTTGTCGAAGCCCGGCCTATGTGTTGTTAGCCACAGTCCTTTTGCAGATGTTGCATCATTTGACAAAAAGCTTTGACCCAGGGTGTCTTTCAAGGAACAGTTACGTCTTAGACTTACTTCCGGATACATTTTCAAATGCGTTGCAAGGTCTTTATCTGCTAGTAAAATCTTCCAATGTCTGCGAAATATGCGTTTGATTTCCGATGTCTCGTTGTCAAACGTAAAGATCAATCTTGTGTCTTTCTAATTTTCAGCTTTGACTTTTGAACAAGATCCTGCAAGAAGGCCAGATCTCTCCTGTTTTCTAGCTTTTATATAAGCTTTCTCAATGACTTTCTTAGGAAAACATTGATTAAGAAACCCCTTTGCTGCAATTTTGCTGTCTGAGTCATATGCCTTCAAAGTGGAGCTGTTTTGTCTAATCCTTACAAATTCTCCGTAAGGAATGCTCCAAATCAGAGTCTTCGAATGGCTACTGGTTGCATGCAAGGGTGTATTTGTTCCAGTCAGTTTCCTGTATGAGTTCAGTTGTCAATTTATGATCCACAATTCTAAGATTCACATCCAAAATGGTTTAAAAAGTACAACTATGTGTTTCTGTGAATCTTAGGTTATGCTTATTACCATTGAGAAATTTCACAAACTCGACCCAGGCCTTTTCCGATCCCTTTCAAATTATAAAAACTTCATCAATATATCTTAGCCAAAGTACAATGTTTTCGGTTGTCGTATGATTATGATCAGAGCAGACATCTGAAGCTTCCCATGCTCCCCTTTTTACATTTGCATAGGTGGGGCAAGTACTCCCAATTCTTTAATAGCATTTTTTATCATTCAACTGTTATAAGCCCCCTTAATGTAATCATCTTTATTCATAAGTACTATATTTCGTCCTTTATCCGAGGGCTTAATAACACAGTTAGGCTTCCTGTCTTTTGCTAATAGATTATCTTGAAATATTGGTTTCTTTTTTCTTCAATACTGTTTTAGATCCTCAATCACATGTTATGCTCACCTGGTCTCTGCGGAGGCATTGGGGCACGGTTACAGCCCTCCCGGGGGTGAGGTCGCTCAGGTCCAACTTCACCCTCTGTGCTTATGTGGTGACTGGTGGTAATAGGTGATGCTGCTTGGGACTGCTCCTGCGTGGAGAATAGGGGGCATGGGTATACCAGCTTGTGCACCTGATCCACTTCCAGACCCCTTCTCCCAAACTATGGTACCTGTCCCTGGAAAGCTCACCTGTTGATTAGTTTTGGCAAGCACTCCGTCCTGCTGCTTCTGGCAGGGGCGCTTGTATGATCTGAAACGAGTTCCTTCACTGGTCGCTTGCACGTGGTAGTCCTGTCCTGCTGCGACTAAGCCACTAAACTTCATGTAAGTGTTCCTGTTTGCCTTTGTCTTTCCTCGTCTGTTTTTGTTGTATTGTAAAGTTCGTTGCCTTGTATTGCTGTCCGTTCCACTTTTGATGTTTGCTCTTTTGCTTTCTTCCCTTGCAGGTGATGTTGCCGGCCCGGCAGAAGCTGCGGAGCTCGAGGCGACAGCCGCAGGGAATGAGGAACGAAGCTTCAGAGGTACAGTAGCTGGTAAGTTTTTAACTAGGGGTGCGCGGGGTTCAAATGCGGCGTGGCCCTAAGACGGATGTTCTAACCTGGTCTTTGTTCTTCACAGAGTCCGAGTTCATGGATGTGGAGTGCGGTGCTGTGGCGTCGGGATCAAGATCACTGGATGTCGGAAGATGAGTCTGCAGATGAAGCGATGAAGCACCCGTTTCCTGGAGTTGAGTATGCAGGAGAACGCCTGGTTTCAGAGGTAATTAAACTGGTCCAAGCGGCGGGGAGCGTCACGTTGCACGCGAGTGCACAGTAACGCGAAGCACCGGCCTTAAGGATAGAGCAGCTTATATAGCTGAGCTTCTGAAGCCACACCCACCAGGTTCAGCCTGCCTGCCACACCCGATGAGTCAGCACATGAAGACCAGGCCTAGGGAGCCACACCCGATGAATCAGTACATGAGGATGTTCTCTGGAATAAAGGCTTTCAGCTCCTGGAAAGATCTTGTAAAATAAAAGCACTCCTGCACTGAAATAAAGTAAAAGCACTCCTGCACTGAAATAAAGTGTTCCTGCTCACATCTCTATATGAGCCTAGTGCCAAAGACGCCAGGACTGAGTCCAGCCAGGGCCCTTGTGTTAAGTCAAGTGACCCATTGCCCCCATCACTAGATGGTGTGGTTTTTGTGTTCTGTGGCCATGACAGCACTCCCTCTCATGGGTGTTTCCCCCCTGGTCCTGGTTTAGTGGGTTTATTGCAGTGGAACTGCCCGATTAATCGTGGAGCGTGGACATGCTCACTGGGTTCCCAGGTCCGATCTCGGGGTCCATAACCTTTCGAGTCTATAAGGCAGTATAACTTGGACCAGACCATTTTAGAGTCTAGGATCCTTTTAACTTCATATTCTGGTTCTCCTTCAACTATTTCGGGATCCTGTGGAGTATCGATCCACGTACCTGGTCTCAATGGTTTTAGGATGATGACGTAAAACACCTGGTGGATCCGTATGTGGGCCGGTAATTCTAATTTCATGGCCGAAGGGTTGATCACAGCCTTGATAGTGTAGGGTCCCAGATATCTGGGACGGAACACCAGTGGTCCTTTCAGGGGGATGTTTTTGGATGCTAACCAAACCTTATCTCCGACTTGGTAGTTGTGAGCTTCCCTTCGGTGTCAATCCGCAAACTGCTTCTGTTTCTCTTTGGCTCCGGTAAGATGCTCTGCTGCTTCCTTAAAAACCTGGGTGAATGTTTTGTGTAAGGTCGTTACAGCAGGCATTTCTAATGATTTGAGTGGGTCGAAAACGGATGTCCGTGGATGTCGACCGTACACTATGTAGAATGGGCTTTGTCCGGTACTGGTGTGAATGGGGTTGTTGTATGCGTATTCTGCTAACCAAAGTATGTCCTTCCAGGTATCCTCAGTTTGTTGCAGCATACACCTTATGTATTGCTCGAGGGTCTGGTTAGTCATTTCAGTCTGGCCATCGGTTTGGGGTGATGGCTTGTAGATAACCAGAGGTCAATTTTGGCAATTTTACAACACCTTTTCCAGAATGCAGAGACAAACTGAGTTCCTTGGTCTGATATCAATATTGATGGGAAACCGTGTAGCCGGACAATCCGTTCGAAAAACAAGGTAGCCTGAGTAGAAGCATTTGGGAAACCTTTCAGGGGAATAAAGTGGGCCATTTTGGAAAACAGATCTACGACGACTAAGATGATATTGTATCCGTTACAGGAGGGAAGGTCTGTAATAAAATCCATCGATAGCGTATGCCAAGGTGCTGGGGGTACTTCTAAAGGATGTAGCAGACCTGTGGGACTTGGTTTTTGGGACTTGTGTTGTGCACAGGTGCCACAGGTTGCGATGAACTGGACAATGTCCTTCTGCCAAGTTGGCCACCAGTAATTTCTTTTTATTTTAGCTTGGGTTTTGGCTATTCCCGGATGCCCCTCTATTAATGAATCGTGATAGTGTGCGATGATTTGAATCTGTAATTTCTTGTCCGGGATGTACAATCGTCCTTGGTAGTATGGTAGGTTGTCCACAATCTTATACCGGTCTCCCTTCCCTAGCCATTCCTGTTGCACTGGTGGACTCATCAAGTGTTGCAGGTCAGATTTAAAGTTGTTAGAGTGGTAGTTGCGGCAATCATGCCTTGGATACACACTTCAGAGATGATGGCCATGGGGTCTGGTGTAGTGAATGCCTCTTCTCCCTCACTCATGCGAGACAGGGCATCTGCTTTTCCATTGCGTACTCCGGGTCTGTAGTTGATGATGAAGTCGTATTCCGTAAATAACAGCCCAGCAGAGTTGGCATGATGATTGCGCTTTAGCAGCCTTCAGATATTGTAGATTGCAATGATCCGTGATGACAGTGACTGTATGTCTACCTCCAAGAAAATAATGTCTCCAGTCTTTGAACACTGTCTTCATTGCTATCAGTTCTTTATCAGTGATTGCATTATTCAATTCAGGGCTGAAAACATGCAAGACCAGAATGCCGCAGGTTGCAACTGACCTGTTTCGGGGTCTCGTTGTGACAGGACTGCTCCCATTGCTATGTTGGAAGCATCAGTTTCGACCACGTATGGTAGTTCTGGTCGAGGATGCCGTAGAATTGGTGCTATGGTAAATGCTTGTTTTAGCTCCTGGAAGGCTTTCTCTGCCTCTGCGGACCAATTAAATTGTTTATTTTTCCATAGTAAAGAGGTGATTGGGTGGACGATCTGGGAGAACCCGGGAATGAACTTGCGATAAAAGTTGGCGAACCCGAGTACACTCTGTACTCCCTTTATGGATGTTGGTGAGGGCCAGTTAAGGATAGCGTCTACCCTGCGTGTGTCCATGCGTACACCCCGTGGTGTGAGAATAAAGCCAGAGGTAGGGTGTTCGCTTGCTCTTTTTGAAAGACATCTTGGTAATCCAGGTATTCAGGTGGTAGTGAACTGGTGAGGCCCAGTGTGGTTTCTTTCTTCGACGAACCTGGGTTGGCAAGATCTTTTAATGAGAATCCCTTGCTATAACGGGTGTTGGCACAGTCTTGGGGGAAAGTCAGAACTCGTTTACGCTAGTCAATCCTGGGATTGTGGGTCTCCAGCCAGGGCATTCCCAATGTCATCTGGAACTGAGGAGCGCCGATGAGATCGAAGGTGATGTCCTCTTGGTGACCCTCCTGACACAGAAGCGTGACCTTCTCGGTGTAATGCGTCACGGGCCGGATGATAGCTGAGATCCATCAAATGCTGTGACATTTTCCCAAAACCTGCTTCTGTCGGAGAGGAAGGCCTATCCGGGTAGCCAGATCTTGGTCCATGTAATTTCCCACAGCCCCACTGTCAATGTATGCCTCCAAGGCATGTATTGTCGATGGTTGCTTGTGGTTTACCAGGAGCACAGGGATGACTAGATGCGAGGTCTGTATAGGTTCTTTTTCACTGCTCAACAAGTGGACCCCTACGCTTGCCGGGCGTTGGATTTTCCCGGGTCCATTTCTTCTTCTTCACCCTTGTCAGTTGCTACAACTGCTTTCCTGGGTGGTTTCACCTAGCATTCTCAGAGATAGTGACCTGCCTTACCACAGTACAAACAAAGCTGCTGCTTTCTCCTTTTCTCCCCTTCTGCCTTGGTGACTGGGCTCAGCAAGCCTCCAATTTGTATTGGCTCGGACTGATCGTGTGATTTGGTTTGATTCTCATGGAGTTGCACAGACGGTCTTGGCCCGATCCATCTTCCGATCCTGCAATCTGTGATCGAGCTGCACTGTCAGGTCGATGTATTCAGCACATCTTTCTGGGGGATTTACTACTTGGGCTAATACGTCCTTAATTTCCCCTCACAAGCCTCGGTAAAAGACCATAGTTCTTTTCTCCTCTGGCCAGTTAGTTTGTGCTATCAGACGATTGAAGGAAGCGATATATTTTAGTAGGTCTTGATTACCCTGCCATAGTGATAACAGTTAATTGTCCAGAGCCCGCCCTTGAGTATGCCATGCAAATAGTTTCTCCATTTCATGCTGGAAACCTCTGAAGTCTCGAAGCAAAGGATCATCCTGGTTTACTAAGGGTATTGACCAGTCCACTGCACTACCTCCCAAATATGAGAGTACAAATGCAACTCTCGCTTGATCATTGGGGAATGCCCCATGTCTGCACAAGAAATGTAGGCGACATTGATTCATAAAGATCCCATACTTATTTGGATCACCTGTGAAGCGTTCTGGTGGGGCCAGGGGAACCCCTCAGAAGAACCACCTGTACAGGCGTGGGCTGTGGAGGTGCGGCAGGAGGGGCATACCACGGCAGTGGGACCTGGCCTGCCTGTGCCTGGAGCATTTGCCTTGCTAGTTCATCTGTCTGCTCCCTGTTCACAATTAGATCCCTCCTTAGGGCATTGGTTTCCTGTCTTGAGGCATGAACTTCAGCCCGTAACTCTCCCAGTAATCGGGCCAAATGGTCCATTTCAGAAGTTTCCATAATGCCCAGGCAGAGATTCGAAGAGGTTTCACGTTCTGATACGCTCACCTGGTCTCTGCGGAGGCGTTGAGGCACGGTTGCAGCCCTCCCGGGGGTGAGGTTGCTCAGGTTCGACTTCGCCCTCTGAGCTTATGTGGTGACTGGTGCTAAAAGGTGATGCTGCTCGGGACTGCTCCTGCATGGAGAATAGGGGGCGCGAGTATGCCAGCTTGTGCGCCTGATCCCCTTCCAGGCCCCTTCTCCCAAACTGTGGTACCCATGGGATGCGCTGTCCCTGGGAAGCTCACCTGTTGATTAGTTTTGGCGAGTACTCCATCCTGCTGCTTCTGGCAGGGGCGCTTGTATGATCTGGACAGAGTTCCTTCACTGGTCCCTTGCACGTGGTAGTCCAGTCCTGCTGCGACTAAGCCACTATGCTTCAGGTAAGTGTTCCTGTTTGCCTTTGTCTTTCCTCGTCTGTTTTTGTTGTATTGTAAAGTTTGTTGTCTTGTATTGCTGTCCATTCCACTTTTGATGTTTGCTCTTTTGCTTTCTTACCATGCAGCTGATGTTGCCGGCCTGGCAGAAGCTGCGGAGCTCGAGGCGACAGCCAGAGGGAATGAGGAACGAAGCTGCAGAGGTACAGTCGCTGGTAAGTTGTTGACTAGGGGCGCGCAGGGTTTAAATGCGGCACGGCCCTAGGACGAATGTTCTAACCTTGTCTTTCTTCTTCTTCACAGGGTCCGAGTTTGTGGTTGCAGAGTGCGGTGCTGTGGCATTGGGATCAAGATCACTGGATGTCAGGAGATGAGTCTGCAGATGAATCGATTAAGCACCGGTTTCCTGGAGGCAAGTATGCAGGAGTAACGCGAAGCACCGGCCTTAAGGATGGAGCAGTTTATATAGCTGAGCTTCTGAAGCCACGCCCACCAGGTTCAGCCTGCCTGCCACACCCGATGAGTCAGCACATGAGGATGTTCTCTGGAATAAAGGCTTTCAGCTCCTGGAATTTTCTTGTAAAATAAAAGCACTCCTGCGCTGAAATAAAGTATTCCTGCTCACATCTCTATACGAGCCTGGCACCTTAGTCCAGTCAGGGCCCCTGTGTTTATAGGTCCCAAAGGGACATAAGTGAGTCAAGTGACCCATTGCCCCCATCACTAGATGGTGTTGTTTTTGTGTTCTGGGGCCTGTGGCCATGACATCACAAGACTTTGAAATGCTTCAAAGTTATTGCCCAAATTAGTCATGGATTGAACTTTGATTTTAATTTGAGCTTACTCTTGATTGTCCAGTCTGTCCTTATATTTAGATGCTCAAGGTCTGTCTTATTTGCGTCATATTCCTTGTCGGGTTGAGCCTCTCTTTCTTGAGCAACCAAGTCTGTTAATGCTTCCACATCATTGATGGTTAGATCTGTTTTTCCTCCTTTTATACATATTAGCAAAACAGACAGCGCAAGCTGTCGCACTGATAGGTTTCACTCTGAGTCATATAGCAGCCAGGAAATGACAAGAGCACTCCTATTCCAGACATGTTTGCAAATATTGTTAATGCATGCAAAAAAACACACACCCATGACAGATATCAGTGGCCACCACTGTGGATCACAACGCTCAAATATGGCCGGGGATACTGAAAACAGATACACAACCGCAATCTGTAAAAAGCTCAACATGCCTGTTGATTTGGATCGCCTACCTGGATAACTCCTGATATGCATGCTAATAACAATAATGCATGGGCAAACACACACGCATGCAACCACAACCAAAACCTCCTGACATTACTTTAGATATAGATGCACAACCACACATGTAATAACCATAAGAAGATCTCTCAACATGCCTGTGGTTACAAGTAACAAATGCAAAACCACACACACATGCACACTCCAAAACACACACAAAAGAGGAGATTGTTAGTTGAAGTCATAAGAACAGTTACATGTACAACCTATAAAAAAAAGGTAAAGTGTACACGTATTGGGGATGCCAACATTAAAATTACCACCAACACGTCCAAAGCAACAAATAAGTAAACTCTACAACTTTTGGAAAGACCAATGTTAAAGTTACTACAAACACTCACTGTGCTGAAAACCAAATTCTGTGAAGAAGTTGTTCAAGGAAGAACAAATGGTTCTTTATACTATGCCCAAAATTGTACCACATCTTGCTCAGTGGTATTTCAATTATAATGGTAAAACGGATTAAAGTGAATTGTATGTCTCCTCAGCTCGATGTAGGTAGCATGGGGTAAGGGCAGGCTATGTGCCAAAGAGATGTAGATCAGGAGCGGAGGCATCCAAACAGCAGTCTAGTAAGTATAAAAGCAAATATAAAAGTAGTCTTTAATGCGTTTATTGATTCTGAGTTTTCAGTTATCACCCACACCTGGAAGGGAAAAGCACATAGGGATATAGGCTTTGAAACTAAGCAGGGTCGGTCCCGGTTACTGCATGGATGGAAGACAGTCCACAGTCCCGGATGCCATGTGTTTTCTTAGTTTTAACTATCTCCTAACACACGGCATCCACATTATTTTATTAAAACCATGCTATTGTCATTCCTGGAACGTTTTAAACTCCAAGACCATTCTTTTTGCCTTTTGCTGAATTGCATTCTGGTATTTGTAGTCTCCCAGTCAAGAGGGGGGGGGCTACTACCACAATTGTACACTTTTTGCCTACCATAGTTCTATAAGGATTTATATATTTGAGTAACACTATGGTATGTCTAATTTTCAAGTTATCTTTATAAAGCAGACTATTGTTGATTTTGTTCACCAGGGAATATTTTGTGACAGATTGCTGGGTTTAAAAGGTGAGCATCTTTTATACTTTGCCAGCATATTTATTGGAACATTTCCTCTCAGGTTATTTTTCTGATGTTCATTACGTTTTGTCAAAGTCCAATGCTATTTTGTCTTGCACACTTTCTTATAAGAGGAAGGTCAATTGAACTACATTTGTATATTTCACGTTAATATACATGTTCACTTACTGTGCATATATTCATGGGTGCCAGCTTTTGATTTTCACTATTGGGGCAGAAGTAACTGGGCATATGTTATTCTTGCAGCTGGCCATTTTTTCCCTGTGTCCATGTTGATTAAATGTGGTTAGTTGGGGTTGTGCGATGTATCACAACAGTCACCAAGAGACTGGCCATAAACAGAGTGCTTAAACAAAGTGTTTGGCCAATGGCAAGTCATTTTATCTCACTGCGCAATGCCTAAAAACATTGTGAGTTCTCAAAGCCTGCAATCATTTACACATAATACCACTGTCAAAATAGGACAAAATCAGTTGGTGATTGTTGAATGTCTTTGAGCGATGGGTTGCAAGTGCTTCAAACTATAGAGTGGTTTGGTAGTGTTCAGCCGTGCCCACCAGCCATGGTCAAAGGCCATGGCTAGTGGACTTGTAGCAATTTAAAATGGACACTAACCATGGCCGAAGACCATGCTAGTGGTCTGGAAGCATTCTGAAAATCTATGGAATTACAAAACCCTTGAAATTCAAGGAAACAACTTTAGTTGCAGGGACCTTAAGGAGAGAACTTAATGCGCAGCCTATGAGCAGAATTGCAAGCAAAAATGTTTCCATTCATGTCTATCCAGGTTTGAAATGTTTTGAGATCTCCCCCTCTAGCCCTCCTTCTGATGAAACCGCACCAAACTATGCAAAAGAATTCAGAGTTGGGTTTATACTTTTTTGCAAAGTTTCATGCAAATTTGTCGAGCAGCACCAATTATAAGCCACCCAAGAACAGCTCTTCCTATGGGAAGTACAACTTAACCATAACTACAAGGTCACTGCCGCAGACCTAGTAATACATATACACACACACATTATATATATATATATATATATACACACACACACACACAAAATCACATGTAATACGATACTTCCAACATTCAAATTAGACAACTTTGTACAGCATACACATAGTGGTCCCCTATTCTTTGTCAAAGGGCATGGCTACTAGGCACGTTTAGGAAACCTATTGGAGCAATATGTAGAGTGGCATGGCCGCGGGCACTAGGCATGGCCAAAAGCCATGGCTAGAGGTAACAGATGAAAGCTATTGGGGCAACATGGTTAAGGGGTGATTGCCGAAGGCCTGGCCAATGGTCATGGGCATAGGCGAAGGCCATGGCAAGCGACCTGGAAAAAAAGGTAGTGTTGCAAAAGAGGGAAAAATAAAGGGGTGGACCTGCACTTCAAATCCTGATCCTTCAGGTATAGAACAACAATATCCACGATTGGATCAGTGAGACGGGATGACACTTTTAGTACATATTCACATTTTATTGGCTAAATTTAGCATATATAAAAACATTTTTCGCAATATAAAAAATCCGTAAAAAACTTTTCATAGCAACATTCATAGCCACATACAAAACTCATTCATATTTCCACACATAATATCAGCACCCGTGACATTTAATTTATCATTAGGTTACTTTAGAAATACAACTTCATTACACATATTACTGAATAGACCCAGTCCCTAAAGATTAGGTGTCATGATGTATCTAGCACCAGTTTTTTGGGTCAGGTATTTATTGTACAGAAAAAACGTCGACACGTGTTTCGGTTGGAGACCTTCCTCAGGACATGAGGCAAAGCAAAGATTCTTCGCCCCAATTCTTAATCTGTAAGGGCCCGTAACCAATCTAAAAACAATCATAAAAACAGAGTGTCATCCCAATTTATTTAGCAAGGTGACTATTAGTGTCACAATGTGTTCCCGATTTATCAACACATTAGATCCCTACTCACCCCCAAGTTCCAAATAGAAGGAAGGTGAACGGAATGCAGAATATTAATTCTCCACTGGACTCAGTGCAAGTACTGAACCTGTGGAACCAACAACAAACAAATATTTCAAAATTCACTCCAGCTAAAGATTTCAACTTTAGCCATTAGACTACACAGGTCACAATTATATACAAAAACCACACTTACATGTGCCCATGGTATAACTTGAAACCAATCATCGTGGTTTTGCCATTGTAAATTGCAGCGTAGAAAAACACGCTTGATGTTTCACTCACAGCGTTCTGCCAAGAGAAACATATGGATCATATCCTTTATGTAACTCCAAAACACCTCATAGTGTCTTTGCGTGAAAAAGACCCGCATGGGAATAGATATTTACCACTCACCCTGCTCAGTGTTAATATCATCACACCCCAGTGACACAGTGGGAATGAAAAAACATGAAAAAACATGTGCCCCTGCTATTTTCAGAGAATAAGTGTCCTCTCTTGTCTCTCCTAATAGCCCGTTCTTAATATATTGTGGCTACTAGTCACCGCGTGAAACGTAGATACCAGCATGCACCCCCATTAGCTAAAATCGATTCGGAACAATCATGGCCGTGCCTTGGTAACTCCCTCTTTTATGAAATATACTCCCAGGATTGGGAAATATATCATGACGGTACATGCACCCCATATTATTCGTATCACATCCAAAAACTTTCTCATGCGGTGGATAAACTCAACTCCGGCGCTCCGCGTCTGTCCTTGGCGCACGTTTCATAAAAATAGGGTAAGTGAAACCAGCATGCACCTGCCGAATGGTCTGTGCCTCATGAATGGGAAAACTTCCAACATACAAAAAATGACGAAAATTGAGAACACAAGCCTCAATCAGCAACAAGTCTAACCCATCCTGACTTGTGGTGCACGAGAAAAGCACAGGAATACATATAACGGCGCAGTCCATATTTAGAAAGACAGTGAGTATTTACCGTGACGCATGCATCAAGGATCCTTCCAGCACGGCAACCGCGTATGCCTACAACCACTTCTTCATTTATGGAAAACTAAACATAGGTGAAGGACTATCTCTTATAAGGGATACTGGCCTTGCTAGACACTAAAAAAGGACTAAAGAACGCATTTAGGCGGATGCACAAGTATATACTTATACGTATGTTTCCTACATGGTAACATTGATGATACCAAAGGCCATAACAACAACAAATATTGTCACAACGTCATACCCAAATTGGAGACAAAAATGACAACCCAAACCATGGAAAAACAGGTAGCGCAGCAGTCGCACTTATTACGAAGGGCCATTTTCACATGAAGAAAAGGCCGAAATACTACCTTCCGAAGGAAAAATGATAATACCCAAGGCCATAGCAACAACAAAAGTTATAGCCCTGTCTTACCCAAAAATGTAACCAAACGTTATACCGACAAGCAGTGACAACACAGTTCTAATAATCACGTTATTTATAGAGGACGGAAAACCCAAGCCGAGAGCCGAAATAAATTATAGAGCTCCCTTATTCAAGGAACTGGGTCTGTTTGTTTATAAATCATCGTATGTGATTACCTCACACGATTTTTCATTTGTTTTACATTTCTCCTTCAAACAAAATCATTGGTCAGCATGACATTCAGAAAACCATGTGGCCATATCTTTTTACATTTTGTTATTTTAGAAAGACAAAATTACCACAATATGCCAGAATATTACACAATTTAATTATACAAAGACTGACTAGAGTAGAGCAAAACAACTTTTGCATATATTCTTTTGTACATCATATCACCCGGGAACAAAAACGCAAAAGGATGGTCCCTTTGCTGGCCCATGTATTTCAGTGTATAACCCTATATGTGTATTTCATGCTGTACTGTAGCAGCCAGACTCATTGAGATATTACAAACATATATATGGACACATTTCCTTTTCTCTACAGGGTGAAGGTAAAACTCATACATTTTAGAGTGGTATTCAAAAGCATGCATCGCCCAGTTTAAAGATATTGAGTATCGGGACCCTTTCCAATTAAATCAATTGTTTATTACCAAGTTGTTCCAATCCACCGATACATTTAACCCTCTATGGACTGTATTTAGGGTATGGATCCATTTCTGTTCAATGCGGTGTAATGTTATACCAATATCACCTCCTCTCATGTTGGACTTGATATGTTGTAATATAAACCACCTCAGATCTGTGTCTTTATGTTGCATTCTCACAAAATGTTCAACCAGTGGTTTATCTGCTACTTTATTCCGTATACAGCTTCTATGCTCAGATATGCGCCGTCTGATTTCTCGTGTGGTTTTACCTACATATAGTAAATGGCATGGGCAAGTAATAATGTATACAACATTCTTAGTTAAACAATTGGTGTGGCAATTCATTTTCCAGATTCTCTGACCATATTGGAACTCACGTTTTGTCTCAGTCAGAGGACATGCAACACAACCGCCACACTTATAGTGGCCAATGATGGGTGGTAATCCCCATTGATCATTGACGGTAAGTTCTCTGGTTGGTTCTCGGTATGTGTGTACTAGTTTCTGTCTGAGATTTGGATTCCATTTGAATGCAAACATAGGTTTCTCTTTCAGAGACCCAGGTTGTTTTACTAAATGCCAATGCTTTCCAATGATACGCTTCACATCCCCACTCACTGGGTTAAAGGTTGTAACACACACCAGGCGTTCAGTTCTTGGTTTTTTCTGCTTAGTAAGACAAATTTCTCGATTTGTATTTTCCGCTCTCTTCAGTTGGTCCTTTACTAGCCTTCTCGGGTACCCCCTATTAGTCAGCCTTTCCTTCAGTTGCTCTGCATGCAATTTAAACTCATCCCTCTCAGAACAGTTTCTCTTGATACGTAGGAACTGTCCGTAAGGAAGGTTTTGGCGCAAGCTTGCAGGATGAAAACTGTCGAAATGCAACAGAGTATTCTTATCAGTTGGTTTCTTAAACAAGGTCATAATTAGTTGTTTCCCGTTCTTTTTAATCAGGAGTTCTAGGAAACTGACTTGGCGATGGTTATACTCAATTGTGAACTTTATGTTGCTATCACAACGGTTCACCCATTCATGAAATTCAATCAGTGATGCAATAGAACTCCTCCATATAAGGAACACATCATCGATATAACGATGCGACATTTTTAGGTGTGTATTCAAGACAGGATGATTTTTTAGCTCATTATCTTGTCCCAGTATGAACCTATCTTCATAATCAGCCATATAAAGATTAGCAATATCTGGAGCAAAAGTAGCCCCCATGCTGACCCCTTTCTCCTGTTTATAAAGTTGTTTCTTAAACAGGAACAAATTCTCAGTCATTGCTAGCCTAATACACTCTTGTATAAATTCAGTAGGAGGCAAATGTGGTCTACTTCTTTTGTCTAAAAAGAGGCCCATAATATGTAGGCACTTCTTCTGTGGGATTTCTGTATACAACGATTCGACATCCATTGTTACAAGGATGTCCCCTTCTTCAATTGAGACATCGCCAATGATGTTAATCATATGAGTTGAGTCCTTTACATATGATGGCATTGTTTGTACGAATGGTTTAAGGAAGAACTCTGCATACACCGACAATGGTTCCAGTAATGAATCAATAGCTGAAACAATTGGCCTCCCAGGCGGGCGAATAGGATTTTTATGGATTTTTGGAAGGGTATAGCAAGCTGCCCTCTTCGGTTTTAATTTATTGAGGAAACAGCCCTCCTCATCACTAATTCATTTCTCACCTAGAGCATGATCTGTCAGGCTTCTTATTTCTTCTTGTAAACGTGCCGTGGGGTCCCTCTCTCGTTTTTTGTAGGATTTTTTATCATCCAGTAGGCCTTTGCATATTGTTTCATAAGTGGATGTATCTTGAATTACGATCCCACCCCCCTTGTCTGCAGGTTTTATAGTAATCGAATCATCTTTACATAGTTTGGTGAGGCTGAGCCTCTCTACTTTGGTCAAGTTATCAGGTTTATGATTCTTTGACTTGATAGCCTCAAGTATTTCTCGTGTAACAATGTTTTCGAATGCCACAATCTCAGGTGGACATGTATAGGGGGGGGGGGTGAAGCCAGATTTTACTTTGAGACCACTAATATTGGGTATTTTATCCAGGGTGGACCCCTTTTCATACGGGTGAGCCGGGAGATACCTCAAAAAAATGCTTAAGCCTAATGTTCCTAAAGAATCTATGGAGTTCTAGTTCCATGTTGAAAGCGTCAGCTCTCCTAGTGGGAGCATAGAAGAGCCCGTTAGACAAAAGGTCTAAATCAGGTTTACTTAAATGATGTTGAGATAAATTAAATATAGGCATCTGATCACCCATATCGGGGGTCACTGATTGGAGTACCATTGTCTGGTCCTCATTCCCTGTCTCTGACCGTATTGGGGCTGTTGCTGTCTGGGTCTGCCTCGCTGTCCCCCTCTGAAAAAAAACCTGTTGTTGGTTTTGTCCCCTTCCACTGGTGCCAGCACTAGGTGGCACATTCAGTGTAGGGTCTGATCCACTTGATGATCCTAAGGTGTTGGAGAAATTCGAATAGCGATTATTTCTCCGAAAGTTATATCCACCCACCGGGGGGGGGGATCAGTGAAGAAACCCTTTCTTAGATAGGGGTACGTTCTTTCTTCATTATAGTTGGAGATATCTTTTTTCAGTTTGTTAATTTTTCTTTCCAAATTCAAATCTTTGAATTTTTTTAATTTCTTCCTCTAGAGCTTCAAGTTGTTTTTTAGCATCTTTAATTGTGGTGTTTTCGAGGAAAGCCTTCTCCAGTATTTCCAACTCTTCCCCTTGTTTTTTAGTTTCCTCTTGGGCCGTTTCGATAATCAGCATAATCCAATCCCGAGAACATCTGTTGCCAACCCCACTAAAGTTCTTTTGAAACTTGGGGTTGTCAACAAATATTCTCGGGATATTTGTAACCTGTAAGCCTTCTGGAATAATTCCAGCCCTTAAGTATTGTAACATGAACTGGCCATGTAGGTCAGTCCTTGTTAAGTTTTTCATTTTCTGTAGAATTTTTTCGACTTCATTTGTGGCAACCACTTTTTCTACTATTGGGCCATCTCCAAAAGGCACAATTGGTGCCTCCAGTAATTTCTTGTACTGGTCATCCGAAAATGAAAAAAGATTCACATTCTCCATTTCGGATTTTCAAAAACGAGGAAAAATCCTCATACAAATTAATGTGTAAACCCCTGCAGCCACAGGCTGTACTCGTCAAGGGAAAAATAAAGGGGTGGACCTGCACTTCAAATCCTGATCCTTCAGGTATAGAACAACAACATCCACGATTGGATCAGTGAGACGGGATGACACTCTTTGTATATATTCACATTTTATTGGCTAAATTTAGCATATATAAAAAAACATTTTTCGCAATATAAAAAATCCGTAAAAAACCTTTCATAGCAACATTCATAGCCACATACCAAACTCATTCATATTTCCACACAGAATATCAGCACCCGTGACATTTCATTTATCATTAGGTTACTTTAGAAATACAACTTCATTACACATATTACAGAATAGACCCAGCCCCTAAAATTATGTGTCATGATGTATCTAGCACTAGTTTTTTGGGCCAGGCAGAGGAAAGGGCTGCCCTCACTCCCCACCTCAGGAGGTACTCACCCCCTCCAATATGAGGGAGCAAGGGGAAAATGCTGCCCTCATTCCTCACCTAGTACGATACTCACCCCTTCCAAGAAGAGGAAGCAGAGGAAAAGGCTTACATCACTCCCCACCCAAGAAGGTATTCACCCCCTCCAGGAAGAGAGAGAACAAGGAAACTGCTGCCTTCAACCCCCACACCAGAAAGGTAGTACTCCTCTCCAAAATGAGGGAGCAGGAGGAAAAGACTGGCCTATCTACTCACTTCGGAAGGTACTCACCCCCCTCCCTTGTTTTGGAAGGATAGCTCAGCAGCAACGTGTTCGCCTTGGAAGCAAGACGACACAGAGCACCACAGGTTTGATCCCCAGATCCGTGCTTAGAAACCTCTGGGTAATAAGCATGTTATAAATAACCCATCATATCAATAAGAGGGAGGGCAAGGAAAAGGCTGCCCTCACTCCCCATCTCATCAGCGTTGTTTTAAGTGAGATAAAAAAGGTGTTGTGGAGATCCCTAAAGTTTTATAAAAGGGAACTAGGAAGCAAAGGGTGTTGTCTAACTATCTTTACAAATGTTCATAAGCAAGCCTAGAATTAAGGGAGGAGCCCCTCAGTTCCAAATTCCCCACGCACCCCTTTAACAGCGTCATATGCACATACATAGTCAGATTTAACAGCGTCATACAAGCCAGAGCAAACAAACAGCACTATCACACAACCCCAAGCACATCACTACAGAAAAAACGTCGACACGTGTTTCGGTCGGAGAGCTTCCTCAGGACGTGAGGCAAAGCGAAGATTCTTCGCCCCAATTCTTAATGTGTAAGGGCCCGTAACCAATCTAAAAACAATCATAAAAACAGAGTGTCATCCCAATTTATTTAGCAAGGTGACTATTAGTGTCACAATGTGTTCCCGATTGATCAACACATTAGATCCCTACTCACCCCCAAGTTCCAAATCGAGGGAAGGTGAACGGAATGCAGAATATTAATTCTCCACTGGACTCAGTGCAAGTACTGAACCTGTGGAACCAACAACAAACAAATATTTCAAAATTCTCTCCAGCTAAAGATTTCAACTTTTTGGTACAACTTGAAACCAATCGTCGTGGTTTTGCCACTGTAAATTGCAGCGTAGAAAAACACGCTTTATGTTTCACTCACAGCGTTCTGCCAAGAGAAACATATATGGATCATATCCTTTATGTAACTCCAAAACACCTCATAGTGTCTTTGCGTGAAAAAGACCCGCATGGGAATAGATATTTACCACTCACCCTGCTCAGTGTTAATATCATCACACCCCAGTGACACAGTGGGAATGAAAAAACATGAAAAAACATGTGCCCATGCTATTTTCAGAGAATAAGTGTCCTCTCTTGTCTCTCCTAATAGCCCGTTCTTAATATATTGTGGCTACTAGTCACCACGTGAAACGTAGATACCAGCATGCACCCCCATTAGCTAAAATCGATTCGGAACAATCATGGCCGTGCCTTGGTAACTCCCTCTTTTATGAAATATACTCCCAGGATTGGGAAATATATCATGACGGTACATGCACCCCATATTATTCGTATCACATCCAAAAACTTTCTCATGCGGTGGATAAACTCAACTCCGGCGCTCCGCGTCTGTCCTTGGCGCACGTTTCATAAAAATAGGGTAAGTGAAAACAGCATGCACCTGCCGAATGGTCTGTGCCTCATGAATGGGAAAACTTCCAACATACAAAAAATGCCGAAAATTGAGAACAGAAGCCTCAATCGGCAACGGGTCTAACCCATCCTGACTTGTGGTGCACGAGAAAAGCACAGGAATACATATAACGGTGCAGTCCATATTTAGTAAGACAGTGAGTATTTACCGTGACGTGTGCATCAAGGATCCTTCCAGCACGGCAACCGCGTCTGCCTACAACCACTTCTTCATTCATGGAAAACTAAACATAGGTGAAGGACTATCTCTTACAAGGGATACTGGCCTTGCTAGACGCTAAAAAAGGACTAAAGAACGCATTTAGGCGGATGCACAAGTATATACTTATACGTATGTTTCCTACATGGTAACATTGATGATACCAAAGGCCATAACAACAACAAATATTGTCACAACGTCATACCCAAATTGGAGACAAAAATGACAACCCAAACCATGGAAAAACAGGTGGCGCAGCAGTCGCACTTATTACGAAGGGCCATTTTCACATCAAGAAAAGGCCGAAATACTACCTTGCGAAGGAAAAATGATGATACCCAAGGCCATAGCAACAACAAAAGTTATCGCCACTGCTTGTGGTTATCACAAGTTTGGTTACATTTTTGGGTTAGATAGGGCGATAACTTTTGTTGTTGCTATGGCCTTGGGTATCATCATTTCAAACAAATGCAATATCATTACCATGGGAAAAGGGGAAAGTAAACCCCTTGTAAGACATTAAGAGTCTAAAAGTACAGAGAGCCAACAATGAACAAAAAAGTTCCAATGATAAACGTTGTAAAAGAAAGTCTCTATGAGGAAAATCTGAATGATAATGATCCGTAAAACAAAAGGCCCAGAAAAAGAAGGTATTACAGAAGAACATTCAGAATCCTGTAAGGCAGAACGAAGGACTCAAATGAGGGGAGAAAAAAAAAAAAAAAAACACACACAAAACAGGAGAAGGAGACCATCAGTCCCATAAGGGAACTACATGAGCTGATACAAACGATAACAAGAGACTATTTGAAAATGGTATGATGACCAGGACTCTAAAAGGAAAGGTGTAAAAGCAAAACCTTCAGGAGAAGGGAGTCATTTTCCTGACTTTAGTTGATTAAACTAGTGGTAGGGTCAGTTTCTGGAGAGCAGTCTTATTCCTTTGGACATTGACTCATGACTGAGTAGCACCTTAGTAAAGTAGGAAGGGAATATCCCAAAACGATTGGGAAAGATAGGCCTTATTCTTATTTCTTTAATAAAGACAAGGGGCCTCATTACGACCCTGGCGCTAATGGGTTAACAGCGCCGTAAAAGGCTGCAGCGCTGTTAACCCATTAGCGCCCGATTACTTGGTCCCTTTGCGGGACCCGACCTTAACGGCTGGTCTACACCAGCCGTTAAAGTAGGGACCCGCAAAGGGACCTTGGTGCTAAGTACGGTACCGCAATTTGCGGTACCGTACGGAGCGCCTTCCCCATTCCCATAGAGCCCTATGGGGCAAAAATGGGAATGGGGAAGGGCCATGGTTCAATCGGGAATTACCGCCCCGCCAACCTTGGAATGGGGTGGTAATTCCCCATTGAACCATGGCGGACCCATTACAACACCGGCACCAACCATGGTGCTAATAGCGCCATGGTTTAGCGCCGGTGTTGTAATGAGGGCCAAGGTAACAATGTCCTCCGAGTGTCCGTGTCCGTGTCCTCCTACTGATCCACCACAATGTGATGAGTTCATTTTGTTTTCATGGTCGGCTTTAATTGAGAATAAACAACAAAACAAACACAAAACATATAATTTCTGTGTTTTGCAGAGTTGGCCTGCCATCTGCTTGGAAAATAATTATGACTGACTGCATTGGAGTTTGGATGAATGTGCTTTAGTTTAACAAGTTAATGACCAAATATTAAAAGATGTAGGACTCTGAGGGTTTTGATTAAAAGATGTATCACAAACTACACAACTGTTGGATTGCATTTGAATTGTCGATTAAGATTATAATTCAGGCACAGACATGGACCTCTGTAGGTTTGGTAGCAAATCAATTTTACTTGGGTGTCACATTCCTCTAATCATAAAAGAGGAACATCTAAGGGATATTTCAATTAATAATTATAAATGGAATAAATAAATCCCCTTCAAAAACGTTACAGGATATAGTTATAGATTGCCTTGTCTGTGCAGCCAACAACAAAGCGAACAATCACGCCACTAACACCTTCATCCTCGTCCAGCTTTCAGAGAATTGCCTCACTCAGAGTTTGGCAGTGTAGCAAAATAGTAGCAGTAATGCAATTACCACCACTTTTACCAGAAAACACAGTTTTCCAAGTTTGTAGGTAAAACCTCCAGCATTTACCTGAAAGTTTCTTTTCTCCACTCCCCCCCCCCCCAAAACTGAGAATGTACTGCATATGAAATGACTGCCTTCAGCAAATGCTTTCAAACTCCCAAATATAGCCTTGTGGGACACCTGAATGTTAACGCCACTCATAATCCGGCAGATTTTCCACCAATATGAGTGGCAGTAATAGTATTTCTGTTTGACAGCCAAACTCATAATGAGGCCCGAAGTCTAGTTCAAAGTTGCATTAGATATAATGAGCCTTCAAAAATTTCGGCAGCAAACACAGACACTAGTGCAGACATCACCTCAATGTGCTTTGAATGGTAGTGCACGGGTTGCGTTTGCCCATGCAGGGTAATTCATGTCCCCGATATGCATTCTGAACAGGGAAGGCATTCTGGAAACTAGACATCGGTGTTTGTTATGTCAAAATTCCATTCTTTTGCAGTTCCCTTTTGCTATTTCTGCGAGTGCCTAAACATCTAGCTGGTTTTCTTGTTTTTTGGACCTTATTTTTCTGTCATAGGGACTCCTACCAAAGACCAATGAATTAGCAACTCCTTTTTCCTCGATTGCCCTTCTTGAGCATCCGATTTTGCCACTAGGTGAGTTCTCTCACCCAGAATGTGCGTTGGAGATTAAGTTGGTTGGACCCATCAATTTTGTTTGTTCACCATTTTTACTATGTTAGTAGCCAAATGGCCATACATGGTAGTGATTGGAGTACAAATGGCTTAAAATTTGTACACCACTACCATTTTATTTGTGGTTTTTCCTTTGTTTTAATGAACCACTGATGTAATACAGAAAGTACATGGATTCACTGTTCAACGATTACTAATGCACGATAGTCTCAACACATTTGCAAACATACACAATTCTAATGGATAGGCGACACCATGATTTGATTAAAAAGAAAAAATGGTCTTTTTAATCTTTCAATTTCCTAGTGCAGAAAAAAAAGAAACTGAGATAACAGGAAATTTCTGATTGAAGGCGATTTGTCCTCCAAATAAATCTTCCAGAACCCACATGTGTTTCAACGTCCATAGGGTGTTGCAGATTTGCAGATACAGATTCATATGTCTAATAAAGCTAAATTCTCAAATGTATGCTGCATGAATGCCCTCACTCATCTTCATCAGGGTTTAGGTAAGATTGCAAAAACTCTGAAAACAAAAAAGTTGGTCCAATGAATTGCTACCCTCAAATAATCCCCAATGAAAACATAATATTGTATCAATGTAGTTAATCATCTGGAAATGCATAATCATTTATCAATTTGCCAACCTTAAATCATCATTATGGCCAGAAGGATAACAGTTTTGTTAAACTAAAGAGGGTGCGGGGGAATCTTAGTGCATTCTCCTATCTTCTATAAGTGATTTGATTTAGAATGTATTTTGCGCATATCCTTCGGGAGCCAAGCAGAGAGCCTGCATCTAGGCACAGATGTTCAATTCCTACACAGCCTCTTAGAGCCATAACAAAGCAATGATTATTGAAGCAAGCAAGTCTTCTGTTTTTTAAGTAAGAGAGGATGCTTTCCGGAGTTCAGCAGGCAGTGCACTCCAGAGACGGGGGCCCTTGACTGAAAAGCATCAGTCACACCAAAAGACAAAATGGGAGGGTGGCACGACCAGCAGCTTTGCCCAATCGAACGAAGAGAGCGAGACTGATAATAAAGCTTGATTTTAAAAACCAGGTAACTGGACGCGATATGATATGGCGTTTGTAACATGCCTATACACAAGTCTTTCATACCGTGAATGCATCTACGTATTAGGCACAGGAATCTACACTCAATTTGTTTCTGGACAGGCATTCCGGATAGGCAACCAGTGTAGCTTCCTCCGATACACAGAAGTGGATACAGTTTTAGGAAGATTGTGTCCAACTGCAGCATTCTGTGCCACTTGGAGTCGATGTAAATGACTCACTGATGCTCCTAAAAGAAGAGTGCCACAGTAGTCAAGTCTAGATTTAACCATTGTACCCAAAACCATGGCTCGGTCTGGAGATAAATGGCAGAAAAGGTTTTAAAGTTGGTAATAGACAGATTTGTAGCACTGAACCCTTTACTTATGTCAGATTACAACTCTTCAATTATTGTCATAATCAATAACATCAACCTTCTCTGGATATAGTAGAGACAATTCAGCTTCGTGCTCTATTTTCTTTTACAACAGCTGTATGAAATCCTGCATAGCCAGATAGTATCATGACCAATGTGACTCGTTTTTCACAATAAAGCATATCGCTACAATTTAAATATAATGACTCGTATCTCATAATCAGTTGATTAGTTCCTATCTGCAGAATCACTTCTTCTGGTCTAATGTACATATAAGCGAAGTGTTAAAAATTGTTTTTACTAAAAAATTATACATAGCCTGAAGAACACAAAGTCAGCTTAATTAATATAAATTAATTTCTGGTGTTTTATAATTGAAATACTGCCATACCTAAACTTCAGAGTATTTTCCCATATCTTGGTTTCCAAAAGTCATAATATGTCTTGATTATTCACTAGACCACTTTTGGGATCCATGTAATCAAACGCAATAAGTCTATACAGATATGAAAAAAAAGTATTCAGCATCTGGCACCCTAGTTGTTAGACAGACCCGTTTGAACGCCATCTTGAAAATCGATGTTCACACATGCAAATAAGTTATAGCATACAGCTTATGAGGTCATAACATCGTACGTTCAATTTTCTGATCACTTCATGCTGATTCGATCAGTCAAAATGTATGTCACAAATGCTCCTGGTAAATGCGGAATCACAGTACGACACTGTCATAAAGGTCATAAAGGTTAAACTAAAAGTTTACATCTTAATGAAATCAAATTTGATAGCAATTACTTTTGTTTTTAATAAATCAATATAGATAATCTATCAGGTTGTTTCCTAAATAATTTGCAGGAACAAATTCTTCTCTCTCAAGTTCATTGCTTATTGAGTTGGTTAGAACCAACCAGTATGTTTCCCTGTTTTTCAGCTCATTAGTAAGATCACCTTTCCTGAATGACTGAGGTTTTCAATAACACTTCACTTCAGATATTCTACGACCACCAACTTCTTACTCAAGTGATCAGCTATTTTGTTTGATGCCGCTCCTGTTCTAAGCGGAGAACGACGTTCATTAAAGCAGGTCGATATCGCAAAATTGAGCATAAACTACACTTTTAATTACACTTTGAATTAAATCTCAACTCCCACTGATTCTATTTGTGCTCCAAAAAATGTGCAAGGAGAACTGGAGTGATATGACACACATTGTCCACGGGCGTATTGCCCCCAGATTTGTGGTAATTCCCATTAGTCTGCAATGGTCGGGCTACATGTTTCTAGGTAGGTCAACTAATGACTTTCCTGAATGCAAAGAAGAGCAATTTATCAATGTGTGCACTGTCTTTAATGATTGGCCAATTCTACTTTATAATCTGCCTCATCATATCGCTGTGGGGATTGAATGTGTTTACACAAGTGATTTTGTCAACCCGATTTACTCTTTTCTTGGTTTGGAGTAGTATTTCCCAACATGTATTTTTGGCTCATTTAATGGCATCCCAGACACTTTTGCTCAGGTATCGATCTACAAGTTTCTGTTGAAGATCATGTGCTTCCTTTATGAAGTGTGCATTGGTAGGGCAATTGCGAATATGTCGCAAAAATTGGCCATATGTTAAACACTTATATATGCTTTCTCGGTAAAAACGATCCCAGTGAAAGAACATATTTCTGTCAGTGGTTTTGGAAAAATACTTCGATTTGAGTGTTCCACCATAATTTCAAATGCACAGGCTTGAAGAATGTATTTTTCTCCATAACATGATGTATAGTTATTTTTGATAGGTGGAGTGCATACATTCAACCAATTCCAAAATGCCTCACGATCATCTTGTCATCATTCTCAAATCATAAGGATGTCATTGAGGAATCTGTTCCATAATTTAGGTTTATCATTGCACATAAAGGATCTTTCGTATGAATCCAAATACAAATGTGGCTCCATAATGGTGCCCTTAGTCTGGTTGTATAGATCAGTTTTAAAAATTAAAATAAATCCTTGCCATGGCTATTTCTGTTAATGCCACACACAATTCAGTGCGAGTTCTTTGTGGTTTGCTTTGTTGATCTAATGCATGTTCCACTATCTACAATGCCTGTATTTGTGGAATGGTTGTGTATAAACGTTCAACATAAAGTGTAACCAGCAACTGCTTTGACTCAAACTGGAGGTTCTCTACAATAGTGATCACATGTGTCGCGTCATTAATGTATAATGGAATGAGATTATCAAAAGATTGTTAAAAGAAGTGTGATGATTTGCCACCTGGCAAGGGTATGAATGCCCTTGCTTTTTTTTATTTTGTATTAAGTAATAGGATGATGTGGGTAATTCCATTTCTGGAAGGGAAATCTGCTAATAAGATACCCCTGTTAGAAGCTTCATGCCAAAAGCATGGTGTGTACTTGTGCCCTGCTGCATCAGCATCCTGATTCACAGAACCTGCTCTACCAGTGGCACAGAGCTGGTTCAAAGGTCACAGGTGTCCTCTTGACAGCTGCAGTGACATCCAAGTCTCAGCAGCGCAGGGGATGCATTTATAATTATGGGCCTCCCTCCTTGTGGCAGAATCATCTTTAAACATAACCCATACCGAGTTAGGATACGGTGGATGGTATTCTCATCAATATTACAGCCACAGCCAATTTAATTTCACGTGTTAGTCCTGTGTTCCCAGATAAGCAGTAGAAGGATTTTGTGCATTTTTCCCCAGACAAGGCCCACCCCTGTCCACTGACAGGACTTTGCCTTGGTGGATTGTTTCTCTTTTTTCCCTTTGTAAGAGCAGGTAACACCCTTTCCCCAGGACAGTCACCCCACAGGACGCTGGCCTGGGAACAGAAGCCAACAGGCACATCTATCTACAGAATGCCAGGCCTCACACCAGGGGGCTGCATTTCTAAAGGACTTTGATCTTATTGAGAAGGAAAGGAGGCAGAGTTAGGGGAGCAGGAGAGGGATCTGTACAGTTGTGAAAAGATTCTGCGGTCTTGATTCTATCTGCCTCTCTTGTTCCTGCCCCTCCACTTCCTCTGGAGCAAAGCACTTTGGGTGTGAAAAAAGGGCAACGCCCACACATTTCAAGTGTAAGAATTGGACCCCTGAAGCAGGCTAGCTTTAGTCCAATCATCTCCATACTTTTGCCTATGAAAGAAGGTGTTTCCCACCACGTCTTGGAATCATCTTGTGAATCATCTTGAAGCACCATTGGATCATCCTTTTAGAATATACTTTGCTTGACCCTGCAAAGAGCATTCCTTTCTAAATTCCTCCAATTGGGATGTGAACACAGGTGTTCCAAGGCAGAGCTCAGCTGTCCACTAACCATCCCCAGGGACCATTGGGGTGAAATCTGCTGCTGGAATAGGACCTGCCTCTCTGAGAGCTACAGTGATACCTATTATCTCACTGTGTTGTAGGACCCCCTGCAGTTGTGTGCCAACCTCCGCCAGTGTTTGAAAGCCCAAGAACAATGACTTATGGTATCCTGGAGTTGGACTCGGAGCAACCTAAGAAGTGACTTGCTGCTGGACCAAGGCCACTTCTCCGACAGCCACAGCAGTACCTCACTGTGTTGGAAGATGCCTTCAGTTATGTGCCAGCCTCCACGTGTTTCGGAGCATGTGAAAATGACTCCTTGTCCCCGAGCCTCTGGATTGGGACTCGCAGCAGCACCCAAGAGCCAAGACATCCTGGATTCCTAATGTTTTTTGCTGTTGAACTGCTTGGTGTGTATTTTAAGAACTGTTCGCAGACCCTCAGTTGCTGCTTTTTGCTCTCTCCTGATCTTCACACAACACCAAGAAGTCTGCAGCACCACCAAGAACTGCAAAGAATGTACTAGTGGCTGCTAACTGCCCCTTTGAGTTTAGCTTTCCCTCTGATCAAGCTACCACAAAAGTTGAGGGTGTAGCATCTCTTGACTGTTTTATTTTTTATTTTATTTATTTGTTACACGCCCAGACCCTCAGGTGTCACGGCGAGGTTATAAGACAGCTTAGAAAATAGTCATGTTCAAACAAAACATTGGTTACATTGCATGATATAGGTTACAATATATTAACAACACTAAACAGTGGCCTAAGTATTTACAACAGTATCCGGAGGAAGGTGTCCTATCCTTGGGTGCTAATATTGGTTGAATAACCAGGTTTTAAGCTGTTTTTTAAAGATCGTGAAGGAGGATGCTTTTTTGATGATGATAGGAAGGGAGTTCCAGTGTTTGGGGGCTAAGGTGGTGAAGCTGCTGCCCCCTGCTCTTGTGGTTTTGAATCGGGGGGGGTCCAGGAGGAGTTTGTCGTTGGATCTCAGTAGTCTTATGTTAGTTTTAGGGTGCAGGGTGTTATTGAGATAGATAGGTCCTTTTTTTGTAATGCATTTGTAGGTGATGCATAGTGTTTTGAAAATGATGCGGGCTTTAATGGGGAGCCAGTGTACATCTTTCCTGGTCTTGGAGATGTGATCTGATTTTTTTTATGTCTAGCGCTGCCCTCAGGACTTTGTTTTGCAAAAGTTGCATTTTAGCTAGGTTAGTGTTGGAGGTGCCCAGTAGTAAAACATTACAGTAGTCCAATTTCGATAGTACCAGTGCTCTGGCCAGGGTGAGGCAGTTTGCTGGGGTCAGAAATTGTCGGCTGAGTGCAATTAATTTAGAAGTGTAGGCCGTGGAAGAGGAAAGTGCATTGATCTGTTTAGTCATGGTTAGGCTGGCATCGAGGTACACGCCCAGTGTTTTTACTTGTTTAGACACTGGAATATTGGTGCCATCGATGTTGATGGTTGAATATTCTGGCTGCAGGGTAGCTAATTTGGCTGGAGCTCCTACGATGAGGACTTCCGTCTTCTCATCATTGAGACATAGGCTGTTTAATGCCATCCAGTTTTGTATGATGGCGTAAATTTTGTTGATTGTTAAGGTGTCCTGGTCATAGATGCCTGTAAGGGGAATAAGGATCTGGGTGTCGTCCGCAAAGTTTGTGTATGTGACCCCCATGTTGTCAAGTGCTGAGAACAGGAGCTTGGTGCATGCGTTATACAGCGTAGGAGAAAGGCAAGAGCCTTGGAGCACTCCTATGGGGACTGGGATGGGGTTGGCTGCTTCTTTGCCTATGGACACTCTGGAGGTGCGGTCGGTTAAGAATGATTTCACCCAGGCAATGGCTGCCCCAGAGAAGTTAAATTCACGGGCAAGTGAGTTGCAGAGTTTGTCGTGGTCCACCAAATCGAACGCGGCTGAGAGGTCCAAAAGTAGGAGAATGCAAAGTTTCCCTGAGTCTCTAATGGCATCCATCTGGATTTTAAGGTCCAGGAGAGCTGTTTCAGTGCTGTGGTTAGGCCTGAAGCCTGATTGTCTGGTGCCGAGGAGCTGGTTTGATTCTAGATGGGTTTGAATTTGGTTATAGGCTAGTTTGTCGATGATTTTGAGTAAGAATGGGACCGTAGTTATGGGGCGATAATTGGTTGGAATGGTGGGGTCTAGATTTGTTTTTTTAAGAAGTGGTGTGACCCAGGCTTCTTTAATGCAAGTCGGAACTGTATTGGACTTGAATGAGGCATTGACAAATTTCGTAATGAGGTGGGGTCAGTGTAGGTGCGCAGGCTTTGACTAGTTTGGCTGGGACAGTATCTCCTTTACAGTTGGATGCTTTAAGTTTGGAGATAGTGTCGAGCACGAGATTGTGGGTGACTGGTGTGAATTGGAACTGTGTGAACTGTGCCCCTTTTACTTTTAGGATTGTGTTGGTTCTTGGCTTGTAGAAGTGTGAGGGCTGGGTGGGTATTTTAGCAGAAGTCAATTCATCACATTGATGGGCAGCAGTTGGGATTTGAAACAGACACTGCTTATTCAGACAAAATAAGAGTGTACATTTAACGTTAGTTTCACTGCCAAGGCATATTTTTTAAGTGCACAATGCAACTTGATATGAGAACACATCTACCTTGACATCAGTAGGTCAACTGCGAGAGCTTGGTCAAGCCAGGGGCTTCCCGTGTGGCAGTAAGACAATAACGACTAAACTACTGAAAAGTCTCCAAGATTTTAGGGGAGCTAGGGGGCTGGAATTCTCCCAGGAGGCCAGCAGCAGTGCTGAGCCCCAGCTCAAGATTCCATTTCTCTGGAGGACAAAGTGGATGTGGAGGGTGACCGTGATAGCGCTTCCCACTATTCCCCTCAGAGAGCAGGTAGAATAGTCTGCCAGGAGGTCCCAGAGCTCCCCACAGGTCCCAGGGCCTTAGCCAAGTCCCACACTTCTGTATGTCAAGGGTTTCTGGTAAGTCTAGGATTAGCCAACCTGCAGCAGATTCAACGGATTCAAAACTCTTCCTTGAGGAAAAGAAGTGGGCCTTCGAGGTGCAGAAGGACACTGCTGCTCTAGAGACAGAAACAGTGAGACTTTGCATTCCAGCACAAGATGGAGATAGAGTAACAAAGGGCAGAAATTAGGTCTTCCAATGGGTAAGGGAGTACCTCCACTGGTGCTCCCCCATCCCCCTGAGGGAAGTATAGGTGCCACATCCCCAAGGACTTAATCACTACTTATGAGATGGGGAAGGACATCATTGATAGGTTTCACAGACTGAAGCTCACCTTCTACATGCAGGATGTGGAAACAGTTGTGGGGTGCAGCCCTTATTAGCCCACTACTGACAGCTGGTACTGATGTTATTCAGTTCACTACTGAGGAGAGGCCCGTTCATAGGAAAATGAAGGCCGCTGTCCAGCAAGTTCTGCAAGATCTCAGAGCTGTACCTCATGAGCTTTAGAGAGCTCACCAAGAAGGGAGGATTCACTTTTGAGGCATTTGCGCATCAGTCCTTAAAGTATCTGAATGGATGGGTTACAGGTAACAAAGTTCACACACATTCCAGGGCATGTTCAATATGATTGCATGTGAGTGTCCTTGAAATATTTGAGATGGGGTGCACCAGCATTTATTGGACAAGAACGTCACAGGCCCTATGCCAAGAGTCCAGAAAAAGGTCCAGACTAATTCATCCAAGTCAGACAACAAAGGAAATTATAAGCACAAGGAGGGAAAGGACAGAGCTTCTGACCTTCCTCAAAGAAAGGCCCCAAAAGCATCAAGGCAAATCCCAGTCCCATGGTTTGTCAGCCCCCATAGAAAAGAGGAGTGTGGGTCCCTCCAACATTGAGGTGCCTGTAGCCTCAACACCCAGAGGTTGTTTTCTGTGTGGGACTATCACACATAGAAAGGGAGATCCCACTTGTAAGGTGAGACCTAAGCAAGGAAGGGGAACTTTTGGGCTCCTGGAAGAGGAGGCCATAGTTAATGTGGGCATTTGAGCAGATGAAATCCCACTAGACCAGAGAGTCACCAAAAATTCCCTTATTCCAAGTGGGAACAGTACTTGGTACTTTGATGGAGCTCCAGTTCCTGCCAATACTCCGATATTTCTGGACGGTGTGTCCATAAATGGGGAAAAGTCTCCCACTGTGTGATATTACTGCGAGTATCAATGCGGTCAGCCAACATATACATAGCTGAGGCAGTACTTCGGACACAAGCTCGAAGAGCAGCACAGGAGGAAGCACTTGAGGGCAGAGAGCCAGAGGCTTCCACAGCTGGAGCGTGTGAGACAACGGTCTCACTGGTAGCTCCCATTCCAGGTATGAAGTCACCGGAGGCTTCTAACCTTTGCGAGAGAGGGCTCTGCGGCCACTAACATGACTATTGAGTTAGCACCGTATTCAGTGATCTCAGGGTTGCCTACAGGTGTAGATGAGATACCCAAGGTGACAGGAAATATCTAGACCCAAGGGGCCTGCCAGAGCTGGAGGAGTGGTCTTCATCTGGAAGCCCAGGCCAGGGTGACTTCTTCCAGGAACAGAGGGACTGTCCCATTCTGGCAGGTCTACAGAGGCAGACAGAGGGCCAGGTTCAGGGTTGAGGTCCTGAACCACTCCTAAAAGGGGGACAGGTGCAGAGCAAAGCCCCTGGCCCATTCAAAAACCAGGAACTGGCCAAAGGCAGATGCCCTGGCCCATTCACAGACAAGGATCCCAAGAATTGTGGGACAGGGCACATCCAGGAGTTGGTTGTGGCCTCTGGGGCTTCCTACCAGACATGGTTCCTGACAAACCTGCTGGCCACTTAGATGTGGCAGTATGACAGATCATTTCAGTAATTCCTGTGTGGATTCAGAGATGGAAACTGAGTTGTCAGTCCAGTCCTGTCTCGGTATTGACAGGAGAGGCACACCAGACCCCTTTAAATCCAGTACATGTGGTTGGGTGGCCGTGTGAGAAGAAAAGTAACTGCTCTCAGGTGGGATCCTCCCACCCAAGATTTCATAATTGACAGGCGACCCCATGTCATCTCTGTGACTGTGCAGCCACCACAGAAACCTCAGCAGGCCTCTGCCTGCCAAAGCACTTTCCGACACTGGAAAGCTGGCTTATGCAGGGTCCCATTTCCAGAACTCCCAAACTATGGGCAGGGAAATAAATGCCAGACAGGCACCTGTAAAACTCGGATTGGAGTGGCTCAGTGCAACTGCGCCTAGATGTTGCTGATCAGCCCATTACCTGTCTTCACAGGTGGCTGAAGGGATTAGAGAGAAGCTGTGCCATGGGCTGACAAGAGTCCAGAGCTTGGGCTTTGGGACATCTCGCTACAGAGAGTTAAAACAGACATGCTGCTCGAGTCTGGACCTCAACATGCCAGTGCAGATGGCATTCGGTTATGTCATCACCTTGAGGATGAGACTGGACCTTAGAAGGGCGAGCCTCAACCTTTTTGGCTGGGGGGGCGTGTGGTGAATTGCCATCTGGCAAGGGTGTGAACGCCCTGGCATTTCTGATTTGTATTAAGTAATAAAACAATGAAGGTAATTCAATCTCTGAAATGGAAATCTGTTAATCAGGTTACCCCATCATAAGCTACATGCCAAAACCATAGTGTGTACTTGTTCCCTGCTACATAGCACCTGATCTACCAGTGGCACAGAGCAGGTTCAAAGGTCACAGGTGCCCTCTTGACAGTTGCAGTGACATCCAAGTGTCTGCAGCGCAGGGGCTGCTTTAAAATATGCACCCATGTTCCAAAAACCCTATAATTATGGGTTGTCTACTTCATTGCAGAATAATCTTTAAACATAATCATACCGAAGTTAAGGAATGCTAGATGGTATTCTCAGAATTATTACAGCCACATCCAATTTGATTTTGCACATGTGTCAGCACTGTGGGCCTAGTTCAGCTGTGGAAGGATACGGCTACTGGGTTACTTTAAGGAACTGAATGATGCAATATGGAAAGTGGACACGCCCAAAGACCATGGCCAGAGTGCCCAAAAGAAACCTAGTGGTGGGTCAGTTGAGCATTGGTGCAATATGTAGAGTGTCCACAGCTGAAGGCTATTGGCACTGGCCATGGCTAGTGGCAACAGAAGAAAGCTATTGGGGCAAAAAGTAAAAGGGGCCATGTTTGAAGGCTGGGGCCAACGTTCATGGGAGAAGGCCATGGGTAGCGAGTAAGAAATGTAATGTTTTAAAACATATAGTGGGCACGGCCAAAGGCCATGCTCACTGGTAAGGACCGAAGGACCTGGCTAGTGTGCCCGAAAGTCATGCATAGTGTTGTGGCCTCATAGCGGGTACAAAAGAAACATATTGGGGAGAACATGTACAGTGGACACGGTCAATGGCTGTAGCCACTGGCCCTGGCTAGTGGTCCAATGGTGTTTTAAAATATACAGTGGGCACGTCCAAAGGCCTTGCCTAGTGGGCCGAAAGACAAGTATAGTGGGCACGGTCAAGGCAACAAAACCCTTGAAATTCAGCAGATGTGGCGAGTCTTGACCAGCTTAACTCGGCATGTTCCCATTGATGTCCCCATTATTCCATTTTGTAGGTCATTGTGAATCCCTTCTCCGATAATATCTATGTGCGCATTGGCTTTGCAACAGGAAAAAGCTGGTCAGGACTTCCTGCATCCGCTGAATTTCAATGGTTTTGTTGCCTGCTCAACTGAACTGCACCTGATCTAAGGTGTTTTCTGTGAAAAGAAAAAGATACATAGATATACATATATAACACACACACGTCTGATTGATAGTGATACGGGGTACTCTGACAAGTCGGGAGGGCTAGAGTAATGGAATTACAATACATAATGGACCATTATCTTTCGTCCTCCTTCCTTGTCACAGAACAAACTAAATGGGGGCATACCAAGCGGGATAAGACATCGCACTATACCAACGACGGGTGCATTGATGCCACCAGCCCTACATAGAAGGGGTGTATCGGCCACTTTCACTCCCTAAAAATAGGCAAATATTCAGAGAAAAAAAAAACAAGGAAAAATAAAATACTTCCAGCAATAAAATTGGAAAAAGATGCCGGTCTTCCAGATTTCTCCCACACAGCTCCATGGATATGTTTGGAATAGTAATATATGTAGTACTTCAGGAAGAAACTGTCATCATTACTGCCCGATCTAAAGAGGTCAAAATGTATCTTTTCATCTTCATGGATAACTACGTGCAAAGAAATATTTAGCATAAAACATTTGTTTTACAGAATTTGCTAAGAAAATACTCGGGACTTACATTATTACTCTCTAAAAAATCCTTTTACTCCCAGCTCCCCAAACAATAATGAGTAAAATACTCCTAAATCTTATCTGGAGCACTGGATAGCACGCACAGACTGCATAATTACTGAGAGTCAGGCAAGAAGAGCACACAATCCAGAATGCAGTCACACCCCTGTGATGCAGAAACAGGCGAGCCATGTGACACATGAAATCACAACAACGGCTAAAATGTCCCTGACCTCTGAAGAGGACAAACAATTGAGTAACAACTAGTAGCAAAGACTGGAATCTAGTAGCCAAAAGGACTAGGACTCCAAATAACAGTAACAAATACAGCACTGATCACAAACACCAGCATCAAGAGGACTGAACTAAACATAACCCTAGATTGAACAAAAGGGGCAAACCTTCATTTTGCCAGGGAACCGTTTGAATCATTGTCTCCAGGGATTTACCACAAAACGGGTAATGACCAGGCAAATCAAACCATGGGATCTAGAGCCAGCAGACAGCAAACCACAAGATAGTTTGACCTCTACTGCAAGCTGCACAGGAGTCGGAAAATATAAGGGGGAGACCACTGAAGGGCGGTAGCATGCAAGCAAGGAATCCCATGCCCCAGCCCCACACACTGCAAGTGGCCCACGAGCACTCAGAACTGCTGCAATACAGTCACACCTCTCCTGTCACAGCCACACGCCGCAGCAGAGGAGAATACCTACCATACCATGGGAGACCGGTCGACATCTCTGCACACCATAGAGATGCCCCTAAGCGGAAGAAGTCCTCAAACAACAATCCAAGAATGTTTGTCAACGGAATGTAAGCGGCTGTTTCCCTGGAGGGTAAACACTTTTCAATGATCTCATGCCCATGAATAAGAGAGAGACCTGCCTAATCTTAAGGGAAGCAGAACACAGCTAACAATGTGAAAGCATGTATTTGACCACATTCAATGCAGGGCCAGATTGGTGTTGAAGGTGTGTCATGGATAATGCCCCAAAAATGAGAATGCCTGGATCCAAATGTCTCCACCTCCCCACCCCACAATCCAAAAGAAGGAACCAAATGGTGAACCACACAGCCAATGTTCAGTGTACCATTAGTTGCAAAACGTCTCCATGCACCTGGCATTAACCCAGTTCTTTATGGAAGACATATCCTCAGGTAAATAAGAAAGAGGACATAATATGCATCTAAACAGCTATGAAGAGTCACAGAGAGAATGAAGAACCAGGGCCTCTTCAGGCATTCAAAGCAGAAGGAACATCATGCTCTAGAGAGAATCTACACAAACCCCCTAAAATAATGTCAATGAGAAGCACACGGACCCCTGCAAGCATGCCAGTCCAGAGGGGCTAGTAACATGGACAAATACCTCAAGAAGAGAAGAAGCAGGCTGCAAACATGCAGTGCCCCAAATAAATAACTGCAGTATCTGGCTCACTCTACCTGGTGTGTCCTATCTGTGCCCAAGCACAGTAAGGTGCCACCATGTTCCAAACATGATCTTCTCCAGGTGCAGGAGAACAGGCCCGGACGTGCCGTGGCATCCCAATACCCAATGCATATCCTCCAGCTCTTGAGCCATCCCGCGTTTCAGTAAAATGATGCCAACTCCATTGGGAGTGGACCAGCAAACTGTGTGGTTTGGAAGCAACGTCCCTATTCACAGGGCCTCTGGTGTCTTGTAGAGAGAACTTCGCCAAAGCAATATAGACTATTTCTGCCATAACACCAGTTGTGACCTGCCAGGAAAGCTCTGGATAACCGGTGACACAACGAAGAAGAAAGAAGGAAAAGAATCAGGAGGAAAAGCTGGACAACTGGTCTGAGATCACCCTGTAAAATATCCATATCGAATGTTCCAATGGTGGAAAGACTATTGGGCAATAGAGCTTCTGGGTGCATCCAATACCATTCGCCCTTGCAGTGGAAGCTATTACAATGGGGAGCAGAGACAACTTCCCAACCTCCTTGGGGACAAGCAACCCTGAAGTGCATGCATGTCCCAGCACACTGGTTTCTCCCTGACTATCAGCTGTCCAAGTATCAGAAGAAATTGGATCAGATCGACCCGCCAGACATGTCACGATGTAGCTGGTCATGAAGAAGAAAAGAGAAAGGAAAAAAAAAAAACACTGCACGGTTGGGAGCGCAATGTCAGAACACTGAAGAAGTAGGTCTGTAGTCAAACAGAATTTGTGTGGACTATATATATTACATGGCCACGGTAGGTGGTTAAGTTGCTGTTTCCATAGGAAGAGCACTTTTTGGGTGGCTTATAACTCCGCTCCCCCTGGACGAATCCTCACCAAACTTTGCAAATAAAGTATATGGGCCACTCTCTTGGTGAGAATTCGTCCAGGGGGAGAGGAGTTATGGGGTGGGGTCGGTCCTAAAACGTCTTTTTCCCCCCCATTGACTGACTGGAGGAAAAATCTTTCCGCACAGATACAGGTCAAACCGCTGGACGGATTTTGACGAAATCTGCGGCAGGTACAGGGGCTTGGTCCAGAAAGCATGCTTTTGCAAATTTGGTCACCATATGTGCAGTATGTTTCTTAATAAATATGAAAAAGCAGGTCTGAAATAATTAGTGATATCTATGTTCGCTCTGCGGTCACACTTCCCTGTCCGGTCGACAACCAAGAAACCGATTGACTAAGGGGCTGCCATCATGACCGCGTACACGCAACATCTCTGCCCATTGGCTGCTGCGAGACGTGTTCTCCGTCAGATGGTTTGGATGCGCCAGACATCTTGGATCCGCGGAAAGCGGAGCAACAACCAGCGTACACATGCCTTTTTCATTAACCTATTTTGCTGTGTCACAGAGCATTGGGAAAGGTTCAGACAGTAAGAAATGGGTGATCTATGCATTTGTTCTTCGGGCGTCATGATGTAACTTCTATGGACACCATGTACATACAGTAAATGTGGGGGGTAATAACGATAGCACTTCAGTCCATGTAGTGGACAGGAAATTTGTAACACTTCAGTCCATGTAGATGACAGGAAATTTGTAACTGTTGAAAGCACACGGGTATAGGTAGGCAACATTGAAATTGACAACATCCCGTGAATGCATTATTTTTTCCAATGGCTATTATTATATTCATTAGTACGCCGCCAGGGGTGGCACATGCTACGGTGGTTGTGGCCAGGGGCTACAGTCTTAAGATATGGGCGATTAATGCACTTGCTCTGGGGATCGCTCATCATGATGTAATGTGTATGGATATCTTGTACACACAGTACACTTATACCTACTTAATGACGTATGTCCTGTGGCATCCTTGTATGCACAGAAAATGAGGGGTCCAATAAGGCCAGTATTTCAGCCCGGGGGAGATTTGTAAGCACACGTGTGGTGTTAAGGAACATTGAAATTGACAGCATGCCATGAATGCATTATTTTTTCAAATGGCTATCATATTCTTTAGTATGCCGCCATGGGTGGCACATGCTACGGTAGTTGTGGCCAGGGACTAGAGTCTTGGATGCATGGCCGTCGGCCGAAGGCCTTACTTACAAGACTGTAGGCCCTGGCCACAACCACCCCAACATGTGCCACCCATGCACACACCCGTAGTGTTGCATTTGGCAAGTTGTGGGGAGTGCATGCAGTCTAGGGTGCAAGAACAAAGTGGTAAGTACTAGACTTGGAAGACACTGCACACCCATCCGATGTAAGATCTCCAGACATACACCTAGGAGGGAAGCCTCTGGGCAGAGGTACTGAAGGACAACACACCTATAGTATAACCCCCACTACCACACATCACCGAGGTGGTTGTGGGGACACCCTGCACCCTTGGGTGCATGGCTAAAGCCCATGCACGCAAGACTGAAGTCATAAGCAGTGGAGTTACAAGTCAATATGGGTATGGTGGATTGTGGTCGTTGTGTTGATGCCCTAGTGTCTTCACTTCATGGCTGCAGACGATGGTCCGAAAAGTAAATTTATAAGCAGCTAATTTACATGGACCATGTTTTACATATGCAGCGATGGTTGTGGATAGGAACTGTACTCCTTGAAACTTGGTTGTAAGGCGTAGGTGGTAGGTTACTCACCGAAGATGAAAAGGCAGCCTACAGGCACTGCAGCATATTAGTACCATAGATTAGACGAGTAGATTCCCATGTGTACAAAATGCCTGCCAATATACCTACTCCTTACTTGGTTCAGAATCCATAAACTTTTTTTTAAATTGGTTATCGTACTTGGCGGAAGTATCACTTTTTCCATTTCTGTGATGAAAGAAAAGGTGTGTTAGTGTTTGCAGTTTTTCCAAATTTACCACATTGCATAATAGGCGGTGAATTTGTTTTTTTTAGACCCTCATATTTAGTTTACAAACCAGTGTACTGTGCATTGCACTCAGTTTCTGTGTTTGCTTTTCTAATCCTTGGGTCTGGGGGAAAAATCCTTGTCAGATTAAAAAAAAAACCTTCATTTCTTATGGTACTAAGTACTTCATTTTTTCCTTTCATTGTTTTCTGTGCATTTCTTCCTACAGATTTGTGATACTCATTCATTTGTGGTGTTGTTACATCATGTTTCCTTCATCTTTCCCATTAATGTTTTCTTTTTTGCCTTCCTGCCGATTTTTAACAGTTCGATACCTATAGGCGTATTCTACCTGTGCATTTGTTTCCAACGATCTGTGATAATCATTTATTTGTGTCAGTCTTCCATCCTGTTGGGTAGTTAGATACCTGTGGGCGTATTCTAACTGTCTGTAGTCTTTGACATACTTTGTTGACAATATTGAAGTATACATTATTTTGTAAATTTTGGCTTCAAGAACATTAAATTCGCATTTGTTAGGTTAGCTGCCAACCTCTGCTTTAGAGTAATGGTGCCATCATTACATTCAAACCATCCAGAATTCTTTTTAATGTACACAGTGTAGTGACCTGCATTGGTTGTAGCTCCTGCATGGTAGATTATTCCTACTGTTGTAAAGGTTTTCTTTCCAAGTGACACTTGACTGTGTGTGAATCCAGTCAGTTTGCAGTTGTTTTTGGTGCCATCTGCATTATAACGTAGAAGCATAGGTATTATGTAGGCACTTTGTGATTGTATCAGTAAGGTAAACCGATTGTCTGAATTGCAAATACTATATAATCTGCCATGGTTTGCATTTTGTACCAGTTGCTGAAATGGAATGCTCTCAGTATTTGGTATGGAAACCTACAGGAAGAAATCCCAAATGAGTGATTTGTGTATCACTTTGCTACAGAGAGTGCATGTATGTTTCAACATGTATGATATTTGGAAGATTTCATTTATAGGAATGCTTTTGTTTTCCAATACTAATAGTATGTGCATTAGAAATTCTTGTGGATCTTCTTGCGAGTTCATAGTGAATTTCACCATTCCAGCACAGTCGTCCAATTGTTGCCTTACTTCATGAACACTATGTGTTGTCAGGATTGCTTGTTGCATTTCTATGCAGCACTAACATTTGCAAACACAACTGGTCTGTACTGTGCAGGTAAATATTGTTAATAATTGGTGGCAATGGAAATAGAATATTGATTGCTAGATTTGCATAGCAACTTACCCCACTTTCACTTGTAAATTTGAATGGGCCAGCAAGTTCTGTATCTGAGTGAATTTTTTGGTTTTTCTGTTGCTTCTTTGTCGACGTGCCCGTTTACATTCCCTAATAGGTTCTTCTATGTTTGCGGCAATTGATGAAACTTTAGCTTCTTTTCTTTTCTTTGCGGAATTTGCTGTTGCATTTCTGTTTCATTTCATTTTCTATTACCACTTTTCACTTTATCTGGAACAGGGTATTGTTTCAGATGAGGGGTATACAGTGAACGCAATCTACTGTATTCTAGAATGCAAGGAATATCAGCTTTGACTTTACTTGAATCAAAGTTTATTAGCAATAGACCATCAAGTGTACGTAAGCGTGATAATGCTACGTAGCTCATGCCTTCCTTAAAAACTGTGTTTCCTATATCTATCGTTTTCTCTAGGGTAAGACCTTGGGATTTATGAATGGTAACTGCATATGCAAGAGTTAGAGAAAATTGCTCTCTACGTACATACATGTCTTTGAAGAGAAGGAATCGAGCAATTGAGCACCCTATCTTTTTCACTTCTGAAACTTTATCAAAGCGAATACTTACAAACTGAATGTTGCTATCACATGGGTATGATTGAAAGCCAACAACTGTGCCCAGTGCTCCATTAACTAGCCCTTGCTCTACGGCAAGGTTACGTTTAAGCATTACTCTACAATTTAATAATAATTGGAGATTGAAGTTTCTAAACTATTTAGTCTTGTTGTGGCTTGCTCACACATGGGTACTGTCATACCATGTACGTCTAGTTTGTCCGTGACGCTAATTTCTATTATTGCTTGCATTTCTTTCTTTAACATTGTTTCATTGAATTTGAAACAGCTTGCAAAAGTTGGCATTAAGGCCATACAATTGACATTTTTGTGCGCTATTTGTTCCATAACATCAGTTGCACATGCATTATCGCCATAAAGTGCATCTATATGCCGGTTTTTCAATACAACTTGTGCTTCTTGCGATAATACACCAACTCTAATACTTTTTAAGATGTTGGCATAAGTGAGATCTGCAGATTGCCACATGTTCTCAGTTAATTCTCTGTATTGTTAGCAAAGGTTAACAATACCTATGCTACCAACAGTTTTCCGGCAGAGTTTTATGGCCTAAGGTTTTAAAAATCGGTTCACCCTTCACTGGTGTCAATTGTAGAAGATATCCAAAAACGATAATGTGTTTCCCTGCAACGAGTTCCTCGTTATTATTTTTAAGTACTTCTTGAAATCTGAGATGAATCAAAGCCAACACTAGGTTTGAGACTATGCTCACTTCATCTAAGTAGCATTTTCATTTGTTTCAATACTCTATGTAATTCCATTGCAGCTTCTGCAGAACGTTTTTAGGTGTCTAATTTATTTTGATGCTCTACTGGAAGCAGTAGTAATCGGTGTGAAGTCACACCGCCTATGTTGTAGGCAGCTAAACCTGTGGGGGCTGTTACAACAGCTGACAGTTTGTTGTTTGTCAATTGTTGAAGGAACTTGCTGATGATTTTGATTGAGAATGTTTTCCCTGATCCAGCTTCACCACTGACATACAGCAGTACAGGTTTGTAATTTTGGCAGGTACATTCTTTATTTTCGTGTTGTACACCATGTACAATTTGTTTTGTTACATCTACAAAAATGGTGTGCTGATCGTTGTTAAGTTTTGCTTGTTGTACAGTTAAGTCTTCTGTATCTTCTTGATACGGATACATGGTGTTCTCTACTTCTGCCACAGCTATTTCAGCCTCATTTGCCATTACTGGTTGTCCTAATGGTTCTTGACTTCCTGTTGGAAGAGTCTTTATCTAGTTGGGCCAGAAGTTTTTCTTCCTGTTGCTCATTGTGTAACATTGCTTTGTACTGCGTAAAGTTCACATCGGTGATGGTGCTTTCATTTTCTTTGAAAGCATCTTCATAGCACTCATAATTATCTAGTGTGTCTTCCTCTTTTCTCCATGGTTTGAAAAGTTGCAACAGAGACATGTAATATAGTTCTTTCTGTTGAGGAGTTTTTAATGACAATTTGACATGATGAATTAAGCTTCGTTTGTTAAGTTTCACTAAGCTCCCTTCACAATCAGTCACTCTGTATCTACATTTGCTTTCATCGGGTTTTACATTATTTTTGTATGCAAAGTTTAAGAATGTCTTGGATGTTGGGATCATTTTTGGCAATTGTTTATGTCCTCATATGATTTTAGTACCCTTTTTTTAGATTTTGCAGGACCAAGACTGAGCCATACTATGCTGTCTGATTTTCCATACAAAGCAGTGCTGGTTAAACGATCTGCTGCTTCATAGACCCCACATTCTCTATGATAGAGCATTTTTATGCCTAGGCTGTACAATTTCTGTGATAATGTTTTGTCTGATGCTAGGCCATCCCAGAGGTCTTGAAGCTCTGTTTTTTTCTGCTTTTGTTAAGTAGGCTGTAACATATCGTGCAACAGCAGTTGAATGGTCTGCAATGTACTGCACATCTATGTGCATTCCATAATAGGGCAATGATTGCATTGTAATCATTGATATATTTTGATTCTTCCCTTCTTTTTATGTAATACGTGTTTTTAGGTGATTTACCTTCAACTTCATGTCTTCAGTTTGACATAGTGTTATTTACTTGACCTGTTTTTGTAACTGGTCTAGGGAAACCAAAGCTTACTTTGGAATGATGTACTGATATTCTTTTGATATCATGGAAGGTAATTTTGCAAATAGGCCCAGAAATGCAGGCTAATGAATTTCCTTTTAGTCCTGTGTCTTTCCGCACTGCACAAATATCCATATTTTGCAGCACTTTCATTTTACTTTTGTCTTTACCTTTTACATATTGATTGAGGAACTGACTAAAGATTTGAAAGCTTTGTTTGGAATGGCACACATTGATGTGCACCGCCATTTGTATACTGGACGTTGGTGGTTCTGCTGAATCGAGAGGTAATTCTGAGTTTTCAGGAGATAGTTTTGTAAGCAGTGTTTCTTGTTCCATGATGGTAGTATTGATGTTTCTCATACCCTGGTCCACTGCTATGGATGGCAATTGTGTTTGTTTGATTTTGTGTGTATGCTTCTTCATTAAAATATGGCTGTGGTTGTTGTGCGACTCCATTCACCACACAGACATGCACAAAATTATTTTTGTTCACATTCCGTTTATTGCTGCGTTTCTTTTGTAGTTTGGTACTTAGTTTTGTTAATGCTTTCATCCTATTTAACACTAATATGAACAATTTCCTTTTCAGAAGGATTGCACTGTCCACGAGTGCTTGTACAGTTAACTTTCTACGGTACGTTTTAAGGGGGTGAGGATGATTTTGGCCCTCTTAGTAGATTCTGAAGGACTCTGACTAAACAATTTTGCTAAAATACTTTTTTTTACGATCGGTTCTTCTTACACTATCAGGATTATTAGGAACATTGTTAGCTGTACTGGCAGCCGTTTTTTTGACATTTCTGTGTTTTGTGACACTTTTTGATGGAGGAGGTACAGTTTCGGTAGTTGAGGCTTATTTTATTATGTTAGTCAACTGCATTAGCTGGTTTGTACCAAGATTCTCTACCAACAGGTGGATGCTTACATTGGGCACCTTTATTTTTATTTGCTCTAATTCTGTGTTCCTTTCTACAGAGTTGTTTTGGTAGGCATTCTTTGGTATCTGTTGAAGAAGAAAAAGTATACTTTGTTCTGTTGTCCAATGTATGTGCGCAGTGTGCATGGTGCATAAGTGTGATGGGGAAGCTCTTTGGCATGGTGTGGCAACGTACAGTGACCTCCAACTATCATTTGGTAAGGCTACTTTACTGTTTGTATACTACTACAATGTGCTTCAGATGAGAGTACAAAGTGGCCAACTTGTGACGAGAACCATTATTAATAACCAAAATGCCAAAAACTTGCTACAGCAACTTCTTTTCACAATCTAACCTTCTAAGGATTTCCTATGTTATTTCAGTACCAAACGCACAGGAATCTTTGTCAGCCATTCTGCCTGTTATTCTTTGTTCAATAAATGGATATTTGTAGGTAGAATGGTTTACAAATGAATGCTTGCTTTGGTGCCCAAAATAAACAAATAACCCACGCAGCCTCTTTAAGGAGTAGTTACAATATGAAGGTTGTACTGTACTTACTTTTTTGTGCAAGATGACCAGGTTTCTTCGGATAGGTCGTCTGCAGTGTAGATGCTGTTGATTCTCAAGAGAATAGTCTTCACTGTGAATTAAAAAAACTATCAATTACTTTGTGTGTTTGCAGCAGTCATGATACTGCAGACATTACTTATACTTTCGTCAGAGGATTGAACTTACATATTTCAACCCAGTCCACGTGCACATTTCACTTCAGTCTGTGCAGTCTTTGCATACTACTTTCAATATGGTACTTGAAAGTCCTTCAAAATAACTACATTTTTTTAAGGGTTTGCAAATGCCTTGTTCTTTACAAAGTGTAGTATGCATAGGAGAGAGGTTTGTGAGCGATAGGGCAAAGTTCTAGATGGGGAAACATTTTGTACTTGTTAATGAAAAGCACGATGTCGAAAAATCGGGAGACCCTCCGAAGGACATGTCGGCACTACAATCGGGAGCGCCAACTATTCTCATACGATCACATTGCATGTAGCATTACTGTAGGCAGTACAGAGTACAGAACTCCGACATTTTCACACACAAAATTGAGGTCTGCCCTAAATCGTAGTTCTCAACTTACACGATTTTGGCGGGCGTCAGCCGCCTTGTAAAGGGTAGACTCGCCCACCAAACCTCCTGCACGCCCATTCATTCCAATGGCCGTCTCACCCGCCAAAAACAAAAATCGGGTGATTTCACCCACCTTTAAGACAAAAATGGTTGAGAGCTATGCCTAAATAGGCATGCTTGCAACATATGTACAGGTTATGCGGCAGACAGTAAGCAGTCGTGCGATTTGTTAATGACAAATCGGCAATCTTGCACTTTAAAAGGGGTAGCGTTGTTATGTGTTCCCTATGGACATTTACCAGCATTATTTTGTCTATTTTAAATCATAAGGCTTCCACATGTACTCTGATTAAAATATACATACCTGTACTCTATACTGATGCATGTGGACATGTTTCGAGCTGTACGTAGAAATTTGCAATCCTTGCACAGCAGCTTGTGAAGTACATTAACAGCACTCGACACACTAGGAGAAGAGGCGAAAGGAGGGTAAGGAAGGGACACCAGCCACGGGGATAAGAAAGGGCAACTGAACAGACAAATATTAAGGGTGAGCTTTATTTAGGTAAGGAGCAGTTCTTCTGGTGCTCAGTGACTGCAGCCTCAAAAGCACTTCGAAAACTCTCTCCCCTGCAGAGTAAAGCGTCACAATATGTGCACACTACTGTCACCTTTGAAAGGTAAGGTTCCACAGCATTGCGAATGGCTTGTGAAGCAGCTGGAGGGAGGCGCTCCCACACAGGAGTGTCTTGTGGTGGGAGGATCAGATACCGAGGATGTTGTGGAGGAACTCAAACAACTACGCTCTTCACATGGCACCACCTTGCGAATGTCCGCAGTGTGGAACAAAGTGAGGTGTCGCTTCATGGTTGTCGTACCAAAACTGTATGCTCCAAATCTCCCGCGACTCAACACCACATTGCACTGGTTACACTTCACCAGGTTCGCACGTGCTTTTGGTACGTTCCCATAAATGGAAAACAACCGCCACACCCATGACTCCCGCCAAGTGCTCCTAGTGCGGAGTTCATTCACTTCCTCCTCTTCTTCCTCAATCTCTACAAACTCACCCATATATCTCTCTGCAGGCCCTTGGTGAGGTGGTGGTGGCGGGGTGGGGGGGGGGGTGCAGAGGCTAATAACCCAACAGCAGCCATGGAAGCCATACCGATTACTTTCCTTTTGGTCACTACAGCAGTAAAGGCAACACAGCTCAATCTGCTATAGCTAGAAGGACAAGATGCGCTCTGGGGTGTGGCCTTTTGTAGGGGTGCAGAGGTGTGCCTCGTGGCCGTCTTCATCCCTACAAAGCCCTCCTGAGGTGGCCTATTGTTTGGGATGTGTGAAATTACATTTTTACACTCTACAATACTTTGCCTTGTGTCTACAAGTTGATTTTTATTGTTGCGGAAGCACACCAACCGCGGGAACTAGTCCCCACGCTCAGCGTAGGTGCGGTCACATGATGACGTCCTCAACACATCCGCCCAGTAATGAGTCACCTGGACAGCAAATGCAAAGAATCAAACGTGTGCATGCGCACAAATGTCCTACAGACAGTGTTCGGGTTCTCAAACTACTTCAAAGTGCGACACAAGTGAGACGGACAGTTACAAACTGGCGCAATGTTAGCAATACTTACGTTTGTACTGCACATGTGCACGCATGCTATGTTCACTGTACGGACAGTTCCAGTGTCCTTAGGACAACTCAATTTTGTTTTCCTACGAACTTGCTGGCCATCGTGCCCGGCACCATTTTGACTGCGCCCAATACGGGCCGCTATACTGTCCTTCACACACTCCTTTTACTCATTTATACCCATTCCGGACATCTTGTGTGTTCTACGAACATGTATTATCTCGTTTCCAAGCGGTACGCTGAGGTAGTATATCCTTTGGACAACCCTTTCTGTTTATGTACGCATATTTTCAAAAGATGGTGAGTCACACATCTCATCCGTCTTACTTGACATTAGACAGCACCCACATTCCATTGCTTGCGGATAGGTCGAACAGGCGCTCTGTTCGCGAACATTTTACGTCTTTTTAAAATAAATTCTACACACAAACTGTTTCTCTACAACTACTGCACAAAAATTCAAACACACACATCATTCTAAAGAAATAGCGGGGGAAGCAGACACTGAAACAAATATGGGAGAAATAGGATTCAACACAGGCTGGTTATGAGGAGAAGATTTGTGAGGGGAAGAAGGGATGGATGTTTCGTCAAAACGTCTATTTTCCTGTTCACAGTTTGGGGATGGTTCACTAGGGAATGGAGAAGCAGGGCAGGTGGGGCAATCATAAACTTTTCCTCTCACACAGTCCCCTACAAACTCCCGTAAACTTTAAAAATTGTCATTTAATATGTCAATTTTCTGCTCTATCCTTTTTAGCCCGTCTTCTTCTGTCTCGTTTGTTGCCCTTTGTTCTTTTCTTTCCTGGTCTGTTAAAAAAATACTTTGAATACCTCTAAAATACTGGTCACCATTTCGTATATGCAGAGCAATGTGTACCATTATTGTCGCTGTCTTCAGACATTTCCCATGCGGAAAATGCTCCTCCAGCCACTCCAAAGTACTAGCCATTTCTGAGTCAAAACAGAAAAATTAGTATTTCTGCACCACATACCACAAAAAAAACATCACCCATATAAAATAAAATGGCCTGCACTCACTCTTTTGCTGTAATGTCCCTTTGTCATACTGCGTCCGTCCACTGTCGTTCCAGGCTGCTGAGTTTTTGTGAAGTGATTACGCTGGAGGCATCCTTTCTTTTTTATGGCACCCTCCACTTTATTCTAAATGGTTATAAAATGTGTCGTTTTCTTTTCACAGCTTCGGGTTTCCATATTTACTTATTACTACTTATACTATCTTTATGTCCTTCTACGTTGCACATTTTTTGTGTAAGACAATAGTACATTTTCAGATACCGCTTGCATCTTTGGCTAATGTTGATCCTGTCCAACCCTGTCCGTCCCTTTCCAATATCAATAGGGAGGGGGTTCTGTATGTTCTATGTTAAATGTATGTTAAGTATGTAGATTACACTACAAATCTCAAAATCGCATGATTACAATCTATATTCTGCTCAACGACTTCTTTGCCACTATTTCATGCTTAAGTTCCACCTTCCAAAAACCTACTCAATTCCCTAACAAAAAAAAACTTGTTACGAGGACATTACGGTTAAGTTGCCCTCCCAAAAACCACTGAAATTCACTACAAAAAAACTGTTGAGGGGACGTTATGGTTCAGTTGCCCTAACAAAAACCTGTACACTTCACTAAAAATAACTTTCCTCCTCCCCTTTATGCTTCAAATTAAAACCGAAAAACCCCTGAAATTCGCCAGTTATGATAGCCTGAGCCCCCAACCCTGCCACCGGCCCTGCGCACTGCTGACACTAACACCCAGACCATGAAAGATGTCATCTCAAATGTCAATGACGACATCACTTGTTTAGCCCCTTTCTTTTCCTTCCCTGCCATACATATATATGTGCATTCGGTAAAGATAATTCCCTAAAAGAATGTTATACTTCACAGTGCAACCAAACACCACTGCACATTCCCCCATTATAGTAAGCTAAGCAACCATAACTCGCACCATATATATTACATGGCCACGGTAGTAGTGGGCGTGTAGTTATGGTTAAGTTGCTGTTTCCATAGGTAGAGCACTTTTTGGGCGGCTTATAACTTCGCTCCCCCTGGACGAATCCTCACCAACTTTGTAAAAAAAAGTATATGGCCCACTCTGAATTCTTTTGCAAAGTTTGGTGAGGTTTGGTCCAGGAGGGAAAAAGTTATAGGAGGGGGTGTCCCAAAACGTCTTTTTTTCCCATATATGGGAAAAAATTTTGCTGACGCCTACAGCCCAAACCACTGGACGGATTTACATCAAATTCCACTGGACGGATTTACATCAAATTTACGGCATGAGCAGCGGCTTGGTCCCGAAAGCGTGCTTTTGGTAATTTGGTGTAAATCCATCCAGTAGTTTTTAAAATAACCAAAACATAAGGCGCAAAAATGAGTGATATCTATGTCCGCTCCACGGACACACTTCCCTGTTCACTGCACGAACAGGACACAGATTGGCCAAGCGGCCTGCGTGATGTCCGCGGACATATGCCGTGCTCTCCGATTGGCTGGGGTGAAGCATGAAGTGCGTCAGATTTTTGGAGATGCCTGCCATCTTGGATTCTCGTCCGGTGTCCGTGGACATCGCAGCAAAACATTAAAAAAACAACATTGCACTCGTCAAACTGATCAAATAATGTTTGGGAAGGTGGGGGGTAATGAGGATGGGATGGAATATGGCTGCAAGAAGCACAAAAACGTGTTAACTAAACATCCGAACGCGAAGAAAGCACGTAGCGGTGCAGACCACGCTCACGCAGTAAGACACATGCGCAGAACTACATCACCCGCTCTTGACATAACGCACCAGTCAAAATGCGAACACACTTTTTTTCAAACTCACGTGCGCCTCATCCGAACACGCATTGAAGAAAACGCGCAGAAATGATGACCGCGCACAGGAGTTAATCAAAAACACGTAGCAGTCAAAACTGCGCACATGCGCTGTAGCAAACACGTACCTGCGAAGACCACACACACGCGCTGTAGATAACACATAGCTGCGAAGACCATGCACACGCACTGGCGCTGTAGATAACACGTAGCTGCGAAGAGCACACACATGTGTTGTAGAAAACACGTAGTTACGAAGACCACGCACACGCGTTTCCGAGCTCACACGTGCCTTATCCGAATACGCACACGCGCTGTAGATAACATGTAGCTGAGAAGACCACGCACATGCGTTGAACAAAACCGCACACAGGAGTTGACGGAAAACACATACTAGTGAAGACTGCACACACGCGCTGTAGAAAACACGTAGCTGCAAAGACCACGCACACGCGTTGAAGAAAAACACGCAGAAATTATGTGAATCCGAGCCCACACGCGCCTCATTTGAACATGCACACGCGCTGTAGAAAACACGTAGCTGCGAAGACCGCGCACATGTGTTGTGGAGTGAAGAGGGGCCCTGTATGGAACCCCACCTTCCCTTTCCAGGGTGGCCATCTTGTTAAAGGATTTTCTTTCCTTCACCGGGACGCCGCAGGCGTACCGGTTTGGGAAGAAAAATCTTTTTTTTTAGCACCCCGGGTTCCCGCTTTGGGAACCTAGGGTGGTAATGGTCTTCATCCATTTAAAAGGACGTTAACACAAATATCAATGATGACATCACATGTGCATTTACATTTCATACAAGGGGTTGTGAATATAATGTCAAAAAAGTATCAGGGATTATCGGGAGATGTGAAATACACTAAATATTTCATTACGCAATGTAGTGTTCTAAAGACCATTCCATTGCAGTGTGCTTTCTAGTACAGGAACCTATTCATACAGAAATGTAGGTATTGGCTGCAGCATACACCAGAGGTGCTAAATTTGTAATTTTCCAAAGTTATATAAAAAAAAAAGGTGAATGCTTCTGTATTAGACTTTACCGTACTGTGAAACATGTAGTAATTAGCTAATAATGCATCACCTACTTCATATTTCTACTAAAACACACAAAACATAAATAGAGTATAATGCATACAAATAAGGGGCATATATATGGAGAGTACAATAGGCAGTATCATTAGCAACTGTGTATTATGTACAGGATTGTATTCACACACAAAAATGATTGCTGTGTTTCAGTCCTGCTTCTTCCCCTATGTATATGCATCATATGATGCGACTGAACTCTAAGGGAAGTAGTGTAAGAACATATGAGAAGGGTAATGTCTACAAATGTAGTACCTTTTTGAATTTTCCATTCGTGACTCAGTGAAGAAAACCACCTGGCCTAGATATGTCAGCAAACAAAAAAGAAGGAGCCAGACATGTGATATCAATGATATTTGTGATGTCACCTTTGATGTCCTGGGTGTTAGTCTTAGCAGTGCACGGTGGTGGCGCGAGTTATGGTTGCTTAGCTTACCATACCTTGCGAATTTCAGGGGTTTTTCGATTTTACTTGTAACCATAACGTCCCCTTAAAGTTTTTTTGACTGAATTTTTTTTTACTGATATATATTACACAGCCACGATAGTGGCCGTGTAGTTATGGTTAAGTTGCTAAACCCATAGGAAGAGCACTTTTTGGGCGGCTTATAACTTCGCTCCCCTCTGGACGAATTCACACCAAACTTTGCAAAAAAAAGTACATGGCCCACTCTGAATTTATTTGCAAAGTTTGGTGGTTTGGTCCGGGGGGCCGGGGGAGTGAAAGTTATAGGGGGGTCCCAAAACAACTTTTTTCCCCATAGACTGAATGGGGGAAAAAAGAAAAAAAAAAAATTGCTCACGCCTAGAGCCCAAACCGCTGGACGGATTTTCACCAAATTTGTGGCAGGAGCAGCGGCTTGGTCCCAAAAGTGTGTTTTTGTAAATTTGGTGAAAAATCGGTCCAGTAGTTTTTTTTTTAAATGACTAAAAAGTCGGTCACAAACACTTAGTGATATCTATGCGCGCTCTGCAGACACTTCCCCGTTTGCTCCGCGGACATGACACCGATTGGCTAATCGGATTGCATCATGTCTGCGGACATGCAACGTGTCCGCTGATTGGCTAGGATGAAACGTGAGGTGCGTCAGATTGTTTCGATACATCCGCCATCTTGGATCCGTGTTTGGTGTCTGCGGACATTGCGGTAAAAACAAAAAAATACAACATTGCAGTTGTCAAACTTATCAAATAATCTCTGTGGAGGTGATGAGGATGGGATGGGATATGGCTGCAAAAAGCAAAAAAACAGGTTTTTTTTGTTGTGAAAGTCCAAACAGTTAGGATGTTCATGAACAGCCCAGTGCAGAAACGGAAGAAGTGGTTGATTCCATCTTCGCCTCCACACAAAGCACTTGAGAAGATTGTGTTTGATAAAACTCTCAAGAGATCTGACGGGACTTGCAGCATTTTGTCACACGGTAGATTTGGAGGTGCCCCACAATATGTGCCTAAAGTACAGGCCAAAGAGATTGCATATCAGCATTCAAGGGATGGAGATGTATAATCATGGAATTGCCTGCGATTTTGTTCCGAGTACACATACATGGTCAAACAAAGCTTGTGGAACAGTTCAAATCCAGGTACAAATGATTACCATCTGTTTTTTTGATCAACAATGTTTGAAGTGTCCAAATAAAGCATTTAATTTATCTGTTAAAATGTATCCTCTTTGTTAATTATTTTTTTTGAATTATTCCACTTTTGACAATTGCCTTACAATCCCACAAAAGGGATGAGACGTAGGCTACATAAGTGAAGGAGTCCGTGACCTAGGCATAGATGGGGCTATTGCTAGAAACACTGACTTTTTTGTGTACACCCTACTTCAATGTTGGAGTATGGTGCATTCTGTCATTGCAAAGTTTCCCTACCCCTTAGCAGCGCCACGATCATCGAGCACGGGCAGGAAGCATCATTGGCACCCCCCAAAATGTTGGCACAGGTGCTAACTTCAGAGTCGATTGGGAGGGGCAAACTTACTTGTGTGGGGGCATCTAACTTCTTTACAGATTCTAATGAGACTATTCTAGTGCAGCTTCAATGTTACAATCAGTTTCATCTCTCACTTACAAAACCACTCAGAAACCACACACTTAAGCTCTGCTGTGAAAATGAATGGCCTCCTGCCCCTATACTTCAATCACTCCCCTGACATGCAAGAACAAACATCCATCTGATTTCAATTGCCTAAAATTGTATGCCTACGATTGGAGGTGCTCACAAAATGTTTTACAATGCCAATTGCCGGTCATTTGTTAAATGTGTTGCTGCCACCACCATTTATTTTCTGTGCCTTGTCCTTCTATGGCTATGTTCCTCTTACCAAACATGAAGAACGGAAGAGTATCACTGAAGCTGATCATGGGTATTTGCCTGGGCTCTGCTTGATTCACTCAAGGTGAGGGGTTGGGTGCACATGGGTGGGTGGGTGTTCATTCTAACCAGTGGCTGTGCCCACCATTTATCCACACCGTCTCATTTGTGTCTGATCTGGTGTGTGCCTCGGCATGTGACTGGGTGCAACACAATGATGGGTGCAGCTTTGTGTCTGTGTGTCCTGTGCAGTCTCTTAGCAAAACTAAGCAGCATGGGGAAGCCTGGCTTGGGGCCCATTTAAGACAGATTGCAGAGTGCTAGGGAAGCGAGGACGAGCCACAAAATATATAACTGCATGTGGGTGCTGTATCACTTCTCTGCACAGTGCTTTTAGCCTGCAACCTTCACTAATTTTCAAGTTGATTGCATTATTTCAGTGACAACACAGATGGTGAGGCAGAAACGTAAATGGTGGACTTTTAAACAGATTGATGCTTCTGCAGTCTGCAACCCCAACCTTACCTTGTGTTATTACAGAGTAATGCTACATTCCGAATGCTCGTTCCTCTATTTTATTTATATTGGTTGCCCAATATTTATAAATATTAAATAGAAGCAATTTCAGGTTATTTTACACTCTTAATTAAAACACTTGATGTTTATAAATTGATGCGCTTGTGCTACACCCAGAGCGCAGCAATGAAAGGGCTATTCATGTCTGTGTTAAAATGTAATTGAAATAATAATGGAGTCAGACCGGCGCCCCCTAGAGCCTGGCACCTCGGGCAGCTACCTGCACTGCCTGATGCAAAGACCGGCCCTGCACGTGCATCAGAATTACAGTTCATGGATGTGGTGAGACAAGTTGTGGCAACTCCAATGGAAATGGTGAATATAATATAAGTTTGATTTTCGGTGATTTTATACCCGAACGAGCATCAACTCATCATTATCAGACCATTATTTCTGGATTACATTCTACTTGTTTGTTCTGTGTGGCATAATGCAATGAAACACAATTACAACCTTTGTGTGTAGTGGTCTTTCTAATGTGCACATGGGCAGTCTAGCATCGAGGTGCATGTAGACCACCACTCGGTTCCCCCAGGTTCAACGCTAATATTTCATTAAAATGCCATCTGTGAGCACCTCGAATTGTAGAGTCAGCTTCCGTATCCCTTTAGAGTTGATCATACTACATAGCAATGTCCTCGGAAGCAAATTGTGTACCACTTTCCATGTTGTTTTCTCTCATGTCTGTGCAAATCGTTAGTTTAAACTCTACAATTCCCCTTTGTATATGTTTCATATGCTTTGATTTCAATCGCCTTGCATTCCAGTACAACCCATCTGATGATTATAGTTTGAGCCGGCATGTTCTCATGGGCACCATGACTGAAGGAATGCGTTGAGCCACCGGGAAAATTAAACTGCCTCAACTTGGAGAACCGCGAGAGCCATTAAAAACTACCCACAAGCATTGTCAAATTAAACATATTGGTATGACTATATGGAAACAAGAATTGACTTTTATAAATATATGCGAAAGATCCGATTGAAAAAAATTCTTTATTCTGAATCCACCAAAAGAAAAACAAAGCACTGGCTTATCGGGTCAAACTAAGGTAGCAATAGAAGATCTAGACACGCTAATAGACTTAGCTGAACTACAATTAATCGGGGAACAAGCTGAAGGGTCCGTCGCCGTCACTCCTGAAATGTTAAACAGACACTGATTGGCCTATAAAAAAAGCAAACTGAAGGCGAAATCTAGGTTCAATCCAACGTTCCAACCAGGAGGGAAAATTGAAGCATTTCAGTATCTTGTCATACACGACCTAAAGAAAGCCAGATTTCAGAATCAAAAACTCGAATCGAATTTTTCAATAAAAGAAAGGAAAACTCTTAAAGATCTGCAAGAGTTAAATGATGTGATTATAAAAGCATCTGATAAAGGCAGCAATATAGTCATCCAAAACATAAAACTACATAAAAGAAGCAGAAAGGCAATTGTCTGATGTTACTTGTTATGAAAAGTTGAATGAGAATCCGATGGAGGCAGTAAAAAACAAAGTGGAAGACTTCTTGAAAAAATGGACAGATCTTGACATTCTGAATGATGACCACAAATACCTGTACAATAAGTTCCCCACCATAGCGACAATTTACTTTTTACCGAAGGTCCATAAACATCCATCTCGTCCCCCAGGCAGACCCATTGTTACCCTAAATGCAGCCTCCCTTGAAAACATGTCGAAATATGTGGACCAAACGCTGCTACCTTTTAGTCTTCACTTTACCATCCTATTTACGGGACACAAGATTTTTTGAGTACGATTGAAGGAGTAGCTTGGGAAAATGTTTTGCAACACTAGATGTGGTATCTCTTTATACCTCCATTGAACACCAGGTTGGGAAGAGAGCATGCAAAATTTTTTTACACAGTAGATCTTTAAACTACCATACACACGGTGAAATGATTATGGAAATGATTGATCTATGTAACAACATTTTTAAATTCGATAATGTCTATAATCAGTTTAGAGGCACCGCGATGGGCACGAGCTTTGCTCAGTCATACGCAAACTTAACAATGGGTTGGTGGGAGAAGTTTACTGTATGGACAGAGGCTAATATCCAGTACACCAACTAAGTAGTTCTCTGGCTACGGTTCATAGATCTATTTATTCACTGGAATGGCAAAGAAAAGGAGTGGCTCGACTTTGTAGAAATTCTGAATACCAACAACCTAAATTTAAAATTCACAGACACAGCCGTGAGTCACTAATTTTCCTTGATGTATTGGTAAAAACAAACCAGAAAGAAATCAGCACAGAGCTTCACCGGAAACCCACTAGTTCTGACATGCCTCTATTTGCTAGCAGCAACCATCCAACTGTATGGAGCATACCGTATGGAGAATTTGTTAGAATTCGGCGTAACTGTAGTGAACTTGAGTGCTTTGATAGAGTGCAAAATCATGGCCAACAATTTTGATAATCAGAGATATCCGAAAGCAATTATTGTAAGAGCTTACTCCAAAGCATGCAATCTAGATCGAACTGCCCTATTACTAACTAATTAAACATCTGAAGAAGTAACAAAAACAGATGAGATAAAGCTTATTCTCACATACGGTACTAAAGCCAAGCCAATAAGAAATATACTGCGCAAACATTGGCATGTTTTAAAATCCGATGAGGCTCTACAACCATACCTTGGTGAACGAGCAAATATAACCTTCAGAAAATCAACCTCCATCAAAGATATTCTTGTGAGTAGTTTTTTGCCCCCCAAAATAGAAAAGTTTGGCCTCTCTTCATGGATAGGGATCAAGAATACAGGTTTCCATAAATGCACCAAGTGTAAAGCGTGCCAACATGCTTCAAACAAGAACAATTTTGTGCATCCTGTATTGGGCAATATTGTAGAAGTAAAATCAATGATCACATGCAACACAGAGTTTGTTGTATATGTACTGTCTTGTTCATGTGACCTTTGGTACGTGGGAAGTACCATAGGCAAATTGAAATTAAGGATTCTGCAACATATGCGAGCCATAAAGAATATTGATGCCTCCTATCCTATGGCAGTCCACTTTAGAGATGTCCATCAAAATAAACTGGATTGCTTCAAGTTCTTTGGAATACACCAAGTGAAAGAATCCACGAGGGGGCAATCGAGAATTAGCACTCCGCCAGATGGAAACCGGGTTTATATTCGATCTAGCGACCAGAAAGCCTAAGGGACATAACTTCGATGAAGAGTTGTATACTTTCCTCGACACAGGGTGTTTAAATAAATTTAATACATTTGGGAAATATTTTGCCAATTGTTGGAAAAATTGGAATGACTTGGATGCTGGGTTCCAAGAAAGAAGGGAAGAATTGAAAAAAACCCTAAGAAAGTCTTTTTACTTGTTTTATTAGTTTATTTGTGATTGTTTATCCGCCAAAAGTATAGAGTGTTCATGTAAAGTCCAAGATGCAAATATGATGAAATCTACTACCTTAAATATTTTCCCCTTTCCAAGCTTTGGCCATTAATGTGTGAAGGAAGCATTATAAAGTGGCAGCTATGTATTTTAAGAAATAATGCACTATGCACTTTAGCTTCTATACACATTGACAACATTAAGGTTCTTATTGGTTTAACCTTATTCTCCACCTTTGTATCCAATCATGGGAGTGCACAAAAGTTGTCTATGAGCAATATATTATGTGTGAGAAAAGCATTAATAATGTGGCAGCTATGTATTTTAAGAAATAATGCACTATGCACTTTAGCTTCTATACACATTAACATTAAGTTTCTCATTGGTTTAACCTTATTCTCCAATTTCTTATCCAATCATGGGAGTGCATAAGAGTTGTTTGTGAACAAATACTTTTGTAAATTTAAAAAGGAAAATTATAATAAGGATTTTTCTTCCCCGGGAAACTACTACATATTTTTTCCATGCACTATGCACTTTATATATATATATCTTTCTAAAATTAGTAAAGTAGTTTCTCCGATATATTCATTCCTGAAAACATATGGAATACACAAACGACTACACTATTATAAAATGCACACCAATGATGTTTTAAACTAAAGGTATAGTGAATACAAAATTCATTACAAAATGGTCGAACGCTTTTAACAATGGAAAACATAGAATTCAACTATGGTAGAAAGTGAAAACGGACAAAGAAACTGAGTAGAACCGTAGAGTTTTTTGCTTTTGTACCTGTATTTAATGGCTGGATGTATGTCTGTTCTTTTGGACGTGATCAAGCAAAGGGAGCGTTGCGAAACGCGTTGTACGTGGCGAATCTGTTTTTACCGATGCCTAAATAAAACTGGATATAAGAAATACATACGTTGTTGTGTGATGGGCTGACGTGAAGGAATTCTACGAATTGGCATACGGCTGTAACTTGACGAGTGCCGTCTCACTTTGGAAGAAGTGCGATAACTTTTTTCTTCGAAAATATATACACACACACACACACACACACACACACACACACACACACACACACACACGGTTAAGCTTGAGAAACACAAAGCTGTACAGTTCAATACGACCCACCATGTTGAAGCAGTACAGGCGCTGATTAGATTAGTCTCTAGATTAGTCTCTCGGTATTGATCACAGCCCTAAGTAGTGCACAAACTCCCTGAGCTGCATTGAGGGGTCAGCTGGGATAGAACTTGTAACCGTCTGGGAAAATCTCAACCAGGTTGGACGTAATCGTGGTTCACACCCTTCTCTGTGGAAGTGAGGTACAAATGCACAACAGTGGTAAGAGTAAACACTCAGGGGTGGATGTCTACCAACAGTGAGGGGCACTCTAGAAATGCCAGTCACCAGCCACATATGAGAAATCCTGCTGCTTTTTCCAAATCACTACATGTCCTGTTGGAACTGCAGACAGTTTAGAAAGTGTCTGACGTAATTAATCACAGCCCACAGAAAGGCATATTGATAAAGGAGAAGGATAAAGGAGAAGAAGTAACAAAAAAAGAAATTCTGACAGCCCTCGGACAGTCGGGTCTTAGATTAAAACCTCAAACCTGCAACCAATGGCTTTCATTCTATACTATGGAGGCTTGTGGCCCAGAACATGGGATGCAAGTTAAACATTAACAAATAACATTCCGTGCATGACTATATCACGTGTGTGCCTTGCGAACGGGATCAAGGTGAGCGTTTTGGCCAGATTGACTCATTGGCCTAGTATACTCTGTGTCCTGGAGAATCGAAGCTCCAGAAGCCCCACTGGAGAAGGAAGTGTCATAATTAGTGTTGGTATGTGAGGTGGAATGTGTGATGTCATCTGGAGTGTGGGTCAGTGTTCCATGGGTTCCAGGAGGTACAGTTGGACTGTTAGTTGGCTGGATGGATGTTCAGTGTTTCTGTACTAAGGAACTTGGATGGAATAAATGTACTACTGCTTATATGGTGTTTCTGTAGTATTTCGTAGAAGAACCCTACTTACTTGGTTACTGGCGACAAGGAGGTCTTTGTTGCTGGGAGGGGGTGGCAGGAAGTACAGTACACTGCCCTCCATGAACTACATCCATCCGGGGAGGTGCCAGCCTGTCCAGGACCAGAGGAATTGGGCCAGGGCTACCCTGCAGGCCGGGTGGTGCAGGAGCAGTTGCCAACAGGGTCGAGGATCAGTGAGGGCGGCCGTGGAGACACTGTCCGGGCAGGCAGTGACGGTGGAGACACAAGGTGGCAGTATGGGCCCAGGAGAGGAGCTGTCCAGATGGGCGGTGCCGTTATTGGGCCGTGCAGGCGAATAATGTAGAATTGGCGGTGTTGGAGGTCTGGTGGGGCCTGTTCGCCGGGTGGCGATGGGCCAGAAGGAACCGAATTGCAGGAGAGCAGAGGTTGGGAGCGGCAAAGAATCCACTGTACGCAGAGTTCATTAGAGCCAGAGCTCCGTTTCCTTTCGTGTGGATTTTACACACTGGCGACGTAACACAGAACTTGTGGGGTATTGGCGATGCATTGGAACGCTGCAGGTGTAAGGCATTTGAGGAAGGTATTCTGGTTGGAAGGTTTGCAGGAAAGAACCTTTCAACGTGAGAGACGTTGACGCAACGTTTAAAAACAACAAGGTCCTTTTCTCTGGCAATGATGAGGGATGGTCTATGTAGGAGCAGCGGTTTCAACAGGTTCCTTTCTCATGCAGCAGCAGCAAGAATGACGCTACGGGAAGGAAAGCATTAGAGAATTAGGTGTTCTACTGAAGTTTCCGTCAACTATGAGGCAGAGGTCGGATGTGCAGAGAGTGACTTTACCGAGAGGAAGGTAACGCAAACTTATAAGCAGTGGACTGGAGAATGAGGAACTCTAGGGCATGTTTATAGAGGAAGGAGCCAAGGGCAATGAACAGGAAGCGTTTACACACGAGAGCAAGGGGGATAATCATGAAGATGGTGTTATGACTGATGAAGTCAGGGGCGGGGATGGTAGCGGTGTTTATTGCCCTGTGCCTAGGAACTGTATGATGACGCTGTATCCCAGTCTTCCCAACTTAAAGGTAGTGTAGCTGTAGACGGCGATGTTCTATGGGAACGCAGCGTGGGCACTGTATGAGTGGGGAGGCATATTTGGAGATATGGATGGGTAAGGTGGCAGTGCCAAACGCCTATGGAGCAGAATTAGCAGGGATGTTTGGGACATCTGTTACGGCAGCAGGGTCCATGGCTGAAGGTGGTGTAGACGAAGATGAGGGGTGGCGCAGTGGGTGGCAAAGTGTGTGGCAAGAGGCAGCGAGCAGCCTCTGACAGAGGAAAACTGCGGATGACTGTAGTGATGCGCTGCCGAGCAAGGACATTTGTTGCATGGGTGCCAAAGGATGGTGGTACTGCCAAGGGTTTGGCGACCTGGGCTGCAGTGAGCTGGTGGGAGCCGGATCCTGATTCGTGGGGAGCATACGTGGAGCTGGATACCGATTTGTGGGGCGCATACGTGCGTGTGAAGGCCCTCTGCGACTGAGGACTAAAGACAATAGGTGTCGGGGGCGGCCTGTCAAGTTGTTGTCTATGTGCTGTGGCCTCAGGGATAGTGCACATTAAGGGGTTGGATCCTGGGTTGATATTCGCAGTAAAGGACTGCTTTGTGGTTTAGGATATGCTGTTGTGTTTGTGTCTTTAGGATATGCCTTAAGGGGTGCTGTGGACTCGTGTGCAGGGTTTTTGCATCTGGGGTTGCCATTTTGTTCTTTTTTGTAGGGGGTTGGTCGTGTGGTTGGAGCTGCATCGTTATTACTTTGGACATGAGGGTGTGGGGTTGACACTGGACTTTAGCGCTGGGTCATCCCGAGGGGGGATGGATCTTTCTGTTTCCATCTGTTTGTGTTGTGGTGTTCTGTGTGTGTTTGTAGGGGAATCTCCCCTGGTAATTTTCAGAGTGGCTGGTTGGGCTCTGATTAATATGGTATCAGTGTGGGGTGTTTGGTTATGGGTACTTTTGGATTGGGTCCGAGTTCATGAGTGGCCGGGTGGGCTCTCGGGGTTGTGTGTACTTTTGTCTTGGGACAGAGGGGTGCTGACCTACACTCAGAGGGTCGTGCTGGTTTTCGGTGGAGTTACTGGTTTCCGGGTACGGCAGTGTGGTGCTGTTTCATCCAGAGCGGCCGGGTCGGTTCTGGGGTTTTAGTACTGGAAGGTTGTGCAGTGAGGTGTTGGTTACAGTTGGGTGGTTCGTATGGAGCTGTGTGAAGTGCATACCTGTGGAGGGTGTGCGTGTAAGTGTGTGTGTTGTGGGTGTGGTGTAGTGTAGTGTGTTCATTTGGGCTGTTGAGTACGGCCAGTGTTTATTGTTTTAGTGGTTGGGTTGTTGCTGTCGGTTACAGCAGGTTTGGTGGGCTGTGGTTACAGTTGTCGTTATTTCTGTCGGTTATGCTATTTGTTACAGTCATGGTTATGACTGTTGGTTGTGGCTCATCAGTTGCTGGTCGTTAGAGGTTTTGGGGGCCGTTAGTTATAGTCATGGTTATGACTGTCAGCTACAGTTTATTGGTTGCTGTTGGTTACAGCAGGTTTGGGGGGCTGTTGGTTACAGCCATGTTTATGACTGTTGGTTACGGTTTATAGGTTACTGTTGGTTACATTAGGGTTTGGGGGGACTGTTGGTTACAGCCATGGTGGGGTTGTTGCTGTAAGGGTGCACAATGGTGTGTTACGGTTGGATGCTGTTGGTTACAACAGGTTTGGGGGGTTGGTTGGTTACAGCCATGGTTATTTCTGTTGGTTATGGTATATGGTTACAGCCATGGTTTTGACTATTAGTTACGGTCTGTAGGTTAGTGCAGGTAGGGGTACTGCAGTTGATTGGTTGATGTTGGAGATGGCAGGTTTGGGGCTCTGGTTAGAGCCGTGGTTATTTCTGTCGGTTACATTGTTGGTTAGGGGCTGTTGGGTACAGTCTAGTGTGGCGGTCAATGGGGGTTGTTGCTGTTAGGGTGCACTATGGTTTGTTACGGTCGGTCGGATGTTGTTAGTTATGGTGCAGGTTAAGAGATTTTGGATTCAGCCATGGTTATTACTGTTGGTTAGGGTCTATGGGTTGCTGTCAGTTAGTGCAGGTTAAGGGTATTGCAGTTGATTGGTTGATGGAGCTGGTAGTTTTAGGGCTGTGGTTACAGCCGTGGTCATTTCTGCAGGTTGATGTCGGTTACAGCATTGGTTTAGGGGCTGTTGGGTACAGTCAAGAGTGGCAGTCACTGGGGAGTTGCATGGCTGCATATGTGGGTGTTCAATGGGTTGCATATCTTCTAGTTATAGGGCTTTTGCCCTGTTTGGAGCAGCAGGGCACCATGTGGTGTGTGAGGAAGTTGGACCCCTGGGTAGGGGCTGAGATATTCATGGTGTTATGGGGTTGGTCAGTGTGGTCATGGTGGTGGTGTTGAGGGCATGCAGGAGTGGCATGAGGTCAGTTGGTGTGTCACGTTGTTTTGGGTAGCTTGCAAGTGGGGGCGTTTTGTTGTTGTGCAATTTTGGTCTTTCAGTGCATTCTGGGTTTATGTGTTCCAGGGCACCACTTCTTCAGGTACATTGCGCGCTTTGGCTATTTTGTGGTTGTGCACAATAAAAATGATCTGGTTCCGTGGTATGTGGGGTCGATTCTCGATCCACTGTTTATTACTGTTGGTTCTTTTAGGTAGATTAAGGGAGGGAGGGAGGGAGATGTGTCATAATTACTGTTTGTATGAGGCAGAATGTGTGATGTCATCTGGAGTGTTGGTGTGGGTCAGTGTTCCATGGGTTTCAGGAGGGACAGTTGGCCTGTTAGTTGGCTGTCCAGTGTTTCTGTAATAAGGAACTTGGATGGAATAAATGTACTACTGCTTACATGGTGTTCCTGTGTAGTACTTCGTAAAAGAACCCAACTTACTTTATGTCGTGAAGCCACAGCCTTCCGTAAAAACTAGAAACTACCCACACTAGGCAGTCTCATCAGCCCCTGAATCGCATGCACCCAGCAGCCCTCCCTCGCAACCTTTTACTCAGGAAGTTTATAGAAGGAACATGTATCTTGAAACATGCAGTCAATCTTGCCAGTCCTGTGAAATCAGTACCTGCTGTATTTCATTCCAAGACCTGCAACAGCATGGTCCGCCAAGGTGGCAAGGCATGTGATTTGCAACATACACCGCTCTTTTAAAAGCCTGTGCCGAACAGAGCTTGGGGAACTTGAAGATCCGCAGAGAGGATGCAATTTCTTTTCTCCACGTGCCTCATCTTAATGTGGAAACGTATTACACTTGTGCACAATCCAGCTGAAAACACTGCAGAGGAAGGAAATGCAATTGTGCTGCTGCTCTCAATGCACTATTGTGTGGGTGGTCTGCAACAGCATCCCAAGATGTATTGTGACCAAACAATATGACAGCCTTTGATGTGCAGTAGTGTGACCTATGGGCTGTACACTGGAGCAGGACCAAAACATCTCAATCATAACCCACCATAACTACCCATTCTCCTGCGAATGTTCAAACATTGCAACCACCCAGTGTGGAGTGAAGATTATGTAGTATGTTTCTTACCTGTAACTCCAGTTATCCAGCATTGGTATCTTTCATAGATTCACATGCTGAGAATATTCCCAGCCAGGCTGGGAATCCTCGGTTAATTGTTGAGTCCCCTTACCCTAGGCAAGAAGAAACTACATTTTATAGCCTAACACGCTTGGTTATGGGTGCTTTTGGTCCCAACCAATGGGACCTCGAGTAACTGTAGACTAGACCCCCCCCCCCACTTCCTATTCCCTTCACATTCCAACCCTGTGGAACCGGAAGTCACTGGGGTGTGAGGGATTTTTCCATTGATGGGGTGGAAGGAGGCATTTCAATCTATGAAAGATACCAATGCTGGAGAACAGGAGTTACAGGTAAGAAACATACTCCTTCTCCAGCATTGGATCTTTCAGAGATTCACATGCTGTGAATAGATTACATAGCAGTACTATCACCTGCTTGTAAATAGCATCTTAAGTACTTTTCCAACTCTTGATTCACTTGTTCAACTTGCCCATTGGTCTCGGGATGATATCCAGCTGTTAACCTTACCTCCACTCCAAGACTCCTACAAAAAGCCCTCCAAAATTTTGAAATAAACTGGGAACCTCTATCAGAAATCACTTGACTAGGTAAACAATGAAGTCTTACAATGCCTTGAAAAAAATGCTGTGCCAATCTTTCTGCAGTAACCTCCCCTTTGATTGGAATGAAATGACCCTCTTTAGTAAGTAAATCAACAACTACCAAAATTGTAAAACAACCCTGATCCTTAGGGAGATCAACTATAAAATCCATTGAAATTGTATGCCACGGATGAGGTGGAATTGGAAGAGGTTCTAAAAACCCCATGGGTTTTCCCACTTGGGACTTGGCTCTAATACAAGTTTCACAAGTTTTAACAAAATTTAAGGCGTCAATTCTCATAGTATTCCACCAAAAGTTTTTCCTGACCAACTCTAAAGTTTTTCTAAACCCTGAATGACCTGAGAGTTTTGATTCATGACATTCTATTAGAATCCTTTCACGGAGTTTCTCAGATGGAAGATATAATCTGGTGTCAAAATATGGCAAACCATCTTTTATATTTCTAATCAGATCTTGTCTTGCCCATTCTTCCATTTGATCTGAAGTCATGCAGTCTTGAATCTCCTTAGAAAAACTTCCTTCTTCTGATACACCAGCTAAAATGATCAGTTCAGATGAAATCAGAGGTTGTTGATCAATCTCCTTCATTTTCGGGAACTGACGAGACAAAGCATCTGCCTTTCCATTTAGTCTTCCAGGTTTAAAAGTAATTACAAAATCAAAATCAGAAAAGAATAATGACCATCTTAATTGTCTGGGTGTTAAAGTCTTAGCTGATTTTAAAAATAAAAGATTTCGATGATCTGTTAGAACTGTAACAGTATGTCTGGCTCTATTTAAATGACATCATTCCTCGAAAGCTAATTTGATGGCTAAAAGCTCACGATCCATTATGGTATAATTGACCTCTGCAGAAGAGAACTTCTTAGAAAAAAAAGCAACTGGATGTAATTGTCCAGAAGTTTCATGTCTTTGGGATAAAACTGCTCTCATAGCCAGATTGGAGGCGTCTGCCTTAACAAAAAAAGCTTAGAGGGATCAGGATGCAAAAGCACAGGTCCAGTACTAAAGCAATCTTTCAAAAATTGAAAAGCTCTTTCAGCATCTGCACTCCAAACACATTTTTCTCCGTTTCTTAGAAGTTTAGTAATAGGAGTGATATTAGAAAATCCATCAATAATTCTATAAAAATTTGCAAAGCCTAAAAAACTCTGCACCTCCTTCACTTTTGTCGGAGATGGCCAATCTCCAACTGCTTGAATCTTCTTTGTATCCATCTCTAAACCTCTAGGAGAAATCAGGAAACCAAGAAATTCTACTGAAGAGGTATGAAATTGGCTCTTTTCCAATTTTGCAAATAAATGATTTTCTCTCAATTTCTTTAGAACCAATCTTACATGCTGTTGATGTTGTTCCAAATCTTGTGAATAAATTAAGATATCATCGATGTAAACAAAAATGTCCAAAAATTCACGCAGTACTTCATTGATAAAAAACTGAAATGAAGCTGGAGCATTACATAATCCGAATGGCATCACTAAATATTCAAATAGTCCGTACTTAGTCTTGAAAGCTGTTTTCCATTTGTCTCCTTTAATTCGAACAAGATGGTAAGCACCTATAAGGTCCAATTTAGAAAAAAATGTCTGCTCCTTGTATCTGATCTAACATAACAGAAAACAAAGGAAGTTGATATCTATTCTTAATGGTTACTTTATTTATAGCTCTATAATCTATACAAGTCCTAAGGGTGCCCTCCTTCTTAGGTACGAAAAATAAAGGAGATGCCACAGGAGACTGTGAATGTCTGATGAAACCTTTTGCTAAGTTTTCGGCCAAATTCTCCTTAAGGTAATCGTTTTCCTTTTCCGTAAGTGTGTAAAACCTGCTACAGGGTAAATTAGCTCCTGGTTCAAGTTCAATTTTACAATCAAATGGCCTATGAGGAGGAAGTTCACCAGCCACTACCTCATCAAAGACATTACTGAATTATTTATAACAATCTGGTAACTCTCCCATAATAGCTCCAATAGTATGAGAATGTTATAAAGCTCCTACCTCTCCTAAACTGCTCACACTCTTATCATCCAGAATCTGCATTTCATCAAGTGACTCAATCAAAACATTCTTTACAAAAATTAGAATTTAACTCAATTGCCCTTCTTCACCAATCAATGAAAGGATTATGATGTGTAAGCCAAGGCATACCTAAAATAATCTTCAGTTGTGGTGCATCAATCATTTCAAAAATCAACTCCTCACCGTGATTTCCTGCCATAATCATTAACAGAGGAGAGGTTTCATGTGTGATTGGTCCTGAAGTTAATTCGGATCCATCCACTGAACTAACCTGGTCAAACAAAACCTTCTTCACCAAAGGAATACCTAAACTCTTAGCTACTCCCCAATCCATAAAATTTCCAGTGGCCCCACAATCTATGACCACAGCACCACTACCCACCATCTTCTTCTCAAAAATCAAGGATACATTGATGGTTATATGAGGAAATGCCGCTTGAAGAATATTGGCTACTTGATGATTCTTGCCATCGGAAGTGTTAACCTTCTTTGGAGAGTAAGGGCAGTTCCCAAGAAAATGACCACTCCTTCCACAATAAAGACAGAGATTATTAGTCCTTCTCCTCTCTTTCCTCCTTAGAAAGAGGTCCTCTAACTCTTCCAGAAACCTCTGAATTCCTTGACCTAAAGTCCCGGTTTACAAACTCTAATCTAGGTTTATCAAATTGAGGGATTGATTTATTCTCCTGTTTATTATCCCCTCTCCTACGCTCCATTCTTCTTTCATTTAAACGATAATCTAACTGTACCACTACGCCCATCAAGGCATCACAGGAAGTGGGTCTATTAACCACCACAGACAAAGCATACTTTAACTCAACTTTTAAACTCCTGTAAAATAAAGATGCTCTCTTCTCTTCTGGCCAGTGACTTTCTACCACTAGAGTTTTGAATTGAGTTATATAACTTATTAACTCTCGATTTCCCTGTTTTAACTCAAGTAGTTCACCATCTACCTGTAAGGATTCCTGACGTTTATCAAATACCTTACTAAACTCCTCCTTAAATAATCTGAAATCATACAATGCAGCGTCTTTGTTTTACCAACAATCCTGCTCAGCTTGCTGCTTCCCCTGAAAGGTAAGATAACATAAATGTTATTTTCTAAGTGTCAGAAGAGAAAACATCTGGTCTACTCAGAAAATGCAGCTCACACTGAGTAAAAAATATTTGGAATCTTCTTGCCTCACCAGAAAAACGTTCTGGTGGTGCCAGAGGCACTGGTAAAATCAAAGATTTCAAACCTTCAATTGCTCCTAACCCAGAATCTGCTCTCTGTCTAGAACTCTCTCTTTCTAACACAGGCGGTTCTAAAATCTGTTCTTCTCTACTTCCAACCAACCTTTCCTCCGATATTTCCTGTATGTGCGTCACCTTAATATTTAATTCCTCAATCTTTTTATTTAAAAGAACATTTTCATTTCTGGACACCCTTAACTCTTCTCTCAACTCTTTAATCATCTCCCCTAAGGCCTCCATAATAAAACCTGGAACGTGGTCTCATCAGCTCAGGCGAAGTAAACTAATTGGGCCTTTCATTCTGTCAAGGTCAGTTCTTCAGATCCAGGTGCTGCTGAGTCCCACGGTCCCACTAAAATGCCACAATCCCAACTGAACTAAATACAGCTAAGCTTGAGACACCCCGGGGGGAAGGGGGAAAGTGGAGAAAACAACAAATTCAGACACTGGATCTTCTGTCTTCATCCGGTCTCTGCATAAGGAAAATGCATTAAATGTAAACATATATTTAAAACTTAACCATGAATATAAACTAGACTAACATAACTATCCTACCTGATATTCCTCTGCAAAGGCTAAGAGGAAAATAATATATTTTTTTGTTTGCCTCTTTCCACTCAATAAAAACTCAAACTCTTGTTTTCAAATAAAAGCTGAAGCTGGAACCAGAGTTTGTGCTTAGGAATTCAAAGAGTTCTCAAGTAAATATTAATGTTGTTTTGAATTGTTCAACATTTAAAACTGAAGCTTAGTTGAAAAGTACTTGAAATAGTTCCATAGCCGACTTCAAACTTGTGCTGACTTACAATTGCAATTGCCTTTTATTTAATATGTGCTGGTAAACTCAATGTCTTTTATTGTTCCACAAGTGTATGCTGAAGAGAACAGTCACTGAATAGTACCTTCTTTCAGATGAAACAAAATAGTGCTGAATAATAGCAAACGAAATTTCAGTAAAAAGAATACTAGTCTTTGTAAATATTCGCGCTCTCAGCACGAGAAAATGCTCAGGCAGAAAAATAAATAACTGCGCAGGTTTGAAGATCAGTAACGTTGTCTTTGAAACGACCGCGTAGCAGGAAACAACAAGAATAACACGTAGCAAAAACTAAAATACAAACGTTCCGGCTTACCTTGCTCCAGATGATAAAACCGTTTGAATTTCCCTCTCTCACCTTATAACGTTAAGGGAAAACAATTTTTGTCTTTCTATTGCAGCCGCGGGAAAAAAACAGATCGCCGAGGGAAAACTCACATCTTCAAAGGACAGCACAATACGCGACGCGGCAGCTGTCCAAACACTGGAGCGTCAACGGCGGTGCTGATAAGGTAAGCAAAACGTTTCCTGTTAGAAAGGAAAACAGTCGCAGGCGCAGGCGGGCATTTTGTTTTGAACGTTTTTTTTTCTGAAAATATGTGATTCCTAGAACAAACTACATTAACCCTGAAAAATCTGGACGAAATTTGACAGTCACTTTAAAAACCAACTAGATTGAATAAAATGAAACAACTTAAAACTTTGTTTCTTTTGTACTTAGCTTTTTCTTTGAAGTTGAAGTCTTGTCAGGTGAACTTCTTATTTTCATGAACGTACTTCCAAAAATGAACTGGATCTTGAATTAGATGAAGTCTTTTTCATCCTTATATTTTCTTAACAGACTTTAGGCCAAACAAGATTTATTCAGTAGAGAAACAAAACATGACCTACTCTGAAGGCATAACAAATGAAAGGCAGTTTAGAATGTTGGGGGCAGAACAGTGTCCTGCCAACCAATCAAGTCTCCTGCCTCTGCCCTCCATCTTGGCTTGGGGTCCCTCCTGCACTCTGAAAATTTAGTTAATGCCCAAAACCAATCTAAAAGAAAAAATGTAACTTATTATCAAACATAACCTAGAACTAATTAGATAGAACAAAATAAAATGATGCTTAGTCTTCATTATTTACTTTGGGTTCATTTATCAATTCTGGGACCTGACAATGTATAGGAGGTGCCTGATGGGAAAACTCCCCTTTAGCACCCAACCTTACCAATTATGAGAGGATCATACCTTACTGAAACAGGCATTGTAGGACTGATCTTTCTGTTCACACTTCCTTGCCATGTTGTTTCTCAGGCAGTAGTACCTTGTGAATGTATGCAGCACTGACCAGGTGGCTGCTTGGCAGATATCTGCGATCGGCACCCTCGACCACCATGCCGCCAAGACCACTGTTCTTGTTGAGAGTGCATGCAGGGGAGCCTAGAGGGTCTTCCCTACAAATTTATGACAGAAAACAATGGCCAACAATATCCAACAAAATTCTTCTTGCTATGGTTTGGAGAGAACATTGTCTTTTCTTGCCTGCCCCTATGCCACGAATAGTTTTCGCATTAACCCTGAGATTACAGTGTTGAGGCTCCACTCTGGTGAGAGCCGTTTTAGTGGTGGGCAGTTTCTGAAGAGGCCCTTAAGGAAATATTTTATGAGCCTTTTCCCACATATGGACACACCAATGTCCTTTCTGCTGTACCTTGAGATTTCCGCCAAGTACACCTTAATGGAGTTGTGAGATAGGCCCCGTTTGGCTATGCCTAGCAGATATGGGAGGACTAGTTACAGCGTTATCTGAAATTGGTTCAGGATACTCCCTTGGTGGTGTTCCAGTGTTTCACACCAGTTGCAGATCACTTCCACTTTAGGCATCAAGATTTGTCGGTAGAGTGCGCCCTAGATTCCTCTAGCACCCCTCTACAGTCCTGGGGGATGTTCAGGCCTCCAAACTCTGCGAAAGTCGGGAGCTACGCTGTGAGGCGTATCGATTGCAGTTTGTGGTGTAGAATCTTCCTATTGCCCCGTGTTATCAGGTCTGATTGAATTCTGAGTCAGACAGGATTTTCCACGGCCAATTGGATTAAATCAGAGAACCAGGTCTGGCAGGATCAGTATGGAGTGATGAGAATCACTTTGCAGGAGATTTTGTTTGATGGTCATCAGCGCTCTGCGTATGATCGGGAACGGTGGGAAGGCGTATGCGAAGAGGCCGTCCTATGGAAAAGCAAATGCATTTCCCATGGATCCCTCCTGCAGTGACCTGCTGGCGTACCTGGCACATTTCTTGTTCTGGGCTGTGGCAAACAGATCTATTGTCGGCCAACCCATGCATCGGAAGAGCGGTTGGAGTGATGTCTAATTGAGCTCCCCTTTTTGGTTCCGGTATAGCTGCCTGCTGAGGCTGTCTGCTGTTTGGTTGTAGATCCCTGGCAGGTGAAATGCTTTGATGCTGATATTGTGGGCTGTGGCCCAGTGTCATGTCAGCTGCTCCTCCTTGGACAATGTCTTGGACCCGGTAGCCCCCTGCTTCCATAGGCAATACATTGTGGTGGTATTGTCTGTGAGGACATTGACCGTTTGATTTTGTAGTACCGGGAGGAAGGACTCGAGTGCCCTACAAACCGCTTTTAGTTTCAGCACGTTTATGTGTAGGGATGTTTCCTGGGGCATCCATAGCCCCTTGATATGTAGTTGGTCCAAGTGAGCGCACCACCTTTGTAGGGAGGCATATCTCACAAGTGTCTTGGTGGGTGTAGGATCCTGAATGCCTTTCCTTTGCGGCCATTGGGTTTGGATGCCCACCACTGAAGCTGCAAATGCAGTCTGGGAGGGATCTGAACCCCGTCTCCCCATGACCCTGTGGTTTGCGACCAATTGGCCACCAGGAACTTCTGCAGCAGGCTCATGTGAAGACTGCAGTGAGGAATTAGTGGTATGCACAATGCCACTGTTACGAGCAGTTGCATGCAATGCTGCACCGTTCTGACATTGTTTGGTCTAAAGGATTGCAGCCAAGTGTTGAGGGAGTTTATCCTGTCACTGGATGGGTGCACTCTTGGCTCGTGTGTGAAGAATTCCAACCCCAGGAATATGAGCTTCTTAGACAGCTGTAAGGAAGATTTTTTTGTAATTGACGGAGAAACCCAGTGTTTCCAGCCGGTCCACCATTACCGTTATCAGGCGTACCGTCCCCTCCTTGGATGGCGATCGTACGAGCCAGTCGAAGTAAAGGTAGACGTGGTGCCTTCATTTTCACAAACTGGCCACCACCAGTGTGAGGCTCTTCGTGAAGGTGCATGGTGGTGACTTTAGTCCAAATTGTACGATCCTGAACTGATAATGGTGGTTTCTGATGATGAACCGGGGGATCTCTCCGTGGCCTGCGTGGATGGGTATGTGGAAACACGAATCGTGGAGGTCCAGGGATGCAAGGAGGTTGTGGTGCTGCATAGCTTCTATGACCTGTTGTAAAGTGATCATGTTAAAGATTTGCCATTTTATTAACATTTCTAACCTTGTGAGGTCTAGAATGGGCCTTCACTTTCCATCCAGTTTGCGGACTACAAAGTATCCAGAGTACACTCCCTTTCCCCTTTGATGTTTAGGGACCTTTTATATGGCTCTTTTCTGTAGCATGAGCTGGACGTCTTGCAGGAGGGCGGCCTTGTGCACCTGCAGTTGGGGGGGTCCTGTGGCATGGTAGGAGGTGCACACTTGAATTCTAACAGGTGCCCGTAGCGGACCACATCGAGCACCCACTTGTCCGTTATTGTATCCCAAACCCCAATGAATCTAGAGATTCTCCACCTGCAAGCTGAGAGTTTGATCTGTATGGTTGCTTGCAGCGATGGGTCTGGCACATATTCTTTGACTTTTGGTACCCCTGGAACGCCCTTTTGTTCCCCTGTGAGTAATATGTTGAATCATTTTGAACCTCCCCCAACCCCTTTGTGGGAGGAGGCAGTTTATGTTCTGCCGGATGCTCCTCTGAATTGACAAAAATTGCATCGGTTTTGCAGGGATGTTAGAGACCTGACCGTGCCCATTTTTATTGCCTTGAGGGCCTCATCGTTCTCAGGACCGAATAGCTCCTCCCCTTCAAGTGGCAGATCTACAACCTTATGATGGACGTCTGGCCGGAAGTCCGTACAGCGGAGCCAAGCCTGCCTTCTTAGGACTGCCCAGTTTGCCATCTGCTTAAAACCTCTCTCCCAGGTCCACTGCCATGCTGATCCCTGTATTGGAGGCATCCTCACCTTCTTTCTGTATTTTCTTTTCCTCCTTATGCTTTTCCTCTGGGAGATAGTCTAGGATTGGTGCAAGTTTATGCCACATTTCTCTGTCGTATGTAGCTATGATGGCTAGGTAGTTAGATGCTTTCACTGTTGTGGCGCCAACTGCTAATACTTTCTATACAAAGGTGCCCTGTTTGTGAGCCTCATTGACCAGAGGGACAGCACATTTTTGCTTGTCTGACTTAGTCTTCCAGCCTGTGGCTGCCGGAACCACCAACTCAGATGACATTTGAGAGGAGAGGCATTTCGGGGCATTGTCCGGAGGGTTATACTTTTTATCTGGGCAGCCTTTGACGGCTGGGATTGTGAATGGTCGCCTCATTGCCTTTACCCCCTTCCTGCCATACTTGGTCAAGTATTGGGATCAAAACTACTGTCTTTCTCCTTTTGCCCATGTGATCGAATAAAAAGCATTCTTTTGTCCTCCTCTGAGGGGAGGAGAGGAGACCAAACTCCTTGCATGCCTTCACAACTGTGGAGTGGATTCCTGTGATGCCACCAAGGAGGGACTTTCGCCGATTCAGCCTCCTGGGGAAAGCCCTGGGGTGAATCTGTGTCACAGTCGTCCCGCCTTGGTGTGGTTGAGGAGGAAGCGCTGGTCTGTATCTGTACCAGTTAGTTCTCCTTCCTCTAACACCGATTGTGTCAGTGTATGGGTCCTCTTGTTGGGCAAAAACAGTGGCGCCGGAGAATTGCTTCTGTTCCTACAGATTGGTTGTAGCCCCGGAGACGGTTGAGGCGGACGGTGGATGTGATTTCCCTTTGGAGGAGTGCATTGACCTCGCCCCCTGAAGTGGACCTAGCCTGGAAAGGGGAGGACCTTGCTGACCTTTCCCTCAATACAGACCTGGGTCTGGGTGAGGGCTCCTGTGGAAGGGAGGGTTGGGGCAGTAGGGCTGGAGCACCTGGTGTTTTAAGTGCTGCATCAAGCTGGGTGTTGACCTTTTGTAGGAAGGAAAGGACCTGGATAGATAGTAGGGCCTGTGGATTAGCATGCATCACCCTTACATCCCCTTATTGGAACTGTATGTGTTGGTGGGAGTGCCCCCCCGGATGGACCCGGACCTCCTCCTACTGGGTTGGTGCAGTGGGGAACTTTCCCTTTTATGGGGGTCCCCTTGTTGGATATGCCTCCCCGGCATAGATGGTTTAGCCAAAATGTCGTGCTGCCATATGAGGGAACTGTTCTGAGTGATTGTTGGTGTTGTACCTCAAAAATCGGTATCCACCTGATGTTGCAAGAGATCCTCCAGCATGATCACAGTATATGGAATTGGAGATACCTGGGTGACCTGTGGTGTTGACCTTTCCTCCAAGACACTCGGTTGCCCCTCCTCTGGAGGTGGTTACTGCTGCTGCTACTGCTGCTCCTCCTCCGTCGGAGTTGCCACAGGCGATGCCATTGGCTAGGTGGTTGTTGAGGGCATTGTTTACAGAGCCTCCTTGCTCCTTTCCTGGGCTGGGGGTGTGTCCGCCTACGCCTCATGAGCGCCCTTCCTTGTCGACGTATGCTTTTGCGTTAATGAGCCTGATTTTTGTGAGTGGGACTTTGGATTTTAGTCGTGAATGAGCCCAACTTTTGAGATGACGTTGACGAGGTGGTCTTGTGTGTTTTGAAAGGATTATGATTCATCGGGCTATATTTTTGAGAAGTCATTGACGAGGTGGCTTTATGCTTGGAGGATGTGTCCTCCACAACAGGCTCGATTTTTGAGCTGTCGTGGACAAGACTGTTTGATGCTTTGAGGACGGTACCTTGGGGCTCTTCGTCGCGTGAGGCAACGCTCCATGTGTCTTTTTCGATGCCGCCAACAAGGCAGTTTTTGAAGTGGGTGTAGTGGACGGGTGCAAAGCCTGGTGTTTCACAGACCTCTGCTCCCCTTTCAGGGATCGTGGTCATTTACCCATCCTTTGCTCCTCGCTAGCTTCTTAAGAGCCATGTCTATGCAGCTTCAAAGCGGCTGTCGCCGTGACCTTAGGCCCTGAGGAATGGGTTTAGCCCCTTCTCATGGACCTTGAGCTATGGCCTTGATGCTCCATTGCCGTCTAGGACTTCCTCGCCATTGACGGTTGGCCTTTGTGAGCAATGGTCTCTCCCCCGCCGACAACTTGGCATAGCCGGGGCATATTTTGCTTCTTCCCCTGCCGCTCTTCTGACCAGGCCCCCTCATTCAACCGTGGGTGCTTCTCAGCGGGAATGGCTATGCTTTTGGTCGACTCGACGTCGGATGAGTATTCAGAATAATTCACCTCATTTAACCAGCATACCAGCCGTCTAGGTGTATCCTGGAGGGTCTTGAATCCAAGACCTCTGCAGATAGTGCAGCCCTCCACGGTGTTATGTGGGTAGAGAGACAGTAAATACAGAGTGTTTATCCCATTCATAAATGTTCTTAAGGCCACAAATGGCACAGGGTCTGAAGAGGGGCCTCCTTTTGCCCTTCATCCCCTTAGAGCATAACCCTTCACCTTTGAAGTGTTTCCCCATCTGGGAACATTCATTTTCCTTAAACAAAAGTCCGTTTAGTTGATTGGTAGAAGAAATACCTTGTTTTTACTAACAGTGCTGAACCAGACGATTCCCTCAACTGAACACTCGGTTAGAATGTATAGGGAAGAGGAGGGTCTAGTCTAAAGTTACTCAAGGTCCCATTGTTTGGGGCCAAACGCACCCATAACAAGGGTGTTAGACTATAAAATGTAGTTTCTTCTTGGTAAGGTGAACCAAAAATTAACCAAGGTTTCCCAGCCTGACGACGGGGAATATTCACAGCATGCTAATTTATTGAAGATCCAATGCTGGAGAAGGTGGCGTTGCCCACCAGGACCCACAAAAGCACTGTTTCTGTTCACACCCTCCTTCTGACATCTGCAACAGCCCCTCATCAGTAACATACAACATGTCTTTATAGAGACAGGAAAAGAAAATGAAAATAAAATAACAAAAGAATCAGGAAGTTGCTTGGGCTAGGCAGAGCATTATGCCACAGGGCTGAGGGACCATAGCAAAAATTCCAGTTTTTCTTCTAGCTCCATAGGATGTTGTCTTGAAGGGAGGGAGGGCAGCCTCATTTAATTAGCGCTAAGACAAAGCGGGAGGACAAAAAGTAATGGAAATACCCCCATTCTGGCCCTGGGCAATGAACTCACTTCACATAGAGACTTTGTAATCTCACAATTGCTACTCAAGGCTAACTCCTCCATTCCTCCTACCACCAGGTTACAGCTTTCACCAAGTCCATTACTTCCTGGGTGGTAAGTAGCTGCAAATCTCAATGTAATACTCTTCTCCTCAGTCTCCCTAGCAACCGCCACTCTTCTGAATTGTGGCCCATTGTCACTCATCATTTCCTCAGGGAAACCTTGTCTCCTGGAAAGAGGGCATGTATTGCTACGTGCCAACCCTTAGTGCACTCCAAGGGGAGTTCAATCCCAAAATCATTAGAGTTGCATGCACGTGGGTTCTAATGTAGGTCCCACTGCTTGCTGTTCAAAATTTTGTCTATTGTTATACAGTCTTATATATAAGGATTTCAAAGTGCAGATGTTCAATAGAGTTAAGATGGGTATATAACATCTAGTTAATTATCAGTATAACAACCGGTTGTGTGTCATGCACCTAACTCAGTTCACAGAGTGTAACAATCAATTCCTTCATACAATGATTCACAACATTTGGAAAAATCAAAAGCCTCTAAAGGGGTTATTTTAATCAACCAAAGTGCACAGTTTTTCAAAACCTTTTTGATAAACATAACCAAGGTTTAACCATAGTTGGTTTGTCTCACAGAATTTATTCTAGTACGCTCTCAATTGTAATACTTGTTTCACACATAGACTTGCAAAGTCCCTTTTTCTTGAGTATAATAACAGAATGAAATAATATAATAATGTTCTTTGGTTCAAAGTCACCAATCCAAAGTAGTATCAGGGAGTTTCAGTGAATTGCCAACGCGTTTCGGACTTTACAACAGTCCATCTTCAGGGCCAATGATACTATTTGTTTCCCAAAATTCCACATATTTGTGATTTCAATTCCTAAAGCAAAAGACATAGAAAGTATTCCGCTATTTCTCCTGACAAGAAACTCCCTAGATTATTCCAATTTTCTGACTCATCAATTTAACCTCCAGAGTAATAATACATCATAACGATCATGTATATTTTTTCGTGATCAAAATATCAGGGCACAATCACATCTATCCCCAGGCACCACTGGAAAGAGTCAGACTGCATAATTACTGTTTGCATATCTTTCTATTGGAAAGAGTTAAGCGCGGAGAGCGGCATGCGTAGTGGTCTGTGCTTGCACTGCAATGGGGACCATGATTCCAGCAACAATTCTTGCTTGGTGATTCAAAGTTTTGCAGACCAAGCGTAGTGCGGAAGGCGACAAGTGCAGTGGAACGCATTAGTTTCCTCTTTTTAGCAGTAGTCAATCACTATCTTGGGGGAGTAACTTAATGTACTATATTATTACTGGCGGTTGTAGTATATCACAAGAACTATAATCTAATATTGACAGCAGCTTTTTGGGTATGCGCCAGTCCGATATAATCTGAGGAATATTCAAATAATGGAACCTTAAGCGAGGAACACGAGAAGGATTGTTCAAACATGGGCTCTACAGTAAGAACTTCGCCAGAGCACAGGGGCACGGATGTGGACATGGAAACCTATAAGGAATGTCCTCTACCCCACTTTGAAGAAATTATAGTGGAAAGAGCATTTGGCCATATTGTAAACAAAGCTGTATGCATCTTGAGAACAACTGAGTTCTGTATCGGCTGCAAATAATATCACATGGTATTTTAAGAAAATATCAGAAAGAAAATGCTGAATGCGCATTTACAGTGCATTTGGCATTTTCAAAACTACTGAATCCCATTTTATCGAAAGCGGAGGGGGGTCCCCTGCATCTTGTTAAGTAAATTGGGATTTGGGGTGCCCTCCGCTTCCATTATATGGATGGTGGGGGACAATAAAATACCGGGAAAACAAAATAGAAAGACCCTAGGGTTCCAGTTCCGTCCCACATTGGGAATAGGGAACTGATGTTGCAGGGGGTGGGGGGAGACGCAGCACGGTAAAGAAGTGTGCCCGCAAAAGTAGGGGTAAAGGAGTAGGGGTAAAAAGATCTATGTGATCAATACACAGTGCCATGGTCGTCGAAATTTCCGGCCACACAGTGATCACATAGATCCTATTGCAGCACCTCCGTTAGATAAGAGTACAAATTAAATACATCTAGGGGAGTCAACAATTGTAGAGGCAAATGTGGATGATAAGAACGCTAATTCTGAAGAACGAGCTGGGATATGTAGAGTTGATAATATAGGAAAAGCATATAAGAATAGCAGTAGGGGCAGCGACCATGAAGTAGAAAAGTCGCAATAGCTCTCATTCGATTCATTGCAATTTTCTCCTTCTCTTTTTAGCAGTGATAACGAATGAGATAAGAGGTCAACTCTGCTGGTGGAAAAGGAGCGAAGGTCAAGCACAATACTGAGCGAAGTTGTCAGACTGGCTCCATATTCTAATTCAGAGTTTACCTACCCCCAAGAGAGGGCAGAGGGAGTGTGGTTCAATGAAACCTACCACGCTGTCTGCATTGCATCTAGTCTTAAAATCGTTGGTGCAATTGCATGGCAATATTCGGCTAGGGATGTTGAAGAATGGCTCTTATTTGGTTAAGTTATTGCACTGGGTGAAGAACATGGAAAATATTTGCTCTAATAATCAGCTGATACCCTTATTGGAGAAACAGGATAACACGAAGTGTGCCAAGTGCTTACACACAGAGCGATGCTGCTGATGGGGTTGACATTATGGGTCTGATTTTCCTATGGTACTGCACCATTATAAAACACTTCTGTGAATCAGGCCCTATGTTCTCTAGTGGTAATCAGGAGCCACTTCATGTTCAGTCTTACAGTGAAGGTGTGCAATGTATACATTTGAGTATTCTATCCGATACCATATATGTGGTTAGTGATCAGCCATTTGTGATGGAGGATCAGAATTCAAATAATCAATGCTGCAATTTAGAAATGTCAAACCCTCTTCAACAAAATCAGCGTCTCCTTTGTGTCAGAAAGTGAGCAAAAAGAAGGGCCAAAAAGCATGTGGCATCAGAAAGAAACATTCAAGAACATTAAGACATTTGAATAGAGAGCAAAATTATATTGTAATCCGAGTTGAGTCAGAGCAAGTCACCGCCAGCAATTAATCAATACCGGTAACATCTAAAAAGAGGTAACAAAAAGAAAAAAAAACAAGGAAGAGGCCAAGGACCCAAAAAGGTCAGCAGTCAATTAGTAATCTGGTTAAAAAAGCTACTGGAAAATACCTCGTTAATAGTTCCTTTCTTGAAGAAGGCAAAAGCAGGAAAGGAGGAACACAGTGTTGAAGGCAATTGTATAAATGCATCTATGACATCAGATCTGATGAATCTCAACACATATTCCTTGGGTGAGGCAGAAGAAATTGAATTATTGGACCAACAGTTAATAAATTGCTCTCCTTCGAATGAAGTCTTGGAGGCAAATAGCAAATGAGAGTATTTTGAGTACTAGGTTTAAGAGCGTTTGGAAAGTGGTGAGAGCACATGGAACATGTGGTTACCGCGCTGAGCCCATCCTTAAATGTCGGTGTTAGTAAAGGCCGCCGGCTGCAGCAATCCTTAGGGCTGTGTTCTTGTGCCTCAAATGAGGATCGAGTATGTGTGTGTGTTGGATTCCTACAATACTGGCGCTTTGCACATTTGTTATACTTCTTGGAGGAGTCATATGTTCTTGGGAGTCCTATAGCGATTGGGAGTCCTATAGCGATTATAGATTTAGTCCAGAATTTTATAGTATCAGTGCGTGTTGGAGCAGACAACCGACTGACCACCATCTTTACACTTCTGGCACCAAACCTTCAAGAAGCACTATTCAGTGTAAGCAATTACCATTGGCCACACGCCATAATACAGAGGAGAATACCACTTTTGCCTTGATAAAGACCTTTTAATGGTCAAAACAGGTGTCAGCACACACAGTGATAATAAATATCCATTGCCATTAATCTACGAGTGGACTATATCTTTCATCACTATAGGACTCCCAAGAATATAGGAATCCTCCAAGAAGTATAACAAATGTGTAAAGCGCCAATATTGTAGGAATCCCACACACATAGGTTTAAGAGTGTTGCCTCCCCAAAGTATAACTCAAACACTTATCGAAGTGTACATCATGCAATTATACCTCTACAAACTCTCCATTGAGGAAGAAAACATCCTTGTGGATGTCGGGTATTGGAAGTGTCTTCGAAGACTCCGATTGTACTTTATTTAATGGCTGTATTATACTCTCTATCTTTTTAACAATACCTGCATTGAGACCGATTGACTCAGGATTTAGAGCAAGTTTAGTTCAGGAATGACTAGATTCTATAATATTACACTTCAGATAAAGGTTGATCTATAATCTAATATGTAGTCAGAGTCCTCATCTATGGGGATTGATGTTTTTCTATGGGCAAAACAATCCCAGAGTAGTCTAATTGAGTGTACAAGATCCAGAATAATTGAACTACATAATGGAGTATGGGCCATTAATAGAATGTACTCTGAATAAATGGAAGTAAATGTACTGTTAATGGCCCAAGTGTAACTATGAACAGGACATCAGATTCAAATGTAAAGTATTCGTCATGGCTTCCAGGAATATTAGTAAATAAATCTGGCGTCACATCTTTGATTGCATTGAATTGACCATCTTGTCATGAAACACCTGTGGTTCCAACAGCTTTAAACGCTATAGTCGTGATGGATTTTGTATTTACAATCACCAAGTGTTGCTCTTACAGGAAGTCTGGCTAACATGCTTAGATTTGACAGCTACTGTAGTATTATAAAGAAAGCAACAGAAAGCCTTTTAGGTCCGCCTTCAGGTGTTATTTTTGAATGGGTTGGATAATTATTGGTCAGAGGTCAAGGCGTAGCTTTATAAAGAGTGAAGCTGTTGTTGCTGTGAGTGCTCTATGGAATGATGTCAGTATTTTGTTAGTAAACATTTACTGGAACTCAAAAATAACAGCTGCAATTGTTTAATGTGATTACAGATGTATTGAATGCATGGGTCAATACAAGCCAACCCAATGAAGTTGTAATTGCGGGAGATCTCAATTGCAACTGTATTCACGACTACAAGAAGACAAGCCAGTAAGGTCTGGTTAAAAAAAAAAAGGCTTTGCTTGGAAAGAAATCATGGCCGAGATTTGCCAGGGGATATTCGAGTTCTCCAATATGGAATCAGGGTAGTAGTCATAGTACCATTGACTACATATCTTACATGGAATGTATTCATGAAAGCACTTTGTGTTGACAAACGATATGAGCGACCATGCACGCTTGAATCTCTTTAGGACAAAGTAAATCCCTGTGGATACTTTGACTGGACTCAGACACACAAACTGCCACATAAAAATGTAATTGTCGTCCAATTTGTATGAGAAATGTAACGTGCCCCTTGAACCCATGTTAGAAGCGGGTACTATCAAGTTAAACCTAGAATATAATATGGACATTTTTAATATTTTGCAGGGAATGGGTGTGATAAGGAAACAACCGACATTCAAGTTACAAAAAAGTTCAGAGGCGTTATTTTTTTGATCCAGTGTTACAGAATATGAAGACAAAGCCGAGACAAAATATTCAATTATTGGAGTGTACTTGGGGGGGATGGGAGAAAGTTAATTTTGAATGTAGTTAAGGTAAAAGAAAGCTGAAGCAGAATTATAAATATTAGAATAAAGCTAAATCGGAAAGATGGCTCAAGTGTCCAGACTGATTTTAAACAATAGTAAAAACATCTGCCTGTTGATAAGCTGGCAACATTTTTTTTTTTTTTTAAAGGAGGTGATGGCTGGAAGGTTTAGAATGAATCTGAACCTCCGGCATTGCTCTGAGCAACCCTCCAGACCATCGTTCTTCGCCTGCTAAGCCATTACAGAAGGGGAAAGACCATATGCAAATAAGGTTTGGCCCCACCCCAAAAGGTGCAGTGCAACCCCGAACTGCTAGGTCATATCCCTTCTGCACAAGACCACAAACATCCCCAGACATGTTTCATTCTTTTTGGGCCTCATGCGTAGCTTGGGTCTCTAGGCCCAGCAGGCACAGGAACCACGTCTGGGCATACCCACCCCACTCGGGGTGACAAATGGTCTGAAGAAGCCTCAAGTAAACAAAGGCAAGCCACGGAGAACAAAACATCAAAATGCACACATACACGAAAGTGTCAATGAAAAACCACAAAGACCAGCGGCGAGCAGCAGAACAGAAGCCTCACAACATGCAAAGCAAGAGAGCGACGGCACACTGAATTTGAAACCCCAAGAGCAATCTAGAGACATAGGCATGTCCTCAACCTTCGCACAATACTGGGGTCGATGTGACAGAACAAATGGACCCCTATCCCTAAGATACCCACCAGACCACCGTCCATGTGGTGGCACACAGGGACAGCAGTCAGCAATTAGAATCAACACGAACAGTTGCAGTTAGTCACAAAATGAAAAATAGTAACTTTGATATCAACAATGTAAAAGCGTTGTGCAAGAAAGTCCCTTGAAAACGGCCACACGTTCAGGGTGGGTAAAACGGGAAGTTGTGGGAAGGTGTTCGCTGTGTGCAGATATCCAGAGGAAGGCTTCTCTGAAACAGAGTAGTTCGTCCCTGCCACAGGTTGCTTTGCAAAAAAGGAGAAGTCGTGGTAGGCTGTTAACCGGGCTTGCTGGAGCACGGAAAGTGAACAGTCAAAATGGGATTTGGTGGTAAGTTTTGAATTAACATGGGAAATATTACTGTATAATTTGTGTGCCAAATCATATGTCCTGTACCTGGAATCCTAGGGCTCTCAAAAATGGCAACCTCATGTGTGGACTATACACAGGAGAAGCCTGTGGTACTAATTGAATTGTGGGAACCCTATAGAAAATGTATCTCTAAACTGTAGCCAAGAAACCCAACGGATCACAAGGTAAAATACAGACAATGATAATGGACAGAGTTAAGACATATGTGGGCAGAAATTAACAATGCAGTTTACAAGCATGGTAAGTAGCACAGCTGAGACAATGACAGCAATGGACAGGTACATACACGAGTAAAATGAACACCACGTTACTGAGCACTTTAGAAAGAAAAGGGAGAGGATACAATTGGTTGTGGCAATAAAAACTGGAATAGTGAGTCCTTCAGGAGGAAGTAGACAATGAATGCAATATGCAGGCAGTAATAATGAAAAGGTTGTGTTACCCATCAGCTGGCAGGGAAGTGAAAACAGGTTCTCAGCCGTGCTGCGACAGAGATCACCTACAGATTGTTCAATCAACCACAACGAGCATTCGGCATATTTGAAGTCAACAGGTTATGCCTCGCTTCTCAGAAGGATCATGAGAACAGATTCAGATTGGGCCTTTGTTGTTTGTCGGCGACCCTCAGATCACTGCCGCGAGCAGGTGAAACGAGTCGTGGCACCATTTGACAAGGGCAACATTTGACATGTGCCCCAAAGGGCCGGGTCTTGGAACCCCGCAGCAATAAAGGAGACGAATACAAGGATGATTAGTAAAACACGTGTTTTTATTGGAAAGAGAATACACAGTATATACTGAATGGTCAGCTGAGTTTCAGGGAAGCACAGGATGACAAGTGACAGCAGTTGTCAAACTGAGCGCTGAGGTTCTTGCCCCAGAGTACAGCTTATAAAAGGCATATCACTAATATATTCTGGTAATTTATAGTGGTAGGTGGTACTTTCCATCACGTTGCACACATTTTGTAATAAATTAAAGAAGCTGTCTTGTCATGAAGCCTTGCGGGTACATGAACTGGAGTACATGTGGTTATAATACACATAAGCAGCTTTGGCAAAAACTACCGTTATATACCATATATGGTGCGAATGCAGGACAAGTGGAAGGACGAGCATGAAGTGTCCTTGTGACTGTTGCTGGGCCTTAGGTCCTAGCCCAGCCTTGGCAGTATAGGCAGTCAGCAGAGGAAGGCTCCAGGCTGAGCAAATATGGAGTAGGCAGGGCCTACGTGTGTATGGGAGATTGGTATAGTATAAGAATCCTGCCACATCAATGGTTATCCGTAAATAACTTAACAGAACATGATACTTGCCTTTGTACATTAAAAGGGAGCTACCGAGATTGAATCATTAGTGTTAAAAAGCAGGTTCCAGGCTTTTTAGGATTAACTTCATGTAAGTTTATTCCAGCTTAATAGTTACAATCCACATTGAGGACTTAGATAGTGGACAGACACCAGCTCCCATCACCCAGGGCCAGCCAGCTGTAACTGTCACTGAATAGAACACTCACTAAGAAGATTCTATCATCCACACACAAACATTCCACACGACATCACCAGAGACAGGCACAATACAACACACCTCCCTCCTTTACAAACCTAACCTGCACAAAACAAGTCGCACACCACAACAAAACTACCACCTACCAAGGACAGACACACATGACACTCAACTGAAAACGGACACTTCCACAGCCAAACCCAACCAACAAAAATATCGCACCCTGACAAACCACAAACTAAATACCCTCGCAAAAATACTATCATCATCTGCCTGTTCCTGCCACAAACGAGCAACTGGGCTCTCACCCCAGGACCGACCAACCCTAAACTGGGCTACATCACCTACATTCCTGACCACCACACGACTGCTTCGCCTCCTACCACCTGCCCCCGCCTACAACAGTGCGAGTGTCCAGGCTGCAACCCTGGAATCTCCAGCAGGCCTCTAGACTGCCACTCTAGAGAGATGAGACCTCAAAGTCTCCAAAAAAAAAAAAAAAACCACAACCTCACTACACTGGGAATCACAAAGCGGAAACATATAACGTCACTGAAACTACAAACACCCATAGACTCAACACCCCACACGTTACCAGGCCAGGTTGTATAAGCCTTCCAAACACATTGGGAGCAGTGGCCACGCACTCCCAATGCCAACATCACTAACTGGTAAAATCACGTTATAATACGAAGAGATGGCATCCTCAAACAAATCTGACTGGTGAACCCACAGACAAGACGAAATCAACAATAAATGTCACAAACACTGAAAACCATTTACCCATCATCTCAGGACACACCACACCCAATACCAACGGGTCATCACCAGGCGTCCCCAGCTACCCCTTTTCCACCAACCACCTACTGTCCACTATGATGCGAAGGGCCAAATGGTGGCGAAGCATCTCAAGTTTCTGATGTTGTGAAAACTGAAGTCTAATGTAGATGCAGTGACGCCCGTTCTTTTGCGTAACATCTCTCCAAAAGGTGTTTGGGATTATAATTTAAGGCGTGTGTATGTGGCTTCCCTTTGTTTGGATTGTTATTCGAAAGAGAGGAGATGTGTTATGATGTGCTTATTGCCAGTGCATGCCTGCAGGAATATTAATGTGTCCTATCTTGGAATTCTAAGTGAGCCTGCGGAATGTTTGGCAATGAATCATGCCCCAGGGTTCCAGCCTGGTCAGTTGAGCCTGGGTGATGGGACCCGGTGGTCTCTCCTAGATAACTGCTTATGTAACTTATAATAAAGCACTTACAAATAAACTCAAGGAGTCTACAGAAGCTGCTTTATAACAGGTGGAGAAGCCGGCTGGCCCTGGGTAGGCATGTCAGGGCTTCTCCACCTGGGGCCCAGCTTGCCCACAACATATAGGCGCTGGTCCCACAAACAAAGGGGCTTTCTCCCTGCGGCTCGCCCTGGGCCCCTGGGTGATGGGACTTAGTTTATGGGGGCGGTGTTGTCCTTCTCCAGCAGCTTGTCCTTCCTGCACCCCCCGCAGCAGGGTCCTCAGTCCTTCAGCTTGTGGCACGTAGGTTGCCAAAGACCGACTCGTCGCCATTGTTAAAAAGCAGGTTCCAGGCTTTTTAGGATTAACTTCATGTAAGTTTATTCCAGCTTAATAGTTACAATCCACATTGAGGACATAAAGGACATAGATAGTGGACAGACACCGGCTCCCATCACCCAGGGCCAGCCAGCTGTAACTGTCACTGAATAGAACACTCACTAAGAAGATTCTATCATCCACACACACACACACATTCCACACGACATCACCAGAGACAGGCACAATACAACAATTAGTTTGTACTAATCTTTGAAAGGTGATCCTCCATAACATATGGTTATAAGAAACAACACACAACAGGGTGGTGAAGCTTTTTGTTTACCTACACAATTCATCACTTCTGCAATGATCGTAATCGGAAATGTGTCCACTACAATATTCTTGTTCAGATATCTCAGGTTCACATACACTTATTTTCCCATTTCTTTTATTCATGGCAGCACAATAGGGCTCAACCAATACGCAGACTGGATGAACTCAAATTCATCCCTTGGCAACCACAGCCCTTCTTTTTCCACGTCATCTATTTGGGATAGCGTAGGGGTCTTGAAACCAAGGCTCTCCAGACGTTTTGCACCAAAGCCTGAATGGTCCCTCAACATTGAATATTACATTTACAGCTGATGGGAGTGATAGTCCAAAACATCTGGTGAGCCAAACATTGCAGGTCTATGGGCTAGTGTGTTGCCATTTACCTAGTGGTGCACTGGTTAGGCATCTTTCCTGCCACATTCCGTCTTAGCCTCTCAAACTCGCCACAAAATAATGCACGGAAAATGCATGGTTTCCATCCCTGTATAGAAAACACTCCCATATCCTGTTCTGCACTATTGGGGCAGAGTGCAATGCCAACACCACTTGATCCTTCTAACCCATCACATTTACTCCCTTTCTCACCATGTACACTTTAATTACAGCAAGTCGGTCCTTACATTTTGTTAAAGCCCTGAACTATCCCAACATCAATATTGTCGTGCCCTTGAATCCTCTTGGTTATCTTGGGTCTGACCAGCCTACACCCATAGGAAGATCAAGCGGGTGCTAGACCCTCAAGCCCAGAAGTGTATCATCCGGGCACGGATGATGAGAATCAGGAGAGGGATCACAACGATGATCAGACTCCCCAATCCACAGAGGATGAGGAGGAACAGGACGCAGAGTCGAGACCCAGCACATCTGGGAACGTGGCAGCCCCCATTGCCAAACAGCAGCCTGGTGAGCATTCTGCTCTTGAAGGTATGTTTGTTCCTGACTTGATTCACCCCAGATCATCTGACTGGGCTCCATCATCCAGGGCTATGGAATACATCAAAGACAGGCTCCGCTGGCCCCTGGAAAAAGAGGTTCGGGCCAAGCAAAAAGCAGAATGTCCCCATCCTGAGATCCCAGGGAAGGTAGCCCCAACTCCCGAGCTGGATGCAAAAATGATCACATTCCTGGGTAAGAATAGCAAGGACCCCAAAAAAAAAACAGACAGCGACAGAGCCTGGAGGTCTTGCCAGGACAAAGTCCTAGACATTACAGGTCCCCTAGCTAAAATCCTGGACCGCGCTGAGAGAGCCCTGGATACAGGGAAACCAAATGACCCATCCACTCTATCAGGATGGTCTCAACGAGCCCTCTGCTTGCATGGTAATGCCATCTTCGCCATTTCAACAGAGTACAGGAAGGGTATCCTTATGGAAATTAATCCTAAACTTGGGGAACTCGCCAACACAGAATCAGGCACAGCCGCACATGGGCTGTTCGGTGACCCTTTAGTCAAGGAAATGTCAAAATTTGTACGCACAGGCGCCAATCCTCTGGCCGTTACTCCTTTGACAGAAGGTTCCAGCAATCAAGAGACCAGCATTCCTATTGGCAAGACAGAACGGACACTTTATTCCCTTCCAGAGGAAGGGGGAAGGGGCTGCGGCTGGAGGAGGGTGGCAAGATACCCAACACAACAGGCTTCAGGTCAGTGTAAACAAGGCAGTGCCAGCGCCGCAAACGTCCATAGGAGGGAGGCTAGCTCTCTTCATGCAAGCGTGGGATGCCTGGGTCAGACACCGCAAGGGGGTTTTGCTTAGAATTTTTTGCCCAGCCTTTTCAAGTGCGCTGCTCAGCACATATCGTAATGTCGCACGTAGACGCCCTAGCGTTAGACAGTGAAGTCCGCAGTCTACACCTAAAGGACGCCATACTCCCATGCTTAGACCGCAGCAGATTCTTCAGTCCGATATTTATGGTGTGCAGGAAGCAAAAGGTTTGCCCTGCAATAAACCTCAGAGCCTTTAACGACTTCATTGTCTACCGCCATTTCAAAATGGAGGGAATTCATATGCTCAGATATTTTGAGACCGGGCGACTGGCTCATTCGCTTAGACCTAAAGGACGCATATTTAGCAGTGCCCATCCACCATTACCTGAGGTTCAAATGGAGGAATCAGGACTGGGAATGCACGAGCTTGCCCTTCGGGCACTCTTCGGCACCTTGGGCCTTCACCAAGCTCCGACTGGTCGTAGCACATCTCAGGGAGAAAGGTGTCAGGCTTATATACCTAGACAACATTCTCATGGCAGACCGAGGACCTGCCAAGGCATCAAGTCCAGCTCGCCATAGAGCCATTTCACGGCCTAGGTTTCCTCGTCAATTGGGAGAAATCAATACTCAAATTTCTGGGGTTCATAGTGGACTCACAGCTCCGCCTGCCGACTCCCAAGATACACTATAATTGCAGAGAGACCCGCAGGCACCTACAGAGAATCGCCCTCTGGGAGTTAGCAAGAGTAATGGGTCTCCTGTCAGCAGCCATTCAGGCAATATTTCCCGGCCCACTACATTACCGCGAAGTACTGAGACTGAAAAGGCAGCATCTGAGGCACAACCTCTTATTCACAGCATCTAGCCCTCTCGCCCGAAGCAAGAACAGAGCTCAACTGGTGGCTCACACATATGGAAGCCTGGAACGGCGGAGCGATCTCCGGTTCGACTCCAGACAGTGATAGAATCGGACACAAGCCGTTCAGGTTGGGGAGCAAGATGCAGCCCCATGGCCATGGGGAGTGGGGGGCGGGATTATGGTCTCCCCAGGAGCTAGAGACGCACATAAACTGCCTAGAGCTTCTTGCAGGCTCCTTCGCAGTGCGATCTTTCACAAGTGGCAGAGTAGTTGTATCTTACTCAAGAGGGACAACATCTGTGCCGTGAGATACATCAATCATCTGGGTGGCACCAGATCAAAACCTCTGGCAGAGCTAGTCAAGGATTTTTGGCATTTCTGTGTGGGACACCAGATATCCGTAACAGCAGAATATCTCCCATGGCTAAGAAACAAAGTGGCAGACTGGCACTCTCGCCACTCGACTACAGCGACTGGAGACTCGCCAGGGAGATCTACATGCACCTCCAGCAAACACGCAGCTTTCTCCAGGGACCTATTTGCTTCTCGCCTCAACAGCAAGCTCCCGGAATTTTACAGCTGGAGGCCAGACCCAGTGGCCGCGGTGACAGACTCTTTTCTACAACCGTGGACCAGGGCAGTTGCTTACGCCTTTGCCCCCGATCACCATTATAGAGAGGACCCTGGCGAAGGCCCATCAGGAGCAAATAGAGCTAATCCTCATAGCCCCAGTTTGGACCCCTCAGGCTTGGAATCCAGTTCTTCTGAAACTTCATCGGATTTTCCAATCCTACTACCCCAATCTCGGGTCCAACAGGTCAACGCCACTCCTTTCTCCTGAGCAGCCTGGAGGATTTCAGGGCAAGATTGAGGGTGCCGGGCATTTCAAACAAGGCAGTCAGTCTTATTGAGGAGCGCTGGGCTCCAGCAACGTCCAGGAGGTACGCTAACTCTTGGAGCACCTGGACACACTGGTGCTTGGAGGAGGATCTCCATCCAGTTTTAGCACCTGTAGAAGAGATTTTAAGTTTCCTAGCTTCACTAGTAGAGCGCTGTCTGGTTTACAGAACAGTGAACGCTTATCGTTCTGCAATTTCAGCCGGGCACGATCTTGTCAAAGGCTGCCCAGCAGGTGAACACCATCTTGTATGCAGACTGCTTAAAAAAGGTATATGCTTAACTGTACCACCTCCGGCCCGCTACAAAAAACTTGTGACGTAAATACGGTACTCAACCTTTTTCTTTCCTGGCCTCGCAAATAGGAACTATCCCGTACAGCCCTGTCGGGCAAGCTCCATACTCTACTATGCCTAGTCTCCTGCAGAAGAGTGACGTCAGAGCTCTCGACCTAGCAGGTCTTTCTCTGCAGATGGAATAGTTTTTCACATATCCAGAAGAACTAAGTGTCACTCAAGAGTGATTTCTTATCCGGCATTTTGAGAGCAACCGAAACTGTCTAGTAAGATGCCTCCGCACTCTGCAAATCCACAAAGCGGTCTCCGCCCCTTCGCTACCTCGCTGGGTACGCTGGACTCTCGCACAAGCAGACACCAATCACTTCGGAACACACCCAGTAAGAGGCGCTATGGCCTCCAAGGCCTTCCAAGTAGGAGTCCTATTAGAGGGGTTATTTTGAGAATGGCTGGCTGGGCAGGAGAGTCCGGCATCAAACAATTCAACCTAAAACTGGTAGAGCAACCCGCAACTGTAGTGGTAAGTAAGCATTAAAATAGCATAATGGGAGCCTCCAGTGTGGACATAGAATAAAGATTTTCCAGAATAACTTTTAAGAAAGTCTTGATTCTATTAAGGACACAGAGGCAAGCATTATCCCGCCCGATAAAAGAAATTAAACAGCACAATAACAGGAGGGTGCACAGTTATTCAATCTGTTATTTTGAAGGTTACTATTATTCAGTCTGTTATTTGGAAGGTTACTATTATTGCTCTATCGTAAAGAATGTAAAGTTATGTATTAACTTGGCTAATCTCTTTCCCTCCCACACATCTAATATGGTAATTATACACACAAGGTAACCCTCTGATGTTCTCATTTTCCGATAGGGACATCGGACAAGCCCTCTTGACCAGAGTAGAGTTTCAACAGGATGTCCACAGCTGCAAAGCACCGCCGCACACACATCTGATCATTCGTTTATCATGGTTTGCACCATCGAAAGAGGAAGTAGTTCCTTGCTAGCTCCTATTTGGAGGGACTACCTATACCTCATTGGCTGTTGCAGTCACATGTTGCAGTGACTAGTTATGGACTTTGGCTAAGCCTTATAGGTGACTTTAATTTTTTAATTGTCTGTTTATTATGTTCAAACGTTTTGTTGATATTGGTTTTCTGCACCCACTCAAGTTATCAATGTAATGTTACTATACTTCAGGTGTATAAATCTTGCTGTGCTGCTGAGCTTTCTTTATGGATTTTAAATAAAAGAAAGAAGCATAATGCTAGTCTCTGTGTCTTTAATAGAATCAAGACTAAGTTATTCTGGAAAATCTTTATTCACATGTAAATGTATAATCATGCAAGAATTGATAAATGTAGGAATGTGGAACGCAGTGTAATTGACGGGCATCATAATAGTGCTGGCTGCCTGTAGGCCTCACTGCAGCATCATCATAACCTGGAAGGAGCTTGTGACAAGCGAAGACCGGGCAGGCCAATCGCAGCATGAGACATCATAAGGAATGGCCAGAGAAGAGAATCACTGCCAATTGCAGGGTCAGCGAAAAGACATTCCTTTGTGATGGATGGAGAGTCGCATGTATGCCTAGAGGAATAGTGTCAACATGGAGAAATCCAATTGTACAACGCTCTTCAAGGATGAGGGGCGCGCGCACACACACACACACACACACACACACACACACACACACACACACACACACGCGAACCGTAAGCTACAGCAGTAGTAGACAGTGATTAGTAAAAAAATGAATATATATCTAATATTTTATCTGGTTAAGTTAAAGGACTTGTAATGGGAATGATAAATGGATTGGTTTTAATATTTTCTTATAGCCTGCCGCGCTTCAGATGAACTGAAACTAAATAACTTTACAAACAGAAACAAGGCAACAGTGTGGGAGCTACCTACATTTATACGTCTCCTTTGAAGAAAAAAAAAACACAGATGGATGATGCAGATCCGGCGAAGATATATAAAGACAAAGGGGAGTGATCAGTCTGGTCAGATTTTATGTGAAAAAAAACAAAACATTAATTTAAGATCATCCTTCACTACAGAAGCGTTACTTTTTTCGAACCTATGAATGTTTAAAAAGGACAAATATACCAAACTGTATAGGAAACCTTTGGACAAGAGCATCTGTTGCACTATAACAGTTTCCAACCTAAAGGACTTCAAATGAACAATTTCTTCATTCAAGGTGAATTAGTTCAAACAAAGCAGATTACAAATATGCAAATGACACAAAACTTCAAAAGCACAGTTATTCTAGAATTATAAAACCGTCCAAAATAGAAAAAGTGTTGCACATACCGATCGAGAAATGGGTTTAAAAAACACAAACTAAACCAAATATGGCAACATTTGCGTGTCACTACTTTTTGTAGGGTCAGTAACACGATTAGGAAATAAATATTTAAGTATTGCCATTTAATGAAACAACTTGCAGTGTTGCCTCAAAAAGCAATCTGCTTTAAATAAGAGCGCTAATTCGCAAAAAAAGATTGGTACACCCCTGTAAAACACCAGACAACAATTTGTCACAGCCTTATGGGGATTGGAATCCATAAAGGTCATTATAAATGCAGTAACTGTAGCATGCCAATTTACAAGAACACTTAAATATTCGTAATCAAAGGATCTGAAATGCACTGGGACGCGCAACACAAATTGCAACAGCTGAAATGTAATCCACATCATTCAGTGTGTGTGATTTATCATATGTGGGGAAAATAAGACCCATTAAAAACAGAATTTCTCAAGATAGATTAGAAAACAAGGAAAGACTTGGCAAAAATCCTGCATTGCATCCAACCTTGCCCTGCTCAAGGAACTCTGTGCTATACAAAGCCGACTGATCACACTGTCAAGGCAAACTTCTACCAAAACACAATAGCCAATGCCAACAATTAAAGCATAGCGGTGCCATCACCCATTGCCCACCCCCCTCTCGCATTCCGGGGAAGGGACAAGACCACAGATTATGACCATTACTAATAAACAGAGACAATGGTTTATATTTGGAAACAAAAAGATCACATTTATTGGAGCATAAATACGGGGGCCGTCCCAGTCCTAAGCAACTTCATAGTCGACAACCTCAGACTTCTAAGGTGGCCCATACACAGGGCAATGTCAAAGTTCTGAATGTTCCGGTGGACACATGTCACATCTGCTTAGCAAGGTAGCGGACATTTGCTTCTGAATGTAACTGCACGCAGTACTACTTCCTCTGGACCACTGAATCTTGTTGACGAGGAATCTCAACTGTCCCTAAGGGACCCAGTACCCATCGTCCGAATTTGTGTCAATTGCGGCCATAGGGAAACCTCCCCTGCTAGGACCACCCCGATAACTGACTCTTTGGGGGTGCCCCCCCCAATTGCCCCCAATGTCCCCACACAACACTTCAGACTTACAATTGCTCTAATTGCAACCGGCCTTCATGAGGGCCCCCAGAAAAGCTGTGAGGAACAGGTAATTCCCTTTATCTGATAAATGCACCCCATCCGCCACAAAATGGGAAGGGAGCGAGTTCAGGCAAGCATGCCTGACAAAATCCCAGGCCCTCAGCCTTTGCAAATTTCTCATTCCCTCTGATGAGCCTGTGCCTGGCCTTCACCATGCCTATGTGAGACGCCGTCCCGCGCCTTTGTAATATGGGCACCACCTCAGACCAGATAATGTCAGTACCAGGTCTTTCTTGCGCAAGTGCGCACAGGCCTACTTGAATCTGGGCCCATAGTCTGTCCCTACCCAGGCTGGCGAGATCGTTGCCACCTAAATGTACTACAAGCACCCTGGGCGCCAGCTTCCACTGCAGCTGCCTGTGCACTGCTGGTAACAAGTGCCACCTCATACCCAGATCCAGACCACCCTGTTCCTTCCCAATCCTAGATTAGGGGCCATCGGCGAGCCGCAATCTCAGCCTGAGTAATAAATGAATTGCCCACAATCCATACTGCTTCATCTGTTGTATGGTTGAGAAACATATCGGAAAAACAGAAGCCGTCATCAGTTCCATCCGTTTTCATATGCAGAGATCCTCCACTAGGTAGCCAGTGTGCTGGACTCAGGTGTGCCCTGTGGCCTAACAGCTGAAAGCGGTTTACTGCCATCTCCCCATTTTATTTATTATTTATTTTTTTTTTTATTGCAGGTGGCGGCATGCCCTGCAAAAATGCTGCTGTGGCGGCACTGATCCGAATACTGTGGGAGGACCAACCCCTGCCCTGAACCCGCACTGCACCCAGCGTGGTTGACAGAATCTTCCTAAACTGATATTTGGTCAGCGGGGCACCACTAGAATGCATAAGGAGGGTGCCCAGCTGCTGGGACCTCAAGGCCAAGTAAACATTTAACAATGCAACTGGACCACTGTCACTGCGGGTAGGCTGGTGAAGCACCACCCACTTCCCCTTGCCCCCTTTGCACTGGCGCAACTTAATGCTCAACACCTCCCCGTCAGCTTTTGAACTGATCCCTCAAGGCGAGAGCCCTACCAGAGAAGTCCTCTTTTCACTGATCTTGAAAGCCCCCAAAAATGCAAGCGAGAATTCAGTCCTGAACAGTGCCACCTCAAAACCATTAAAGCATACCCAGGGCAAGGCGCCTAGCAGTTTCTGCAATAATTCAAAGTCAATGGGTTTCTGGCCGTCCCGCTTGGGTCCCCTTGGGTCCCATCCCTTCAAAGCCATGCGTACCAAGAACTTTTGGTTGGGTCCCACAACCCCTTTAATTTGCAATGGAAAGCTATGGCCGCAAGAGGACCCATTGCCCAGCCTCTGCTCTTACCAATACCATGTGCCCATACCAAAAATGCACGTACCTGCTCTTCAAGTGAACAGCCTGTCATTTGCAGTGCTGTCATGCTCAAAAACTTACCGTAGCCATGCCGGTACCTGGATCCAACGCCTGGTGTGAGCGATCGCTCCCCCAAGTTCGAGCACCTGGTCCACGTCACCAGCTGCCACCACTCGCTCCTGAACAACACCCCTTCCTTCCTTGCAGTTGGATGGGCCTCCCGAAACTTGCTCCACTGAAAATGAGAACGAGCATCCGCTGCCACATTCACCACACATTACTTCTCAAGCACGCCTTTACCAATCTCCTTAAAAGGCTCTGAACCGCCAGGCATGAGGCTGACTGCATGTTTATGGCCTGAAACACAGCCTTGTTGTCTCACCAGAAGCGCACCCCCTTGTTCCCCGGGCCATAATGTGAGTGCCAAGACAATAGGAAATAGTTATGCCATTATATTCTTTGTCCTGCTCTTCTTGTGCCACTGCGCCAGCCATTTCTGGGTGCACCACTCGTGCCCCAGTATTAACCAAAAACCTTCACTCCCCGAAGCGTCAGAGTATCACTGCAATTCACCACTGGTCTTCCACAGGCTTCTCCATAATAGCACCCCATTAAACTCAGAGAAATGCCCGCCACATGCGCAAATCATCCTTTAAGCCCGCCCACAGGCAGATGTGGTGGTGGCCCTGTGACACTCTGCTGTTGCCCTGGACTTTGGCCGCAAAATTCAATTTCCCCAACAATTGTTGCACTCCTTCCAACCTGGTCCTGTCCTTAGACAAACCACCCTCTATCTCCCTGATCAATTCAGACACCGTTTCTTCTGGCAACTTGCAAATCCCCTTCATAGTGTATCTCAATACCTAGAAAGGTCAACACCTCAGTGGGTCCTTGGATTTTTTCTGGTGCCCGTGTGATTCCCATCCTGGACATCGAATTTGTGAAGGAAGACCGCGCACGACTACAGTCCATGGAGCCCTCCTGGCCTATAAACAAAGTCATCAAGGTGATGAATGAGATAGTTTCCCCCCCGCTGCTCAACTTTGCGCGCCGCCCACTCCAAGAATGTGCCAAATGCCTCAAATAGTGCACAAGATACAGAGTAACCCATTGGCATGCACTTGTCAATGTTGAAACTGCCGCCAATGTAGAAACTGCCCTCCCAATGAAACCCCAAAAGGTGAAAACTGTCAGGGTGCACTGGTAAGAGTCAGAATTAGCCAAGAGAGCCCGTCTCCATGTGGCAGTGACCATCAACATGGCTTGGTCAAAAGAGGCATAATGCACTGAGCAGCGGTCCTGGTCCAGCCAATCTTTAACACAAACCCCTATGGGGTAAAACACTGGTGAATCAACCTAAACTTGCCATTCTTCTTGGGAGCGATTCACTAGGGGGAAAATATGCAATTGGGAAGGTGGGGGGGGCTGAGACCCTGCCAAGCTCCACGTCTTAGTCCATCTTCTGTCTCACAACCTGAATCTGCTGGAGGGCTGAAGGGAGGTTCCATTGGCCCCTCGTAGTGGATCTTGAACACCCCACTAAAGCCCTCCCACAACAAATCCTCATCCTTAGCCCTTGGGTAATCCTGTAGGAACTCCAGCAACACTACCCAGTCCAGAGGGGCAGGGCCTTTCACACCCACCACATCACTGGCCCACCTTGTGCTGGCCTCTGCCCCTAGAGCCACCTTCAGTTTTAAAAACAGGCGGTGATTGGGTGGCTTCCCCCACACTTGGAGCATATGTGGGAACTTACATCTGGATCCCCACGTACATTACCTTTTGTTAAAAGATCTACATGCCTTACCTGTCACAGAGCCCCTTTGTGCTCGGTCATTCCCCCTCTGTCCAGAGGTGGTTGACTGAAAGGGCCACCAATCACTCTTGGTTCTGCTCATTCTTACCATGGTTTCCTTCCGCCTCTATACACCTCGCCATTTGGCCTACTGACCCTATCCTTACCTCCATGAATGACACCCAAGCTTCCATATCCTTTTGATCCCATGACATCACAAGTACCAAGGCCATCTTGGTCCTAAACTCCCCATCGTAATCAATCCATCCTGTGGAGACATACTTCTTATGTTCACTCACGATCACCCCCCCTGTATTTCCACAAAGCCGGACCCTGGCTTGGATCTTTCTCCATCCAGACTGCTGCCAACAGAGAGAACGCCATCCCAATTGTGTATGTTCTCCTCGGGTTTGTTCCTTCTCTGCCTCTTCTTGGGTATAGGTTAAAGGTTCGAATCAAAAGGTTCGAATACAATAGGGTCGAAACAAAAGTACCGAAAACAAAAAGGTTTGAAAAACCCCCAATCCCTGTTTGTGGTAAAAACCACTTTACCTATACGGAATAATCGAACCTTTTGTTTTCGGTCCTATTGACCCGAACCTATTACATTCGAACCTTTTGTAATCACAGCTTTAACCGGACACCCCTCTTTCTTGTCCTCCGCCTTGCTAATATTAAATGTCAGGGCCTGCTGTTTCGGTCTACAACAGTGAGAATATATCAAAATACTCCCTCTCCCAGATCCCTTTTATATGCATCAGAATATGCCATGCCATGGTGATCTGCCAGATAATAAGGGTGCTATTGTTACAAGTGGAGGCCAACCCCACCTGCCCCTCCCACTCAGTGCCAACCATGGTGGTTAAAGCTGCTACTCCCCCAGAGTGCTGAGCGGGCTGCTGTTACAAGTGGGAGGGCTACCTCACTTATCACTTCCCCTGCATTGCTAACTACGGTGGTCGTCCCCGCTAAACCCCCAGACTGCACCACGATAGCTCATTGACTGGGGTTGACCACCCTTTATCGGACAGGAATTGCACTCCAGTTACCCTGAAAACTACCTGGTTCTGTAGGACTAAACTTCTTGCTGGAGCGTCCCCCCCCTACTCTACCTGAAACCCCTACGATGGCAGCGGCTCTGGGGGGGTGGGGGGGGGGGGAGCTTCCCACACTTCTAACGGCTGTGCTGGGTGCACCAGGTGGTGCCAGCACAGATACTCGCAATAATTTCAACATCTCATATAGCGTTTCATTCAATTTCTCACTCATCCCTGCAACTACTGCTGGCAGTGATCTCAACAAATCACTACTGGATTGCTCACAAGTGGCTGAAATAGCATCAGTAACTGTACTCCAACTCAATGACTGAAGCAGGCTTTTGTGTACCTATGGACCATCCACTCCACCTGCAGGGGCTTGTGGCGGGACCACCTGTAGTGGCATGAGAACTGTAACCTTACCCTTAGTCTTTCGTGCCACCCGCTTCTTTGGGGTTTGTGTCCCAAGGTTGCCCGCCCCAAGTGGTGACAAACCCCCAACAGGCAATACAGACACAGCCTTTGAGTGTCACGACAGTCGGTATTCGGTGTGGTGTCAGGAACTGGGGCTGCACACACCTGCGCCTGCACAATGTGTTGATGAGGGAGCAGTTTTCTTGTCTTCCAACATAGTTTCTGCCCAGTCCCCCCCCCCCCCCTTTTGTGCATTTTCTCCTGAAAACGTGCGAACATCATGGCCTCCTCGTCAAATTCGTCCCCGCACAAACTGCATCTATTCTGGAAAACATGTCTGGCGACCCTAGTTGAGACATGTTATGCTTCCTGTATTTGGGCAAACAATCTGAGTTGGTGTGTTTTTTCAATGCTCACCCTGCCACACTTCCCAACTACTAGATCCCTGCAGTTGCTAATCCAGCTTCCCACTTAACCTGGGGCAAATCTATGCAGTGCAATTGTTAAGCCAACTTTACCAATCTGTCTGCTTCCAATCAACAAGTAATTCTTTCCAGTGACCTAAACCGGTTTGTGGCACAAAATTCACAAATTACTTCATAAATTCAGTGAAACCATTTTAACTAATCAGTGTTTGTGCTATTTCTCTGAAATCGGCCAGCAGTTCTGTAATCCCAAAAACCTAAAGTTGCGAGCTTTGTGTGTCCCAAACATGATCCTACACAAACCCGGATCCACAAGTCACAGGTTAAAAAACAAACACTGTTGCTCTGCATCGTCCTGCTGCCAAGATCAGCGCCCTTGCCCTGCTAACAGGATGAACTGCCGCCCGGCCTGACCATACTTTCAAAACGGTCTTGGCCACTGTGGCATGTGAGCATGCAAAAACATCACAATGGGGAAAAATTACACCCAATGGCAAAAGTACCCAGCCCCTCATACGCTCAAGTGCAGCCAAGCACGGCTACCGCTCGCAAGTTACAAAACTTGCCACATGATGAAAGCGGATACCCATTCCCCATCACAGATAAGTAATTATTCAACTGGGCCGGTAATGAAATGAAATTCCGGGGAAGTAATGCGAAATTTAACCCAACTAATCCTTTTGCATGAAAATCCTGCCGTATGGGGACGGCCCTAACGAACACCTTCCCACAATCCTGCTGTTTCACATAATGGCAATCTGACTGTAAAATAGCCCACGCGGCATGGTGGCCACCAAGCACGTTCAATAAGTAAATTGTAGAGTGTTGCTGCACGCGGCACAGAGCCCATTCCCCCAGTTTTTTGCAGCAAAAGAGCATTTTACAAAAGCAAACCGCGCGATGAAAGCAGACTCAAATCACAAACCGCCTTCAGTCCTACCGTGCAATCCGAAACATACCACACTGTGCCAGAACCAAAAGGGAATAATATCCATGCATCTGTAACGGAATCGTATGTAATTGAAACCATCTCATGCGGGCAGACTGAATCAGACATTATTACTACTGAATTCTTTAGGTAAGAACATAATCGGCATATTTAACTTAGTAGATAACCACATAGCGATTAGCCATCCAATGTTAACATATCACAGTTATACATCAAGATAGCCCATGCAGCACAGCGGCCGACACGGAGCAAATTTCCAAATTCAACAGCAAAATTGTGGCATCAAAAATTAGCCATCCAATCTAAACACAACAAAACTACCCATGTGGCACGGCGGCCAACCCTGAGCACATTCGAACAATTAATGGCACAAACAGCGGCATCAAGCTTGTAATCAGCCATCGCCTTTAAACACATCGAAAAGAAAACATCAAACCCTGAGCTCATAGCAAAATGCGTTGGATTACCATAATCCCCCGCATGGCATGTCGGCTCACCCAAAAAAAAAAAAAAAACACAAAGCAAACTTTATATAAGCCACGGTAACTCCCTCACATATAGGTCAAGTGCACCAGCCCATTGGCTTTCCGGCATTAAAGCAGCTCAGAGGCCGTTAATGAGCACATACATGTATCAACATTAAAAAACCTGCTGTGGCACAGCGGCCCAAAAAGGTAAACCTGCATTTTTTTTTTAATTAGCACCCGCCACATTTTCCTCCCCGGATAGACCAGACATTGAAAACCAGCGCTGAGTGTTCGGTCCAAACACAAGCATGTTAATCATCTATACAAAGGTGTATTTACCTATTCGGCACGCACCAGGCAGTGCGCCAGGCGGGGGACACTGGAAAGACTGAGCTATCAGTCCCCAGCCTTCTATTCCATCACGCAGTAGCACACACCGGATGAGCTTGCTCCTGGGGACGCCCCCTTCCTCCCGGAGCAGGCAAGGTGGGAGTTACCTGCAAGGGAAGGGGGGCTGGTGTGCAGGCTGTCCCTCTAGCACCCCCTTCGAGGGCTGGAAATGCCCCGAGCCGGCTTCTAAGCCACCAAGCACTGCATCAACCCTCTGTCCGTCCCAAACGTACCGCAAGTGAAAAGGTAGGGAGGATCATATTACTTCGTTTTAGTGCTTGTATTCGTCAGAACTATCCTCGTCCCATTTTTCAAAAGGAGACATGTGTCCCCTCGACGGCTTGTCGTCACCTCGCCTGCAGGCACACTTAGCAGAAGTGGCTAATTTTACCATAGGCTGAATACTTGCAGCCCTATGCACAACATTTGGAGTGTGGTGCTCCTACCCCTAGGACACTACCTGCTGCATTTTCTAGGTCGCAGTTCGTCCTACTTTCTCCTCCGTTGGGCTCATACAATACATTCTTCGCTTGCTTCCTACAGAGTCCATGGTTCATACAGTGTTAGACACCAGCACGTTTTTTCTTAGCAATCGTTTTGCTCCAGGCCATTCACTGTTCATCTCGCTTAGCCAACGGGATGGTGCGGCCAAAGGAAATGGGGAAGGTGGTGGCAACAGTTCACCAAAAATCACAATAGTCATATTGTTTTGTGCGCCATCAACTCGTCTTGAATAACTAGCTTGAAACTGCCAAAATGTGAAGTTAGGTTCGAAGGGCTGCAACATATTGTTCAATGGTTTCCATCAGGAAATTGTTGCCCGATGTAGAACCGCCAGAAACCGCAGGGCCCGGAGCAGCTGAAGGATGCACTGGTGTCCGACACCCTTCCCACTCTGCCTTCTCCCTGCAACAGAGATGCAGGAAGAGCCGGAGTAGCACATTGGCAGGTTGGTTATGCTGCAGAGGCACGTACTGCATGATGCATGTCTGTTAGACAGCAAGGAGGATGGGACATGAGAGCAGAGAACGGCCCACCAAAACAAAAATTGAAGGAGTGCGACAGCATAGCGGCTGGCCTGCCACACACTTCAACAACTAACACACTTGGAACTAGACAAAACAATTTATTTACCAAATTATTCCTCAATCTCAGTTCCCTGTAAATTACTGAATGTCCCTACAGAAACATTTTCTATCCCTATGTGTCTAATTAACCCTGGTAGTGCGCTGGTGTATGGCCCATCAAGGTTAGGGGATAGAAGAAAAAGCGTGCCCTATCCCATCTCACTACTTTCCTCATCTGCAAAAGACTAAGCACACTTTTTTGGAAGTCAATCCCGTTCTAATTTTATTTATATTGCTTCCAATGTGTGGGACTTAAATTATTAAAAAAAGCTGAAACCTATGGGATAATTAACTCATTCCATATGTCTCTTGGTGTTGACTTGCGTCGCTTCTTAAAATATGGATGTAGTAAACCAAGCTCAATCTTAATTTTGCTGAGTCAAGGGAGAGGGGGGGGGGGGGGGGGGGGGAATCAGGTGATCAGCCCGACCCTGTTAGTCAGCGGATTTCAGCGGAATAGGTCCCACTCTCTTTCTTCAGGACTTGGGCAATTGTAGTCCCAGTAGAAAGTTAAAACCGACAAATCTACTTTGTTGTCACGCTCCCTCTCTCTAGTTAGGGGAGGGCATCTTGATTGTGTCATGGGATGTCTCAAATTTCTTTTTCAATCCCTCTCAGGGGGTCTTGTGTATATATGGATGGTGTTATCCCTGTGTCCTCAGAGATCCATAAGACTCTTCAGAGATCTAAATCACTATCGGCAACAGGGTCAGATTGGCCCCTCGGCCTTTCGGCCCGTGGCCGGGACAAAATCATCCCTGGGGAGTGGGGGCCGGTTTGGAAGAAGAAAAAAAAATTTTTTTTCACATTTTTTTTCTTTTCAAAAAGCCTTTCATCCTTCTTAGGTTGATAAATTAGTACCAACACAGGTTGGGTGATATGGTATGCATATTTGTTCTATAAAAAAGAGCTTAAGCATAAGCACTATACAATAACATTATCATTTGGCCTTGGACGTCTGCTTGGATTCACAGTAATTTAGTGTACTTAGGAACAATGCTATTTGAGGCCACTTCCTGTTTTGTCAAGGGGTGAAAGGTTGCGTTTCTTCGCTTCCTGGGATGTCACTTTGGGGTGGGGTGAAATGACATCACTTCTGGTGATGAGGTCAAGGATCGCGAGGGGTGTGCCACTTTTATTTGAGACGAGGGGTGGGCCACTTTTTTTTGGGTGACCGGGCCTATTTCTTGTCCCAGTCCGACCCTGATCGGCAAACACACCATGCAGGTGTTTTTTTTTTTTAAATAATGGATTCCAAGGGAATCCACCTGCTTATTAGCAGGTGCTAATTTGAGGCGCATTGTTTTACGCCTGCATGAAAATCTCATGCAGGCATAAAACAAAGTGCTCTCCTCAGACTGAGGCGGAAATCCGAGCAGAGGCCAACCCTGCTCTGCTGCCCTACTACTCACAAGCAAGGCAGTAAAATGAGCCGGAAATTACCACCTGTGTGTTTGCATACTGTATATATCACGTGTAACAAAGATATTGCTTATTTGCCTTTAATCCAATGTGTGGTGCTGTCTCCAACATCTCTCTAGGAGTGCCAGTGTTCTTTCAAATGCAGTTTGAAAGACAATTTGTTGGTTAAATTCCAGCGAGTAGGGAGACCCATGCATACTCAAAAAGATCCTCTGGGATTCATGTGCATTTTTTCTATCCTTTTGTTTCATTATTACCCTCTTGCCTTACAGATCCGCCAGAGCGCCAAGGGACCACACAGGTGGTGACAGTGCGCGGTATAAGATCCTTTCACATAACAAACCTACCCCCAGATTTGTATGTCCATTAGCCGAAATACAGGTTTGGCATTTTTATGACAATTATTATTGAATAAACTGGGTACGTTTCCAAAGGTTCGATGGCTAGTGAGGCTGGCATGCCAACAGAACTGTTTTAGGGTACTACAATCATTTTGCACGGGATAGGCTTTGTGGACTGAAACTGCCCCGATGTATTACTGCTGGGCATGCCCCCCCCCCCCAACCCCAGTTAATTGTTCAACGTAAAGAATCTGAACACATCAAAACCAGATATAAAAAAATTTGAAAACAAAATGTTCCTTTCAATTACCTGACGCTTCAGCAATTCTTTAGATGTAGTTACGTTGCCTCGAAATGGCACAGCTTATTAGAAATAACACAGCACTGCTGTCACAAGGAGCAGGCATGTGCCGTGATGTGAAAATAAAAATGTTCATGTCCTCTAGAACGTTTGGTCCAACAACTGAAGTGGTTGTACGACCCTGCAAGAATAGTAATGGGTACAAAACGTCACTATAACAAAACCATCTTTATTAAAGCAGTGTACAAAACAAATCTTTGCAGATAAAATGAAAGTTGACCCCAAGTCCCTTCTGAAAAATGTTGCCTTGGCGGTTGGACTTTGTGGAGAACATTTTTCATCTAGACTTTAATTACATTGCAAGTTTCAGAGTGTTCAGAGCGTTCCTGTGGGAATGGAACTCATCTTTCCTTGTTTTCTTTTCTCGGTGGTGGACTGACAGCAAGAAAATGCATCCCGTGGAGTATTTGGACCCTTTTATTTTCCCTTTCCACAAAGAGAGCACCCCCCACGATCCCCCCGCAGGCTCCACTTTGGTCAAAAGGCCTGATCACTTTTCAAGCGGGGCATAATTCAAAAGTTTCTCGATCAGATCCACATGGGCCAGCAGCATTCGGCGGCAGCAGTAACGCTTCAGGCCCAGGGCATCAAGGGCATCTCTGTAAGAGTAAAAGGAACGCGTTAGGGAATCCCATTAAAACATTAATCGCGTCTGCAGTCTGCTCCTACGCACTGGATGGTCAGAGGCCGTTTATCTATAGCAAAAACTGGAAGCTGTAGTGCTCTGCCCATCAATACAGTACAGATTATACATAAATGCTTTACTTGACACTTCATACAAACGTGCACAAGATAGTAAACTTCCTCTCTTCTGTACACATTCTCAACAACTGGGAGAAAAAGGTCATTTACTATAGTTCTTAGCTTTGCTTAACTTGGCAAGTGAAATACAGGCCAGACATTTGTTTAACCCTATATACTAGAAACGTTGCATCAGTGCAGTGTATGTAGATTTGTCCATGGGCGAAAACTGCCTCAGAAAATGAAATACATATTTCGGCAAGGTTTCCCCCCTCTTGAGAATGTAGCGCAAACATCTCACTTGCACTGGTGCACAATTTCTGTAATATGGCCCTTAATTTCCAAATAGGAGTGATTTCATGGATGGGTTTTTACCAAAACTGTTTTAGAATAGGAGGCACCTACCTACCTGTGGAATTCCTTCCACCTAATTTTCATCACAAATAAAGCTAACAAAAAAAATTAAAAAAACTGAGGCAAAGGGATTTGATCTTCCGCCTTCAAGACAGACATAGCGTTTTGCCTCGGGCAATAGGTTGGGGGAAGAGTCATTATCATAAGCAACAATGACCCCTTCCATCACGAGGTATATAAAGGATATTAGCACATGGTGCTAGTACCAATATATGGTTTACAGTTTTTGTGCCGAAGTTAAAAACAAAAAAGAAAATGGCGCTGCAAAGAGTGAGTAAAGTAAAATCGACAAACTGAGCGAGGAAGCTGTGAGGTTCAGAGGGAAGCTACTGAGCGTTTTTGTCTGGCACACTTAATTGAGGTGAGAACTTGTCTGAAACACCTGTGTCTCCCATAAAAGCATCCTACAGGCGTGCAGGGAGGGAGAAGACTGCTCAACGCAGTCGGGATGGTCGGGCTCGTAAACTCTGTACATTGTCATTTCCTGGGCAATAACAATTGGTCAATCTTCGGGTACGATGTGGCAGAAACCTCTCCTGCAGAACGCTGAAAAATCTAATAGAGCTAGCATGGGCATTACCTCTCCCAATGTCTCCAGTTGAGTATTGGGGCTGATCCTCCTGAAAAAGCAGCAGAAAATTCAAAATCAATGTACGAAGAATCACCAACTTCCAATGGTAGGGGAGGGAACTTATGCCCCGCCAGCCGAGACATGGAGTGAGGATACTTCTGCTGTTGAGCAAGAGCTGCATTCAGTGTTGAACCAAGCAAACCACACTGCCAAAATCCATAATGTTGAAGGAGGGCTTTCAGAGTCGTTTTTACATACGCCTCAGAGGTCTGAAGAGCGGGTTACTAACAGTAACAATCCTCCCCACTCCCACCTGTGAGGTCTACGCAGGGTGAATTTTCATCCCCGTTACATCAGCCTCCAGAGGATGGAGTAATAGTAGTCTGGATTACTCTGAATTGCGCTCTGTCTTTGTAAAAGTATGTGAGAATATAAAATCAGAGATGGACGAACATACGGCTTGGCTCTTAACGATTCAGGAAAACATCTGCTTAGGCAGGGATATGGAAAACATCACACGTGGCCATCGCCACTAAATCACCGGTGGTCCCCTGGCATCAACGACCAGATTCCTAACGTAGAGAGATTCAATCCTGGTACGAGGCGGGCCTGGAAACGGTGGGACAACTTCTAAAAAAATGACTCATTTATCACACTCCCCGAGCTGGAGGAGGCACTCGGAATTGGCACACTCTCTGCATTCCACTTTCTGCAAATTAAGGGTGTCCTGACAAAGCCCAAATGGAAGGACAAGTTTGAAAGGGACCTCACCCCATTCGAGAAAATATTAGATTCTAGAACTGAAACAAAGGGACTGATCTCGATCCTATGCTCAGAGGCAGGGGAAGGGCCAACAGAACACCTTAGACTGAAATGGGAGAGGGACATTGGAGATAATATTGATCCGGAGATGTGGGACAAGATATGTCAAGCTGCACCCAAAGCCTCGATCGTGCCAATATAAACTGCACGCAATTAAACTACTAAATAGAAGGCAATATGACCCACACATGCTCTCCAAAATGTACCAATCATCTAGCCCACTATGTTGGAGAGGTTGCGGATCCATGGCAGACTATTGGCACATGTGGTGGAATTGCCCCTGAATTAAAGTTTACTGGAACAAAGTCCTGGGTTGGATTAGGGACCTAGATGGGATCCAGAGGACAGCAGACCCCCACCTGGTACCATTTGGTTTTCAAAAAATTGAAGATGAATGGAGGAGGGTCAAAGACATAGCTGCACCGCTGTTACTAGCCGCAAGGGCTCTCTTAGCCATGAAATGGAAATGTCCAACGGTCCCAACCGAGAAAGAATGGGTCAATGTAACCTCCAATATGTGCACCATGGAAAAGATCACAGCATCCATACACAGGAAATCCACATAGTGCGATACTCTATGGATGGAATTCCTTAACAAATACATGCCGGAAATGAGACATTAATGTCTACAGGTCCACCAGCCCATAGTCTCACATTACGAGAGATCACCTTTTGATGGAATATAGGACCTAAGAACGAAAAACCACACCAATCTCCCAAACAAGGTGGTCCCCAAAACATACCAAATCTATCATGCAGCTTGCCACACACTAGTAAACACATTCTTCAGCAGCAGTCAACCAAGTCTTGTAGGGTGGGGGGAGGGAGGGGAAAGCAGGGATTACTGTTCATATTTACTGTTATTCTAAACGGAAGTTAAATGCAAATGGAAAGTTCACATACGCATTGCTGAAATGTAAATTGGATTATGACTGTCTTTGTTTGGCACAATTTTTTGTTTTTTTATTGTTTACATAGCTTGTTAATTCCTATTGAATAAACTGTAACCTGTTTGACATAAAATCAAATAAAAACGAATTAAAAAAAAACCTCTTAAGACAAAAGGTTGTGCCCTCCCATGTTAAAGATAGATCAGACCCATGATAATTGACCAACAGAGCAAAAGAAGGCGCAAACAAAGCAACATAAAAACCTAAAAAGGAAGCAGGGGAATTTGTCCCGTACATTAAGAAATCTGAAGGCAGTGGAAGGCGTTTCCGGTTGAGAGCCGGCACTGTGCAACTATTTTTAAATAGGGGCAAAAACAAATGCTCAGCCCTCAAAAGAGGGAAGGGTGGGGCGGCGAAGATGTATGGTCACTCCATCACGAGGAGAGATCACTGTTGTATGCCAAACCTTAATAGAAGGCAAACGCCTTGTGGTGATGAAGGCCGTCTCCTAGCTCCTGTGTTAATCCCAGGTCCGAATATCAACAATAAGGATCATAGCACGGAGCATGGACCTTGCACGCTGGCAAATAGGAGGACTCTTCAGATTTTAAGCGAAGAGAGCCCGGCAGCGGGAGTACAGGTTAATGGTTGCTTGGGCCCTACACAAATGTTCATCTCCGTGGACATGAATGGTCCCTGTCCAGGTAACTGGTCGACTGGGTTAAGGGGAAGTATGCATGTTTGTGAAAAGGTATTTGCGACATAGGTGTGTTCCAAAATTCCACATCAAAAGGCATTATGCCAGTTGCCGGTAGAACAAAGGCTGGTGGGTGAAATCCTGATTACCCCTTTGAGAAGACTTCCAAGAGATTCAGACTGGAGTGAAAACTTTGAGGACACGATTACCAAATGGATCAAATGTTTTGTCACTATACTCTGAAGTGTCTAATAATTTACATTGCATCTTAAGTAGAGACATTTAACGGGTGGACTTTTGTGAAGACTAGCGCACAGACATCGTTTCACGATTTGTTACATGGGGGTTATCCTAAATTAATCTGGGCCATTAGGACATCTTAACAGACCGGAGGTGGGTGAGGTTCGTGGTCTCAAATAGGATACATCTGCCCTGAAATTAGTCTCTTGGAATTCACGTGGTTTCACTCAATTTTGTAGTAACTCTGGCACTGGAAGTCAGCTGAGAAACATGACAAATTAATACAAGAGTCTTGGCTACTGAAAATACTTGTCATCTTTGATTTACCGGCTGAAAAAGGAGGTGTGGGGCGGGGAAATCAGAGTTGTACTTTTGAGGGGTTACTTCACTGCAGGCTTGAAAGCCAAGCTTGTTGAGGTGAATAAAAGGGATGTTGTGCGTCTCCCTTGATTGACAATACAATCCCTTTTTGGAAAATATCCTACTTGACAATATTTAGTGCCATAAGGGCAGGATGGTCTTTGATTCACTCCTGGAACATGGGGCGTTGGCAGTCCCTGGTCATAGTGAAATTGCCTTGTGGGTTATCTAAATTCCTATTGTCCCGTTAGCTCGAACTGCCGGAATACTTTGTTCCCTGGTAACAATATGAAGACCAATGAGGAAAAGAATCCAAAACGGTGAGACTTGGTCAGCTTTTGCCGACATGTTTGGTCTGCACCAACTGAATGGGCACGTGAGGCGGAGGGTAGGGGGGGAGGAACATGCCCATGAGCCACCCACCTGGAACAGAGGAATTTCCTCTTGAGTGCTTACATCTTTGTAACTCTACCGCTTTTTCATAAGTTTAGTAATTTGACTGTTCACGCCTCGCTGCTCAGTGACCACAGTATGCATTCCTGTCCATTTGAAATTGCTCTCCACCTTGCAGTTAGGGGCGGGCCTACTGGCCTTTTACTGAAAGCGCCTGGTTCTCGAATAAGGTGGTCTGTAGCAAATATGCAAAATTTCAATCACATTCTATAGAGCGATTACGACTTCAGTGATGAGCAATGGAAATGGCATACCTTTAATCAAGATCACCTATAATTCCCTCACGAAAGTGGATTACACACAATTGTTGAATCATAGAACGGGTACAAGAAACTTGTAACAGTTCATAAGCATGCTTTTGACGATCTTGTCCATGACAAGAAGTCAGCCTTATGCAGGAAGATCAGAGTGAGAGAAGGAAACATGATAAAGATTCAGTCACCACGGGTGCATCGATAAATAAAAGTGGATTAGGCATCATAGTTACTCTTCTCAGTGCAATGGGGAAGTGATGCTGGACGGGATGATTAAGAAGTGCCGATAAAAAACCTATGGGATGTAATCCATCAGATGACGAGAGCCAGGTCTATTTACAAACCAACCCGATTCCAGAGGCAATTTGGGCATCTTATTGTGGTGAGCTGTATGTGGCTGTAGTTGGCAGCCCCATCGTCCCCAATATAGTTCTGAAAGCACCTTGGTATGTGGAATTTGATAAGGAGGGATATTGAGCAAGCCATTCGTAAGGCTAGCTCTTTGCAAGCAGCTGGTCCAAATCACCTAACAAAAGTGTTAAAGTCAGATCCTGAAAATCTTACATTACTTAGACAGATTCTCATATGACAGATTCTCGTATGACGGATTCTCGTTTGACGAGAGCTACCCAGGAGCTGGCAGACAGCCCATATTGCACCCATCTTTAAACAGGGTGGCTGCCTAGAACCATCGGCCTTGGACTCTGATCGTAAACTATTTTCTTCTCTGGTTTTAAATGATCCATCGAGATGGGCCCAAGAAACCGGTAGGCTAGCCAAAAACCAGACTGGCTTTCAAGCAGCTCTTGGCACAAACCTAAATGCCTTCCTCATATGCTGCTTACAGTGAAACATCTATGTTGTGACCATCGATTTGACAGCAGCCTTCAACATGGTTGATCGAAAACCTGCTTTGGGTTAAGCTGGCCCTTGGGGCATACCGGCAGGCCTGTTGAAGGTCATTGTACGTTTACATCAACAATCTAACCTCTAGGTCCGCTTATACCACCAGGGTGCTCTGTCACAAAAGATCCAGCCACAGGGGTTTGAGGCACAGTTGCATTTTGGCACTCTGCCGCTTTAACCTCTACATCTCGGATAAATCGGAGAATGCCTGGAGGAAGCCACCTTTATTTCGCCCAGTTGGTGTTTTGGGGGTTCTCTTATGCTGATGACTTTTTGCTCATGGTCAGAACTCTCAAATTTGTCTTTACAAAGAGTACTAAATGAACTTCACACCTATGCATTTAGTAATTCTATGCGTCTAGTAATCATCTAAAAATGGACATCTCAAAGAAAAAAAAAATTGCGATTAAATATTTGTGCAAATTGACAAATCATATTTTTTTTAATTTGGTTTTATTGATTTTGAAACAAAAAATAAAACAAAAGATTTGAGGATTTCACTTGTTACAACTCTGTTAGCATATGGTTACATCAAAAGAACAAAACTAGACTCATTATACAATTGATCGTCCTTTTGTTTGTTTCCGTTCTCTAGTAGTAACAGTCATAACATATCCCATACCCACCCACCTCCCTCCCCATGGTTGGGCAGACATCATTGCGGCATCCTTTCTCTGTTGATATGTTCATAGCGGGTAATGTTTGGTTCACTATTGTGAGGTTTCCTTGATTCTTGGGTCAGAACTGTCCTGCATTGAGAGTGAGATTCTTGGTTTAATTAGCATCCTGTAGTGTCCTCGGGTTGGGAGTCCGTCGTCTCTGAGAGGTGTTTGCCTCAAATTTCTGACCATAAGATCTCACATTGCGACACTTTGTTGTGTAGGGATGCCGTGATCAATTCCACTGTGTAGATGTTGGTTGACAAATTGATCCATTCCTTCTTACTTGGAACCTTTTTGGATTTCCATTTTGTTACTAGCAGTGCATGGGCTGCTAGTAATAGGTGTGGGGCAAGACCCCCGAGTCTAGTCCATTCACCCTCGTCTTTTTCCATTCCGAAGAGAACCAAACGTGGATCAACGTCTCTTTGTATGCCGCCTATGACTTTGATCCATGCCAGGACTTCCTCCCAGAATACCTTTATGCGTGGGCAGCTCCACCACATGTGCCAATAGTCAGCTGTTTCTCCACATTCTCGCCAACATCTCAGGCTCAGTGTCTGAAACATCTTGGACAGTTTGAGTGGGTCGTATTGCCATCTATGTATGAGTTTAATGGCGTGTGAATTATATTGACTTGATAAGGATTTTTTTGATGCGTTTTTGCACATCATTTCCCATTGTTCTGGATCCATCTCCTCTCCTAGGTCTCTCCCCCCATCTGCTTCTGAGATGTTCCGTGGACCCGGTGCCCCTGCTTCGATCTTTGTACATTGCAGATATCAAACCCTTCATTTCAGACTTGGAATCCAAAAGTTGTTCGAATGGGGCGAGTTCTCTACAGCTTTTCCTTCCATGCAGAATTGTGAGGACTCCTTTTATCTGGAAGTATTGGAAGGTGGATAAGGGGCCTATCCCTAGGGCTTCAGTTAGGTCCGGAAGGGTTATGAAGGTGTCCTTCTGGAGTTGCCCTACCCTTTCGAGTCCCGCCTCGTACCAGGATTGGGATCTTCCTACTTCGGGTATGTGGTCGTTTATGCCAGGGGACCATAAGTGGCTAAGTGGGGACGGCCAAGTGGTGATGCTTGGTTGCCAGATGTTCCAGATGGTACTCAGTATCGTGTGGCCCTTAATTTTCCATTGTATTCTTTTGTGAGGGGTCCATAGCCATTCTGACACAGTGGCCGGTGAGAAGTAATGATTGTCCATGTGGACCCATTGGAGGTGGTTGTGGTCACGTAAGTGTGGGATAAGGATACGTAGTTATGAGGCTTTGTAGTATGCTCGCAGGTCGGGGAGACCTACTCCTACTTTGTCTTTGGGAAGCGTCAGAGTGTCGTATGGAATCCTCGCCTTCTTTCCCTGCTTGAGGAACTTAAGCATACGTTTTTTGGCCTCTTCAAAAAACGCATTTGGTATCTCGATAGGTAACATCTGGAAAGGGTACAGGAATCAGGGGAGGAATACTATTTTAATGGCGTTAATCCGTCCTAACCACGAGATCGTGAGTTTGTCCCACCTATTCAGATCGGCGAGAAGCTCTGGAGGAGGGGAGGGAAGTTAGCTTCATATAGTTCTGTTAGGTTTTTAGTGATCTGGATGCCTAAGTATTTAAACGCAGAGTGTTTTAGTGGCAAGAACTTGGTTTAGTTTTCCACTTTCGTTCCTTGCAAAGGGAACAATATTGATTTAGTCTTGTTCACCTTAAACCCAGAGAGTTTGCCATATTCTTCTAATAGTTGGAGAATATGGGGGACAGATACAGAGGGGTTGGTAGTGTAAAAGTATGCCATCAGCATTGAGTGCCATCTTATATTCTTTTGTTCCCAATCGCATGCCTCCTTTTCTGGAGTCGGATCGTATATTTTGGGCCAGGGGTTCTATGAAGAGCGCAAAAAGTATTGCAGAGAGGGGGCATCAAACCATCTGGAATATTCCCCATTAACAGAGATCGAGGCCTTTGGGGATGTGTATACTGCTCGTATTCCTTTCCTAAATCTCGGCCCTATCCCCACTTTGCGAAGGACTGCCCTTAGGAATTCCCACTCCACTATCAAAGGCTTTTTCTGTATCTATTGACAGTAGGGCAGGGTCACCTGGTAGTTCTGGTGATGAGTGGATGAGATGGAGTTTTGCGCATGGTGTCAGCCCCTTGCCTACCCAATATGAATCCGACTTGGTCATTGTGTATGAGGTGAGGGATCAGTACCTCCAGTCGGGCGGCTAGTACCCTGGTGTAAATATTTACATCTAGGTTGAGCAATGAAATTGGGCGGTATGAGCCACAATGTTTGGGGTTCCTTCCCTCCTTTGGGATCACCGTTATGAGCACCTTCGTAAATGAGACAGGGGATGTACCCGTTTCTAGTATCTCATTAAAGAGCTCCGTCAAGAATGGTGTTAGCTGGTCGCTGAAGGTTTTATAAAAATCCAGCGGTATAACCGTCCTCTCAGGGGGATTTGCCTACAGTTAGCCTTTTAATTGCCTCTTGGACCTCAGGTTTTGATATCGGGGGATTCTAAGAGCTCAGTTTCAGGGTATGAGATTTTGGGCATGTCTATCTGGGAGAGATAGTGCTCTGTATCCGATTGTCCTGGGGTCGTAGAAGTTGTCAAAACTCTGGGATAGTGTGGAGGGTTGGGGGGGGGGGGGGTGGGGGTGAGGTCGTAGGGGTTCCTTCAATTATCTTTCACTTTCCGCTCCGCCCTTCTCCGAGTCTGGCTGCCAGTAGTGCGTCGGCCTTGTCCCCCCTTCTCATAGAATTTCTGTTTGAGGAATCGAAGTTTGCGCACAATTTGTTCATGCTCCAATAGTCTTAGTTCTTCCCTTTTACGTTGTGCTATGTTGATGTTGCGGTCCGTGCCCAGGGGTTCCCTGTTCTCGCTTTCCAGTTGGCATATTTCGGACCTAAGTCTGTGCTCAATGATCTTTCTCTTTTTTTGGTAGATCCTTCACATATCAGGATACCTCTCCAGGTGGCTTTACCCGCCTCCCATATCGTCTGCTTGGAGACTTCCCCATTGTTTAGTTTGAAGTATTCCTCAATTTCAGTTGCCATTTCAATTTTAAATACTGTATCTTTCCACAGGCTCTCATTACAGCGCCACTTCCCTCCTGAAACAGGTAAGTCTGCCCATCTCATATCTGACAGGACCATGTCATGGTCTGACCAGGTTATCGGAATTATTTCTGATGCGTTGTGGTATCAAGGAGGTCCTTGGTGAGGTACAAGTAATCGATCCTGGTAAATGTTTTGTGCGGATTGGAGTAGAATGTGTAGCCTCTTTCATTAGGATGTTTGATTCTCCACACATCTTGCAGGTCATATATCTCCATTATGTCGGAAAGCCCAGTGCGATCACTTCTCGTTTGGTTTCTTATCTCAGGGTTGCCTGGTTCCCAGTCTTTGGTCGGGTCTGCCCATTGATTAAAGTCACCTCCGAGAACAACTTGGCCAGATGCTTCTAACATTATTTTGGGTATTGTCTTTTCTAGGAACTTGGCTTGTCCTGCGTTGGGAGAGTATATTACTGCGACTGTTACTTTAACCTTTGCGATTGTCCCAGATATCAGGAGGGCATGCCCGCTTACATCAGACCAGGTCTTATCTACATCGAAATTGATTCCTTTCTTGATCAGGATTCCAACTCCTACCTTCCTGAGTGGGCCCGAGCCCCAGAATTAGTTTCCCCCTCTTTTTCCTAGTATGCCACTCTCCTCCCCCTTGGCAAACTGTCTCTTGTAGAAGGAGAATGTCTATTTGAGATCCACGGAATTCCCTTGCCACTAGTGATCTCTTGGTCGGCGAGTTGAGGCCTTTCACGTTAAGTGTTCCTATCCTTAGGAACTCCCTACCCTTCTGCTCTTCAATTGGTGCCATTATCAGAGGATTTCGGTTGTGGATTCGTGACCCGTGTCAAGTAGATGTAGTGTTCATAAGGACTCAGGTCATCTTGAGTGATCCTTTGTATTGCCGATAATGCTTCATCCTCTGTACATTTGTCTGCCCAGCCCCCTCCCCCCACCCTTCCCACATTGGGACAATGGTTCTGCATTGAACCACCTTTAGGGACCGCCACTTCAGGTCCCCAAGATTATTATACCATCATAATTTTGATTGAGCCCCCTTTCACCTCCCTCCTTCGTTTACATGGCCCGAGTCTCTTTTGATCCTACACAACACAGTTCAGGTCATGGACATATGTAGTAGAATATATGTCATCTTACCAGTGTTGCAGTTAATCGGTTCCCTCCCCTTGGGGGGGGGTGGGGGGGGGGGGTATTACCTCTCCGAAATGTCCTCGATCCCTTACTTGTTTCCTTCTGGGGCCCTGTATACGCCATCCCCTTTCTTCTCGTCATGGGTCTCCCCGATCGTGTTCCCCTGCGCTTGGTCCAAGGAGGTCAGAGATGTACGCCTTGATCTCCCCCTCTGAGCTTAGCTTGATTTTGTTTCCGTTGTATTCGAAGGACAGAGAAGGGGTATCCCCCACCTGTATCTTCTGCTCTTTTCCTTCAGATGTTTGGTGATAGGCCCGCACATGCGTCGGAGTGCCAAGGTCATGGACGATAGGTCCTGGTATATCGAAATTTGGGATCCTTGGAGGGTAATTGATCGCTGCTTCTTGCTCTCGAGGATCCGTGTTTCGTCCTGAAAGCGGTAAAATCGAGCAAGGACAGATCTTGGTCCGCCTGGAGGCCCTCCGGCTCTGTGTATCCTCTGTCTTAGGTTCATCAACCGCGTCATTGGCAAATAAGAGTTTGATAATGTCATGCAGGGTGTTCTTCAGCTCGCTCTCCGTCTCCCCTTCTCATTCCGGGATTCCGAAAATCCTCAGGTTGTTCCGCCTCTCCCGGTTTTCCAAGTCATCAAGCTTGAGTTTGAAGCTCTCCTGTCGTTGCTCCAGTTCGGTCATCTGCTGGTCGAGTTGTGCTTCTAGGGTGTCTATGGACGCTTGATTGGTCTCAACCCCTTTGAGCCTCTCCTCCATGGTGTCTAGGCGTTGGGTGATCTTGTCAATTTTGGAGCCAATGCTGGCACCCATATTCTTCGCCCAGCAAGGCGGCAATGCCCCCTTTGGTAGCTGCTGATTCACTCCCCGAGGTATTTTGGTTCGCCATGGTATGGTCACAATTTTCGGCAGGAGTCGAGACGTAGGAGAATGTAGCTAGTTTCTCCCTTATGTCCATTGGTTCTCCCAAAATTCTGTGGTGTCACCAGTGCTGTTCGTCGGGGAGATGGGGTCGGGGGCAGAAGAGGCACACGGCCCTGAGTCGGGTGCACAACCCTCTGCACTCCGACGTCGGTGGTCTCAGGTAGTTTGTGTCCGTGGTGCGTTTGTTGATATGCCCAGGGTATGGGTGGCACAGTAATGCATATGGGTCACCCGGGGTGCCCTTTAAGCGGTGTCCGGGTCAGCCGATGCTTTGGGGACGTTTTCCTCTTGTGCGAGGTGCAGGGGGTAAACATTATGGGGCGAGAGAGGTCCAAAACCGCCGCTGCGCGGTGATGGCCCACCACCGTTCACGGGGTGGATGGGATGGGCCTACCGTCTCCCCGCTCAGCGCTGTCTCAAGGCCCAGTCCAATCACGCTCTTCGGAAGCTCCGCCGACTCGACCGAGGCTGCCACGTCCCCTTTGCGGCAAGGAACGTCGTCGGGAGTATGAATTTCGTCGCCAGGGTTCAGGTTCTTTCAGGCTTTCTTCGCTCGTCAGGCCCAGGGTCCGCCTCCGACCGTTGCGCAGTTCCCTGCGAGCGGGCCGTGGAGCTGCTACATGTGGCGTCTTTTTAAAGGATGTATATCTCAGGTTTGCAGGGGTCGATTTCGATCGGGTTTTCGATCGACCGGAGGGAGGGGTCCTCAGCTGGCGGCACACCGGTGTAGAATCTTGGGGGGGGGGGGGAGTGAAAGGTGGGGGCTCAATCCCTCCTAGGGACTCAAAGTAGCGGAGCTCACGCAAAGTCAGACCACATCCGCGCGCCCCCTGGTGGCCAATCATAATCTGGTATTTTGAGAATTCAAAATTGGACATGATAAATTTGCTTGTGCATTTGGGAATTCTTACAACAAAGATTCAGCGACAGCACAAATGGGTGAAATCCAACAGATAAAATTAGCAAATTCACCTTGGAACCTTTGAATACTTTGAGCTGAAATACTTTGAGCTGAAAGTCACCCCCAAAGTAATCTACGCTATCAAACCGTTACAGTTTTCTATGCTAGAGTTTGGGAAACATCAGGCAACATTATGGAGTCGTGTCCTAAAACTTGCCAACTGTTTTCCGACGGCTGTCATTGGCTACAAGCTAGGGATAAGATCACTTCAAGCTGTTGCTATATGGAGACTGTTGTGTCTTTATAGGAAGCTCTTGGTTCCTGCTGCTCGTTTTTTTGTTGATTTGAACTTTGTACTGTCAAATGGAGGAGCCAATGCAGTCACTAGCTTTGCTAACTTTATCCAAGGAATCCATGTAGGATTAAAAAGGTGGTGTATGAAAGACTGGCTTGACACTATTGAAAATACGCAAAGATATTGTATGTACAGCTGAGGGACGAACATAAGCAGCCCCTTTGGGCCGCATACTTGAACAAAAATTCCCCTCCAAATTAACCTCATTCTTTATGCGGTTTCAATTTAACTTAATTTTAATGAGGGCAATATTAATGGTGATAAGGTTTTGTCCTGTGATCCGGCATATTGTCGCTATTACCAGGACATTGAGAAAAAACAAATTATTGCAACGTTTTGTTTTAGAATGCCTGGAGTTTATACACCTTCAATTGATGTATTAAAAAAAAAAAAGCCATTTCTCAAATTGGTTATTGAGTGGATCTTACACTTGAATCTGTATTGCATTTGTTAAGTTCCTTGCAAAGATCATTTCCCTGTGTATGGAATGGAAGTTTTAAATTGTTGTATTTTGTCGTATTGTGGACGTTTACGTTATTTGTAAACGTTGATGTTAAATTAACCAAAACAAATTTAACGATTTAAAACATTTTAATTGCAACTTGGTTGAACTGGAAGAGTGAGCATGCATGAAGTGTCCAGCAAAAGTGAATTCTCTATAAGAACAAAAGTATTTTCTAATGTTTTTATCCTTCCTTTTCGTGTGTTAATTAGCATGTTGCAGCAAGCCATCCAGAGAGAAAGCCTCTCATTGGAACACCTTGCCTGGAAACTGCATTGTTACTTCCCTGTCTGCTTCGGGGAAAAAAAAAAAAAAAAAAAAAACAGAATGCAGTTAATACTTGTATTAATTGACTGCACACTAAAGGTTCTGACTGGCTGAGAGGAGGTCAATAACGATATCCATGTGTCAAAGGTCAAATGGTACTATGGCCAGCTGCCTACCACGTTTACCTTTCCTCTGCATGCACCGACTCACCATACTGCCAGTCCTTGCCTCTCTCCCAAAGCCTCCGTACTGCCCTGCTTACTCTGATCTGGATGTACCCAGATCTGCAAATGATCAAACCAAAATATCTGTTTTGCCCAGCGTTCATCCCCATTCCCTTTTGAGGAGCCACAAACAACAAGTTACTTACCGGTGGCAACATTCTTTCAACTGGATGTTCCTCCCATGTATTGCTCATCTTTGATATATCCAAGTTTGCTTGCTTTGGATTCTTTTTTTCATAGGTTTGAGCGTCGAGTCATGGCCTTAGACGGCCTCCATAGCATCCCAGTGGTATATGAAGCACATGCAGTATTACCTCAGTTCGTTCGTTCCCCCCCTTTTGCATGCTTTGCCACAGGAGGAGACATTCTTGACATTGCGAGCAAGGAAGGTTTAAGACACGGAATTCAAGGCAAGTAAGAGCGGAAGGATGGGAGGGAAATGAGGAATACATGGGAGGAACATCCAGTCGAAAGAACGTTACCATGGATAAGTAACTTGTTCTTCGAATGGATTGTGTCGTCCCACATATTCCTCATCTTTGATACACTCCCATAGCAGTTTGTGTGAGGAGGAGGGTGCTGAGAATTCCATTTATTAATGTTTGTACAATGTGGCATACCTCTCCTGATAAAGAGTCTTTACAGTAAAATATACTGAAGGTGTGAAGGGACTACCAGGTTCCCACTCTGCAGATCTCCTGCACTCCCACTCCTCTTTCTAGAGCCGAGTAAGCAGCCACCCGCTACTGGAATGCACCCTCAAACCTTAAGGCGAATGTTTTTACCAAGTAGCATTCTGTTATGCACAACAATCCATCTGGAAATGTTTTGTGACTGCTAAACCTAATCTCGGTCCAGCATATCCACCGAAAAGCTGGCCATCCCAGCAAACACTTGCAGTCCTTTAAATATGGTAACTTAGCACCCTTCTAGGGTCTAGACGAGGAGTTGCTCCTCGTCTTGATGGGTGAGGAGGATAAAAAGGTTGGTAATACTACATGCTGTGACTGTGCTCTCGACAACTTTCGGAAGAAAGGATCGAACTTTGAAACAAGTTGGACCTTGAAAAAGGATGTGAAAGGAAGCTTTGAAGACAGGGCTTGTAGCTCACTTGCCCTGCGGGCAGACATGATCGCTACTAAAAAGGCTGGTCTTTATTTTAAGCATCAATAGACACGAATGTAAGGGCTCAAAAGACATTTGAACACCAGTCCCATGTTGGCACAGTAAAGGGAGCGGGGGGGGGGGGGTGGGGGGCGAACACATTTGTTAGACCCTTAAGAAATTGTATTATAAATCGGCACCTTAAAATAAGATCCCTCATCCGGAGATCTCTTAAAATGGACCTTTCCGCCAAGTAACCCATCACTGTGGCCACTTGTAACCCAGACTGGGCCAAGTGGAAAGTGGAGCAGGAAAGATAGAACAGTGGGAAGTTTACATGTAAAAGGATCACATTTCTTTTCCTTGCACGAGCTGTGAAACATTCCACAGCAGTGGTATAGGGATTTAGTTGCTGGTCTTCTAGCCGAAGGCAACACCTCCATGACGTCTTGTGGAAGGTCACAATTATATCTCACCCTTTCAGACCCCAGACATGACGGTTGAGAGTCCGGATTTCTAGTTGAACAACGAGACCTTCCTACGCTTTTCCTACAGTCCCCCTCTCTTTGGGGAAGACGAATTGGAGGGCAGATGGCCATCTATAGAAGATCCGGGTACCACGTTCTCCTGGCCCAATCACGATCATGGTTTTCCCGAACTTCCTCAACCTCCTGATTACGCGAAGAATGACTGGGACTGTAGGAAAAGCGTACAAGAGTGGAAACTCCCAGTCCACTACGAACGTGTCCTCTGGCACTGGGGAAATTCCCTGGAGCAGAACTGCTCGCACTTCCTACCGACACTGGTCGTGAACAGATCCACCCGAGTGGTTCCCCAAAGAGCAAAGATCTCCAGAAGGACTTGCTGAGTTGGCTCCCACTTGTGGGAGATCGTACCCTGCCTCCTCAAAGCATCCCACCAGTGTTTTCTTCTTTGGCTAGATGAACTGCCAGAAGAGACATTTGTTCCCTCAGTGTTATGTTATGTTGATTTATAACACGCACCACTACCACCAAGGGGCAGTCTCAGGTGCGCCCAAAACTAGAGCTGCATTGCCTCTCTGCACAGGGGCAACAACCCTACGCCCCCCACCCCTCTTGTAGTGCATGGCCACTCTCTTGTCTGTCATTAGAAGGGCACTTTTTGCCCATATTGAGGCTAGAAAGGCCATCAACGCTAGTCTGATTGCCCTCTGCTCCAAAAGCTTGATATGGTGCCTGGACTCAGACTGAGACCAGTGTCTCCTTACTGAATGATCTTTCATGTGTGCTCCCCATCCTGTGAGGGAGGTGTCGTCACAAGTTTCCTCTCCAGCCATGGTTGCCAAAAGGTTTCTCCTCATCACATTCTCTCAACTGGACCACTACCTACACCCACCCACCTTCACGGGAGAGTAGCTCTCTCTGCGCTTACCCCCAGCCTCTGACTGGGTTCGCTTGGGCCTCCTCCTCCCTATTACCGTCTATGCACTTGCACAATCCAAATGCAACCTGCCTGAAGATAGTCGGTTTTTTCCCCAGTCTTCTCCCCATAATTTGCACTGCAAAAAACTGCAGAATCGCTGACAGTGCTGGGTGAACTGTACATTTATTTTATGCACTTACTCTGCCTGTGCAGACTATTATCGTCTCCGAATTTCAAGTGCTCTGAGCGACTCATTTTTTCCCCCCTTATCCCCAACCCTCCTTGAGTATTTTGAAACACTTTCCTGTGTATAGGCGCCATATATCCAGGACTGCTCCAATAAACTGAAGCTTCTGTAAAGGTGTCAAGTGGGACTTCTTAGAAGTTCAGGGAAAAGCCCAGCTCGTGTAGGAAGTGGCAGGTGTGACTGAGGTGACTGAGCCTGCTCCGGAGAACAAGCTCTGATCAACCAGTCGCCCAGGTAGGGGTAGATGTGAATCCGCTCCCTTCTTAGACTTGCTGCCACCACTGCCATAGGCTTGAAGGCACTCGGGCTGAGGTGAGCCCGAATGGCAGAACTTGAAACCGATGAGAACCGCCAACTGCAAATCTCGGGTACTCCGTTTCAGATGAATGGGCACATGAAAATAAGCATGCTGAAGATCCAATGATCCAGCCAATCCTGGAGTCGAAGGGTCTGCGAAAGAGTTACCATCTTGAACTTGTCAAATAAGGGTCGCACTCCTATGTCCTTCTTGGGGGATTCGGAAGTAGGGAGAGTACCAACCCTGGTTGCTCTCTGCTCAAGGTACCAGCTCTTTAGCACCTTTCTCCAACAGGATGACAATATCTCCTGTTGGAGAAGCAAATCTGTACTCAAGGTAGATCTGGCTTTTTGGAGGGGGGGGGGGGGTGTAGGGGGCAATCTGGGGGTTTCTTTTAAAATGGAAGGCAGTAATCGTCTGCTAGTTTTTAACACCCATGCATCCCAAGTTATGCTTTGCCAACACTGGAGATGCTGTGACAGTCTGCCTCCTACCCCAGACTTGTGGGTGAGAGTCATTTTGCTGCTCCACTTGCAGCAGAGGGTAACTCAGCGGGTGTTGCACAGGAAGGTTTACCTCCTCTGCCTCGGGCTCCACAAAGATCGCTCTTCTGAACCCTTTGTGAGAACTGTCCTCGTCCTCTAGAAATGAAAGAATAAAAACTAAAATAGTGTCCTCTCCACCCTTGTCCTTAAGGGTGCCCTGGTTGTCCGATTGCCACCCCTAAAGATTTAGCTGCTGCCCTTGAAGCCTGCTGCTTCTCCAAGCTATTGTCAGCCTTTTTGCCAAAAAGATAAGGTGTGTGTGTGCGTGTGCGTGTGCGTGTGCGTGTGCGTGTGGCTGCTTTGTACTTTTTAGTCAACCATTTATGAACAGGGTGGTGTGGCATGTGGCTTCAGCAAATTTTCCATTACGCTCACCCAAGGCAGCATGAAAAGGTAAAGGCTTCCTTTACTGGACCACCATCTATAAATACCGGTAAGGTCATCAGCTTCCACGATTGCAGGTTTTGACCACCCTAGATATTCAGAGACTTATTAACGACCTAGAGGAAGGATCAGAATATCCAGCCACCTCTGGGTTCCCAAAGTCAGTTTCAGTAGGTCTCCCAACTGCTGGTCTCCTTTAGTGTCCAACATCCCTCGAGTCAGAGGACAATTTTCCTTTGGACAAGGTAATGGATGGGTATTTGTGAGAGGGCTTACCCGTTTCAAGTTTCCTCTTCCTTTGCCACAAGGCCTCTACTGTCATGGATTGACATGAGCCACAGTTGTCCACCTTGTGGCCTATCCCCAAACACGGTGTGGTTCTGTAATGGACATTTTTGCCCAAAAGTCTCCACACCGCTTAAAACCCAGTCTTCCTTGTCGAGGACGTCGAATCGACTTGACGGAAGTGAAAAAGCAATAAACATTTCACTCAGGCGATGGCTCCAAAAAGCATGCAACAATGTAGAAAAAACATAATTGAGGTAACGGACACTGCATGTGCTTCATATAGCAACATTGACGTCACGACGAGGGACGCTACGGAGGCCATCGAAGGCCATGACACGACACGATCCTATAAAAAAAAAAATCTGAAGCAAGCTGCAAGCAGACTTGGCTATATCAAATATGAGCAATATGTGTGAGGACAATCCATTTGAAGTTGCCGTTCTGTAGTTGGAGTACAAATCAACCGTCACAACCTCGAACCCAGACTACGGGTCTTGGGCACCATGGCCCCCGCCTCAGTACTGTCCCAAGGCCAGAAAGACCCACATTAGCCCGTTGCGGGTGCCTTGGACGCAATCCTGGCGCCGTTGGCACCAGGTTCACTTGGCAAGTATGGTTTCCAATAGACAATAGGTGAACATGGCTGCCCCCACAAGGATTATTGGGGAATTGCAACAAGCAGGCTAGCTTCAGGGCGGTGTCCGCCCCAAAGGCACCTGGGATACGTGCCAGGTATTTAAACCACGCCCGACCCGAGGCACGCGCTTCGCGTTATTCTGCTTTTGCAGCGTGACGTTCACCGGGTCCTGCTCTGTAGCCTGGCCTGTTCGGGCGAACGACTTGGAAGAACATTGCTATCCTTACCTGCTCAGCTCCAGCTCTTCCATCCAGTAGGAGCCTTTGAGGACTTTTCCATCGGTCCCCAGCTACATCTTCAGGACAAAAGAGGCAAGAATTAGAAGCTACTTACCATCTCACCTGGAAGGCCTCCGCCATTCCGATCACCACCTTTGGCGTTCTGTCCCAATACATCGTCGCTTCCAGGAATTCTCTGCGACCTGCAAAGAAAGCACAGGTCAGTCAACTTGCAAGGACGCTTTCAGCGCCGCATCTAGCGCATCCTTACCTTCTCAAACTCGTTGTCAACCTCAGCAATCTCCATCAGCCTCTGCAAGACAAGAGAAGAATGTTACTTGGACATTCATCAATATAGACTTTATTCAAAAAACACTAGACTTACCTGAAAGGTGGAGTCGCAGCCGGTCTGGACTCCAGGCAAACGCCAGTGAAGTAACTCCGCGGATCAAGCCAACGACGCAACCCTGCCTAGTACGGCAGGACGGAGAGTGCGGCATTACAAAAATCAAGGTGAACAAAGTCCCAAGGGGAAACCGCAAAGGAAAACGGGGAGGTGGGCCGCGGGAGAGAAAGAGAAGTCGCTAAACCCTCTCTATCTTCTAGAACCGATTCCTGGCAGAACGAAATCCGGGGAAGGTGCAGAGAGGCCAGAGGTGTCCCAGACCAGCCCAGAGGCGTCCCTGTGGATACAAGGTGAGAGTTACATCTACAATAAATCATTTACAACTAAACAGCCTTTCTAGTATCTTTCATTTATTGCCGATTTGTTTGGCGCCAGCTGTGAACAAATCCCTTTGTGGCACCTCAAAAGGGAAGTCTACAGGACAACTTCTCTTTCACAAGCTTTGGATGACATTTTCAGATCAGGCAAATGCATTTAATGTTACTATAAATGTGAAGAACCAACCAGAAAAATTAAATTAAAAAAAAAATACAAAAATCATAAGTGAAGAGAAATGTAAGCAACAGGCAAACAATGAGTGCAGTATTAGGAATAAAATGAATATGTACGAATTACAGACAGGGACCATGAAGTCCAGAGGGAGGGTGCAGAAGACTTTTCGAAAAGGTCTGTCTGCAGTCTTCTCTGGAATTGGAGCTGGTCGTCTTTAGAGCTTTGGCCCACTGGAAGTTCACTTCCGTCAGATAACCAAGGAGTAGCCAGCCAAAAACATAACTGCAATTAATAATGGCTTCAGATTCTGAAAGGTTGACAATTGGATTTTTTTATTTTGCACCCTGTAAAAAAGGAGTAGGGCATCTTGTTGTATTCGGTGGTACAGATTATTACATACTTAATTTAGCTTGGGAGAAATTCTGGTATTACAGCTCAAGCCAGGACTCCATACCACAGGCAACCGTTTTGCAAACTAGTTTGGAGCATAAATCTACAGGATACACAAATGGGTAATATCACAGAACTTCAAGGTTATGGTCACGTTGGCAAGGTGTAATGGGTCCGAGATACAATTATGATTCTTTACCATGTTTGGAGACTTTTGCGAATGATCTAGCTGTGAATGATCTATATGTGAGAGTTATGTCCCCATAAAAGCACCTGGTGCTCCACACTTGTTAAACATAATCCATGTATAAAAAAAGATTAAAAAAAGGCTTGAAAAAAGGAGCTAAAAGCAGCTACTGGGTTTGTGCATCACCTATTAAGCAGGAGCTACTTCTGGGTAATAAGGAGCTAGTACATAGCGTGCACAAACCTAACCTCTACATGAGATGTCCACTATATATCCCATTATGCTTTAATTGTGTGCTAAAGCTCCTTTATACATATTGTGAAACGCACAAGTTAAGTCACCTACGTAGGTTTGTATAATACCAAGAGTTGACAAACCCTAGTTGCTGTTGGCGGCAAGCTAACCTGGCTCTTCCAGGACAAAACTAGGAGCTAAATAGCTCTCTGTAATGAGAGCAGTGTTAAGAACCTGCACGGAAGGATTGTAGCACAGTAGCTACAATGCTGCATGTAGCTGCAGCACAGGCATATTTCATATTCCTAGGTCTATTGAAAGCAAATTGGATACAACTTTGAACAGAATATCCTGCGTTTTAATCATAAAATCAAACAATTAAAAAGCAGAGGAAACAAAATCAAAGGCCAATGCATTTAAGATCCAAAATCCTTCATCAGGGCCTGTGAATGAAGAATACAAAACTAGAAATCAAAAACCAAGCACCCTGATAGTTTAAAAAAAAAAGAAAAAGCACAGAAACACCACTGCTTCCCACTTATATCCAAAACATCTGTGAGCCCGCCTACATGGCTTAACGCAAACCCTACACCCAAACTCAGTAACCTCTAGAATCAATACAGCTCCCTGTACAATAAAGGATTCAGGAAGGCTAGGAAAGGCCATGGGCTAGTGAACATCAAAAGAAATATCTGGATCGAGATCAAAATTAAAGGATCTTAGAGGCTAACCCGTCCAAGGTGAAGAAAAAACTTCGACTGGGATTGATCTCGACCCAGGACAAGCTTAATTCATTCAAGTCCCTGTCCCTGGTTCGGAAAGACTACTGTAGAGGTACAGTGCTTCCCTACTTAGACTGATTCCCTTCTCCCAAAGAAAGGCATCAATTCCTGAGATTCCGCCTGAACCTCTACCCCACAAGAAAAGTTACGGGAAGAAGGACCAAAAACAGGGATGCTCAGACTTTTATGCCGTTGCTGTGGTCAGGAGACTGAAACGTTACATCATCTGATAATGAGCTGTACTTCACTAACATTTCTTAGAGAAAAATGGTTGGAAAAACACTTTGAGAACTTTAAACTTAAAACACCTCTCCAGAGGTGGTCTATCTTGATGGGGAGGAAAAGTATCCGACTTTGGCACTGTTGAACTTTGGACACTTAATTCTTCTACGGCCTATGAACTCAATTCTGTACATAGAGGCCCAGTGCCTTCATTTTTCAATACTGTTTTGTTTGAATCTTGGCGATTTTTATTACTTTTTTCCCCTTTTATCTTTTCTCCCCTTTAGAGCTGCTTCACTTTGTTTAACTTTTTTTCTCTATTATCGATTCATTATTTTTTATATATGTGTGCATTTAAAGTTTTTTGGAAACTAATTAATGCTATAAAAAAAAGGAAAATACACAGGGGCCCATAAAAAAAAAATACTTGTTTCCTATCAACAGACTGCTTTGTAGGCTTGTGGACTACACTTACAACAAAATCAGTCTAATAAGAAAAACCGACTAAACCAAAAAGTGATGGGAAGGTTTTGAATCAACTTAAACCACTGGCACTGCTCTGTGCAACCTTTCACACCATTGTTTAGACCGTCTGCGCCATTGCAAAAGGGGTCCAGCCATATACAAAATAGTCAGGTAACTGCCACCAATGGGAGCAGCCCTGAACTGCTAGGCAATGTCCCCTTTTGCTGGGCCTAGAGACGCACGCTACTCTTACTGATGACGAATGAGGCCGAAACATGTCTAGAGATGCTTGTGGTCTTGAGCAGAATGGAAGCGACCTAGCTGGGCTGGACTGCCCCTTTAGTGTGTGACCAAGCCTGATTAGCATATGGTCTTTCCCCTTCTGTAATAGCTTGGCAGGCTGGAGAATGATTGTCTGGAGGGTTGCCCAGAATAATGCCACAAGTTAGTATTAATGAAAAGCCTTCCAGCCATCACCTTGTTTGTGTTGCATAAGTAAGAAACAGAGCACCTCAATAGTCTGAAAGGCAACAACTCGTGCAGAACTTTCCTGCAAAATAACAAATGTAGGACAAACACAGGACAACGTATAATGGAAAAGGTAGACAAGAAAAAGGGAGTACAATGCAGTGCGTGCATGGGCCATCAGAGGGTGAAAATCTGTGTCTTCTTACCGAAGCAAGTCAGAGCAGTACAGCAATCCCAACGGCCCCACAGGACGTCAGAGGAAGTGACTTGAGACGAATCGTGAAAGTATAAATGACCGGTTAGTGGAAGGCACCTACTTGCATCATGACATCATAGGACGTTTTGACCAAACAGAATGAAAGAAACAAGGAGTAAGAGTGTCATAACGAAAGTATGTGTCAACACAAAGGGGAGAAGATAACCTTAAGAACGGTCAAGGAAGGCAAGAAAATTCTAGCACATTTATTTATTTTTACATTTATAAAGCACACACAAACCCTAGGGCATTGCAGTGCTGTTACAACCAATTACACTCAAAGTGGTAGAAAGTCAGGTACTTATGGCTAGTGTGGTAGCCAGTAAAGGTCTAGGTGCTAAGCGAATAGCCAGGTTTTCAGAGCCTTTCTGAAGGTCCAGTAGGAGGGTTCTTCTCTTCGGTGAGACAGGAGGGCGTTCCAGTGGTTAGCTGCCACAAGTGGGAAATGTGCACCTCCACTCTTAGCCTTTTATATTTGGGTGGGATCAGTATGTGGGTGTAAGCCTTTGACGGATCTGGCGGATTTGGCTTTTTCAGAATCTTTGTACAAGATAAGGTGGGGCAGAGTTGGATATGCATTTGGGGGTGACAGTTTTAAATATAATTCCTTCCTTGATTGGCAGCCAGTGGATGTTCCTTCTAGACTTGGTTATGTGCTCTCTTTTGGGGATGCTAAGAGTCGCACGTATGGCATTGTTTTGTATCACTTGGAGCTTGTGGATGTTGTGTGCAGAGGTCCCTGCGAAGAGGTCATTGCAGTAATTCAATCTAGCTCGGATAATGGCTCTGGCAATCGTGAGACAGCTATTTGGGGATAGGAATGATCTGGCTGCAGTAATATGCTTCGTTGTGTAGGCTGTTGAAGTTGCAATAGCGTTGACCTGTCGTGTCAGGGAGCGTGTAGAGTCGAGGTATGCTCCTAGTGTTTTCACTGAGGTTGAGACGGTATTTGCAATCCGTCAATGCTGAACTTGGTATATTGGGGGGGTTGTGAGGGGGAGGAGGGTCAAGATTTTTGATTACTGATGAGGGCCCAACTAGTAAGATTTGTCTTCTCATCATTGAGACAGGCCATTGGCAGCCATCCAGGCTTGGCAGGTAGATTCTGTTTAGGGCGCGAGTCTGCTGTGTGGTTGCTGTTGAGTGGTAGAATTTGAGTGTCATCAGCATAGTTTGCATAGGAAATACCGTTGGGAGTCCAGGAGGTCGCAGAGGGGGTTAGTGAAAATGTTTTATAGTATACATTGAGTCTGAAGAAGTCTGCACCCCATACAATCAGAGAACATGTGTGATCAAGTTCTTCATTGATTCCGCCTGGAGCCAAGTCGTCCAGTCCATGGATCCAATAAGCTTAGGACTAGTTAAGTCTTTTCAAAATGTCTTCCTGAGGCAGGCCACGTACCACTTATAAGATTTGAAATTGGTTATGTGCAAGTTGGTGTTCTGGAAAATGGTGTGCTTAGAGATAATGTGGATGGTCAGTCTGTATATTCTAGCAATGCTAATTCCATCTTGATTTTGTGGCTCGCATGGATTGTCCCACATAATACACCCCGCAGGGACATTTGATCGCAGAAACAAAATACAAGATGCATCACAATTAGCAAAGCCTTAAAAAAAAAAAATAATAAAAAAAAAAGAATCCGCACCACTCTTAGTGTGATCCTCAAGGTTCCCCTTGATTAAGTTATTGCCACTAGAGCAATGTGAACATGGGAATGTACCTACTTTCTGTTGCGTGTGCCTGCATTGGATGGACTACTCTTGGTGTTAGCCAAAATCTCAGGAATCTACTAGTTATGTTAGTAGGTGAAAGCGGGTGGGTCAGGAAACCAAGTCTGGTACTAGTGGTGACGATATTCCAGTGCTTGTTGATGGTTGCTCTGGACAGAGAGAAACTGGAAATATAAGCGAGCTTGGGGACCTCCAGTTTGTGCCGACACAAAAGGTTTGTTCCCTTATGAATGGCCCAAACTTTAAGGGGAATAAACGCATCATCACTAGAACCACGTTTTTTAAATTTGTTTGACATAAGCTCCAACTCAGTCTGGAATTCATTATTGCTTACTATTCTACATACCCTCAAAAGACTGGTAGTAGCCTGCCATTTGCCACTACCTAGGAGGGTCTGTACTAGAGTTCATATTCAAAATAAATGTCTCTCGTAGTAACCCAAAGTGCTACAGGCTCAATGTTTTTGAGCAACATGTCGATAAATATAACACGCAAAGCAATTCTAAACAGAGTATGATTGGGTTGATCTAAGACAACTTGGTGGGCTTCCATTCTTCGCTGAGAACAGTGGAGCAGCGTTTAAACTAGTAATTGGGCGTCAGCCAATATTAGGGGGTCCAGCTGGGTTCGCTCCACCTGGCATTTATGGATTTGTCGATGACCATTGATAGAGGACAGTCTGATTATCTAGACAGTTCTGCGTGATCTGCGATTACACAGAACTTCTTAGAATAATCTTGCATCCTATATAGTTTGAGGTTTGATATTTTTGTATACAATTTCAAAGATCATTTCTGTATAGTTGAGCCTTTTTTGTAGTATAGGTTATGTCATACAGTTATGTATATAGGGTGCAGAATTTGCACCGGTCGCTAGCCATTAGCTAGCGATAATTGACTCTTGGCGAGTAAGAAATGGCGTGCGGTCTGTATGCAGAGAATTGTGTGCCAAGTGATTGATGGCCGACCAGTAATTGCAACTCAAACTTTTGCACCTTGATGTATATATTTGCAAACACTGCATTCTATGTAGCGGTACACATTCAGCTATCTGAAGCATTTGCTTTAGTCATTAACTAGGTTTTAGATTGTAGCATACAGAATTGCTTTGTATATTGTGTTGCATGTATTGTGTGATGGGATGGTCATAATTTGTTTTATGGATTTTATACATAGAAACAATTACTAAATTAAGTTGCGTCCCATGGGTTTACCCACTCAACTCCCACCCCCCCCAGCACCCAAAATCATCACCTTTTTTCCACTATGAAGGACTCACTTATTCACAAGCATGCATTTTTTTTTTAGACTAACCCGGTTCCCTTTTATCCCACACATGATCACTTTCCCTGCCTAACGTTCTACTGGTCCAATCTTGAACAAAACCAAAAGTTCCCATTTGGCAAAGGCAGCCAAGCCTTTTCAGGAGGTTGACCAAAATAGAGCCAAAGGAACAATGGTAGAAATCACTTCAGTAAATGGCTACCAACATAATTTGAATCTTGTTTTAAACATGAATGCAGAATATGGGGTGAAAAGGACAAGCAAAAGGACAATGTCTTTGGTGAGATCAAATGGAAGCTTATTTTATACAGATAGAAACTCTGTGTTTGAGGTTGACTATCATACAAAACGTAAAGTAAGTTGCAGCAGCTACTCCTTTTGAGATATTTTTTTTTGCACCATTGTGTCAATTTGGCTTGTGGCATCACTGCAGATGCCGAATATTGTAAAGGTTTTATTACTGCAATATTAGAAGTGTGATTCTGCAGTGTTTTCAAGGTATGAAATAAGTGTTGCATAGCAATTTGCGATGCAATTCTTTAGGTTTGCAAATTGAATTGCCACTTGTGTAGCACAGTTAGCCAATTACATTACCCTGTTCAATGAAACAGCAGCTCACCCTGCATTCCCCCTTGCCCCCGGGGCTCTCTACGCACTCTGGTCAGAACAAGTTCAAAAGGGGCTATTGGGGAGAAGTGCAGCAGTAATCCTCTCCTCCAAAGTGCCAAAGTCATGGGTGGGAGTGCTAGGCAAGAAAGGTTTTCTTCTATTTCAAATCGTAAGTAATTTTGATGAAACTTGTATTAAGCAAACCATATCCCCGTTAAGACCCGTTTTTTTTCCGCAGTCCTGCAATTCCATTCTTAAAAATGTAAGTTGTAATTACAGTATTGCTACACTAAAACACCATTGTCTTTTTCAGTCATATTTAGGTTAGAGTATCTAAATCTCATAGTGTTAACTACATTTTATTTTGTTGTGGGGTGGCTGGGTACATCATATTGAAAAGTGAAGACTTTAAAAAGTACTTTTGAAAATGTACATTATCACATGGCCACATTTTGATGGCAATCCTAACTTTGCAATGTGCTGGTTACAAACATCTGTGCAACAGGTCCTCATCCCAGGAGCGGAGCCCCAAACTCGTTGATATTTAAACCAGCTACCCTGAAAGTGAGATGCAGCAAACTACAATATTCCACATAGTTTGCCCAGTTCACTGCCTGCTACGCCATCCACTCTGCTTAGTCCCTTACTTTCTTTACATGTTAATGTTAAAGGATATTTGTACCACGCATCACTACCAGAGTGGTGCTCTGGCGGCTGTGAAAAAGGGAAGGGGGGGTTGAGTTAGTGGGAATGAGCTGGAAATGTGCAAGAGAGCAGTGATGTGCTGTTGCAACCCGGTTAGCTCCGTTGGCTGGACTTGGGGTGTTTTCCGGTCGGTAGCCATTGTGTACTGTTGGGCGAGTCTATGTGTGGTTTGTTTTGTTGTTGCAGTGTAGTGAAGTTTGTGTGGATTGTTGTCTTTATAGGCGTGTGGTTGTGTTTGGCTAGGGTTTGAGAGGTGTATGCAGAGGGGTGAAATTGTTAGTGTTGGTTAATTGGCATAGCTAACATTCACATTTCTATCTAGGCGTGGCACATGCAGACATCCACAATTCACAACGGTAACTAGCTGTTAATGCAAAGTAGTGATTAATAGTTCCATCCAATCTGTACATCTACAGAACTACTGCAATACCATAACACTGTAGTTCACCTCCAGGGCTTACTTTGCTCTATGTTTGTGTTACATATTACCAATCTGAACAGCCTCCCCGTGTCCTAGGAGGTGGTGCCCTAGAACAAGTCTACACTGGAGTGTCACAACTCAACACCACACCCCATTAATTGGGCAAAGCCTGTTTCTCTTAAGAACAAAAAGAAAAAGTACAAGCACCCCAGAGTGTGAATAGCGATAATATCACTTTCGTGAGTGCACAGGGCTGGAATGCTGTGCTTAGGCCTAACAGACTCGGGATTAAGGGCCTTTAGCGGCTCTGCCCTCCCCAAGGGCTATTTAACACTATATAGAAAACAGCTGGTATCAATGATAGGCAATGGCAATCTTGTCCACATAAGTCGCCAATACCCTGCTTGCTGCAGCAGCACACTGTGTACTTGTGCTCAGGCTACGACTTTCCGTGAACATTGTAAATCATTTGATTTATGAGACTTCTCAACTTCTCCTTGTACAGCAAGTGATGGGTCAAGCATAAAACATACTGGACACTGCCCTATGCAACACCAAATGCAACCAGTTGCACAGAACCTTACGGGGGCTGTTTTCAGAGTATTTTTTAATCTTTGTGTGTCCATTCATGCAGCTACCCTTTACATTTGACAGATACTTCAGCGGTACAAAAATAATGCTGTATGTATTCGGTACAAATAGGTAACATTAAAAATATTAGTATCAAAAGTGCTAATCACATTAGTTTGTTTGCTAATCAAGAACATGTTAAAGAGGAAACTGTTAATCAAGTTTTGAAAACTAATGTCTGCCTTGGTTTTAAAGAACACTCGTGGATAAAAAGAAATTAATGTGGTTTTAAAGACATGATTGTATGATGCTTGTTCTATAAAAAGTGACAAACGGTGCTCTCTAATGCAGGAGATGAAAGCACAAATGCAGACTGAAGAGGCACACTAGAAGGATTTTGATTTAAAAGTCTTGGTAAAATGAACCCTGTGTCAGTTACTGTCATTACATTAGACATCAGGCAGGGTTGTCTCTTGCCCACTTCTGTTATTACACGAGTGTCGAGGCCAGGGCTAAAGTATCCGATTAACTACTTTTACACAATTTTAAGAAGATCATACCCACTCACACAAAGCATCTACTATTTTAGAACTATGCTATTCTTTTAGCAGGGTTGTAAGCTTGCGGGGAATTCCACTTTCAGACATTAGTAAACATCATTTGTTGGGTGTTACTACTGGTTTCAACAAAAACACACAACATGCCCCCGCCCCCCACCCCGTTGTCTCATTTCAAGAGTATTATTGCCCCCTTCCAAACAAAATGTATATAAAATGAAGAAAAAAACAATGTTCTTATCCTTCCAACTAACCCAGATTTGGGTGTTCAATCTGGCTACTTTTGATGTATACTCCACCGTCCCCCACCTGTAAGAGCAGCTTGGGAATGCACTGGTCTGTCAACTACAACTCCAGGTGGGGGACTACAAGCCCTGAACACCTTTCAATCAAGTTTTAACCAATGTCATAGAACTTTAGTGTCTTAGTAACATGATGAACAGAAGTCAAATGTGATCTTAGCCCCACACCATTTGAATGATAGGTTACCATCTTTTTATCAGTCCAAATCGAATGTACTAGTCACAAACCGATGCGATTGTCTTGCCATGTCACGCATGTTAGGAGAACATTTTGGAAATCCCGTCATGCAAGGATTTCAAATGAAGTGGGATGGGATATGCAATTCAAAGGCTGATGTGGATGGATGTTCTTTGACATTATGCATGGAACATAGCAGGAACTGGCTCTAAGGTTCAAAGTCAGTTCAGTTAAAGGAGTTTCTTTAACCCAATTTCATATAATTAGGACATGGGATCTCCCAGCTCCTCATCTAGCATTTATTAATATTCACGTTCCCGACCCTCCCAGTTGAGCAATTGGGACAATACAGATACTCCTAGTTGGCTACTTTAATTCAAAATTGAAGACGGTCCAGTTGACAATTAGTTTGACCATGATGAAGATCTTGCATATGGTGTATATACCCTACACTTTTGATGGACACGATCAGTGAAGGCAATTATTTGACTACAACCCAGTTGGAGTTTATGAACAGTCAATGGAAGGTTTTAGTTAGAAATTCCTGCCAGACCTACTTTTATAGACAAATCACATGGCTCCATTTTAGACCATATGTGTGCCTAGACAAATGGTTTTTGAAAAGACTGAAATTACATGCAGGACATCATTAAATTGGCCACGTTCGTACTAGGAATACAATATCTAATTAGGGGTTGGATCAAGTGAAGCAGGAGCATGAATTGGGATGGCATTGTAGGAAATAATTTAATCTATTGAGTATTTCAGGTCAACTGTAATTTTACAGCTTCAGGTCTTGAAACAGATATTGCCTGAAAAGCAGAGAATTTTAACAACTTGATTCTTGGCGTGGGGGAAATGCACATGCATAATCTTAAAACCAATAATGTACAGAAGGCTCCAAAATTGTGGCATAGGGAACGTAGTATTGCAAACGATAATCTGTTGGTGTCCCTGAAAACTCCAATTCGGAATGTGATGGGTGTTCGGCAGTTAAGGAAAGGATACAAAAACCGCCTAGTTGCTGGGAAATGTACGTTAGCAGACTCTGCATTGGAGAACCTAATATATGCAGTCTCACGTCTCCACTCTCCTTATTTGGGAGCTGGTGGCCACCAAGCAATGGTACCCAAGAGATCAGAGTTAATATGAAGGTGTCCCAAAAGGACTGGATTCAACATTTGGCGCAACTTTATGGTGCAGCTGTTGATCACGGGTCTTAAGTAGCCTGTCAGTTGAGTCCATCACAAAGGCCCAGCTGTTTTCCCTTTTATATCTGTAGAGTAAGCAAAACGTGCTATCACCACCCTGAAATCAAATGAGGCACCATGGCCAGATTACGTCTTAAATTCCTGGATTTCACGTGCACTAAAAATGCCCCCGCCCTCCTCTTCTACTCCATGGAGAATGATTCTAATTTATAAGGGGCCAAGAAACCTGCCCACAAATTACAGACTGAAATCCCTTCCAGATTCTTGCAAGTGGTTTGGTAAAGCGAGAGTGTCATTATGGGTAGAAAAGAATATTCTTCTAGAGTACAGTTGGGTGTCCGGATTGCAGCAAAATTCTTGTACAAGGAGTGCCTCTATGCAACTTTTGTCGAATAATCTACTGCATTTGATCTTGCCAACCGTGACAAATTATGAAATATCCTGCAGAACATTGGAGTACCAACCTATACAACATACTTATTGCTGGCCCTCCATTCACAAAACCATGCAGTTATAAGACTGGATTCTCGGGGTGAATCAAGCCCACGGTATGGCTAAAAAAAAAAAACATGATGTGTTGGTGTCATCACCACCCCTTACTCTTTAGCTCCGTATGACCAGTTACGCAACAGATGGCGGATGCACCTGCAACTACCTTTATGATTATTCCATTTTTAACAAATGCGGATGATAGTGCGTTACTTGCCGAACCCCACAGGCTATACAGATGTTGTTAAACGCATATGCAAGACTCATTCATGAAGGACACAGATCTCAAAGTGAACATTGCTAAATCAGCCATAATGGTCTGCTTTGTGGGAAAAATAGACCAAGTCTAATGTTTTTATATTGATAGAAAAGCGGTTTCAGGTGTAGACCATTATGACTATTTGGGTATGCGTGTTCAATAAACGCCATCTCCGCAGATGCATATTCTGAGACAATCAGCAAGAATGTTGCAAGACAATTAGGGCCGTTTTTTATTTGCTGCAAAATATGATGCACAGCAAATAAAACTGATTTTAAGTGCCTATGATGCTAAAGATAGATCTGTTGCAACATGGCGCAGGTATTCAGGGTTTTAAGGAAGACCGTAGGTGTACAGAGAATTGAAAACACCTTCTGTAAGACAATATTAGGCATACCATCTGGGACACCGAAATGGGCGGTGCATAAGGAATTTGGTATGTGATTCATTGAAGAACATTCAAGCTTATTCAGCAGTATGCAAAAACCTGAAAGCCAATTTATCCCAGGAATTATTAAACAGAACACTTCTAGTGTCAAAGCAAATATGGTGTCTTGGCTTATGTACATGCCTCAATCTTTATTCTATGTCTATGTCAAGACCGGGGCCAGCGCTTCCCCACTCACAGGCGCATGTGGTAGAGGGGGCTGCAGCGCACAACCGCTTATTGAAGCGGTCAGCAGGGAAACACGAAGCAGCTCCTGGGAACCGCGAGCAACAGCGCTAGCTTCCGTTCACCGGTGTGCTCCCCGGTGAACACGCCACAGAGGGCAGGAAATGTCCCTTTCCGCCCTCGGCACGCATATGTGCGCATAATCACAGCAGCGATTGTGGATCCCCAATAAGAGTAGGGCATTAGAGGACAGGATACAAGATCGACATGGGCAGTAGTAATTAAAACAAATGAAAGCTCAGGAAAGTTGTTACACACGTTATGGTCCACAGGGGCAATTAAGAGTGCCTGCTCTCAGTGTAGCCTGCAACATACAGGCGTAGATTGGCACAAGACATCAGCGAAACAAAAAACTTGCCCAATAGAGATGGCACATATGGAGCCAGACAGCTCTCCCCCAGAGTACAGTAAGGAGGAGCTAGAAATGGATCATAACTTCTACCGAGTTTCAAGAGGGTGCTGGGAGACTCACTGGCCCATCACAAGGAGTCCAACCCATCCAAGAACGCCTGCAAGCACTCTAATCCCTCATCGTGATAAACAGCATGGCTCAGAAGAAAAGAGGTCAGCCCAGGTGAAGAGACCTTGGCGGGGGAGGTTTCTAGGGAGTCAAACACCCAGAAGAGCACCCCATACTCTACAACCCCCACCCTCGGGTCACCTAACTAGGGGGCCTGCAGCCGCCCCAGGAGGAAGCCGACCCATTCAGTAAGCTTAAATCCGCTTTCCTTGGCGAAATAAGTAGTGCCAGTCCTCTTACCAGGGGCAAAAAATATAGAGGACACCACTGATGGTGATACTCCTTCGGAAGGAGGATGATGATGATGCAGACAGCTATCAAGACGATAGCAGTATGGTGGACTTTACCGAAGTCGCCCAAGGGAACCAGCATACGTCGAGGGAATGGCTACCCTCGCTGAGGGTGGCCCAATATATGGCAGAGCGCATTAGTAAGCCTTTACAGAAGGAAGTGCGCTTTCGAATGAGGACCGAGAGACCCCGGCTGGATTTGCCCAGCAAAATAATTCACACCAGAGATGCATGCAAAGATGGTAACTTTTATGACAAAGGCGACCACGGATGTCAGATGAGCATGGAAAAATTGCCAAGACAAGGTCTTGGACATGGCCGAGCCCCTGGCTAAGATTATGGACCTGGCAGAGAGCCACAGATACAGGAGAGACCGTAGATGTTGCTACACTAGCGGGCTGCGCGCAGAGAGCAGCATGCCTGCTGGACAATGCATGCTGTACGCTATCCTCAGAAAGGGGGCGCAGTCTACTGCTTAAAATTGACAAAATTCTGGGGGATCTGGCGAATTACGAAGCAGGCAAAGCTGTGCAACCCTTCTATTTGGGGAGGCGTTTGCCAAAGAGATACAGAGCGCTGATTTTCCCAGGACGTGTTTTTGCTGGGACCGGACGACATATGGGCCGATCGAATGGTCAGTTTGGTTTTACGAGAAGGCCCATGGTCCTAGAGCCCATTACTGGGAAAGCCGACAAGACACCTTCTTCCCGTCCACAGGGAGAGGATACCGTGGGCGCAGAAGTCGTGGCAGATACAGGCAGAGTGCCTTAAGCGGTAAGGGCGCATGGCGAGATTCATCCCAAGGTGGGAGGAAGGATGCAGATTAGTTTAAGCAAAGGGTGGGAGCCATCAAGCGATGCTTGGGTCTTACAGACCGTCGCAGGCTTCAGGCTAGATTTACATGGTCCCCCGCAGCAAGATCAGTTCCCAGCGAAGCACAGAAGGACGAAGGAGGAGGAAGTTCTCATAGGCAGAGAAATAGATGCTCTAGCAGGAAAAGGGGTGAAAGAATGCTGCATAGGCATGCAAGAAGAGCAGTATTTTCCGGTGTCCGGTTAAAGGATCGAATACAAAAGGATTGAATGCAAAAGGTGAGTCAATAGGATCGAAAACAAAACATATTTTTTGGGAGGTTTTCGTTTATGTAAAAAAAACAAAAAAAAAAAACAAACAGGGGTTGGGGTACCTTTTGATTCGACCCTTTTGTCATTCGATCCCTTGACCTATAACCGGATCCTGGTAAACAGGAAAGAAAGCGATTCCAGTGATCAACCTAAAAGAACTAACCGGCTGGCTTAGCGGCATTTCAAAATGGAGGACATACACCACCTAAGGGACATTCAGCACAAAGCAGACTGGCTAGCAAGACTGGACTTGAAGGATGCTCATATCACTGTCCCAATAGCGTTGCAGTGCAGATTTCCTCTGATTTCTGTGGAAGGGGCAGAGCTGGCGGTTCACTTTCCTACCTTTCGGACTGGCGGTGGGCCACTGGGCATTTACCAAAGGCATGCAGCAGGTGGCGGAAGCAATCGGAGAAAGCGGGATCAGGATCATTGTCTATCTAGACGACATGATACTGGCTCAAGACAGATCAGAGTTGACGACCCAGGTTCAATGGGTGGGCTCCCAATTGACTTAGGGTTCTTGGTGAACAGGGAGAAATCAGAATTAGTGCAGGGACAGAAGTTCTAGACCGCAGGATAGCCACACTAGAGCTGCCCATGAAAAAGATGAACAATAAAGGAGCTGAGGGCAATGCTTCTAAAGACCCATATTACGCTTCAGAGTCTAGCCAGGATAGTGGGTCTCCGCGAATTGCTGATCCAAGTGATATTTACCGGGCCCCTCCACTACAGGGCTCTGCAAAGGCTCAAGATCAGGCACTTGCAAGGAGGAGTCCGGTACCATCAGATGATGCTGCTAGACGAGAGTGTAGAACTGCAGTAGTGGCTACAGAATATGGAAGCCTGGAACGGCAGGGCCATATTCAGAGACATGCCAGAATTAGTGATAGTCCAACACCAGCAGAGCAGGTTGGAGCCCACAGTGCGGGAACCTGCAGACAGGGGGAAAGTGGCACCAGCAAGAGTTGTGGATGCATATAAACTGTTGCCAGGCTCATTCGCAGTAAAAACCTTAAGTGAGCTGCTGCATCCTGGTGAAGATGAACATCTCGGCAGTGAGGTACATAACCAAGCTAAGGGGAACTCGAAGATGCTAGTAGAGCTGGCGAAAGACTTCTGGCATTATTGCCTAGAGAAGAGGATAGCGTAAACAGCGGACTCTTCCGGGGAAGCAGAATGTGGTCACAGATTGGAACTCCAGATACCTGGAGTACTCGAGCGACTGGAAGTGGCACAAGCCAGTGTTCTTATGATTACAGGAGCTTTGGGTGCAGGTAAACAGACCTTTACGCCTCCGGGTTGAACACGCATATATTTCAGCTGGAGGCTAGAGCCGGGAGCGTTCAGGATTCATGCGCTCCTCCACAGTTGTGGGGTGTGTGGGGGGGGGGGGGGCACTGCTCCAAGCATTCGCCCTGTTCATGTTGACGAGGATCCTGGCGAAAGCACCTAGGCAGCAGGCGGAGCGAGCGATTCCATCTCAATCAAGCCTTCTCTCCAAGCCGAGGAGTTAGAAGCACCCGCTAATATTGGCAGAGACTCGGCGACTATTAGCGTGCAGAATCTCAGGCAACGCTGAGCCTTGCCTTTCAGCTATCACTGCAGACTATCAGACTCCTGGGCGCCTTCTACCCATAGGAGCTATGACGCTGCTTGTGGAAAGAGTGGTGTGCAGCACACCAGATTTATTCCATTTCTGCCCCTTTAATGGAGGTACTGAACTTCTTAGCGAGCTTAGCGCAGGAGGGTAGAGCTTTTCGCACCATAGGAGTCTATAGGTCGGCCAGCTCCGCAGGTCATGAGAAATGTGACAAAGCGCCTATTGGGGGGGGGGGGACACCCAGCAGTAGTCAGGCTATTACAGGGCATCAAGATGCATAAACCACCACAGCCAAGTATTTGGTGCTTCGGGACATGGAGGTGGTTTTCCGCCTATTTAAACAATGGCCTGCGAATGAATCCTTATCTACACATCGTCTATCTAGTAAATTGGCGATGCTGATGTTCCTGGTATTGTGTAGGAGAGTTTCCGACGTTAAGGCACTTAGAGATCAGCAGGAAGGTCTTTTATCTGGAAAGGGTGGCCTTTCTTATCGCTAATAGGACTAAAAGCGGGTCCTCAGTCATCTCATCCTTATTTTCCAGGGGAGCCCAAGTTGTGGGTAGCCCAGTGCATTAAGTTCTATGAAGAAGGCCACTAGGGATGGCGTCCAAAGCTTGTGCGACACGCGCTTCACTGCGAGACATTATGAAGTCAGCTGATTAGTCTCAGAAGGGACATTTAAAACATTTTAGTTTAAGCCTGTATCCTCTGTGGCGGCAGTAGTCATAGACCGCTTTGAACAAGCATAATGCTTGCCTCCGGTCTGGACATAGAATGAAGATTACCCAGGCTTATGGCGCTTTATTGAAGACACAGAGGCGAGCATTATTCCACCCAGAATACGCAGGAGAGTGGGGGGGAATTTGCCGGTGCGCATATGTATTGAGTACATAGTGGTATGAGAAGATCGGATTAGATTGTACATATGAATCCGAGTAGAAAATTGTTATTTGCAGACATATCTGAACAGATAAGTGTTAATTGTGGATGGTGGATGGGTTACCCAAGCTGCGTATTTGCTCCCTAATGATGTTCTTTTGTTCGGTTCTTAAGGGAAGACCATAACAGTTGAGCGGAGTCAAGGGGATAATGCAGGAGCTGAAGCATGGCGGAGCGAAGTCCCGCATTCATGTGGAAGTTCACATGATGGGTCCGCACTAGTTGGAGTATTGGGACTGTTTTTTGTTGGATCATCAAGAACGAGGAGGAGTGTGGACAGGACATGGCATGGGTAGTGTGCTGGGCCAGTATTGGTTGTTTGGAGAAGCACAAAACTACAGAACACTAGGGACAGTCCCCCACGTTTAAATTGAAGTTTTGCTGGTTTTTGGTATTTAATGAAAAAAAAAAGAAAAAAAGAAAAAAAAAGGGAGAAATGGGTTTTCAAAAAAGGCTGCTGTGTAGAGTGCCATTAAAGAGACGAGCATAATGCTCGCCTCCGTGTCTTAATAGAATCAAGACTACCTGGCGCTATAAGCGCTACAACCTCCATCCCAGGTTTTTCCAGCCAAATACCCCACCCCCCGCCCACCTCAATTTAAGTACTGCGACGAGCAAGAGAAATTGAGCAATGAAAAGAGTTAAGCCAATGTTGGGTTGAGTCTTTGGAAAGTTGATAGCAATGGGAGAGTGTGGCGCAGAGTCCGAAGCGGTCGGCAACTAGTGTGAACGCCGACAAAGATGCCAGAAAACAGGAGATGGCGTCACAACGGATGGTGTGAGGTGAAACAACCAAAAGTAATCTGCTGCCTAGTGACCGGAGCAGCCGTAGCCGCCTGCAGTGAGGGAAACCAGAGCCATGACGGACCAGCTGACAGGATGTATGCCTAGTCAGCACACAACGCGAAGCCAAAGAGGAGACACGAGGCCCACCAGAAACACCCAGTAAGCCCAGGAAGATGGAATGGTTTACCAGGGCGCTCCTTATAGCGAATGCTGCGTCATGCTGAGCACGCAAGAGAAAGCCATTGTAAATAGTAAAGAAACCAATCTAAATGAGAACATTTAGAAAGACAGGTCGGTGACCAAGTAGTCCAAAAGGACGGAATTGTGTATGTGAACATTGTTGAAAGTGAGACAGAGGACCACAACTGTAAAAGAGGAACTGTTGTACATATGGACAGAGTTGAAAAGGAGGCAGAGCCTCCCGCCCACCCCACCCAACCCTTGCAAACAGGAGAGACCAAGCAAATACAAACTATTGGAAAGGGGTCAGTGATTAAACTGTGGAAAGCTAGTGTGATGTGGATGAAAGAAAGTGAATAAAGCAACCCTGGCAGGTTAGTGCACAAGGCAAACAGTTTCAGAGTCATACCCAGGCAGGGCGTTAAGACGCAAAGCGATAGATATCCTGGCAAAAGAGTAAACCAAGAGTGAGAGGAGAAGTAAAGTGATAACCTGGCAAGGGAGTAAACCCGGAGTACAAAGGCAAAGTTGTGGAAACAAAGGGAAGACTCATACCCCTTTTTAAGGATTGAAGAGAAAGTCACAAATGGCTGGAGAGTACACCAGGAGTAGAAAATGGACAAAGTGTAACATTGTAGAGTAACCGCATTCTTGAAGGAAATTCAAACAAAGACTCATGCCTTTGTGACTACTGTTAAAATGTGAGAAAAGATACACTAACTGCGAGAAGGACTCTAGGGAATGGAGAACACTTTCCTGGCGAAACATTATTTCTTTTATGTTCTGCACCCTAAACCTTTTATGTTGAGAACTTTTGAAGCAGGCTATGAGTATAGAGCTTACCATTGTCTCCCTGTACACATTTCATTGAGTTGAGTGCAATTGTCAGATTGTGCTCTGTTAATTCTTCGCCTATTTTTTTTACATTGCACTTTTGCGAATCCCCCTCCCCCCATTTATTCCCTATACAAAACCCCCACTCTACCTCTTATATGACCTCCTCCCACCCCCTATATTTTTTGCAGTTTTTTTGCAAAAACTTAATGTGCCGTAAAAAATAAATAAATAATAAAACCACATGATTATGAACGTCATACCCGTCAGATTGATTTTTGGACACCGGAAAGAAGACACTCTTTTGTTTAACATCCTGAAACAGATGCTACTTAGTTTTGTTGAGGCAGGGAAACCCCTTTTAGGATTAGGGATAGACAGGATTTTCCCCAGTCCTCATTTTCTGGAAATAAAGTCTATAGCAACCAACAAACATGCCACTGTGTCCGAGTCTTACTCTTAACCCCTTACAGTATTCAACTGTTATAACACCTAACTTAGGCAGAGTTGTATACCCCTTTGTTAGGTTGATCTGCTTTAGCATATTCTATATTTTTAAATATTTATAAGTTGATTTGTTGTACATTTATAGAAGTTCATACAGAAAAAAAGTTATTTGATTGAATAAAATAAGCTACTGATCACTGCACACATCTTAAATTTCAATGGAATTTGATAGATAACGATCAGATTTTCCTGAACTTCAGAACTGGCAGGCATTTTAAATTAATTCATTCCTAGCAGGCAAGGGTCACATGGTCTTCCAAGCTGAGACTTGTTCCAAATTATGCTATGCAGTACAAGCTCCAGTTTTGTCACCGCATTATGAGTTCGCTCCACCTCATCCCTCCAATCAATCAGTTCTTATGGGTTTGGTTACCATACGTGTAGATGACAACCAGACACTACTACTGGCCAAGAAACACCCGATGGTCTTGTTGAAAAATGAGATTTAGAGGAGAACAAATTGGTTGACTCTGAACCCTGCGGAATTACTGCTCCCTCTCCCCCAATCCTTCAGGAGTCTGGCCTGCATCTGAAATGGTCTTTAGTGCTCCTGTATCACAGCCAAACACCAGGGTTTTATTAGGGTCAAATATTCGGCTTGAACCAAACACCAGCCCAGCGAAGAGTTCATGCGTTTTTCCAAATAAGGCCAGTCAGGCAAATTATCTCATTGCTGAGCAGAGTCTACATCACAGCAGAGGGCCCCTTTGGATTCAAATGCACCTCCCGCGGGCTACACATTTGATCAAGAGGAAATGCACCACATTTACTAAAAGTGCAAAATGACCGGCATCAGCAATGTTGCAGTAGTCCACTGGAGGAACATGAGCTGGTAGTTCAAAAAGAATTATAGATTCACCTTGGCTTCAGGTATTGAACACATTTTCAGGCCTAGTGTCCCGGTAGTGATATCACCCAAACAACTGTTTTATATGCCTTGCGTGTACCCTGTTAAGAGAAGATTTGAATTGCTTTCCTGTCAAATTCTTAGGGTGTCGCTGTGGAGTCCTGGCTCAGCCAGGTGGGGAGTGGCTAAGCAGCGCCAGGGACCATAGTGTAGAAAAGGAACTTAGAACATTTCACAAGAACTACAGGCCTATCCATACACACCCTGGGTAGCTTCAGAATAAAATGCCACTCAGCCGCTTTTGCTTAACAGAAAACAGCCGAGAATGTGAACAGGACCGTTTATTGCTGTGCATTTATTTTACTGGTAACCTTTTCACTTGTTACTACATCGTTTACCTTTTTGTAAACATCCCATCCGTTCTGACTATTGGGGGTGTGTCCAGGGGTGCTCCCAAAGGATCTGTAGAGAATCATTGTGCACTGTGTGTAGGGCTTCTGGGGCCTGACCCCAGTCAATGTGCCTTATATCAGACACCCCTGATAAACATTAGTCCCTCCTCTGTACCTTGTTCTCCCATCTATAAATGCAAGATCTCAAGTAACTTTTTTAAAATTCAGCTGTCAGTATGAAGATGCACGTCAGAAGTTGGGTGCAATAGTTACACTTACCGCTACCGATTGGCTAGTAACAATTGATTCTTGGCGAGTAAGAAATGGTGTGCCGTTTGTATATGAAGGATTGAGGAGTCCAGTTATATTATGGCTGGCTAGTAGCTTGCAACTTTAAATGTTTCTATATCTGTGGATCCCATTACCCTTCATGGGGTTGCAAAGATATGCATGGTTAAAGGCGCCTGTAACCTACATTGAACTGGATAGGCAGCGAAACACCTCTCACGTTAGGCCAAACAAACAAATGCAGGTTTTACAAAAGGAAGCAAAGACTGTGCCCAAGCGTAGCGTCCATTAAAAGTGAGGGGACCTTTTCCGTTTGAGGCCCTTTTTGGAATGTGTTATCACTGGACCGTCAGCATGAACGGTGCTTGGTAAAAATGGGACAAAAATCCCCAGCTTTTCCAGAACACAGTCCGCCTATTGCTCCATCTGTGTGGTGATCAGGATTAACAAAAATGGGGTGTGGAAAAAGTGATAATTCGCAATGCGTTAGGTATCTTAACATTAAATGCATTGCTGCACAAAGCAGCGAATGAATGCAATAAAATCTCACATGTTAGAGTAAGGCAAGAGTAACTTGAATGTAATATATCTCATTCAAGAATACAAATCACATTTCAGAATACTATAAAATGCAATTAACGATCGTCGTAACATCTTCAAACAAATCAATTTGCCCCATAAGAACAGTCAAAAATGGTTTCAAAAGGGAAAAAAAAAGTAAATACTAATACCATAAATCATGCCTCATCTCAAATTGAGAAAATTCATCAAAGAACATCAAATGACAGGTCCGAAAAAGGATGCACAGCTATACAATATTGCTCTAGCACAAAGTCGCTAAAGCATAATATGAAGGATCAGGGCATTCAGATATACTGCTGCGCAAGAAAGTCAAATTACATTTTTTTTAATGAAACGTGCAAGTGGTTCATGAAAGCTAAACATATGGATAAGCAACATTCCAGCGCTTGGAGATCGTTTCAGAATAGTTCACAGAAGCAACATTGTTGTTCTCATCTTTTATGCACCGTCACAGTTAGATCTTTTTCAATCTTGTTTCACCAGATGGCTCATCATAGTCTCTTTGCTTGTAATCAATCTTACAGAAAAGGATTGTGTAAAGAAGGATTTACAGAACTGAACACATTCTAATCTGGATTACAAATGTATTCTACCTACTGTCGTGGATAGATCAAAGGGTTGGACATCCTAAAAGGTTTGACAAAAAGATACTGCAAGAACCAGGTGGTAACCTTTAACCAGCAAGTGAGCTCCGTTAAAGATAAAGGGTCATTGTGCAAGCTGTTTGAAAGACAGCACATTCTAAGCACAACACACGTGAATAGACATATGCATACTTTAAAAGGATCTAACGTAAAATGTACCAATACCTAAATCTTAGTGAAAAAAAATATAACAGTGACAAACCGGCGCAGTCAGTCCACCATTTGCATGTGGCACACGTTAATAGGTAACGTCACAAGTTCAAAATAAAAGGCCGCCCCCTCAAAAAAAAATGAAACTACAATATATGCACATTCCAAATTGCACTCCATGCTTTCACATTAGAGCTACTTCATTGGCAAAGATTGACTGTTCCATGGCGAATCTGCAGCACACTTGCGGTTAAACTCCTAGAGATTATGCGCTCACCAAGCACTAACTTGGAACCAGGTCCCATTCTCGCTTAAATTTAGTATGAAAGAAGGGTTGTTTCGTGATGTAGATGGTAAACTGGGATAATGTGAAATGCTGCGAGCATGGGCTCTGAAAGAATGTTCCTGGTGCATCCGAGTCTAGGTGCTATGAGCAGAGGTTTCCTTTGAAGTCTTACACTCTGAAATTACCTGGAAGCATCAGAAAAAGGTGCACAGTTCATTGGAACCCATGGTCAGACTACACAGACTATGTACACTGGCAACAAGCAACTTGAAGATCCCAGGAGATTACTAGGTGAAGAGACAGTCGATAAACATCTCCCCCGTCTGCCCCCTTCCAACCCCCGGCACAAATACACCCCGGCTTCAAAGAAAGCAACCTGCAGTTCGAAATATCCCTGAAAAAAGTGGGAAGATACTTGGATTGTATATAGTGCTTAATGCTAAATTCCTCCCATTTCCAAGCACTGTAATAACAAGGGGGTAATGGGGGTTTAATGGTACACGATTCACGGACCACGGAAAATCGAAATGCTTAGTCAACCCTTCCCAAGGATTGTGACTTACAAACTGAAGACTGCTCTCATGTCAGAGACCAGTGCCTTACTTACAAGCTATCCACCTAGGTATACAAGACAAGATCACGGCACCTGAACTGCCAGGCAGCTTGAGGTAAGCAGCCAACTACCTGCTGCCATTCACAATGAGGATCAAAACCTAAACACATACTTAAGGGTAAAGGAATGGATTCCCATAAAGCAGCTAGCAAGCGGACCATCTAAGGGGGCTACAAAGCCAGTCTCACACTGGTGTGCCTACATTTAATTTGGAGGAGTTGTTCACAGATGCATGCATCTAAGAGCTTTCCTGTATAGCCAGAGGCGTTGCTTCCTCAAACTGTTGTAAAGAGCAGGGCCAGCGGCCAGGTTCAATCCTCCAGAATCGTGTGCCGCCAATGGTCAGTCATTGAGCAGAGGCCTACATCAGACTCTCCACCTTCACATCAGCGTACTGAGATTTCTTCAGGTGGCAGCATAGGCCTGCATTCTGCTGCAGGGAAGGTGACCAACTACTTTGCTAACACATAATCCCATCTCCCATATAACGCACAGCATTGCCAGTGACAAGCACGAAAGTCACCGACAAACAATAGACTGGCTGCAGTTGCACATAGTAGGGCATATTGGAACCAATATAACGCTAAGTGCTAGGTTCTACACCACTGAGGTTGAAGTCTAGCTTGGGTGGCGTATAGCTGCATTGGTCACCAACAAGCGACTAGAGCCCTCAAACCACTAGCATGTGTGTGTCCTTGACCAATTACACGTACACCAACAATTCTTTCTTCAAGTTTGTTATATCCTTTCAGAGTTCAGTATGTTAGCAACACATCTGAAAGCTATTAGTCATTTTTAAATGGTAGTATGCCAACACGCGTTTCAACCTTCCCATGAGGTCTTCAGGGCTACATGACCAATACATATTACAGTATCCATGTTCAATACACTTCAGCATACTTTTCTCTTAACCTTCAGTTGCTACAGGAGATGTGGCGGTCCTCTGAAATGGAATCACCTGTTTGGGGTACATAGAGGTGGGGGGCGGGAGGGGGGACAATCACTCACCTACCTGCCAGAAGGTAGGATTCCCCCATGGCGTTAGGGGAATACCTCACATCCAGCAGGAATGTTTACACACCCACCAGTCAAGAGTGGCCCTCATGGGCTTGAGCAGACTACAGGCTCATCATTTTCTCCAGGTTTCAGATTTCTGCCTGACTGAAGCCCAAGCAAGATGGGGAGGCTACTTCAGGTTCTCATGGTCACATGACCCATCCAGGCTCTGGGTTATACCTACTAGCAGGTTAATCACACAAACGTTTTGATGGCTTGCCAGATTCTTGGTTATAACCCCGAGAAGGCTCCTTGCACAAAGATCTCCTTGCTGCCAAATCTCTCCCTCTCATGAAGCAGGCTGACTCAACCACATACTCAGTAACCTCTGAAACACCACCCTAACTCTCTCAGCCCTCGTCTCGTGCCATTTCCTTTTATATGATCACTATGATCTCAAGTGTCCCAAGTGACTGAACTCTTTGGGGTTGCACAATTGATCAGGGCTGTGTGGTCTCAGCTTTTTCACATGTTCCCTTTCCCATGTGATGAGAGCAACTAGGTTTGCCGGGTTCATTAATAGATGAAACTGCTGTCCAGGACTCAAAACATGGCGACTGCCAATTTACAAGCAGGAGGAACTGTCATGGTGGCCAAGTTAGAGGGCGGATGCCCTTCTGTGCTGGTAAATGGTTCTTGTTAGTACTGTATATGAGCAATGAACGGGACTTCTGCTCTGTTCCAATATTCTATTTGGTGACCACTCCCATGCAATTCCTTGTCCACAAACCTCCCCTGAACGGCAGAATGGATGATCAGACTTTATGCGGACAGAATCGGAGGTTCTTTGCCTTTATTGCACCAGCATCACAAGGATATTATTAACATCCTTGTGATTGTAGTGTATGTGTGTCTGACCGATGATACAATACTCTAGCCAGAACTCTAATGGGACTGTGTGGGAGCTGGGGGCTATCTCGAGGACTTGCGCACATAACAAGTTTCCCTCTGGGCAGGTATTTTGAGGATCCCTATGGGCTGAGGTCGAGAAGGTTGGGGGTAAGGGGGTTGAAATCGAACATAAAACTGAGGTTGTGTAACTTACATACATCGTTCTTCTCAAGCCCAAAGACCACCCCCAGTCCTTTCACCATGTCCCCAAATGTGAATGTCACAGTGGCTAGCATCATTGTGTTGCAATCTACTCGCCTGATACATCCTTTATTGTTTGCGACACGTGTGTGCGGCATTTTTTGTGCATTATCTGCATACAAACTTTACGGTGTGTAGCCTCTTTTGTGGCGTGACGGACAAACTTGACCTCTGGCCATCTTTGCTTTTAGCTCTGCCTGTGGCATGGCAAACACTGAAGTATCCATGTGCCAACTAAGTCTTCCATCGGTAGCATCTGTTGTGCACAGTTTAATCATATGACACAAACTTGTGAATCCACCAGTTAAAGGTTCTGTGTGTGGTACTGCAGTGTACTATTCACCGCCAGACATTCATTTTTTTGTATCGGACCTATGCACTCATGTTTCATCAAGGTTACTGGTTATAGCCGATGCCTTTACCAATGTCCAGTGTGGCCTACTCTCCCTTATTGTTCCTGTACTCTGTTTGCAGGCTCCACCGCTCGCTACATTAGATGCGTGCAAGGGAAGAGATTTTATTTTAGCCTTTCATTTTGTTTCTTGCATTAGTTGGCTTTCTCCTTTTAGGGTGTGGACTCAGAATGTCGCTTTGCTACTTTTATAACCATATTTCTGCCATCATGGTACGATCAGTTGCTGAACAGGTGGTCTCTTGGCCCTAAATAACAATCAACAAACCCAAGTTACCCACAATATTTTTGTAGAAAAAAAAAATAATACATTGCTACTAAGTTTTGAATCACCAAATAAGCGGGATGGGAGTGAAGGTGGGGCGGGGGCAGGGGGCCGAGGGACCGAAAGTAAACCACTAGGAAGCATGATTTATAATAAAATAGAAATGCTGGAGTTTGCAGGACTCTTGCTTGAATCAAGATCAAATAACCCATAGCCACTTAGCTGGTCACCACATTAATGATAATGATGTGTTATTTATATAGCGCCTTAATACAAAGCGCTTTACAGAGCACATATTTACATACAATATCACCCAACCGAAATTGGTACTCATTTATCGACCTCAGAAGGATGAAAGGCCGAGTTGGCCTTGCTGGGATTCGAACCTGCGACCTGCAGATCACGCTCAGATCGAAGCAGCAAGTGCTCAACGAGCCGCCTCTGGTTAGAAAAAACATAGCCGACAACAAAATGGGGACAATTCTAACATGGCTTAACATGAATCCTTTTCAAGTTTGAATCACCAGAAGAAGTCGGCCGACGTATTTACCCACTGCTTGAACCAGAGGTAACTTGTATTACAGATTCTTCCTTACATCCACCTGACGAAGATAGTAAACCTATAACTACCAAATTGCCTGGTGTCACTGGTAATAAGGGGAGGCATGTTGCCCAGGGTCATAGCTCATTCCCCCCACTCGTCCCCACCACACCCCAAACGACGAGGGTGAATCTTGGTGGACTGTGTGCAATTAGTACTTAGACTGATTTTGGCACCTATAAGATGCTGCCTTGGAACGTAGCTGGGATTTTTCATAAACACTTTGATGATGAGCCGATTCAGTTTACTTTTAACTACAAGGTTTTACTCCCACAGGAATTGTGGCAAATTGAGGATATTAATCTGAAGGGCAATAACGCTTCCAGGTCACCTGCCTTGAAATGTAAGCAGGGTCGAAATGTAGAGGGGGGTTTGCTATTTTGGTGTCGTCCTCACCGACAGGGACGCCTGAATTGTGAATGGGAACTGGTGGGCAAAACCCCCAAGTTAGTTTAGTCCAGAAATTACGTACCTAAATGCATTTATGAATCTATGCAACATCTATGCACAGTTTTACTATTTGGATAATATGGGGTGACTTTAATGTTTGCATGGGTGAAGGCCCGGCACAGGACGTTTATGAGGTGTGAGGCCTCTGTGCAACTTGACAAAAGGACCAACACCACAGGTTCACAGCTGGGGTCTTGGCTGATTGAAAACAGACTCGACTCGTGTAGGCCATTCTTGGCAAGAGTCTAATGGCTATATTTGTATCTCTACGTCCAGCTGGCCTTGTATTGTGAATTTGTGCGTAATGAATAGACTGGAGAGTGATCATCTACCTCGAACACAAACATTGAAAAAGCGTGGCCTCTATAGTTATGGAATTTCACAAGACCCAGTTCCAAATCCTGATTAGCTCAGTAGTTCTCAACGGCAGCCGATTAGGTGGCATACCATGATGGTTTCTAGAATGTATAATGCAGTGCCAACTAATCATCAACATTGTATGATATAAAAGTCTTCCATGCAGAGCTTTTAACAAGTAACAGTTATCAGGCATCAAACATCATGAGTTGGACAACATTTTCCATTCATCGACAGGCTACTTTAGAGACATAAGTAACATTAACAACAGTGCATAATAAGGGCTGGGCTGCTGAGTCCCACTGTAGGCTAGCAAAAAAACGAATGGATGCTTTAAAAAACTAACTTCAGATCCAAACAATATTTTACTGAAGAGATCGCCATACAAAAACTACTAGCAACAGGAAAACGAAACTGTTGGCTATATCCTGGAATAAGCTACTGGAGACCCCACGAAAAAGCGACCCTAGAACATTTTGGGGGTAGTGAATGAGCCCTACTTGCCATTTATGGGCGAGACGGACAGAACACGTGTCCAGGGATATGTGGATGGTCCATTTTACTGAACTCTATTCAGATTGTGATGTTGAAACTTTTAATGTCCGACATATTGTTGACACCATGCAAGAGGCAGCTAACTGTACTGCTGTTTTACTAGTGGGGGTTCATGAACGAAGATTTACCTGGGCCCAAGTTTTGAAGTCCATCATGGAACAGAGATCTGGAAAAGTCCCTGGCTCTGATGGGATTACATTCAGATAGTTTTAAACACAAGGTTTACTTCTAGTCCGTATTACTTTTTTATATTTTTAAAATCATATGTTAGAGTTGAATGTCTTCCCAAATTCTGGAGGGCTGAATTCTTGGAAGGCTGCATTATGCCCAATCTATAAAAAAGGTAGCTCCCCCCCACCGCGCCGGACTTCATTTCGGCCATTATCTGTCCTGAACATTAGTTTCAATATCTTTCACACTTTACAATTTAAGCGAGTGGGTGGACTTCCATATTCTAATGGATGCTCAATTGGGTTTTCGTTAGGTTCTCGTCACTGCAAAATCAGGTGCTGAATTGATGCCAGAGCCTTGCCACCTCTAATCACATCAATGTGGAACCTATACATGTGGCAGTCATGGACCACATATGGGCACCCCGTACAGTATGCTCAGAGTTCTGGTTGAACTCCATAGATATGAGAGGGCAGCGGTTAGGTTAGAATGGGGCGATTAGGTGATCACACCTTGGCCTAGGGTTAATGGAGGAGTTTGGCAGGGTTGTGTATTGGTCCCCCCTTGCTGTTCTCACTCTAAACAAATAACTGGCCCTATTGGATGGTCAAGTGGAGGACCCTCATTTCGGCTCCAAAAGGGTCTTGGTCCTGGCATACGCAGATGAGTTGCCTTTATTGCCAGGAGCCCTTGCTCATTACATAAACTTATAACCAGGTAGGTGAAATACATTAATACTTTGGACCTAAAAGTAAATGCAGCTAAGTCAGTAGTAGTCCCCCCCCCAAAGTGTCTGACCAGGCACTTTACTTACTAGCCTTAAGGACAGAATACCTGAAAAAGACCACTTCACATACTGGGGGGTCACGTTTACCAAATATCTACGGGGCATTGAACATCTATCCACTGCTGCTACAAAGATGAAACAAGGTATTGGGGCTATTACAGCAGTTATTGCCCGTTGTAGTGGATGTCTACACTGCACTTTCTAGGACAATTGGGGTGTTTGTTGCTGAAGTGCGGGGCTTTGAGGAACCAAGTAAGCTCCAGGCAAACATTTCCCGTAAGCCGTTAGGGTTAAGCTCCACCGGATATAAAATTAGCAATTCTCCCTATATCTCAGCTCTGGGAGAGTGCCGCATTTAAGATATGGCTATCGACCAGTTCAAATAAGAAGGCGGTTTGAACATATTAGACCAGATTACCTCTAGATCAGGCAGTAATAAAAAGCCTTATTGAACATGCACAACCTGTGGGCTTTTAAGTGCAAATAAAACTCCTTATGATATTTGGTTTAAAAGAGGGAACTCCACTGAATTGGAATTCCAAACTTTTATCTATGATGGGACTAAACCATACCTCCAAACATCCTTGTATTTGCGGGATGGCTGGGCTGTTACCAGATTTGGTTTAAACGTATTGCCTTTACAATACTTGGTTTGCCCCTTGAAACATCAATGCAAAACTACCTAATGCTTGCTGCCCCTTTGCCCTGATAAAATAGAGACAAGCCTATGCTTCGTATTGTTGTTCCCGAAACATGCAACCTTGCACACCCAATACTTGATCCCGGTTTTTAGATTAAAATAAGGAAGTGTGCATTGGCTTTTAACTACCTGATTTTATGTAAAGAAATACAGGTGTCCTCATTGTTGAATAATGTTTTGAGAAAAGTTGTCCTTCAACAAATGTCAACAGAATCCTTGATTTTTATAACTAGTTTTTTTTACCCTATTCCTTTTTTACTTTTTCTTTTAACCAATTGAAAAGAAATATGTACTTTTACAAATTGCAATAATCAATTCAAATAAAGTTCTTTGAAGACGAGAGGAAAAAGATAGTACTTGGTAATGGTGAGAGTTGGGGAAATTAGGGGCATTAGGGGCTTTTCCTCCCAGAACCCAAATCAATGAGAAACGGGAGTGTTCCAAAAAGAAAATCTTTGAGGTTCTAGATTACCGCTTTTGCCCCTCGTCCCCCATGGGCGCATCAACCAGATTCTATTCTCATTGCTCACTTTATTGGATAAAGCTTAGCTGGATCAGATCCAGTCTGCTATTTTTCTAGCTATCAATACTTAAAACGGGCAAGAATGTGCAATGAAAAGGACACAAGCATCAAAATGGCAGAACAGTGTGCTTTCTTGATAGCACAAATTACGTTATACACATGTGCGAAACGTCCATTACACCAACAAGCAAGTAAAAAGAGTCCGGAAGGAGTACTAAGTGGGTATAGGTGCATCAGGGAACAGCTTAGAGTGTGGAGTGTGGGGAAAGAGGGCGAGGGAGAGGGGGGGGAAAGAGGCAGGGCTGTCCCCTGGTTAGTGAGTGGGTGAGGAGGACAGAGGGACTGCAGCGGCAGAGATCCATTTCAGAACTCATGAACAGAGCGCAACAGGAGTTCTGAAATGGATACATTTCGGCTGCTGCAAATACAATTATATCAACCAACTTCCCCAATAGATGTGAAAGAAAAATAAAAAGGGATGCAAGTATCAAGAAAGTCAAACTGTTCATTTTAGAAGCACAAACTGACCAGGTTTTGGGAAGAACTAAGAAACAAAGACAGAATAGGATATATTTTTTAAAAAACTGTCCATATTTAACACAAGCAATGTGAGCCCTCATGAGGCCAGCCACCAGATGAGAACATCCCTAATCACCCATTTTTCAATTCTAGCAAGAAAGAAAATGAAAACCAGACAAGTATGCGCAAAATGCATCAACAAATAAAAGTTAAGTCAAAAGAATTTAAACACCTTGAAAGATTTAGCAGAAGATGCTTGTATTGGTAATTTAAAGACGTAAATCCAGACGCAAGAGTAAGAACCTGGAGAAATATCACCAAGTAAGCAGAGACTAGTAGCAAAAATAATGATGCCCTTTAACTAAAAAAAGGCCAATTTTAAGATTTAAGACCCTATGAGCGCCACGGTAATGAGTTTTAATAGGTGTAACGTATTTTTTAAATAAATATTGCAGAAAATGTACCAGCTGGATGAATTTGGACTTTATTTTATGAAATGATTAAGGTTTTGTAAAAATTCTGCACAAAAACAAATTAACCACACATTGCACAGTCCAGACCAAATCTGCTGATTCATGTGTAGGACGATAAACCATTCCACTCCTCCCCCCCCCCACCCATCATCCCTGTGATGCTACATAACCCCTGAACTCGGGCCCAGGCTCCAGCATGTACAGTTGCCCTTGCACCGACTCTGGGCTCCCTCAGCACTTCAGGGTCTGTACCTGTAACCATACAGTCCATTCCCTTTGCACTTAAGAGGGACACTCTGGCAGCACTTATTCAGTCACCTGCACTTCTCCTCTCTTCCCCGTACTTGAGCGACCTGAATGACAAAAGGCATAGTAAAATCGTTGTTTGTCCTCCTTCAGTTTCCCCTCCTTGTCTTATCGTGCCTAAAAACACTGTACAGGCGCGTTATGACATCTTCTGTTAATCCTGTTTTACAATTGTAAAACATCTGTCCAAACAGCATTTTTGCTCTTACTTAGGAAAAAAGCAAAGTAAGGCCTCTGTATCTCCAGATGATACCAGAAAAAGAATACATACCCTTCTGTATATTCCGCCTGGAGTAGACCCAGATAAGCCTCCCATTTATTGCCAACGATCTTTCCGCAGGTGAAACACCTCACTGGGATAATCATTGTGGCTCTCAGCAGTGTGCAACCACAAAAAAAAAAAAAAAGATCTGGCTGTAGAAGAGAAGGAAAACAAAGTTACAAAACTCAAGCCACAGAGTGAAAAAAAAGCATTGCTGCACTTGTCAATTATGTTTATTTCGGATTACATGTTACTTGCCTTTTATAACGCGCAAAACAAACATCACAAAATAGATAAGTGTACAGATATGAATAGCAATAACCATAAAATGACACCTCATCCCAGCAATGACATTAAAAAGGCAACAAATTAACATCAGAGACATATATTGCACACATACTAAATGACTGCAGGTCCGTTACCAAAATTGCTCTTCGTTGCCAGTGTTTTCAGAAAGCATGCGAAAGCAACCCTGGGGTCAGGGAGGGACAAGGACAATAACAAAGGCCGGTATCCATTGCCATAAAACACCGTCTCCAAGGAGATTCGGTAAACATCCTTGTATATAGGGCAAAGAAATGCAGCAGCGAATCCCTCCCAACGCACATGAGGCGTGCATCACCTACGTTAGATTCACCTGACCTTTTGCAGGTTATATTCTTTAGATAGAGGACATCGATCCGAACCTTAGCCAAAAGAATCAGGTTGTAGGTGTTTGAAACCATAGTACGGTAGCCAGCTGCTCCCCCTGCAGGAGCAAACGAGAGGCAGCATGAAGAGGGTTTATGAAGGTTTGCGTCCTCAACTTCCCTTTATGCAGTTCAGTAAAAATACTAGCAATACTTTCAGTATTATCAAACTACACAGTCCCCTAGTGATCCAATCAAAGCCACGCACCACTTGGCAATTCCCAAGCGACATGTGCCTTACTGACAATCTTGTTGGCTTCCACTTTACCACACAGCATGTCACAATAAAATCTGCATTAGTGATAGGTTTTTAAGGAAGGTACGATGAGGTGGAGGAAGGGACACCAAGCAGACAGGCGAGAACAGGGTTCTTTAGTGTCTCAAATTACCAGAGCCCCATAGTTAACTACCACCGGGCTCCGTGGCTAGTGCCACACCTCTGTAGATTTCCAGCATATGCTCGACTTAATGTGGTTTCAAGGTCTTGGCAAATCCACAGGCCCCGAATAACGGGATTCATCTTGGCCCTCTGTCAACATGTTTCTTCCAGGTAAGGTGTTGATTAAATCTAATCCTGAGATAAAGTGTTTACAGTTCGTAAGCATTTGCCCCCCAAACCTTGATAGGACACAGCCTCCACAGTTCAGCAATTCCTCAGCTTTTACCACACAGCCTGAGAGACAGCCACAAAAAGGACCCCCTTTATCCATCTCCGAGAGGAGCAGAACAGAGGATGGGCTACTCAAACCAACTGCTTCATGGACAAATAAAGGAGCAATAAAGAACGGAAGTCTACAACAAAAACCTTTCCACCTCCTGACAGCTTAAAAACAGTGGTGCCCTTTGCCCGACTGCTGAGCCAACCGGGATTAGGTACATGTGCCTCGTCCTTCCTTCCAGGAGGTGGGCCACCAGACTCCACCAGCAGTGACGTGGCACCTGGAAACAGAGGCACCCTTTGCTGTGAAGGGCTTGCTGCTCTTTAATGAGGATTGGTAGGCAGTGCAAGTCCAATGTTTGTGTCAACAGAACAAGTGGTTTCCTTGGAGCAATTGTTCTCCAGCAAGAGCACACTCACCATATCAAAACATGAAAATATTTGCTGCCCCTATCCAAGAGGTTGAAATGCTTATAAGAATTGCCCCACCCCAAAAGGGGTAAACTTGTTGCAAGCTACTAGTCGAGCATTAAATGACACTCGCCCCCTCAATGCTTCAGATACACACAGCACACCATTTGCTAAACAAGAATATCACGAACCAGTGGCGTGTGAAAAATGAGGCTTGCATAGAATATAATCGAAAATCAAATGCATTGTACACTGCTCACGTGAACAACTGTGCCATACACCCGAGCAGAGAATGTTGCTTATGAAACTGGGCAGATGCCCACACTGGAGAACTATTGTGTTCCTGCAGCGCTGGATCCTCTCAGAATGAGAAATCCATTTAATAGATTGTGTAGCAGCACACGCCGTGGCAGAACAGGGAGAGAGTTGGACAGGCAAACAATCTTGAAGAATGGGCGTCTTCATTAACTACATCCAAATCCATGAATAGGACAGTAAGGAAAGCCACACTAAGCAATGTCCCTTTCAACTAAGGGATACTTTAACCCTTCGTGTGCTTCCAAGTCCCTGGTACTAGAGGGAACATGTACTGGCACACTGGGCCCTTTGAGGTGGTTGTGGTGGGGTCCAGTTTAAAGCCCTCATCCAACATATGCAGAGGGGGTTTTACTGCTATTGGTGGGGTTTTTCAACAAGTGAAAAAGTTAACCGAATGGTTAAGGTAAAACAGAAATAACCTCTGGAATGAAAGCAGAGTGTGTTCCCTTTTGTCTCAGTGGAAGGCTGTACATTGCTCTTAATCCAAAAGTGATTGGATTTCACTCTGGTACAAAATGAATTGCACATCAGCACAAAATGTAACTCGGCAAGGAAGCTTACTAACTGGTGTGCACGGTATAGTAGAAGATTATGAAAGAAAGGCACCTTGAAAAAAGCAAACCTGGGAGAAGCTTCTCTGTATGCGGTCAAAAGTGGTATTTCAGAACAAAAGTGGGACACATTTACTGAATGCAGTGCAAAAAGCCTCGTCTTGGCAACATTTGGGAGAAGTGAGAAGGGGTTGTTCCTGCACAGCAATAACCACAAGCCAACACCTTTCCACGCCAAAGGAAAAGAGTTTCAGGTTGAAGGCCACCTGCTTTCTCACAGGAACTCCTTGCAGTTTTCTGTCCGTTCCATTATCCACACTGGAGGTCCTCAGAAGCAAGTCAGGAATTGTAGTTTGCAGCGATACCCTGGCCTCATCAAGCCTGGTATATGAGGACGTTGCAAATAGGTAAGAAAAAAATACAGAATATAAAAATACCCGACAAGCCAGGCCAACATCGAGTCCGTCACAGTCTTGGTGGCAAGCAAGCATCCTGAGCTGCAAATCAGGAGACACTGAACAACACAAAACACAGACGCATCATAACGCACACGCCCTGGAGACTTAAATTAGGATTCACCACCAGAAAGTTGCCATTTTGTGCTTCTTCCAGCTGCAAATGAATGTTTTTGAAGAATGCCACAATGTTCGAAAGGAGAATAGCCCACCTATTCCTTCAGCTCTTAATCAGGTTCTTTGCAGCGACTGCACTTATTCAGGATTTAGGCCTTTCATCTACTGAATCTAGGGTGTTGCGGAACAAGGTCTGACTCCACAGTGTTTAGGCCTAACACAGGGTGGAGACGGAAAGCTTCTAAACGTAAATAAGACTCGTATTTTCTATGGAAATGGAAATTGGCATGCACTAGCTGGTAGAAGTGGAGGCAAGGTACATCTCGTCAAGGCATCAAATGCCTCGTGCTGCCTTCCCATCTCGCCATCGATGCATCCATCATTAAAACAAGTTGGTTAACGGGATGTTCTGCTTAAGTATCGATTACAATTTAAGGGAGTTTGCTTTGAATTAGTAGATTATGGATCCTATTCTCTCATATTGGAATTGAACACATTCCAGCAAGGAAATTAATTCAGCTCTTTGTAATTAAAAAAAAGCACACCAACAAACAAAATGGATTCCACAATCCAGTAAAAAATTCCATCAAGTACACAATTCCTCGATTGTCTGCTCATCACAAGGCATCTCTTCTTGAATCTGCATCTGGAAGATTCCGTTTATGCCAATTCAGGAAAAACTGCAATGCCCATTAACAGGCCCATACACAAGTGTTTCAAGGAGCAGCAAGGGAGGGGAGGAGAAACAGGGAGGACAAAAAAACCAAAAACGATCTTACTAGGCATATTGGCATTCAGATCGCGCAAGTGCAAGGGAACGGGAGAAGTGCAGGACAAGGAAAAACCCAAAACTACAGTAGTTCAGCCAACGGATGGCAAGTGCGGGTGCTTCGAAGTACAGACGTGTCTAATAAGTGCACGAGAGGGGACTGTTGGGTTACAGATACAGACCACAAGTGCAGGGGGTCCAAGAAGCAGTTGCAGGGGGTCCAAGAAGCAGTTGCAGGAGGATAGGCAGGGACCTGCGCCCGAGTTCAGAGGGTGGCCAGGTGCCCAGTGCGTGTGGAGAGAAAAAGAGGAAAAAGGAGAAAGAGGAGAGAAAGAGATCTTGGAGGTGCTTCCAGAACCGCAGATGGTTCTGCTCAAGTTTTAGAGAGGCAGGGAGGCCATTATAGAGTGAGGCACCAGCTGAAGAAATATCTGCCCCCAACTTGTTGCTTAAAGAAGCGACTGACCCTCAAGGAGTGGAGGTGGAAAAGCGAAGAGCTCGAGTTGGAAGTTATGAGGTATTGCGGTCCCAGGCCCCAGAAGGCATTGTGGACAATGCAGAGGGTCTTGAACTTGTTCCTTGCTGCCACTGGGAGCCAATTTAGAGATTTTCAGTGCTGGAGAGATATGATCCCTGGGCTTAAGGCCAAGGACAAGTCTTGCAGTCCTGTTCTGGATGAGTTGTAGAGGACGGAGAGTAGAGACAGGCAGATTTAGAAAAAGGCTGTTAGAGTAGTCCAGCCTAGTGAGAAACAGAGCTCTGGAGACAGTGAGCTTCTGCGGGAAGGTGATGAAAGGAAGAATACCTGTGTGGAGGTGCAACTGGTAGTTTGACTTCTTAGAGACGTCAGACAGGTGAGGAGAGAAGGAGTGTGGAGTCGAAGATGACCCTGAGGTTCATAGCCTCACCAGTGGGAGCAGGAAGAGGGCCCAGAGGGGACAGCCAGAGAGTGACAGGAAAGGATGGTGCAGGTGTGCTGATGAGGATCTCCTTACTGGCATTAGAGGCAGAGATCATTAGCGGCACACCACACCTGGATTGCAGACGAGACAATCCGGGATATGAGAGGGAGAAGAGGCAGCTGAGGGTAGCCTGAAAGCGAGCCGGGGGTCATCCGCATAACACTGAAAGTTGGAGCAGAGAGCAGCAATGCGGTGGCCGTGAGGTGCCAGGTATTGGTTGAACAGCAAGGGACTGGGGGAACACAACGGGTGAGAGTGAGATAAAGGAGAGGAAGGACCCAATTTAGACCTGGGAGGGTCAGTCCGAGAGGAAAGAGGTCAGCCAGGTCATGGCCTGATCAGTGATCATCAGGTTATCACAGAGCCAGTTCAGCAGGATGGCATGGTTGGCGTGTCAAAAGCAGAAGAGAGCTAGAGTAAGATGAGGCCAGAGGGGCGATCTTCATCGAGGTTAGAGAGCAGGTCTTCCCCGATGTTCAGGAGAGCAGTTTCCGTGCTTCTGGCTGCTCTGAAGCCAGACAGATGGTTGTGGAGACAACCAACAAATTCAGTGTGAAGATTAAGCTGGGAGATGGCCAGCTTTTCCAAGTGTTTCCCAAGAAAGGAGTAATGGAGATCAGCGCGATAATTAGCCGGATTCGAGGAGGTAGGGGGTCGACTGAGGGTTTCTTAAAGAGGGTGCACAAGAGGGTGCTTTTGGGGGGAAAGGAAGGTTCCAGTGGCAAAGGAGTGATTGCAGAAGTCGGCCAAGGCTGGGGCGAGGGTGTCAATGTGGTCCTTGATGGTTTTGGATACAGGGAAGAACCTGTTTTGATGAGACTTTCATAGATCAGACTTGTCTAGAAACCTTGTCGGGGTGAAAAGAGGAAAGACAGAAGTGAGGAGGAGAGGTGGCCGCAGGGAGGTCAGAGGTAGAGGAAAAAGTAGAGGGAGGAGGAGAGGACGAGAGGGTGGACAGGATGGCTTCACATTTAATCTCCAAAACTCAGGACAAGGTCATGCAGGAGGCCTGGGAGGGGACAGGAAAGGTTGAGACCGTAGCAGGATTGGCCAGCTCCTTGCAGATTTTAAAGAGTTCGGCTGAGTTGTTAGATGCTGCAGACGTGGATGTGAGCTCTCTTCTTAGTGAGGACAGAGTAGGTATTGCTGTTGGAGCAGGAGGCAGGCCCGTTTGTCAGACGATGCACAAGATGCCAGCCATTTTCTCTCAGCCACCATACACTTGCGTTTAAGGGTGACAAGGTCTGAGTCATACCAAGAGTTGCACTTGGCTTCGGGATTCAAGCGGATCCTCATGACAGGGGCAAGTACATCAAGAGTGTCATAGAAGAGTGAAGGTTGGAGAGGGCTGTCAGGATGTGAGTCAGCCAGAGGTGCAGGAAAAAGAGAAAGTGGCGACAAAGATCTCCGCTGACACGCGATTCATGGGTCAGATGACTGAGAGGGTGGGTGGCAAGCTCAGCCTGAGGGGTAGAGGGAGAGCGAGAGAGAGGAGAAGACAGTGGTCACTCCAGGAGCGAAGAGTGGTGAGGGCGAGGTCTGAGGTGATCATTACATCCAGAGTGTGCCCTACAGAGTGAGACAGGCCTGAGGGAAGAATAGAGAGGAAGTTACCTGACCAGGTGGCCGGTAGATATTGGCCACAATGAGAGTGGCCAGGAGAGAGCAGAGCCTCTAGACCAGGTATTCAAAGGAGGGGTAGGCCTGCATAGGAATGATGGAGGCAGGAATCCACCCTGGGAAGATCAGGGCTACACCTCCACCGGAACGGTTGGATCTGGGCGCAGGGGAGGAGGGGGGGGGAATCTTGTAGCCATCAGGGAGGAGAGTGTCAAAACTAGAGGCAGCTGGCCGTGAATCAAGTCTCAGTGAGACCGAGAACATTAAGGTCAAGTTCTTCCAGGAGGCGGCAGATGTCATGAGTGTTTGACAGCTGAGAGTGGCAATGTGGAGAAGGTTGCCATCCTTGAACGACTTGTGGGCAGGGGTATATGTCAGAGGTACTCCATGCAGAAGTATATAGCCAGAAAGAGGGCAGAAGAGGAATGAGAAGAGGGCAAGGTAGGCAAGGAGGAGGATTAGGGCGTTAGACATGGCAGAAGGAGGCATGGGAGCCGGAGAAGGGATGGAAGGGACAGCAGGAGAGGAAAGGAAGTTGATAAGAGGAGGTTGGCCCGCCAGGGCCTTGGACCAAGACGGTGCCATTTAGGGAAACATTAATGATGATCTTCGAGAAATGGAAGGGGGCCAGGAGGGCCTCCCACCGGGTGCCACCATTAATGGGAGAGGATGAAAAAGGAGAGAGCACAGACACCACATGTGGAGTCCATAGGTCTGGCGAAGGAACGCCAAAGAGGATGAAAGTGAGGGTCTGTCTGGAGGAAGCGCTGGTATAGGTAGCAGCCATTGAACAGCGATGAGAAGGACAGGATCATCAATAGAGAAGCAGTTAGATAAGAAACAGAGCACCATAGAGGAGAGAGGGTATACACTAGGGTAGGGCACAAAAAGAAGATGAGACAAGAACAAGTTAAGTTATAAAAGCCAACTAGACAATGGGCTCAAGGGACAAGGGGAGCAGTCAAGTGGAAGTGAAAGGAAACCAGCAACAGTAAGAACGAGGGACCCTGAAGGAAAAAAAATAAAAAAAAATAAGACAGCAAGGGAACAACTAGACAGAATAGGGGCTAGAACAGAACAATCATACAAGGGAACCTATGGAGGGCATGAATAAAAACCAATAGTAAAACAAAGAAATAAGACAGTAGAAGTATACAGCAGAACGAGGGAACCTGAAAGAAGGACACAGCAAGGAACAACCAGGCAGAGTGAGGACTAGATAAATGAACAGTAATCTAAGGGAACATGCAAAGATGGGTGAAAAACAAATGGAGGTAGGTAGTACGAATAATGGTAGTCGAAGAAATCAAATCGAAGAACAGTGAAATAAGCAAAAAGGAGCCCAAAAAGAGGACACAGAGCCACACAGCATAGCAACAGGGTTTGGGGGTGGAAAAAAGCCCTGGAGGGGAGGAGGGGTCTGGGGGGTGGGGGGGAGCAAGGATATGTAGGGGGGCGCGTAGGTGCTAGCGAGCCGAGGATGGAGGGGCGCGAAGCACACACGATCAAGGAATGTGAGGGAACCATGCAGGCAAGGTTGCGGAGGTGCAAGTATAGCCAGGGTGGAAGGTGCAGAGACACATGTGCGATCCAAGGATTGCGAGGGACCATGCGGGCTGAGGACCCGCAGACGTGAGCATAGCAAGGATGGAAGAGCGCGGAAGTACACGGGAGCAAGGATTGTGAGGGACCATGCGGGCTGAGGACTCGCAGGCGTGAGCGTAGGAAGGATGGAAGGGCGCGGAAGCACACACTATCGAGGATTGCAAGTACCACACGAGTCTGGGACGCGCCGCACAAACAGGCAAGGATGGAAGTGACACGGCGAGAACACAATCCGGGAATGCAGGGGAACCACACCGGTGGGGGGGGGGGGGGGTCGGGCAGGGACAAGGATAGAAGGTGCGAGAGGTGAACTCAGGGAAGGGTGGGAGGGGGCAGCGCAGGTAGGAATCAACAGGGAAGGGGGCATACCCGGCCAACGGGCAAGGGCAGGTTGCAGGAGTAGGGGGAGAGGCACAGTCAGAAGGGCTAAGAAGCACAGAGCAAGACAACTCCTCACAACTTCTTACCTGGCAGACGCAGACAGGAGGGTGAGTTGACTGCACTCACCGACTGCGCCGCGACCCCTTCGTCGCCAAACACCTGCGTTATTCAACACCGTGGCTTTGTCCTGCGAGGGCTTTGCTGCACAGGGTCCGAACCTCAGATTTTAAAGGCTTGGAAGCGTGGATGTAGCAAACATGCTATGTGTCGCCGGGCAGTGTCTCTTGCAAACCTGCGTTGTTCAACACTGCTGCCTTGTCCTGCGAGGGCATTGCCACTCCCCAGGCCCCAGGTTCAATGCCAGTGGGTGTGCCTAGCTAGTGCAGTGTGTCTAATTTATCCTGCTGGCAATGAGTTTACTCCTCTTCCTGCAATAAATCTGTACCTGGTTTCTACAAAGTCTTTGGTGCCTTCATTGGTTACTACTTTTCAGTGTAACCTGCCGGTTATTACCAGAGGAGGAACCAGTCTGTCTGCGTACACAACGCACCCCCACCGGGTCGGTTGACTCCCTGGTCAACAACTCTGCCTCCCCCATTTTGGCCAGCCCCCCACTTCCAGTTTTCTGGTGCCTGTGCCTCAGATGCAGAACCAGGTCTAGGTGCCTGATCACCTAAATGCCTTTACCTTCTCATACTAAACTCACCCCTGTTCTGCAGCCTGCACTCCTCTTTCCATTGTCCCCCTCTTCAAATCTACAGACCAGTCTCAGAGAAGAGGAGTTCCAGCCCTGAGAGCTGCCTGCTGTACCTAGGCGTAGCTGCCAGATCAAGTAGTAAGTTAAGAACTGAAGCAGTCATGCGCACTGACAGTGCCAGCTTGTAGCTTGAGGGGAGGGCTCCTAGTCTGAGGGGGGTGGCAACACTGAGGGTAGGTCAGTGTACCCAACCAGTCTACCAAGGTCCCAATCCCACAATGGCAACGCGCTGGCACGTTGCCCCGGTCAGAGGAGGATCTGCACACCTACACAACATCACACAATTGTAGGTTGTACCTTTCCAGATAATCTACCCAACTAGTCATAGCCTCTTGTTCTCAACCCCTAATTCTATTCAATGTTCGGTCCCTAATTCTATCCAATGTTCGGTTTTAACCCTGAGAGTTACTCAGGTAAGGGGAGCCATCTACCCCGTAACAAATGCCCTTCTAAGCCCATAATGGAGGTCGAGCTGTGGCTCATTGCTCCCCTTAGGGAGCAGTCAACCAAGAGCCTTGTTTTAGAGCGCACCATATGACACTTAATTCAGTTTACTAGTGTGCCTGAATCAGGGTACAAAGAGTGGTGAGGTGGCATCTTAATAGTAAGATATTTGTGGAGTGTGCCCAGATATCCTTCAGTTTGCTTGTCTGGCTGGAGCCCTCACCCAGGGGTGAGGTGGTATCTTTATGGTAAGTCCACCTGTAGATACCCGACTGGATTACACACTTGGCAACCTTCATTTTGGTTCTCTGCATGGCTGTAGCCCTCACCACACCAAAGAGACTAATTCAGTTTACTAGTAGCAGAGCCACCTGGTTTGTACCAAACTCATCTCATAGAAACTCACTAGGAGTGAACAAGTCTAGTAGAGGGTCCAACCCCCTCCACTTACCCATATTTATTGTGTCCATATCCTAGCCGTGAGAGCCATGTATTACTTTAGGACCACAAGAGTGGGCCTAGAGATAGTCTTTGCCTGGATAGTGGCTCTGTCACACACTCCTGTTGGCTTTACCTTTAAGAAGGTCTTGTCACAACAAGAACACATGTCCAAACTAGCTGCAAATGGAGGCGAGTCTAGATGTGTATGTTTGCTTTACCCTTGATGTCCAGTGAAAAAAAAGCCATGCCATAGTACGAAATAGCATGACTGGCTGCCCTAAATGTCAATCTAGGCAACACTCATGCTTGCTTTGTCATAGAATCCCAGTAAAAAAATAAGTCATGCCACATCAAATAACGGCTAAACTGGGTGCCACAAAATCCCAGTGCAGCCACATAAAAGCACATTTCATCCCGTCTAAAAAATAAACATCATTTTGTACTGGTATCTATGATGGATACTCATTAAAAATGTGCATTGTTACTGTGCTGCCCTCGCTAGTCAAAATCAGCACCCTGGCCCAGCACAAACACGCACATTCTTTGACTTTTTCACACACAGAATTCACTCACCCATTGCTTGGGAGGATCAGAAGTGACCTTCCCAACTGCACCCGTTCCAAAAAGGCACAGGGAAATATTTTTATTTCCCCTGTTCTTTGAAAAGTGCACGTCTTGAAAATCGTGATTTACTTCAAAATGCCCAGAACCCCCTTTACACACTATGCCTTGTGAGTTGTGCATTTGGTGGGAAAAGAGCACAACTATTATGCACACATTTAAAAGTCCTTTGAGCACGGTTTACCACCTTTTTGGCGCAAGCGACGTGAATGAGGATCCCATCAGTTGCACCCAACACATTTTGAAAATCGGGCCCAAAGGTTTATCCCTACTGATCACTTCTTTACGCTGTACATTCATTTCAGAGAGTGTGGTTCTTAGTGTCAGAAAGGAATAAGGAATGGGAAAGGACACAGGAGAAGGAAAGGGTGCATGGGGTTTTTACTATTTCTGCAGTCATTAACCCCAGATTTGCTCATGAGCAGGTATTGTGTTAAATACCATTAGCTCCAGATCAGTTACTGGAATTGCTAGCCCCAGAGTACGTACTGTGCACGCCATCATGGTCACATAGCAGGTATTGTGTCTATAGTTATAAGCCCCAGGCAGGTATTCTGTCATATGTAAAGTATTAGCAGGTAATTTATCAAACGTTATTAGTTCCAGGGCAGGTACTGTGTCTGGAATCAGTATCGCATAGCCAGTACTGTATCTAATTATTTGCCCCAGGGCAGGTATTGTCAGATGTAGCCGATGAGCAGGTATGTACTGCATCGCAAGTCATTAGCTACAGAACAGGTACTGTGTCTGCAGTCATTAGCTCCAGCCAGAAGATGGGATGGGCGTTTACCATTAGCAGTAGAGAAGGTAGCGTCTGCTGCAATTCAACGCGGTGTTGTATCCGTGCATGCAGCCATTAAACCAAGAACAGCCACTGTGTCTGCAGTTATCCACAGCAGGGTTATTAGACCCAGAGAAAGTACAGGATCTGCAACCATTAGTCCGTACTGGAACTGCAGACAGTAGAACGTCTGCAATCATTAGGCGGGCAGAATATATATATATATATATATACACACACGTCACTGACGCCAGACCACAGTCTGTGTAGAAGCTGCATAGCAGCTACTGTGTCTACAATACCAACAACAACAACAGGATGCCCTGTGTAATTTCAAAACTAGACGTTTAGAAAGTCACGTACTTAACAGTTTTAATTTCAACATGTGATGAGTACAATACAACGAATTACAGCTTCAGCCTTTTACTTCAACGTGATAGCTCTCAACTCACCCGCTTTTGGCGGGTGTCACCCGCCTTGAAAGCAGATGAATCTCCCGCCAAGTCCCTCATACACCCATTCACTTCTATGGGCCTCTCACCCGCCAAAAAGAAAATTGGGTGTTTTCACCCGCAATGGTGACAAAAAAGGTTGGGGGATATGCAACGTGCATGCGAGTTTGCAAAAGGGCTCCTCTTACAAATATAACAAAAGGGTGAGAATGAACGGAGTTAATGGACGTTTAAAGAAATGCATATACAATTCGTAAATAGAGCTGGCTCGCGTGCACTCACCTGAAGCTCCGTGGAAACAAATGGAAAAGAAGCTTTTGGTAAATGGAGGTTCTTAAATTGGTTTCATTATCAAGTGAAATACATATTTAAAGTTGCTATGAGACGCGATACCATTGTGTGTCGTTTAAAAGTGTGCCGACACTTTCTGAAATGCCTTTAAGACGTCATGACGTATGGACGTTTCAACGTAAACGTCTACGTGCTTAGGCGGAAGACACAAAACTGTTCTGGATGATATTTGATGTGAATCAGTGGTGCGCAGTGGGAGCATGCGCATACTAGACACTATCACACACTTGGCGTGATAAGAGCAGGAAGAATGTCTTCTAAGAGAAGTGGAAGAGGTTTAGTTGGAGCAGTGAGGTTGGGCTCCGAGGGAAGTGTGATGAGTTTAGCAGGCCTTGTTTAACAACCACCTGTCGTGAGATGACAACGGTTTTGGAATGGGAATTAGACACTAGGCGATTCACCGCCAGAGTATGTTGCGCTGGAGTTTGTAGATCATGCCCATTTGTGAGTGGGGACTGTGGGTGCATTGGTGCTATTGGGGGAGCTGTGGCCAATGTTCTGGCGTTCGTGGCCGGTCTGTTAAGGGTGGTGGTAGGTTGTGAGTTTGTACCAATGGGGGGAAGGAGGTGCCTCGGGCTCTAGTGGTTCTGGTTCAGTCGGTTCCTGTTAAGAAGAAGAATAGGTGGCAGGTTGTGTGTTGGAGCGGGTCTCTGGTGTCTGTGGTGTCACTGTTCCTTCGAGGTACTCTGTGTTCGGGCATGTGGAGGCTGTGCTTCTTTATGAGGTGGTGGATGGGGCGGTGGTGGTGCAGTGTCTGACATTGGGTCTTGTGGGCTGCAGAAGGGTGTATTTGGTACCACAGAGGTAACAGATAGTGTGGTTCTTGTGGCAAGTGCTGTGGAGGGTCAGGATTTCAGGCTTGCGTGCCCGATTTGAGATTGCGCTTTCTGTGGAGGAGTGAGCTCGTCTGCCTCGATTTATGAGACGAGAGGAAAGCTTTTGGTGTGCTGTGAGTCTTTTGATCAGCAAGAGATAGTTTTGTGTGAAGTGGTGGGGATTCCAGTGGTGTGTTCTGTACCGCCTGTTGATGTGTTAAGTGTGTGACCTATGGTGTTCCGGCAAGTACTGACTTGGGCTTTTTGGTGACAGTAATTAAGGGTGTTGGTGTGGTTGGGGTATGATGGTTGGTTCCTAGGAACGGGGCTAGGATAGTGCTTTCTACTACTGGTTTCGTGTTGCTTCAGTCTGTGGAGGTGTCCTGGTTTTTGTGAGTTGTTTACGAGAGGTTCCAGGTGGCGAAGTATGTGCCCCCTCCTTTGCGATGTTTTCAGTGTCGGGGGGTTTGGTTGTGTGGCCAGTGTCTGCAGAGGTGTTGCGGTGGCCATGATATCAAGGTGTCTCAGTGAGACAGTGCCTGTAGGAACTGTGTTGGGGATCACTGTGTTATGTTTAGGAAGTGTCCAGTGTATGTGCGTGAAGTACATGTGCAGTCTGAGAGAGTGTCTCACAATTTATCTTATGCTGAGGCAGTTGCCGGCTGCTGGTGTGTATCAGGTTGGGAAGGTTTGTCCGGCTGTGAGTGGACTTTTGCCCCCTTCGGTTGTTTCTGAGGCTAGTGTTGTGCAGCCACTGGTGGTGGGAGTTTCTTGGGTGTTGACGGAGAGGATTTTGCTGTTTATGATTGAGGTTATTAATTGTTCTTTCCAAACACTGAGCAAGACTGAGAAGATGATGATCGTAGTCAAGGCGCAGACAAGTTTCTGGGAATTTTTGGATTTACGAGTGAGTATTTGAATGAGGATTTGAGTAGGGGGATTGTGTATTGTGTGGTGGTCGTGGTGTGCGTTTCCTGGCAGTGGAGGTTTGTTGTCATTTTCTGGATAGTTGGTCTGTGTCTGCATATGTGGGAAGTTTGGCGAGCATCATCTTTTCAGATGGAAATCGCCGGCTCCTTGTCTCTGGGAGTCACCCCAAGAAGAAGAGAATCCTGGAGGAAGGAGGACTCCATGACATGCAAGGGCAGGTATATTTAGCTGGTAATGGCTTTGTTCTTCCTGTTTTGATTGCAGCAACAGCAGTTCTTTGTGTGTCTGTCTTCTTGGCTGGTAAGTAGTAGCCCCATCCCCCTTCCCCCACGCCACCCATAAATGATTTATGCCCGTACAGCGCATGTTGAGGAAATTTCAGGGCAGATGTTTTTTGCAAATTCGGCTGCCAGCAATTCGGGTTTGTTTACGTAAGCGTACTTGCATGCTTTCCACCTCCAAATGGCAGTGGCATTTTGCTGTATTCACGGGCTTGTGTCGCAGCTTTCTACAAAACTACAGTGTATATGTCATTGTTCTTCACCCTTATCTGTGCAACACGGCTTTCACTGTTTGAACAGCAATGAACTCGCCCAGTTGGAAACTAAGCCCCATGTTGCAAGCATGTTTTACTCGTGCTTGCTGCTTTTTCTGCACTGCTGCACGTGGGCTTGGATGCCTCTGGGGCTGCTGAGCCCCCCTGTGCCAGGGGTGATATATATGCCGCCACCGGAGCAGGGGACGATTGCGGCGGCAGCCTGGAGTTCTGGATGAAGAGCAGTGGGCGGGGAGTGGAGTGGAGTGGGGGGCAGGTGCGCTACTGCATGAAGTTTCCCTTGCCATGATTCATTTAACTTCACTGCGTTTACGAGTTGAGGGGTTCTAGCTTGAACATTGCAGGGAGATGTCCCTAACTTTACCGCTCAGTGCTGCTAGGCAGCGCATTGAACTACCGGCGTCTATACCACAAGATGTCTTTCTTCAGCTGTCTGTATAGGACAGAGTTGCTTCATTTCCCTGTATTGTCTCACTGATAAGATGCCTGCATGTTCATGTATACTATGCTAATATACAGTGAAAATGCAGACACCTACTTGGTCTTGCCAGAAAGATAACAACAAATGAGTATTTTTCCTTAAAACTAGCCAAACTGTAGAGTGATTATCTTGTTATAAAGAACATGTTTTTTTAAGGAGACAAATCTAATTGTTATCCTGCTGGCACCATTATATGTTAACGTATATTTTGCTTGCTAGTTTGGAAGAGCACTTGGATCCCCGCCGGTCCCTAGGAGACGGTTCACGTGCAGGCTTGAACGGCGGTAGCTGAATGTACTAAACAAACCTTTGCAAAATCTTTGGTTGCTTTTTTACTTTTTAAAGTGGTCCAGTGCCCTTGTGTGCCGTGTTGCTATGTGTACAGTACAGATACAACTCGTACACAGGACCGCACCTTCAGTGGGTACGAGCAAATCATTCAAGTGCCTTACTGTGAAGGAGAGTGTCACACAGGCCCGGCGATCAAGATTTGACTCGGTCTGCTGCTTAAGAACATTGCAGTGTTGTGTAACCCCTCGGAGAGAGTGTGTCTTGTGTATGTATATAAAGGGCACAGTGGCGCTGTGCTTGTAATTTTCAGTAAGTTGCCCCAACGGCTGCATGCTGGTGCACAGACGCCCGCAGGCATGGATTTCCCTTTTGTGAGGATTTTGATGTGTGGTAAGCGTGTGCGACTTTTCCAGTATCTTCAATATTGCTTAATTCTGAAGCAGGGTGCCAAGGGGTGCAGTTGTTTGGCTGGAATGAAGGGTGGCCAGGAATGTTTGAGCCGCTGTGTGGCACGGCATGCGCTGCACACACCGTCGGGTGTTGTCTCTGTCGGGGGATGGTTGAAATGCCCTGATGAATGCGCTCTCTGACTCCTGCCTTTCCTTCTTCTAGTGGCACAGGGCACTTTGGCCTTGGATGAACAATCACAATGAATTTGCTTTTACTTCACAAAAGCTCCAAATTAGATTTGCTGTTGTTTCTGCACACAGAGACTGATTCCAGATATTGACCAGCCAAGCTCTCCTTAAGAAGGGAGAAAAAAAGACTTCTAACCAACAGTGGACATTCTCTCAAACCACCCATTGCTCGTGGCCTGATCATTGCTTTCACTTAAGATGTTGAACACCAGCCAAAAAAATAAAGTCAAGACACAGAACGCCACTCTCTAAGTCGCATCCATTAATTGTACAGCAATTGGAAGAGATTTGCATTAAAGGAGAGTCTCAACTATCACCCCCCATGCCCCCTTTTCCACCTAGTTCAAGCTGGGGAAGAGTGTTTGCAGTATATGCATCAGTTTGAGATTTGTGAAAGGTGTACAGGACATGTACTCTGTTCTCAAGTCCCCTAAAAAGGTTCTGTAAAGCTGCCCCCCCTCCCCCGTAAAAAGTGAACGGTCTGGCATTCAAAGACTGTAATTTTGTATTGTAATACTTTTAAATCTATTTTTCATTGCTGGAAGTTACAGATGCTATACCCGTGAGGCATAGCGGTATTGCTTTTATGCCATTTATTTTAACCCTTTAAGTGCCTTGGGTATTCCCCCCCCCCCCCATGCCAGGGCCTTTTTTGGTGATATCGGTATGTGGCCATTCAATGCCTTGTAACGTTTTTGTTACACGTGATATCTCGGCCAAATTTGTCTCCTTTATTCCCCACATGTAGGCGGTCGTAACGCCACCCAGGAATCCTAGGTTGCTGTAGGGGGGTGAGAGAAAATAATCAAAAAGGGCGAACATTTTCGGTTTGTTCAAAAAATGGCCATGAAATGATGTACAAAGAAGCCTGTGGTTTTTTTCCTTGTGTGAGCTTGGAACAAATGGTTTTCTGTGCTGAATTTCCTGGCTTTCAAGAACAGGTTGAGTGGAAACGAAAAAAAAATATTTTGATGTGGTTATCAACTGTTTTGTTAGAGGAAGGCGATTTTGGCCATTTTTTCCAATTGGACATGCATGGACGGAATGGAAGAAAAGGGTAGGAAAGCCGAATTGGAGGACAGAAAGGCATATATTTCTGAAAAGTATACAAAATTCCAAGTTTAGGAAGGGGGGATTTGCATAGGTCAGACAACAACTAGGTAGGGGAAAATGCCATAGATTGGGGGAGAAAAGCAGGAAAATGACCGAAAAAAAGGTATGTGTTGGACATGGTTGGTTTGGTACGGCAATGGCTTCTATGAATTTTGAGAAAAGCAATGCTCCGCTACATTCCCCAGACTCTTGCAGTTAGGAAAGCGCTCATTTTTTTGTAGTGTTTTACAAAACAAGCAATACCACAAGCCAAACACTGAGCCATGGTACACGTGAGTTTTATGCTCACAGCCTGAACAGACGCATTTAGCATGTGTAAATCGGGAAAACCAATGTGGTGAGGAACGGCAAGCATACATTTTTTGAAAGGGCACAGGCAGACCTTTTCAAGGGTAATAATAATAATTGAGCATTTATATAGCACTACAAACACTCAGGTATCTGAGCGCTGTTTATTTTTACCCACGGTGTGTAGGTGACTTGTGCAGGTTACAAAAGTGTATGGTGCCTAAAGCAGCGACTAAATGTAGGTTACATTTGGGAAATGAAAGGATTGTGTGACAAAGGGGACCAGAAAATGGGTCAAAACGTTATGAAAACCAAACAAACACAACAAATGTTATAACTTCCTGCATTCCCACAGATGTCTCGATGAGAACTGTACCTCGCATGTGTGGGTGCACCTACCTGGACGCCAAGGGGAAAGCCTAAAACACAGGTAAACCCAAGTCTGTTTTGACACCTGAATTTCACACTTTCTCCAGACAAGCACAACATACAGATATGGGCCTTGGGTGTCCAAGCTTCCAAGGAAAACGGGGAACCCCATGCATTTTCCAAAAGAGGACACCCGTGGGAATCCACAGAGGTCTGCCTTGCGCAAATTGCCCCAGTTTTTATTAGCCACAATCCCCGACGAAGTGTGATATTTGGTTGGGGAAAAAACACAATGTTCACTTTGTCTGGGGTTCTGGGTAATAAATTCTGGGCCGCTTCGTGCAAGTTAGACCTCTGTGCATTCCCACGGGTGTCCTCTTTTGGGAAATGCATGGTGTTCCCCGTTTTCCTTGCTGACTTCGACACCCTAGGCCCAAATCTGTAGGTTGCCCATATGAACAAATTGTGCTGTGTTGAAAGGCTTGGGGTTACCAGCGGGTTACCCTTTTCCTTTTGCGCCCCCCGATAGGTGCACCCACACATGTGAGGTACCTTTTTCATCGGGACACCTGTGGGAACGCGAGAAGGTATGACATCTGTTGTTGGCGACGTGTTTCGGTGAGTGGACACAAGGAAATTGGCTGGAAATGAAGACAAGTCTCAGACATGCTTTGGCCACCCACCGAACACACCACCAACACATGGCCTACCTTCCCGCGTCCCCACACGTGTCCCAATGAAAACAGTACCTCACATGTGGGTGAACCTACTGGGGGTGCAAAAGGAAAAGGGTAACCCACTGGTAACCCCAAGCCTTTCGCCACTGCCCATTTTGTTCATGTGGGCAACCTACAGATTTGGGCCTAGGCTGTCGAAGCCAGCAAGGGAAACAGGGAACCCCATGCATTTTCCAAAAGAGGTCACCCGCGGGAATCCACAGAGGTCTGACTTGCGCAAATCGGCCCAGAATTTATTACCCAAAACCCCCAGCAAAGACCCACATGGAAGAAGGGTGCCCAAGGCCAGGGATATTACCGCCGACTTTGCTGGAGCCCTGGCTGCCCTGCATTACAGCTTCTCCCCACCAAGGAGTCTCGGCAGTGTGCCAATACCTCCCCGAAGAGAAAAGCTGTAATGCAGCTCAGCCGCAACTCCAGGATAGTTGTTTATCTGCCCAGATGGGCCATTCCCCCCCACACCACCAACAATCAAGCCCCAGTCTCACCCCTCTGATAGTGGGCCCTAACCATAGAATAATAAAAAACAGTACTCACATAACGTTGCAGCTGCTTGGGTAGAAAAAGCTGTAAACAAAACAAAAAACAGGTGTTACCTACGGTCACACCAGCAAAATGTAGCCCTCCCTGGGGGCAGATAGGGTGGGGCTGTCCTGCACTCCTCCCTGGCCTCAGGCGTCCCTTCCTAGGAGCAGATATCTGGTCCCAGGGAGGGCTGCATCACATGGCACCCACTCTATTGCGGGTGGTGGGGGGTCAACGCCCCATCCCATTAGAAAATTCCCTGACCCTTTGGGGTGCCCCACAGCCCCCCCTGAAAAGCGTTCCACCATTTTCACTTTTTTCCTCTGGTAACCCAACTCACCCTTTGTGCAGAGAGGTACATTGAAGTGCCAATCTGGCCCCTGGGTGCCCAAATTCTACTGCCCCACCCACTGGGGGGGGGGGGGGGGGCTGTCCCACCATTTTTGGAGGTCCTCTCCCCCTCACTCCAAATGGGTGGCGGGGGCACCTCATGCAGGCCTCCCTGGGCCTCCTAGAAACGGCTGCTTGAGGTACACCCCCCCCCCCATTTGGGGTGGGGGGGAGAGGGCCCCCAAAAATGGTGAGACAGGCCCCCCAGTGGGTGGAGCAGTACGGTTTGGGCACCCCAGAGCCAGAATGGCACACCAATGTGCCCCTCTGCGCCAAGGCAGGTATAGTAAACAAAGAAAATAATTCAAAATGGCAGGCTGCCCTTTAGTGGGGGCGGAGGGGCCCCCTACACCTATGTGGAATTTTCTAATGTGAAGGGGGTGCACCTCTCCACCCCCACCCCAAATGGAGGGGCGGCCCATCTCATGTAGCCCTCCGTAGGGGCAGATAAGTGAGGGGGCTGTCCTGCACTCCTGCCTGGGCTCAGGCGTGTTCCTAGGAGCAGATATCTGGTCCCAGGGAGGGCTGCATGACATGGCACCCACTCCATTGCGGATGGGGGGAGGGGGTCAACGCCCCATCCCATTAGAAAATTCCCTGACCCTGTGGGGTACCTCACAGCCCCCCTTAAAAAGCATTCCAACATTTTCACATTTGTTCTTTGGTAACCCAACTCCCCTTTGTGCAGGGAGGCACATTGATGTGCCAATCTGGCCCCGGCGTGCCCAAACCTTACTGCCCCACCCACTGGGGGTGCCTGTCCCATCATTTTGGGGGCCCTCTCCCCCCCTCCCCCTCTCCCCAAATGGGTGGCAGGGGCACCTCATGCAGGCCTCCCTGGGCCTCCTACAAACAGCTGCGTGAGGTACACCCCCCCCCCTATTTGGGGTGGGGGTGGAGGGCCCCCATAAATGGTGGGACAGGCCCCCCAGTGGGTGGGGCAGTAAGGTTTGGGCACCCCAGTGTCTGATTGGCACACCAATGTGCCCCTCTGCACCAAGGCAAGTTTTGTAAACAAAGAAAAAAATTGAAAAGGTACACTACACTTTAGGGCGGGCTGAGGGGCACCCTAAACCGCCACGTAATTTTCAAATGTAATGGGGGTGACCCTCTACCCCCCACACCAAATGCAGGGGGGGTATCTCATTCAGCTCTCCCTGGGATCAGATGCCCCTTCCTAGGAGCAGATATCTGCCCCCAGGGAGGGCTAGAAGGGGTGCCCCCATTTCCCCTTGGGGTGAAGACCACCACCCTTTTCTGTAAAATATATCCCTGGTGGCTCGTGCCCCCCCTCCACCCCCCAATCCCACCCAAAATTCCCTTTTATTGTCTTACTGTAAGCAGCCCCCACCCCCACAACCCCCCGCATTCAAAGACATCCCTGGTGTCTAGTGGCCATTGCTGCCCATGCATCGAGCGCCCTGTGCCCAATCTGCGGGCAGCAATGCTGTCACACAGGGTGTCCTTGGAAAGGGGAGATTCTCCCCTTTCCCAGGCCACCCTTTCCGTAAAAATCCCTGGTGGCTAGGGCCCCCAAAACCCCCCGCCCCCTTCCCATCACTTTTTTTCCCCCCTGAGTTTATTTTTATGCCCCCCACCCCTGGGGCCAGATGGTCACCTGTCTGCCCCCAGGGGTCTTTATATATGGACCCCCATGCTTTGGGGGGCGGGGGGAGAGGGGCTGCTTACTGTAAGCAGACCCCCTCCCCCCACGTCACAAACGATTCCCTGGTGTCTAGTGGGCATTGCTGCCCGCGCATCGAGCGCTCTGCGCCCGATCCGCGGGCAGCAATGCTGTCACACAGGGTGTCGTTGGAAGGGGGAGAATCTTCCCCTTTCCAACAACACCTTCCTCGATCTCCGGCTTGAAATACAGCCAGAGATCGAGGGGGAGAAAGGTGAACACTCACCTTATTTTCACTTCAGCAGCCCAAAATGGCTGCTGCGGTGAAAATTACTTTGATTCACGCCGACATGCTTTACGCACGCCGACGTGAAACTGAAGGTAATCCAGTCCCCTGGCAGTGAGGGGGGGACCTCCCCCTCACATAACCCGGGGGTTGGATTACAGTTTTGTGTGAGGGATCACACAAAACGAGGTGCTAAAAAGGACGAGTTATCTCGTCCTTGGGACTGCACATGCAATTCCAAGGATGATATATCTCACCCTTGGCACTGAAGGGGTTAAAGAACATATATAGTGATCATTCTTTTGATGATCTGGGGAGAATGCTTATTATGATGATGGTTGGAGCCATTTTGACATTTTGTTTTGTCTCTGATGGGGCCAGTTCTTTCTCGTTCAATGTTGTGGAACTTGAAGCTTTTTTCTTGCTTTTCTGGATTTTATAACAGCCTTGTGTAACAGGACTGGTGCGTTAGCAGGAGTTTTCTGACCTGGGTATGAAAGGAGTGCTGTTAATTGTTTTGCTATTTTGAAAGTGGGAGGTCAGTTTATTCCCTTAAGGTAGTGATCTTCAAATCTTTTTATGCTGTCCCCCACCCCCTCCTCCCTCCCCCCCTTGAGTAGAAATATAGTTTCAGGTTCCCCCCCCCCCCACAAGCTACAAATGCTTATATTTTCTATAAAAAAAAGACACCAGAACCCTGTTTTAATGAGCTTTGCCCCCAACCCATCCCCATGCCCCGGGCATCCTTCGGGCCCCTTCTGTTTGAAGACCACTGCCTTAAGACACCCTAACCGTTCAGCATAAAGAGGCCCCCTTTTCGGGGGTGGGGCGTTTCCTTCCCTTCCCGGTTCCACACAATGACTGTTCTACTGATCAGTCTGATCGTTTTGAAACATTCGCCAAGTAGGGGATAAATGCTTCTACTGGCTGGCCTTCTCTGGCTTTAACGCTGTTGCTGCGCCAATGCCCCCACAATGTTCCACATGATCAGGTCCATGCCTTCCTCATGTTCACCGACCCGCTAAGTGATCTATGTATCGGGCCGTGGCGCATGTGTGAGAAAACATGCATCTGTAAATTGTACCCATGGCTTGGTTTACTTTTTTGCAGGATTTTTCCACTGCTCGTGAGCGCTACACTATTTCAGCTGCAGTGCATATTTATGGCACAGTAGCGATGCTTATGGAGGGGTGGCTTCTGTTGACCCTTCTAGAGGATCGTGCCTGGCAAGGTGAAATATTAACTTTTTCTTCCCCCTGTAAAGATCACTTTGGTTATGGGTTCTGCAGCTGCATACCTTCCTATTTCTGGTCCTTATAATGTCCTGTACATGTTGCTGTCTGCAAGCTGGGACTCTCTAAGGTTGATATTTACATTTTAGAAACTGAAACGGGTGAAGGGGGCGCTGTTGAGCAGCCTGCAAGATGGCCGCTTGATGCTCGAGCTCCACGCCTAGCCGCCTTCTATCCGGCTACATCTGCGGTTCCCTGCCTGATCCTGGTACCCCGCCTCGCACAAACGACGGCTGCTGGTGGGGGCTCTTCCCACACCAACTCCTGAAGGAAATCGGTCTACGGGTGCCCGTAATCCGCCCGCGTACGGCCCGAGTTGGCGCTTGCCGCCGCCCCCATTGCAGCCGGATCGTGCCTGCATCTCTGGCGCGGCTCCTCCACGCCGCTGCGCCGGGGCTCCGGCTGTCCCCGCTTGCCCGCCCCTCCGGGAGGAGGAACATTACTGCGCCGGCCGCCGGGCCGTGGCTGAGGGCGTGGGCTGAGCGGGCCCGCGGGTGACCATTGCCCGCCCGGCGGCGGACTCAGGGTGCCCACAGCGGCCCTGTCCCATCGTACGCCTCCCGTCCTGCGGATTGGGCGCGACTCCTCCACGACTCCTCCACGCCGCTGGGCCGTGGTTCCAGCCATCTCCGCCTGCCCGCCCCTCCAGGAGGAGGAACATTGCCGCGGCTGTGTGTGTGGGCTGTGCGGGCCTGCCGGTGATCGCCGCCCGCCCGGCTGCGGACCTCCCCCTCCGCCCCCGGGGGTTTGCTGGAGATCCGACGCGCTGCAGCGGCCCCGCCTGGACCTGATCGGCATACTACGAGGTGAGAGCCGGGGGTGGCTGTGATTTGCGTCGTCCCGGCCTGCTGTGACCTGGACGTATGGATCGCGGCCCTTCCTGTTGGGCCTGCATGGGGGCCTCTCCCCGCTCCTGAGTCTACGCTACACCTTACCTCCTCCGGGGCGGGTGACCTGCTCCACACCTAATGGACTCCCACCTCTCTGGTCCGGCTTGATCCTCGCCACATTAACCGGGCCCGCCACTGGCAGCGAACCTCCCCGCACCGTTCCCTCTGGCTCTGGGGCATCTCCTCTGCGCACCTCGCCTCCTCAGCGCTCCAACTTCATGTGGACTGCGCGCGGCCCGCCTTGGTGGGGTCCGCCGCTGGGTCTGTGCTGGGGGGGCAGCCGGTCCCTCTGCTGAGCCCTGCATTGGCTTAATATTTTCAACTCCCACGCATATGGTATTCTTCCCTCTCGGCTCGGGGACTTCACCGACCTAGGCCTACTAGGCCGCTTCCTGCGTGCCCGTAGCAGCACGTGCCACTGGATTTGGCTACCCTTCGCTCGGCATCTCTCTCTCATTCTCTACCATCGACCATGTCGAATCGCTCCAAGAGCGGCGCTAGAGGGGGTGCCATGGACAAATTTACTAAGGCGGTCCCTCGATCCGAGGGGGGCCACACATCGACTACGCCGGAGGAACCTGATGCCGAGCAGACCCCCGCGGCTCCATCCCCTGATCTTACGGCCATGATGGAATCGATGGCAAAAAACTTCGCCTCCTGTCATGAGAAGCTTGACGACATCAATGCTAATGTGGCTTCGCTCAAAACACGTGTCGATCAGGCTGGCTCCAGAATTACAGAGGCCGAGAATCGGATTTCGACCAACGAGGACGTTATACACACGCTACAGGACACAGTGGCTGCCTTGTCGCGCGACATGAAGAATGTAAGGGCCAAATGTGATGACTTGGAATCCCGCTCCCGTAGGAACAACCTACGCATCATTGGGGTCCCTGAGGCCGCCCTGAAGGGTCGAATGGAGGAGGCAGTCGAGCGCCTGCTTAAGGACTTGCTTGGCGACCCGGACCTCTCCCCTTATTTCACTGTTGAGCGAGCTCACCGGGCCTTGTCCCCGCGACCCAAGCCTGGTGATATCCCCAGGCCCATTATAGCCAGGATCCTCAATTACCGGGACAGAGACCACATTCTCCGCCTGGCGCGCGAGAAGGGTGAGCTGCGCTTGGAGTCTAACACTATTCGAATTTTCCCAGACTTCTCAGTTGCGGTGCAGCACGAAAGGCGACAGTTCCTTGGCGTCAAGAAGATGCTCCGGGAGCGCAAAGTCCCATATGCCATTTTATTTCCTGCCAGACTCAAAATCACCCACAGGGGCAAACTTTTTTTCTTTACCATCCCTGAAGAGGCGGCGAAGTTTATTGAAATGGAGATACCGCTCCAGGACCTTGCTGATGAGAATTGAAGGAATGTTGGGGAGAGGGTTTACTCGCTACATTTGCTGTCTTTGTAATTACGATACCTCATTGTGATGGTCCATGCTTCCGTTATTGCCCGGGTTGTGATGCCCGAGCCCTGCTCCTCCTCGGGTCTGGGTTGCCACTTTGCATAAGGCCAACATTGCAATGTTTTGCTGCCCAACTGTCATGTGTTCCTCCCTAAACGGCACCATTGCGAGACCCCCACTTCATTAAGACCGCTCCAGTTTCCCACTCATTGGACACATGGGGTAGATGCTATTCGTTTGTTGACACTGGTCTGAGGGCTGCGGAGCCGCAGGGGCTTGCGCGCGGTCCCCGCATTTCCGCTTGCGGGCGGGGACTTGCGTTGGGAGCCTGCTGATATTGTTTGTTTGGTAACAGAGCCGCTGGCTCTAGGCGTGCTAGTGCGTGGCAACGGCGCACCCCACTGCGATTGCACTGTTTTTCTCTGTTCTGTTGGTATGGATTGGCCCCTGTTGGGCCCTTGGGTGGTTTAGGCCAGGTTGGGGTTGGCCTATTTTTGGGCGGCTTAGGGTGGGTGATGGGTACACTGCTGATTCACGGTTAGCGGTGCGGGTGGGGGGTGGGAAGGGGGTTGTTTTTTCAAAAGGCACACGAGGTTCCACTGGGCGCAGGCTGAAGGGGCACAAGCGCGCATGCTGTTTTGACTACGGGGGCCCACACTGCCACTTGGGTTGGGATGTTCACTGAGGATGAATATTGCGGTTGAATATGGCTACAATTGAAATGTCTACTGTCATAATGTCCTGGAATGTTAGAGGATTGAGCAACCACACTAAAGCGCGCAAGATCATGGCGTATGCCAACAGGCATAACTCTAGGATCCTGCTACTTCAGGAGACACACTCCAATGGTCTGATACCAAGGGCACTCGCCCCATCCTGGGGTCCCGCCAGATTTTTCACTTCCTACTCCACGCAGTCCAGGGGGGTCCTCACGCTTATCCATAAATCAATTAAGTTTGGACTACATAAAAGTTACATCGACCCCGAGGGTCGCTACGTTATATTACACTGCACGTTGGTCAATAGGGAATACCTGCTTATCAACACCTACTGCCCCAATGTTGACTCACCGGAATTCTTTGACGCAATAGCCACCATACTTCTAGGTTATGTGGGAGTGCACATTATATGGGGAGGAGACCTAAACCTTATATTGGACACTGTCTTGGACAGAACATCCACGACTCCTAGGGCAGTCTCTCGCGCTGCGCGCAGGCTACGGGGCCACATGACATCCCTCAACATTTGCGATGCCTGGAGGACTCTCCACCCGCAGAAACGGGAATACACCTATTACTCGTCTGTGCACGACAGCTCGTCCAGGATAGATCTGTTTCTTGTTTCCGGTGGGGTAATGGGCGGGGTGGAGGGCGCGGGCATCCTTGCCCGTACGATCTCGGACCACGCCCCTATTACACTGTCCCTGAAATTGGGCACTCCTGCTCCTACGGTCAGCACTTGGCGTTTTAAGTCTGAGGCCCTAAAGGACATCGTGTTTAAGGCCGAAATTCTAGCGGATATCGAGTCATTCTTTGAACTTAACTCTCTCCAGGACACGACCGCAGCGGTTAGGTGGGAGGCCTTCAAGGTATATATAAGGGGCATGTCCATTTCCCGGGAGGCCGGGGTGCTGAAGGCCATTAGAATTGCCCTGGGGCAATCTGAGGCCAAATTGAAACAACTTGAGCAACGCGCCACTACCGGCTCTGACCCCTCCATTCTTGCCCAGATATCTGACGAACTTCAAGTATATAATACACTGGCCACCTCCGAAGTCCGTTATTTCAGTCGCCCACAGGCCGCCAGGAGATATGGGGAGGGCGATAGACCTGGGAAAACGCTTGCAACCCTGGTTAGAGGGGAATTGGGCCGTACACAGATCTCCTCCATCAAAGATCGTAATGGGGACGCACAATGGGCGGACTCGAAAATACTGGAGACATTCACTGAGTTTTATAGCTCCCTCTATTCCCAGCCCGCAGAACACACCGAGCAGCATATGCGTGAACTCCTCGGGCAAATCCCCACTACGGAGATTTCCCAACTGACTAGGGACCAGTTAGACTCCCCGATTACATTAGACGAGATAGTGTCGTCCATCTCCAACTTGCCCAAAGGCAAGGCGCCTGGCCCTGACGGCCTCACCGCCGACTTTTATCAGGAACACATTGCTGTCCTGGCCCCTCGTCTGTTCGAGGTATGGAACGAGGCGCTACAAACCTCCATCCTTCCCCCCTCCATGCGGGAAGCGGTAATCACGGTGTTGCTCAAACCGGGTAAGCCGGAAGACGAATGTGGGTCATACAGACCCCTCTCCCTCATGAACCTGGACACAAAGATCTTCGCTAAAATTATTGCCAACCGTTTCTTGCCAATAATGACGCACCTCGTTCATGAGGACCAGGCGGGCTTCGTTCCGGGCAGGTCCACCTCCCACAATATCAGGAGACTGTTTAATGTCATGTCCCGCATAGACCAGGACGCCCATGCTGTAGCGGTTACGCTAGACGCCCAGAAGGCCTTTGACATGGTCTCTTGGAAATATATGTGGCTGGTCCTCGAGACAATGGGTGTTGGCCCCAACATGATAGGATTCATCAGACTTTTGTACACATCCCCCGTGGCGCGGGTTCGCGTTAACTCTCTTACATCTGAGAGCTTCACGCTTTTCAGAGGCACCCGGCAGGGCTGCCCCTTCTCTCCGATTCTCTTCGCACTAGCGATTGAACCGATGGCGGACTATGTGCGTTCGAGACACTCCCGCAAGGGTATAAGATTAATAGAGGAGCCTGAAATCATATCTCTATATGCAGATGATGTCCTACTTTACATCAGGGATCCCGCTACCCACCTCAACCCCATACTGAGAGACATCACTCGCATTGGTACACATTCTGGCTTCACGATTAATTACTCCAAGTCGGAGATCTTCCCGCTTACGAAAATTACCACACACCCCGCTTCTGAATATCCTCTGCGCTGGGCCCCTAACGGTATTAAATACCTGGGAGTACATGTATCCCTCACTAAACCCACCCTACTTACCGATAATTACTCCGCTGTGGCGCGAACTGTTGAGACAAAAATTTCACGCTGGCGCACTCTCCCGTTGTCCTTTTCGGGTCGACTGTCCTTGATCAAAATGATCCTCCTCCCCAAGCTCCTGTACACCTTTAGCAATGTGCCCCTGTGGCCTGGGAAGGCATACTTCACTAATCTTCACACGCTCTGCGCACAGTTCCTCTGGCATTCTGGTGCGGTGCGCAAAAAGTGGACTGACATGGCACTCTCGTACAGACGGGGGGGTATGGCTGCCCCTGACCTGGCTACATACTGGTTCGCGGCCCAAGCCCAGTATGCCACCCACTGGTACCCTGGCGCCCCGGGTCGCCCTCACGTCAAGCTGGAACGGCTGGCATCCTCGGGTATTAATCTGATGACCTTAGTTCTGCACCGACATTACGCACCGGACTCCCCCATTGACCCCTTAGCCGCGACATTATTCGCCTGGTCACACATACTAAACCCATCGCCTGGGACTTCTCCGTATTACAAGTGGCTGCCTATCTGGGCCTTCCCGGGCCTGGAACCCACGCACGATGCGGCCTTGACCCGCCACTGGGAGGCGTTGGGATATAGGGCACTGTCTGACTTCTACCCAGAGGGCAAATTTATAGATCCCCAGACGTGGAGGCCGGGCCACACCAGATCTCCCTTAGAGACCCTTCAATACTTCAGGCTCCGCGCTTCGTTCCGTACTATGTGGCCCTCCTTCCCGAACGAACCCCCAGACGATCCTGCTTTAGCGTACATTGCCAATTCGGGCGGGGCACGGGGGGTTGTCTCATCACTTTATCACATCCTGCAGGATGCCTCCCCTGCCCCGATCCTTGGGGCGCGCAACAAATGGGCTGGTGAGCTGGGTCTAGAGATACCGGATGGGTTATGGGAAGGCATGTGCCTACACACCAAAAGAGTTTCCTTCAACTTTCGCTTCCGGGCCATGCAGTATAAACTCCTCAACAGGCTATACTACACACCTCACAGGACTTCTGGGTTTGCTCGCTCCGAGGTGCGCCTCTGCCCGCGCTGCAGGGCCACAGAGGCTGATCACCTCCATATGTTCTGGTCCTGCCACAAGCTGTCCGATTTTTGGAGTGGGGTCATGAACACACTTAGTGCTGTAACTGGAACCACTGTCGATCCCGACCCTCTAGCAGTCCTATTTGGGGTTTGGGGCACCGAGGAAACTAAACGCCAAAAAAAGTTTCTAGACATAAGTTGCATGGTTGCCAAGAAATGTATACTTCAGGCCTGGCGGTGTTCCTCTCCCCCGACCCCTCAGAGATGGTTGGGCATGCTCACATGGTCACGGAACTGCGAGGAAGACTATCTGGCTACACTGCCTGCTCGTTCTCGTCCTAAGAACATTTGGAGTGAATTCACCTCATATCTCAATGACCTGTCTGATGCCACTTCGGAGTCTTCCCCATCCCCGGCACCCACCCATGCATTGTGATGTTACTCAGCCTCCTCTGTTGTTTGTAAAATATTGCAGTCATTATTGTAAAGATGCTATTGTGGCCCGTTGACAGCTCTGCGAGCCACTCGATTCATATGCTTGTTGTCCTGTCGTTTGTACCCTGTGAACCTCTGCCAACAAAAATAAAAGTTTAAAAAAAAAAAAAGAAACTGAAACGGGTGCTTGTCTTCGCACACAAATATGACTGCAGCATTTTAGGTACAAGAACTCTCCAGTTAAGAACATTTTGCCTCTCCAGAACACTCCCCTCTAATTTTATTAGCAAACAGATGGAACTAGTTGAAGCCACAAGGAGCGAAGGTCTTGGAGGAAGTTACCAAGCACCAAGAGACGCTTCACTCACAAATAGGGTCACTTCATGCAGGAACATGTCCACATCAAGCCCACTATAAACTAATGGTTTTGGGTACAGACAAGTTTCACAAATACTTGGAGCAAATACTAAATCTTCCTTTTTTTTCTTTCCTTCTTCTTTTAGGTAATAATTCAAATCATGGCACTCTTTAGTGTGCTTTTCTTTTGTTTCGGACAATTCTCTGTATATTAGAAAGGATGGGCAATTTGAGCCATATGCAATTCCTGGTGAAGTTAATTGTAAATGGCTGGTAGACGGTCTTGATGAAAGCGGATTAGAAATACGTGAAGAAAAAGATTCCAAAGGAGAAGCGCTTTTCCAGTCTGCAGGTAAGCAATGTGTTTTGTTTGTATATCTGTTTGATGTTTAGGGGAGGAGGGCACATCTGAATTCCCTAAACTGAGGCATTCCCTTCTTTCACACATACAGATGAGTGCTGCACAATGCCCACCACTCTTTTACAGCATCTCTATATCTTCTAGAGTAACTCTCTAAAGTCTGGATGGCCTACATGATTTCTCATGTTATTGGGCATTTAGAGTACCTTTTATCACTGGTGTGATATCAAAGCACTATAGGTTGAATGCTCTCGGGGACCATAGTTTAGGTCAGAGTATGTGTGCAGCTACACAGAGTTGTGGGTAGCTGCATGGGGGAGGGAGGGAAAGCGCGAAGAAGCGCAAGAATACATGATGAAATCACATGGGCCGGCGAGGGCGACAAAGTGCCAAGGTGCGCAAGAATAAGTAAAAATGAAACCAAGGCGAGTCACTTGTTACCAGTGTACAGCTCAAACAAAATGGGCCTCATTACACGGTAGGCGGTAAAAAATGTGATTTACCGTCATGGCGCTATTAGCGTGTCCGCCATTGTAGGAGACCGCTAATAGCGTTCCATTACGAGTTAGCGGACACGCGCATAGGGCCATGCCGGTAAATGACCCAACCGCCATGGCACAAAAGCACCTTTCCGGCTCCGACCAAAGTGCTGATAGCACCTCCGCCCTCATGCTGCACGCTATTAGCGGTCACCGCTGTTAGCGGTCACTGCTATTAGCGGTCACCGTAAAACACCGGAACCGGAAATAGCGTCATCGCACCGGAATGGGAAAGAGCCCGGCGGCCATCTTTAAAAACACAATCCATTGCCATCCCCTGCACTCAGGACCTGCAGCAACACCACGACTGGCAAAACCACATCCTGTCGAGACTTGCAGCGTAGTGAAGAGTATTGAGCCTCTGTCCACAAATCACCCACAGGGAGAGAAAGGCAAACACTCCCTGTGCGAGCTTTGAGGCCACAGGTGGTTTGTTGGTTGTAGAATCAGGTGGCGCCGAGGACTCCAGAGGCTGTTGGAAGGAAGTCGGGGTTAATACAGGCAAAGACAGTGCTTTAGTTAAGAGTGAATAAGGATACTTTCTTACCTATGTTCAATGGAAGGGAGCCTGAGGAATTGGTGCAAAAAGGGTCCAAAGTACCAGTGTCCGTGCAGAGTATCGGCAACCGTATCCAAGGAGCAAGAGTTAATCAAATCCGTGAGAGTAAGCCTGAGGTCGAAATCCGATGAGGTCAAAAAACGAGAGTCAAGAACGCCGAACAGTGTTAGAGAACAGCTGTGAAGCGGCGAGTCATTCAAAGCTCCCGGCTTTTATGCGAGCCGCCTCCCGATCACGTGAGTGGGGCTCCGTGCACGTGATCGGGAAGTTGATGTGCAACCAGGAAGCGATCGCGATCGGCTGTTCCAGCCCGATCGCAATCTCCATGGCAGTTGCCATTGGAGATGAGGAAACGGACCACACCGTCCCCTTCGTGTGATCCGCAACCATCGGTGATGGCGACTCCCCTGCACCCTAGGTGATGGGACGTGAGGAGGGTTGGGCGTTGAACCGGGGAGCCTGACAGTATTTTGTATCGGAGTGTCATGCAGGGTGTTGTGTGGGTGTGTGACTGACCTATCGTGCATAACAGAGCCCCCCCTCAATGGCCCACGACCGCGTGGGCAGGTGGGATGGTCCAAATGAAAAGGGGAGACCAGCCTCGGAGCATGGACGTCACTCGCGGGGATCCAACACCGCTCCTCCGGACCATAACCCGCCCAGTCCACCAGATACTGGAGACAACCACGAACCATACGAGAACCCAGTATACCCGACACCTCATATTCCACAGAGCCACCCACAGACACAGGGCCCGGCGTAGACCTAAGGCGAGTAGGAGCAGGACAAGGCTTTAGCAGAGATGTATGGAATACAGGGTGAAGGCGCCAGGAGGCGGGAACCGAAAGGCGATAAGCCACAGGGTTGATCACAGCAGAAATCCTGTACGGACCCACAAAACGGGGTAGCAATTTGCGACAACCGGGCAGGCGGAGGTGACGAGAGGAACGCCACACCCTGTCCCCCACTACATAGGAAGGTGCAACGGCCCTCCGCCGGTCAGCCGCAGATTTAGCAGAGACTTGGGACTCACGAAGGTGAGCGAGAGTCCGGGCATGAACGGCCGAAAGGTCACGTGCACAGGAAACAGCAGCAGGGTTAATGGAATGTGTAAGGTCTGGAACAGGTAAGGTGCGGGGGTGTTGGCCATATAAGACAAAAAAGGGAGAAAAGCCAGTAGAAGAATGCAGCGCATTATTATACGAGAATTCAGCGAGATGTAGTACACTCAGCCAGGACTGTTGGTGCTGTAGAATGAGGCAACGTAAATATTGCTCCATGGCCTGGTTCACCCTCTCCGTCTGGCCGTCTGTCTCCGGGTGATATGCGGAGGAAAAACGGGAATCAATGCCCAAGAGGCCTGTGAGCGCCCGCCAGAACCGAGAAGTGAACTGGGGTCCCCTGTCTGAGATTATGATAGTGGGTAACCCGAAAAGACAGAAGATTGACCTAAAGAAAAGGTCGGCCAGAGCCGGTGCAGATGGGATGCCAGAACAGGGAACAAAACGAGCCATTTTAGAGAAAGAATCGACCACTACCCAAATGGTGTCGAAGCCCTTGGTTCGAGGTAGGTCTGTCACAAAATCCATCGACACTGTGTGCCAGGGCCTAGGAGGTATAGGCAAGGGAAGTAAGAGTCCCACTGGACGTCCCCGGCGATGTTTACATTGGGCACACACGGCGCACGTGTTGACATACCCTTCAACATCGCGCTTCATGGAGGGCCACCAACACCATCGCCTGAGGAGGTCCAGCGTGCGCTTCTGTCCAGGATGACCGTTAATGGCACTGTCGTGAGACCATTCTAGTGCAAGATTACGAGTGTCGGATGTCAGTAACCATAATTTGTTTTGTATGAATGGCAGCCCATCATGTAACACCGGATCCCACTCAGAGGTCTGTTCGGGATGTAACGAAACCCATGCGCGAATGGACTCTAGAAGCGGTAAAGGAGGAGTACAGAGGCAAATGACATGCTGATCTAATAGTTTTTCAGGGAAAACAGGCAAGGATACCCCACCAGGAGAACGTGATAAAGCGTCCGCCTTCCCGTGGGACAGACCCGACCGGTGTTTTATCTGGAAGTCAAAGGCTGCAAAGAATAAATGCCACCGCACCTGCCGACTATTGACACACTTGAGTGAGGCTAAATCTTGAATGTTACGATGGTCTGTGTACACCGTGACTGCATGTCTTGCTCCCAACAGGTGATGCCGCCAGACCTGAAAGGCATCCTTGATGGCCAACAATTCCTTCTCCGTAACCGTATAGTGCGTTTCTGTAGGGGTAAACTTTCGAGAATGAAACGCCACCGGGTGTAGCCGACCGGAACAAGGACAATGTTGGGATAATACCGCTCCGAGAGCAAAGGAGGATGCATCCGCCTCTACAATGAAGGGGAGTTCCGGGTCGGGATGCTTCAGCACAGGAGCGGTAGTAAATGCAGCTTTTAGCGCATCAAAAGCCTTTTGGTGTTGTTCCAACCAGATAAAAGGCAACTTGGGGCTGGTCAAGGCAGTAAGAGGCGATACAAGAGACGAGAAATCCTGGATAAAGCGCCTGTAAAAATTCGAAAACCCAAGGAATGATTGTAGTGCCTTAACATTACAGGGTTTTGGCCAGTCCAAAACTGCACGAACCTTGGATTGATTCATTGCTAAACCCCCAGGGGTAATGTGGAATCCCAAGAATTCCACACTTCCAGTATGGAACTGACATTTTTCTGGCTTTGCATAGAGTGAAAAACGGCGAAGCCGAGATAATACCTCGCGCACATGTAGTACATGTTCTTTCAGGTCCTGTGAAAATATCAGGATGTCATCGAGATATACCGCTACACAGATGTCTAACAAATCATGGAAAATCTCATTCATGAAACGCTGAAACGTAGCAGGGGCGTTACAAAGCCTGAAGGGCATGACTACGTACTCGAACAGTCCGTAACGAGTGCAAAAAGCTGTTTTCCACTCGTCTCCGGGGCGAATTCTGATCAAATTATAGGCTCCGCGGAGATCGAGTTTCGTGAAGATGTTGGCGTGACTCAACCTGTCCAACAATGGTGTAATCAGGGGTATAGGATACTGGTTCTTTATGGTGATAGCATTCAAGCGTCGGTAGTCCACACAAGGACGTAAGTCGCCCTCCTTTTTGGGGACAAAAAAAATAGGGCTAGCTGCCGGAGAGGTCGAAGGACGTATATGGCCAACCTTTAGAGCCACTTGAATGTATTCTTTCAATGCCTGTTCCTCTGAGGGGGACAGGGAGTAAATACGTCCTGAGGGAATGCTGGAATCAGGGATGAAATCAATAGGGCAATCGTAAGAACGGTGTGGTGGTAGTACCTCCGAAGAACCCTTGTCAAAGACCTCATGAAAGTCCTTATATTCCCCAGGGATATTTGTCGCCACCACCCCCACTATGTGAGACTCCAAGGACGTGGACGCTTCCTCGTGTAGGGTAAGTTGTGCGACGGCCCCCAAGGCACGTGAAGGAGATTCGGTGTCGTCAGGTGCGGTGAGGCAAAAATTCTGGCAGATTTCCGATTCAAAGTGAACCTGCCCAGACTTCCAGTCGATTAAAGGGTTGTGTTGATGTAACCATGGGAGCCCTAGTATAATCCCGAATTGGGGCATCGTAATCAAATCAAAGGATATGACTTCCTGATGTATTTTCTGTATAGTTAGGGTGATCGGGGCAGTTTGTTGTCGAATTGGGCCAGAAATCAGTGCTGTGCCATCCACCGCCTGTACTGGTTCCGGACGTTGTTTGGTAATCAGGGGCAGATTCAATGACCCGGCCAGGTTTATATCGACATAATTGCCAGTGGCACCAGAATCGATATAAATCGAAACAACATGAACGATGTCGGGTGTGGGTTTTAACGTAGCCTTTACCATCACCGGTCTGATCCTGCCAAATGTGGGGAACCTGTCCGAGGGAGTTGAAGGATTGCTCGATCCGGCCCCCGGATCTAGGGTCGAGCATTCCGAAAAACCGGATTTTTCAACTTGGGGCGTCTGGGACAGGACTTTATAAAATGCCCACTCAGGCCACAGTAGAAGCAGGCATGGTCGGTTCTTCTGCGGTCCCTTTCTAGTTGTGTGATCGGGCTACGAATACCGCCTATTTGCATAGGTTCACCACCGGTATCAGAGGAGGGGGAGGATAAACCAGGAGTAGGGAACCCTGTTTCGAACCTGCGTTCGGAACGCCTTGCATCGATCTGTAGGGCGAGATCCACTAAGTCAGTATGAGATGTGGGCAAAGAAGGAACGACGGACATAGCATCCTTCATGGTACTATTAAGCCCCCGGTAAAACACTACTGCCCTTTTGGGTTCAGGCCAAGACGTTTCAGCAGCCAGTTGGTTAAATCGGGCAATGTACTCTGAGTGACCCCTTTCCTTGAGTTAGATCCAACAATTCAAGATCCCGGGATTGGGCTTTGTGACGTTTGTCGAATACATGAGACATTTCTGTGACCAGTAACTCGAAATCATATAGGACAGGGCTATTGTTTTCCAGTAGGGGATTGGCCCATGCTGCCGCAGTGCCGGCCAGATGGGACAAGGTGAAAGCTGCCTTTGTGGTGGAGTCGGGAAAGGCCTGAGGTCTACAAAGAAAATGTAGCTTGCATTGATTTACAAAAGTGCGGTACTTTCTGGGGTCTCCGTGGAATCTTTCTGGAGCAGCCAAGGGAAAAGGTGTAGGCATGAGTACAGGAATTTGTGGTGCTACAGGGGGAGTATTAGGTTGGACAACTGGGGGTTGGGCAGCGGCTTCCCCAAACTCTACATCAGCAGGTAATGGGTGTTGTACACTTTGGATTAAATCTAACCTCTGATGTATAGCCGCGTTGGCGACTGTCATGTCTGCCCTCAAAACTGTGAGTGCCTGTATTAATGCAGCCATGGGGTCCTCGGCTACAGGCTCCATACTCAACACAACGCAAGGCTTCACAGTCTGTCGAGACTTGCAGCGTAGTGAAGAGTATTGAGCCTCTGTCCACAAATCACCCACAGGGAGAGAAAGACAAACACTCCCTGTGCGAGCTTTGAGGCCACAGGTGGTTTGTTGGTTGTAGAATCAGGTGGCGCCGAGGACTCCAGAGGCTGTTGGAAGGAAGTCGGGGTTAATACAGGCAAAGACAGTGCTTTAGTTAAGAGTGAATAAGGATACTTTCTTACCTATGTTCAATGGAAGGGAGCCTGAGGAATTGGTGCAAAAAGGGTCCAAAGTACCAGTGTCCGTGCAGAGTATCGGCAACCGTATCCAAGGAGCAAGAGTTAATCAAATCCGTGAGAGTAAGCCTGAGGTCGAAATCCGATGAGGTCAAAAAACGAGAGTCAAGAACGCCGAACAGTGTTAGAGAACAGCTGTGAAGCGGCGAGTCATTCAAAGCTCCCGGCTTTTATGCGAGCCGCCTCCCGATCACGTGAGTGGGGCTCCGTGCACGTGATCGGGAAGTTGATGTGCAACCAGGAAGCGATCGCGATCGGCTGTTCCAGCCCGATCGCAATCTCCATGGCAGTTGCCATTGGAGATGAGGAAACGGACCACACCGTCCCCTTCGTGTGATCCGCAACCATCGGTGATGGCGACTCCCCTGCACCCTAGGTGATGGGACGTGAGGAGGGTTGGGCGGTGAACCGGGGAGCCTGACAGTATTTTGTATCGGAGTGTCATGCAGGGTGTTGTGTGGGTGTGTGACTGACCTATCGTGCATAACACATCCCACAAGAACAAACAATGCCCAAGGCCCTAAAGAAAGCCGTTGCGCGCCAGCGCAAAGAACGCTTCTCAAACGAATTGAAAATGCTGGCAGACACCCTGGCTGCAAATGCAGACGTAGTGTTCGCTAGCGACATGCGGCGCCCTGCACTCCTGAGAAAAAAGGAAATCTGGGCTGAGGTGGCGCAGAAAGTCAGTGCGGTGGGCTCCACCCCCCGCACCGTAAAGGACGTGCGCAAGCGGTGGGATGATCTGCGCCTCCGTGTACGCAGCATTTTATCGGCCAACAGGAATCTGGCCATGGGCACAGGAGGCGGAGGTGGATCCCCGATGAAGATGCAGGAGTGGGAGGAGACATGTGCCAGCACCATTGGCATAGAATCCATCGAGGGAGTGGGCCGAATGGAGTGTGGTGTGGCAACAACGTCAGACGGAGGTGAGTGACCACGCAAAACACAGCAATGCTAAGCATGAGTCCCTCCCCCAAATGTGAAATGGGAATTAGCTAATGGATGGGGTCATCACACACACATGTACACAACCCTGCATATATGCCGTGCACATCCCCACACAACCACATGCATGCAGCACCTCACACACGTGTCACCCTGACACATGTCCGGATGACCCACCCATCTGGCCAACAACCTGCAGGCCCAAACTAGATGTCCAAATCCAAAGAACTGCAGCAACAACAACATATGCATGTTGCACGTTGACCCATCACTGATGCTATCCCTGTCTTGCTCCCCCACAGGGTGTCATTCTGACAGTGAGGAGCTGGACTCTGCAACACAGGCCCCACCACCCAAAAAGCAGGCCAAGGGAAAGGATGCAGGCACCAGGCCCAGTACATCGAGGGGCACTGGGATATCTGGAGTGGCCCAGCGGCCATCCGACACTGTGGCAGCACCCCCACCACCCACCCCCACCACTCAGGAGCCAGTGCCAGAAGGCACGCCGTCCGCAGCCAATAGCTCCGTCGGGGAAGCAGCAGCCACGGCACCTATGAGTGATGTGGACGACCCATGTCCGACACCGGAAGGGCAGCGTACACCCAGCACCCAGCTGTCCCCACTCCACAGCCCATGCAACACATCCAATGGCAGCATCCATGAGGTGCATGCCGGAGATTCAATGGATGGGTCATTCAGTCCCGTGGCGAGCTCACCTGATGTCGGCCACATGCAGCAAGCTGCGCCGAGGAGTAACAGGGCCGCAGTCGACACCATGAGCCTGATACGCCAGCGCCAGGAGGAGCTTAATGCCCTGGTTGCCCGGCAAGTGAGCGAGGCTGCCTCGACCAGGGAGGAGATCCGGGTGTTGTCAAGGGACATGAAAGCTGCCATGGACAGCAACATGACGCGCCTATGTGACGAGATGGCCGCTGTGAGGCAGGTCCTAACGCGCATTGCTGAGGCGATGGAGAGCATGCGTCAGGGGTAAGGAGCCACCTCTTCAGGGGATAACCTGCATCACCTGCATGGGTGCAACAATGGGTATGTGTAAGTGTCTACATAATGTGGAGTGTGCACATATCACACAAACAAACATTGCATATTCAACGACATCCACAGATCCAAGCACGCATGGCAATCAGGGTAACTGCAATGTGGGAAGGTGAGGTGGTCCTTGCAAGTGGACATGCACCATGCATGCATACGGCAGGGATTGCCATGTCCCGCCTGAGTTTAAGTGATTTGTGTTTCCTGGCCCTGGCAACGTTAGTGCCACACTGCTAGTACACTGCCATTCCTTAGTTGATGTCCCCATGCTGTTTGATGGCAATTCAGTGGTGGGGTACGGGTGTGCCTCACCACAATGGCTACAGGGGATCCATTTGTATGCACTCATGTGCGCGGACCATTTCTGATGTTGTTCAGCGTACATTTCAGTTGTGATTTTGATATGCATGTTGCTGATTTGTGTAATGGGGGGAATGGTGTGTTGTGCGGTGTGCATGTTGTTTCGAATGGCCTGTTTGGCGTAATGGATTGATATGTTTGTCGTGGCACTCACTTCCAGCATGTGGTTTTGTCTCTGGTCCATTGTGGGCTGCCTCACTGTACAGTGATGCAAAAATGTATGTCCATTCTTCTCATGACACCAGTTCACGCCCAGTTGGAGTATGCATCTCCCCCCCCCCCATTCACGCCCAGTTGGAGTATGCATCTCCCCCCCCCCCATTCACGCCCAGTTGGAGTATGCATCCCCCCCCCCCCATTCACGCCCAGTTGGAGTATGCATCTCCCCCCCCCCATTCACGCCCAGTTGGAGTATGCATCTCCCCCCCCCCATTCACGCCCAGTTGGAGTATGCATCTCCCCCCCCCCATTCACGCCCAGTTGGAGTATGCATCTCCCCCCCCCCCATTCACGCCCAGTTGGAGTATGCATCTCCCCCCCACTCACAATCCACATCACACTGACATGTGGTCGGCCTGCTACTCACCAAGTAGCCACGAACGTTGTCCAGCATGTCGCTCCATGTATCGTGGTATTGTCGAGTTCCGCAGGACCATTGCATCATGGGTTGAACCGTGATATCGGGCACAGCAATGTGTGATGATCTTGTTGGAGTCACATACCATTTGAACGTTGATGGAGTGGTATAGCTTTCTGTTACGGTACACTGCCTCATTGGCATGTGGGACCACCAGTTCTACATGGGTACAGTCGATGGCCCCGATGCAACTTGGGATGCCTGCCAGTGAATGGAAGCCAACTTTGGTGTTGGAGATCTCCTGGGCAGTCCGTGGCATGTATATGTGTTGACTTGTGTGCTTCAGGAGGGCATCGAGCACCTGGTTCAGTGTGCGTGAGAATACTGGTTGTGATATGCCATGCATCTGACCTACCGTATGCTGGTAGGTGCCTGTGGCCAAGAAGTGGAGCACTGCTACTACCTTCAGTAGAGGGGGGGGATGGCAGTACGGATGTCAATGAGACTCACAATGTCGTTGTATATCATGTCTACTATGGTGGTGATGGTATCCCAGTCCAGACGGTACAGGGTGTGTATCTGCTCAGGGGTTAGGTGGACTGGACTGGCTCTGATCCTGGGAATTGGTGGCTGCCTCTGTGGTATCACTAGGTGCACTGGTGGTGCTTGCTGCGCCTGTCTTGCCCTCCTCCTCCTCCTCCTCCTGTGTCTCCTCTGTGCTGCCTGTTGTTGTAGCTGCTGCACTGCAATCATGTCCTCTAGCCCATGTAATGCTGCTAGTATTGCATCCATCTTGGTGTGGGAATGGGTATGGGGAGGGGTGTGGTGTGCTCTTTTGTGCTGCCAGTCTCCATTGCCTCCACCTGTGCTGATTTTGTCCACCTGTGGCAGGTGGAAACTCTGCTGTGCTCTTTTAACGTGTGGTTCGCGATGCCGGTATTAGCGCCTTGCCGGTAAGGGTTCTTTGGGTCTACTACATGCCGGTATTGCCATGTACGCATGGCTCGTGATGCCGTGATATTAGCGCTATGCCGCTATTTCCGGTCTGAGGGGGCACGCGCTCACGGTCTTGCCGCTAACAGTGCCACCGTACTTAGCGGTGCCGCTAATAGCGGTATGTCCGGGTCCTGATTGGGGAGGGGACTTACCGATACCGGTAATCCCTTACCGGTAACGGTATGTCCCTACCGCCTACCGTGTAATGAGGCCCAATGTCTTTTGTATTGATAGTCACATTTTGAAGATTTTACTTGCCTTTTTCACACCTGCAGCCAAGAAACACTGTATTAAGAAATGAAAACATTTGAAGAAATAATTAAAACCTGTTGCTTTGATAGAGAAGGACTAATTCAGGCTTTAAAAAGAAAGGCAGAGGAGAACAAGCAGCTTACTGGTGGAATCTGCCAATCGAGGAGGCGTGGAAGAGTGTTGCGTGAACTACAAGAAGAAGATGCAGTGAAAAAAAAGAAAACAAACAATTGTATTATAAAAAGGTGATGGGTGGCAACCGACTATTCCTAAACTTAGTAATGGTTGTTCACAGTTAGGGTCACAAATCACGGTTAGAATGTGACCCTAAGCCCTTTGGCAGGGATGGCTAGTGTTCTTCATTCCTTCTACATTACTTCCTCGTAACCCGCCCTTGTTCTTTCACCTGGACAATTGAAAGACACAGCAATAATATATATTGGACTATCAAGTAAGTCAATTGTCTGCTATAAAAGGTTTGTCGGACAGATCTAATTTGACAAGCTCCACTCTAGTACCACATCTTCTCAATAGTGTGTCCTTGTTACAGTATGACTGTCATGCCGGTTTAGACAGTGAAGTGACACCTACATGTTCCCACACACCTGATCAATCATTCAGAGTACGGTCATTAAAAACAATGGAATTGGCACATCCCCACTACAGAGTTTGGTTGCTGCATCAGCCCCTGCTATGTAATGTACATCTTCAATAGATTGCCCCCAGGTTACTGATTACTGTGGTGAAACCATACATGTATAGATTCAGTGTTTATGGAACCAGACATGAGTATTGCTGTTTGAGTCATCACCTGAGGGGCGTGTGTGTGTATATATACACACACACACACACACACACACACACACACACACACACACACACACACACACACACACACACACACACACACACACACACACACACACACACACACACACACACACACACACACACACACACACACACACACACACACACACACACACACACACACACACACACACACACACACACACACACACACACACACACACACACACACACACACACACACACACACACACACACACACACACACACACACACACACACACACACTCTCTCTCTCTCTCTATATCAGGTGAAAGTTGAAGGTTGGTGCAAACTTGTAAATGGTACATGTATTTGTGCTATTGGGCATTGTCTCTGATTTCTGGTAGGGTCAGCAAGTTTTTCTTGGGTGTATTGTATTGTTTTTGTCATTGTATATAGCGCCCTTTACCTGTTTGTGTGGCTTCAATGGGCTTTGTGGTTGGAACGCCCTTGGTGACCGCAGTCCATGTGTTAGAGGTTCTGAGAGTTGAAAGTAAAAATGCATGTGTGCATTTCGCCATGTTAGGACATGGGTGGGCTGGCTTGGCTCCACTAAGCAACCCAGAGGTCAGGCTAGTAAGTGGGTGCTGTAGGATAGAGTGCTAGTGCCGAATATTCAATGTGTCCCCTGCTAGACAGAATTTATTTTCATCGGTTGTCGCTTTATACTAATGGCAGAGGTGTTGAGGTATGTCTGGAGTGTGTATGGACCGCTATATAGCCATATCCTCATTCTAGGGTTCATTAATATTAATGGGTGGCTTAGACTGTGTCCACAGACATGGTGTAAGGTATACATACTGTGCGCTTGGATGGAGTTCAACTGCGATGTTCTTGGTCCAATGCGATTGTTTGGTCTTGCTTTTCGTGGTCTTCCTGGAACGAATATCTGAGCAGTGGGGGGGTGTGAGAGGACGACTATAGACTGTCACAGTGTGCTGCTGCTGCGAGCGCATCAGACTGGGGGCTCGTCCAACTGGGTACAACAGTAGATGTGTGAGCTGGTGGACACTCCCTTCGAATATCCGTCGAAAAGGGTGCAAGGGGGTCGGCTGGCACTACTCGGGCACAACAAAATACACAAGAGATGCACCTGAATGCTGTCCTTGCCGTGCTCCTGTGCGCAGCCCTGCGGATTGCGGAAATTAAAAGAAACCGGCCCGCCCTGAAACATCCTTGAAGATGCACTGTTGTGCAGGGAAGAGCCTGTGGCTGGCGGCCTGAGGAGGGGGGAAGAGTCTGTCTCCTGATGGAGCCGGTGGAGCGCACTCCTATGATACCAGGAGCAGGCGGGAGGTGAGCATCCGGAGAAGAATAACAGGCCCAGGGAGAATAACTGACACCTCTACGCTGTCCTGCCGACCTGGCTGCGGGTGGGGCGGCGGCCGCACACGTCGGTGAATGGCAGAGCTTGGTCTTATGCTGCGGGGCCCCCCGCGCTGGTAGGGTTGTAGAGCTACCCATGGGAGGAGGAGACACTGAGAGCAAGGAGCTCGCCAGCACGGATGCTGCTAGTGCCGCTCTGGACCTCAGGTAGACCCGAACCAGCTGGTGTGCGAGTGGCGAAATACGAGAGGAACATTCAGCAACACTGACCGGGATGCAGAGCCCCAAATGAACAACCAGGTATGCCGTCTGATAGTGCGAGAAGGGTGAGAGAATTTTCGACCTGAGACCCACCCTGAATGTGGGGACGAGCACCTGAGGGACACCGGGCCCAAAAGGAACCCCGGACAGGAGGAACCCAAGCAGTAGGAGGTGTGTGGGCCTACTATGTAAAGGGTGGCAGAGTGGGCTTGGGCCGTGTGCAGGGCCTGTATGCTTGGGAGGCGCGACCCCCCCCCCCCTATCCTTCCTGTCGGATCAGTGATTGCACAACACAGTGGTGTCTCCTGAAAGCTGCTGGTTACAGCAGTTGGGCCAAAGAACGTGCAACCACACAGATACTTGAATATGCTAAGGGTGATACCAGAAGCTGACCTGACTGAAAACGTTGGAGTGGAATAGGCCGTCTGCTGCCCTGGGATAGCAGACACGATATCTACCAGACGAGGTGGATCCCTGTCACCCATAGGTGGTCCTTGCTTTAACCGTACACACTAAGACACAGTCAACCAAAGGGCCTAGCAACATACAGAGCCGCAAGAGACACTGAGTTATATATACTGCATGCAGGTCCGGGGGGCACGAACCTGCCACCACTGTTGACGTTGATAACGTATAAAACACTACAGGATAAGGACCCTGCTGCGCACTGAAGGGAATGGTTGCAGGACGTTGCATGCCATAAGGAGAAGGAGCAATAATATAGCACAGAGGTGCTGTCTAGACATTGCAAAGTAAAGCAGCCCCCCATGAGGAAAGTGTAATAACATAGGCACTTGAATAGAAGAGAGGGGTAACACATCCTGATCATCTCTGCGGCGAGTTCCCAACAGGAATCACTGGGACAGCGGACACGCAGTTCATCGGTAGGGGCAGATCCCCACCTCTGCCTTCGTCACACACAAACGGACACTAGTAACGGCAAGGCTGGAAAGGGTGCACACCCCTAAGACCTCTGGGGGCACCACCAACCACGGTCACAGGAGTTGGGAACGCCCGACAACAATGGACGCTTGAATAATAGAAAGCAACACAAGCCGGATCGGAACCGGGATGGGGCCCATACACTGATTGTGAGAGCAGACTGAAACATCTGGGTGGTGGCGGAGGGGATAACACACAGTGGAGGGGGGAACCCTATCATCAGACGGGAACTTCATCCGTTGTCGCAGTGCATCATCGACAAAGCCCTGGATAGTGTCTGCGCCGAACAGAGGGAGTGCAATAGGAAAGCACCAGACCACAAGACGCCGCTTGAGATTCAGTACCCGGCACGATTCAGTAAGTCCTGATATATAAATATAAAGTATGACGGAGATGTCCAAATCCGACAAGGGGGGGCAAGCAGCAGTCCAAGCTACACTTTGATACCCCGTCTCAAGCAAAGAACAACAAACCAATGGAGAACTCTCCAGAGGCAAGACCCCCAAGTAGCATCCATTGACCCATCTGGGGTGTTCCAGGACATCAAGGATATGTTCAATCAACTGCAATCCAGTATACAGTCTCTGTACGGACAAATTGACACACTCACCTGCAAGGGTGACCACATGCAGGTCCGCTTGGACAAACATGGGAGGCTAGATGGGGTGGAAGAGAGGGTGTCTAGTGTGGAGGATGAGTCCGCCTCCATGTCCAGAGATATGACACGTGTGAAACGGTCGATGAAGGAGCTTACCGACAAGCAGGATGACCTGGAATCCCAGTCCAGGAGGATCAACCTACTAATAATTTGAGTACCAGTCGGTGGACCAGAGAAATATGGAACCTCTAGTGTAGGAGATGCCGCGGGAGGCGCTTGGACCAGAGGATTTTTCAGAAATGTACATAATTGTAAGAGCACATCGAGTCCCTAGTGGAAAGAGGCCAATTCCAGGGGCGCCTCCTCGCCCAATCATAGCACGAATGTTAAATTATGTGACAGAGACACTGCTCTTTGCAAAGCTCGAGAAAAGGGGACGTGATCTACAAAGGCGACACTCTTATAAAAACAAGGAAATATCGAGGCTGAGTACCGCAAAAGGAAATACACCAATCACAGGCTAGAAAGATTCACAGATCTTTATTCTGTACAGTTACAAAGAAACACAGATCTGGCTCTCAACACCCCGCAATGAGTACCAGCCCGTCAAAGAGAGGAGAGAGAGTGCTGGAAATCTAAACATTCGTGCTTTTATACAATTTTCAGAAATTGTCCAGCCCTCTAGAGTTTGTGCCTAGTTCACATACAGTTTATACAATAATATGCAGAAGGATTACATGAGTTTGCATTTCCATCAATGTTACAATGTTGATTTATATTCTCTGATCCGCGGTAAGCCTTAGTCTATATCCCTTCACAATGTAGTTCGGCCTGTGTCCACGCTTGAGATTTACTCTGCATTGTCCCAACGTTTACACAGGGATGACTCTTATGTGCGCAGACAATGTTAGGTCAACAGTTCATGTATAGTACAAGGTCTCATTACCTAGTCTAAACAGTCAGCCCTTGTACAGTCTAACCATTAACGGAACTCAAAGGTCGGGAGGCTTGGTTGCAAGTTGAAAACACAGTCCACCATTTTAGAACCGAGAATGTACAAACAGAAATCAAAATGGCGGATGATTCTAAAATGGCGGCATAGTCGGTCCAAAATCTGAACTTTTTCCCCATAGAGCGACTAGGGTTAGGCCAATATAAATCTAAAGAAGGGACTATATGATTTCCTGTTTAACACTATAAGGCTCTTTCCAGACTTTTCAGATAAAGTTCTGGCCTCCAGAAGGACATTCATGGAAGTGGAGAAGCAATTAAGGGACAGGAATTTGTTACGCCATGCTCTTCCCAGCCAAACTCTGAATAGAACATGAGGGGCGGGCATCCCTTTTATTTTTTTTTATTTTTTTATTTATTATTTTTTTTTTTTTCCTTCCATACCCCGGGAGGAGGCCAATGCCTTTTTTGAACTGCAACCATGACAACCTTGGCAATGTGGGAACAATGGATGATAACTGGTCTGCTGGTCTGATAATGCATATCATTTACCGTCGCACATCACTTGAGTCTAGCAGATAAATGATATGAGCGTGGTGGGTCGAAACCATGCAATTTTAGAGATGTGGGTACATGGCTGGATTCGTGTCTTTCTTTAAAGCGGAAGCTCGGGTTTGTGTAGATTTGGGTGGGGAATAGTTGATGAGTTGGGGGAATCAGCAGAAGGGATGGGTAGTCCAGAATATTGTTGGTGGGGGAACGTTTAGGAGGAAGTGGGCCTGCAGAATACTGATGAATTGGGATTGTCGGGGAAGGAGGCAGTGCCGGTGCTAGCACAACACCACATACACGGTGCAAAGGGCTCAGACGGTACGAAAGGGACAGGTGAAGCAAAGGATCAGAGAAGTCACACCCACAGAGATGCCCATATTTGATAAATGATCGATGGCAACACTTAGTTCAACCCCCTTACATTCCAGGTAATAAACCTGTCAGTCAAAATGCAGGAAGGTCCTACTGTACATGCAGAGGCATCAGGTAGTTATAGCCTTCTTACAAGAGACTCATTTAACACCGGAAGTGGAGTCTACATGTGGGAAGAGCTAATGCTGTCACAGATATTTCTCGTCGTATTCCTCATATGTAATGGGTGTTGGCACGGTTGGGTTTCGTCAGACAAACATTGTCAAAGATAGGGAGGGTAGGGCTCTTCTGGCTAGTGCAAGGCACTATTTCATGGAAACTGTACACTAATTAACTATTATGGCCCAAATCAAGACACAGTAGACACGCTAGACTGGATAAAACAGCAGTTGGGGAAGTCACCGTCCGGGGAGATAATTTGGGCAGGCGTTTCAAAGCAGTCATGAACCCCGCTCGTGATCGAACTGAGTATGGTCACCATGCAGGGGGCAAGGGGACGAGTAGACTACAGGGCATGGGTCTCACATGAGAGGTGGAAGATGTTTGGAGGATCAGAAACCTCAACAAGCAGCAATATACATGCCACTCTGCGCCTCATAACGGCTAGATTATTTATGGGTATCGCAGTCCGTGCTGCAACAGGTTGGGGAGAAAGATATCCTTGCTTGCACTCTGTCATATCATGGCCCTGTACTACTGTCCATAGAGTTGTCCATAGGCAGGGTGAAGGAAAGGCTCCCTGGCGTTTTAAAAGGGAGAGCCTTACACAGTGAGGTCTGCCGGGATGTTGTGGGAATGCTTTAAGTGTGTGATCAGGGGAGAATGCATAGCAAAGGAATCGGGGATACTAAGGCAAATCAGGGGAACTCGCTGCTAAGGAAAGCCTGATACGAGCATTGCAAATGGCTGCACCCACACCGACAAATCAAGAACAAGCAGGGATTCTGCAGCACTTTCAGGACCTCTGGACATTGGCACTTAGGGAGGTAAAATACATAGGGGGCAGATAGCGATACGTCAATATGGGGAGGGACAAGCCCCGGGTAGGACATTAGCAAGGGCAACTAAAATGGACAACCTCAGAGGCAGAATCCCAGTGATAGTAGATGATGAAGGGGTGGATAGATTTGAGGACAAGGACATAGTGCGGCAGTTTTGGGGATTTAAACGTGTGCCTCATAGGCGGAGATAGATACATATCTGGACAATGTAGCCGTGCACGGACGAACAAAGGGAGCAGTTAGGCTGCCCACTGACACTGGTGGAAGTGACAGACGCTATTAAGTCCTTTGCCCGGTGGGAAATCACCAGGACCCGATGGGCTCACGTCAGAATTCTATAAACATTACGCAGACAGGCTCGCCCCTGCTGGAGATGTTTCAAAATAGCTTGGAAGAAGGACAACTGCCAGAAACCCTAAAGGAGGCTATAGTAGTGGTATTACTAAAAGCGGATAAGCCCGGCAATGAATGCTCTTCCTATTGCCCAATATCTCTTATTAACATAGACTGTACAATTTTAGCAAAATTCCGAGTGTCTCGATTATTGCCCATGATGCCAACAATTGTGAGGGCAGACCAGGCGGGCTTCATACCGGGGCGCTCCACCACATATGGGCTTAGGAGAATGTTTAGGTTAATAGTGGTACAACAAGAGGATTCAATAGTAGTTGCCCTACTGGATGCTACTAAAGCGTTTTGATTCAATTGAACAATTGAATGGTTGTTCTTATTCTCCTTGCTGCGGCGTATGGGGATGGGGCAACTATTCATAACCATGGTCTCACTACTATATACACAAACGATGGCCAATAAGGGTGAATGGCCTGCCAACACTGACTATAGCATTGGGAAGAGGGACTCAACAGGGGGGCCCCCTTTCCCCTCTGCTCTTCGCTTTGGCAATTGAATTGCTAGCAGAAAGAGTGAGAGAGATGCCCCTGCATCGCAGTGTTCAATTACACTCACATAGGGTAGTGATATCACTATACACAGATGACATGGTGCTGTTCATCAAAGATCCTAATGTTAACCTGGACCCAATTATGCACGATGTGCAGCAATTTGTGCCTCTTTCGGGGCTTTAAGTCAACACCACAAAGTCGGTCCTGTTTCCACTGACTGACAAGGTTGAGCGATACCCACATGTGTGGGGGATTCCAGTGGCATATGGTTCAAACCCGCTACTTGGGTATCAATGTATTCAGGGATAATAAAGTTGTATATATTAGCAATTATATAAGCAAGGGAAGGAGGCTATGTCTAGATGGAAGAATTTCCCTCTTGATCTATATGGCAGGATATCAATGATTGAAATTACGTTACTCCCCAGGTTTCTGTATGTCTTTCTGAATGCCCCAATAGCAGTACCAGGGGAATTGTTCTGAGAACTGAAATCAACAATACTACAGTTCCTTTGGGCGGGCTAACGGGCGAGGACACCGTGTGATAAATTGGCGGCCTCCATATAGGAAGGGGGCCTGGAGCTACCCGAATTCGAAACCTACTATAATGTGGCACAAGCAGCGTTTCTTCACTATTGGTTTGAAGTGAAGAGGGACATGAGACACGGGAAAGTAGAGAGAGCAATTGCGGCATCAGCCCTGCTGCAATCGGTCATCCTCACTGCGCCGGATGGATCATATTGAACACACAATTTGCGTAAATGTAACCTGTAGAGCCTGGACCCGCATAGAACATATGACCAGGGGGGAGGTTCTTTACTCCCCTAAGCTTCCCACAATATACGTCCTGTGGGGTCCCTATCACCATTGAGGCAAGGTTTGTGGTACTGATGAAAAGCTTGGGAGTGGCACTTTTTGGGGCACTATTCCCCAATGGGATGTATATAACACTGGACATGATGAAGGGGAGGGGGGAGCTATCAACCCTCGATATATTCTTGTATTATAGATTGAAGGTGACCTTGGGCCAGCTGTTCATCACTTTCCCTGAGCAGCCATAGGTTTCACACATACTAGACAGATTGCTTCAGGGAGGGCTAGGCAGCAGGGTAACATCTGGACTGTAAGCTATGAGCCTCAACCCTGAGGAGGCGGTCAGATCTGTGCCCCGGAGGAAATGGGAGGAGACCCTGGGGAGGGAGATCCCAGCAGAAAAGTGGAAAAATTGCTGAGAGATGACTAGAAAGGAAGCCATCAATGCAAAGTTTAACCTTGTTCATTGCAATATTTATACCAATTCTATTACACACCGGCCAAACTGAAAGAATACTTCCCGGATGCCTTGGGGAGATGCACCAGGTGCAACAGCGCTCGGGTGATTTTTCTTCATGTGGCATGGGGATGCTCGTCTATATGCCAATTCTGGGAGCGGGTGTTCGATACGATCAGTGGGGTCACAGGGCAGGAGATAGACCAGGATTTGCTAATGGCCTTGCTGGGTTACTCCAAAACGGTGCCTAAACACACTCAGAAACTTGTAGGGCTGCTCCTGATGTTGGCCAAGTGACGCGTGGCAATGCTGTGGGGGGTGGAGGGGATTGGAGCCCAAAGATATCTCAATGGAAGGCTTATATCCTATATTGTAACGATATGGAAAGTGAATGGGGATCAATGACCCGTAACCGGTGTGGGGACAGAGGTATGTGGGATGCTTACACACAATTTGTGTTCGGACAAACTGACTATGTAGAGAGAGAACCCTCCTCGCCTTAACTGAAAACAAAGAATGAGGGGGTGAACTGGTTTTGAAGAGATTATGCAATGGAACCCCTATAATGATCACTTAGCGTTTGCCCATCAGAAATGTTGAGTCCAATGTAATACAGTATGTGGTGAATATGATCCAAGGAATACAGAACAAAATGTGAACAGTGGGAAAGTCCTGAGGGGTGTGGGGGTTGGGAATGTTGGCACATGGTGCCTGTTATAACCAAAATGCCAATAAAAAGAAGTTTAAAAAAAAGCTCCCAGTACTTATTCAATCTGAGATGGTGTACACTCTGTAAGTCCTCCCTGAACATTGGCTGCTCCCAGCAGGCCATGGAGGAGGTGCTTGTGATCCTGCCATCTTGTTGTGCAAGACAGACACCCCTCCAGAATACTACAGCAAGGAATGACCTTTTATTTCACACAAAATGACATTTTAAAGCACCAAAAAGTATTTTTGTTGTACTTTGCAGCAATTTTTTCTGAGTTGACGGTGTGAGGATTGCTAGCATGCAGGAAAGACTGCCAGGTCAGGGAGTGCTGGATCAGGAGGCAGATGGTGCAGGTTGAGGGGTTTCTGCCCACCTACTACAGCTCCAGGTGTGTCGTGACAGGGAGGAGGGGACCTATATGTCCTTGTCTGGTACATACTGTTTACAAAATGCAATTGTCCATGATGACTTCTTGTTTGACATCTTTGCTTTGATTTTCTGTTGAATGACACAACTTTGTTCAACAAATGCATCCTAATTTCCAAAGAAAAATGTGTGTGTATGTGTCTATTTGGCTTCCCCTGAACCCTGTGCTGCCCATCTATTAAACCATGAGTGAGGCTTTTTTGTAATACATTTTATTGCAAACTAAATCGCATCTTAGGGGCACCTAATTTTAGCAGGTAAGGCAGAGTGAGATTAAATGGTTTTCCCAGGATCATGCACTTAAGTGGTAAAGCCAGCAGACTTTGAACATAGCCTTTAATGTAGGTACTTGACCAGTGTTGGGATGGAAATGAGCCTTTCCCACCACCTAGGCGCTTCCAAGTTAGGCGAACCCCATACAAAGTGATATAACCCAAGGGGGGGAACAGACCCCCACCCCCTGGGCAAATATAAAGGCCCTGTAGCGCAAAGAAGTAGGCGAGTAGCACTAGCCCTGTCCCTCCCCCACAACTCCATTTTGTATCAGGCCAAAAAAAAGACATGCTGATGGCCTGCAATGCTTGTGTCCCGAGTTCACCCAGAGGTGCCAAGCTCACTATTGGCACACCAAGCCTGATCCGCATAAGTCCTGTTCCCACTGAAGTCCATTTCCCTCTTGTCTCTTCAGTTTTGCAAATATCTAGTATTACTTCCAGGAATGCGCCCTGCGAAGAGTGCGAGACAGCACCAGGCTCTGCGCTGTGTCCATCCATCTCCACTAAACTGCCATTGGGCCTCTGACATCGAGCCAGGCCGGAGCCTGCCATACTCCACTGACCCGACCCCCAGATCCTAACCTCCCTAAGATGCCCACCACAGATCTAAAGCCAGTACAACTGTATATCTCTCCAATAGCAACACATGTCTCCTGTAACATGAGGTACTGGGAGGGGTAAATCGCAGAATAATCCCCAGGGGGGAGACAATGGGTGCGGGAACTGCAATATTAATGTACACCTGAATGTAGGCGTCAGCATGACTGTATTTTTTCCCTCCCTTCTCCCTGGCACCCCTTTCCTGTGATGCCCAGGTGCCTGCCATAATGGATGAATAACCAAGTTCTGTTTTTTTGCTTAGATTAGATATATCGTATTAAATGTTTGCACTGACCTTCACTGCAAGGATGAGCCCCGCTGACCCACGTTCGTCAATATCGACGGGGAAGAACCAGCCAATTAGCGCCAGGCATCACTTATGGAGCAGGCCCATATGTAGGGCGCCTCCAATCAGGAGCACCAGAATGTCCAGTACTGATATGACGTTTAGTGCACTTATAAACTATTGTTTGATGATGAAAGAGCAGAGCACTCTCGAGCAGCAGAATTCTTTGCAGGTACTTGTATTTTGTACGGGTGAAACCTTTTTATCCGTGCAAAATTATCTCTTGGCATTATTCCCTAGTGGGTTGTATTTACTCTGGAGTATGCGTACAGAGGGTACTTGCCTTCATTTGGTGACCCCTGTGATGAGAATCCTTAGCCCCCCTACTTGTGGCGATATACAGGGGCCTTTCCGGAAAGGCCGTGCCCACCTACAACTGACCAGTCCCCCAAAACCGCATATGCAGCAGAAGTGGTCCTTGTGGGTGTCGGCTTTGGAATAATCCTGCATGCTTGTTGTATCCCGGTACGGCCCCAGGGAGAGGCCCATACGTGTTGTGGATTAACTGTGAATGGAGGCTTTCAGAAGAACACGGACACATGAGTATAGAGTGCAAGGTATAACAATGTCTGGGTTTGGGTATGGAGCAGTATGATGGAAGGGAACACGCGGTGACTGAATGTGAATGGGTAGATTGGTTAGTTGATTGTGGACTTTTTTGTGGGCATTTTTAATTCTTTTTTCTTTAGTTCTTATGTTATACGGCTAATACAGAGGAAGAAGGAAATGGAGCCTATCCGAGCAGGGATAAAAGGTGGCAGCCACAGTGCACTGTATCGACCAGTGCAGGAAAATATGAATACAGAGAAAAATGTGGAGCCCATATAATTAGAGGGCTTGGGAAAACTGAAGCAGGTTATTTTAGTCTATTATTTTCAGTGCCCTCTTCATATGTAACATGGGGCAGGTTTGGTGTGAATGAGAGTGAGTAGGCGAGGCATGGCGATGCTCCAAGGGGGAGAAAAGTATTCATCAGGTATGTTTGTTTTTATGTTCTAAAAAGCGAATGGGTACGCATTGTCTGACAGTGTAAAGACCATTCTAACATGCATGTGACATGTATTAAGTGACTGGCATTGTGTGCCCTGACAGTGTAGACGGACGGGAAAAATACTGCATGGATATTTCTGTGACACGCACTTGACAGACAACAACCATGGGGACAGACACCCCCTTTACTCATATATGTAAAAACCTGCCCCTGTATAGTGACAAAATTAAGAAATACCGCAGCCAATGGGTGACGGAGACCCAGGGGGAAGGAATGCCCTACTCCTGGCCAGAAGAAAGGTCCTTTGATAATGGCACCGTAGACCTCATGTCTACATCCCTGACTGCCAAATACAATGGGAAGCCCCTACAAAATCGAAGAGAAATACTGGATTTGTGGTGGATGTTTGAAGAAACACCCGTCCTAGAGAAAAGAGAAATAACTTGGGAAAATTTGACAACAGGCAATATGGGAGACGGTGAGAAGGGGGAACCAAAGAAAATGTACCCCATTACTAACAAGACCAGCGGAAGGATATTCTAATCTGACCTGTGTCCATGGAAAGTGCTCTAGCAAACCGGAGCACAGCGTCGCTCCACCATATGACCCACCAACAACAACACCCACCCATACAGGCGTGGGTGCTAGGGACATCAAAGTAGCATTATCCTCCACCTGTACAGAGTTAGCTAGATTACGAGTGGCATGTGAAGCAGCAAAGAGATCAGAGAGAACAGCACACACCCCGGCCACTGCTCCTCCCCCACAGGGAGACGAGTGGAAATCGGGAGATTTTCTCTTCAGGATCAACATCTCCCCCATACAGGCCGTGCGCATGGAAAGAGAAGGGGAGACAGATAACTAAGGATATGAGAATGTGGCATCCGTAAGGGATTAGGAGTTTTGGAGCGACTTTGATGATGGAAAGAAGGGCCAGTGGGAGGAGTCTAGCAAGTACACCTAACCACACCAAGGGTGGAAGGGACGTTGCAAGGGAGGTTGCGAGAAAGGTTCAGGAGTACAGCCCTGGCAAAAAAGAAAGGAAGTGGAGTAAAAGGTGGGAAAGTAAAATCACAACTGCAAATGCCCCTGGTCCACAAAGGAGCAGGACAGCCTCGTTATGTTCCATGGGCTCCGATGGATAAAAACAACCCCCTTAAATCCCCCCCCCCCCCTCACTCACGGCGGCAATGGGAAAATGGATATACACCTTTGAGAAACACACTGCACGGGTGGGTGCCCCCCTCTATAGGAGATATTAAGAGCTTGTTGGTGTCTGCGGTAGGAGATCAGGCAGAATCAGTGTGGGTGAAAGCAGGGTATCCGTGAGTAACCATAAGTAATGACACCCATGACTGGGCCTCATTTAATAATCTCAAAGCACGTGTGTGGGATGCACTGCAGAGAGCCTTCCCAGATACTCCTGATTTACACTTACAAATGCAATGCACCAAGGGAGATGAGGAAGATGCTGCACAGTTCATTCTTCGGGTCCAAGAGATGTAGAGGGCAGAAACGGGCACTGCTTGGGACCAATTGATGTCCTTGTTTTATTTTATCATAAAGTACAGACTCCTGAAGGAAGTTCAGAAAGCCCTCAATAAAATTGCTGGAATAAAAGAGAAAGGTTGGCCTGAAATTTAAAGCATCATATTGCACCATTGTAGAAGAATCAAAGAGAGAGAAAAGAAAACTATTCAAAGAAGACAGGCAGAGGAAGCAAATCTAGTACAAAAAAAGCTCGTGAAAGTAGTTGTGGTATCTCCTGCCCCCAGAACAAATTGGGGAAGAGGGATATGCCTCTGTCGCCACACAGGCAAGAATGGCAAATATGTGGCCCGACAAACGGACAAGAACAGTGGGGAGGAAATCAACAATATGCGGTTCCCCAATGACAAGGAAGGCCACCAAGACGACTAGGTGGGTCCCGAGGGCAAAGAGGAGTGGGATTTGGAGGATAGGGGCCGAAAGGAGGAGGTGGGCATGGGCAGTGTTGGTCATGCGGACGGTGGGGGCACTTTGCCAGGGAATGCCACAGCAGGCAGCTAGGGAACTACCCATATAGCCAACCCTCCTACAGACAACAACAGTATGGAAACTCCCAACCTGGTAGTCCACAGGGGCCAGCCCAAAGATCAATGATGAACCCATACGACATGCACCAAGCTTACACCCAGTTACCTCCCTTGATGCCCGGCCCCAGCACCTATCGCCGCACCCTCACACAATGCAAACACAACAAAACCACCTCTTCTCAGGTCAGAAGGAACAGACCTCCTTTTGCAACTTCTCTGAACGGTGCAGCAACACCTTACCAAGGTGCCTTTGTGATGGGAGAGGACCCCTTTGTGTGCCTGGGGACAGACACCTATACCAACTAGGACAGCCCACAGAGAGCACTTGCGTGTCCAGTACTATCAATGATCTGGCATCCAGAAGAGGAACCACTGGTGGGGGCAGAGATAGGAAATAAGCAATTCAGTTTCATGGTGGCCTCAGGGGCGGAAAAGTCATGCATCTGCGAATGTGACTTCCCGTTATCAGGACAAACTCTCGACATGCAGGGAATCTCTGGAGCTGTGGTAACGGTTCCATATACAGAAGATTTAGATGTCAAGTTAGGGGGAAAGTTAGTGCGAACGCCCCAACTCTACTACAAAAGCTCACCTGTCAACCTACTGGGGAGGGACCTGCTCAGTAAGTTAAAAATGACCATATCCTTCACAGACAGAGGGGTTGTTTGCGCCACCCATGGCATATGCTCCCACAGAGAAATGTTCGTTATCCACGCGGTGGTAATGAGATGGTGGTGAGAAAGATACCAGTAAACCCAGACATGTTCATTTATGGAATTCGAGTATTAGCAAGAGCAGTACCCCAGCTAACCAGGAAAGAGTGGAGAGTACCTGCAGATTTTATCGTCTTCCCAGTAGCAACACCCGAATGGTAGCTGGCACCATTCTATCTCTAGATTTGGAGGGGTTGCAAGTGACTGCAAAAAGGATTGTAGTACTGGGTGCAAGTGGCGCACAATGTTATGTATTGACCCCAGTATACCACTTCGAGAATTGACTGATGAAGAGTTGTTTGAGGATGATAACAACGATGGGGAAATCATGCTAGAGATTTGCATCCCTTGTGACATCATGGTGCAATATAGGAAAGTACCGAGCCCCCTCATGGCCATTGTCAGTGGGCCCCCACATTTTTGTGTGAGAGATCTGCAACGGGTCCCATCCCATCTGTGGATAACCAACCCGCATGATGTGGGAATGCTAAAAGAAGTGACCCCTGTAAAAATAACACTAAAGCCAGGTGCTTTCTTACAGAGAGTAAACAATACCCCCTGTCTAGGGATGCAGAGGAAGGAATACTAGAAAAATTACTGGCCCTCTTACAGCAGGGAATTAGTGGCCCCTCCAAGTCACCATGCAACACCGCTATCTACCCGATCAAGAAAGCAACAGGGAGGAGTTGGAGGATGATCCAGGACCTTTGCCCCCTTAATGATATTGTACAGAAAGAATTTCCTCTTTTTCCTAACCCTGCCTCCATCCTGTGCAGTAGCCCGAAACAGGCCACCCACTTTACTGTGGTGGGTCTGAAAAACGCATTTTCCTCAGTGCCCCTTGATCCAGAATCACAGTACCTTACAGCATTCACCCTATGGGGGTAGAGGGGAAACAATATGAGCACCGTTGCTTACCCCAGGGGTACTGTGAAAGCCCCAGCATCTTCAATAGAGTATTGCAAGAAGATCGTTGTCATGATCTCTGCTTCCAAAAGATCAGGACTTGCCCGACTCCCTTGGAAGCAGACCCATAACCCCGGTTCCGAGTGCCAGCCAGTCCCAATTGGGACCTTTTGGACCCTGTCCTGGCGCCAGTGGCACCAGGCTCATAAAGATGCCCAGTCCCAGCGCTGGAAGCGCCGGGCTCATAATGCTTGGGTGGACTTACCTGCAGCAGACCATGCTGCTTACTTACCTGCCAGTTGAGCCCCTGATCCTCTTCTGTTTGGGACTACTTTTCCTGTTGGGTGGGGCAGGAGCCACTCCCTAGGTTCAGAACACTGGAACTCTTCTGGAAAGCAGGAACTCTTTTCTTACCTAGGCGAGGCTGTGGAAGGAGACACCTAAGCACTACAGGAGGCTATTTAAACCACACCCGATGGATGAATCTTGCTTTGCGTTATTCTGCATTCTCTGCAGCAGAACGCTCATCGTGTCTTCTGCTTCTGATCCTGGGGCTAAGGGAACAAAGGCTTACCATCCTGGAATCCAGTCTTCAGCAGCACCTGTAAAGACAAAGAAAGAACAGGTTAGCACTACAGTCTTCAGTGGCAGCGCATCTCTTACCTGGTCCATCGGCTGTCACCAACGCCTCGCACTGCATTCCGGCATCTGAAAGACAAAAGCTTACCAGCTCTTCACACGCTCCTGAGGCCTTCGGCGCTGCATCCCGCATCTGAAAGACAAAAGAAGGTGCGTTTAAAGACATTGGGCAATTTTATTACTCACGTGCCATTACTCCTTCCCATGCCAAATCCAGTGGGTATTCCAGCACCCTTCAGCTTCTCTAAAGCTCCGAACTTGTACCTGCAAGATAAAAGGGACAGTTAGTGCGCATCGTGAAGCAGGCTACAAGCGCTTACTTACGTGCTTCCAGGCGCTTCTATTCCTCACGCGGGTTCGATCCTCAACTCTCATCAGCCCGCCATCCACCATCGCCGGAACCCTGCAAAACAAGAGATATCATTACAAAAGACTTTTAAGACATTTGAAGTGCCCAGAACTTACCGTTCGTGCAGTTAACGACGGACAGCAGTCCTCTGAGGTCAAGTGACCTGCACCCTTATCCAGTGAAGAAACTGGTTACGGCACCCTGCCCCGAGGCAGATGGAGAGCTCGGCGTTCACTTACCTAAGGTGAGGGCGTTAACCTTTGGGGTTCTACAGGAGAAGTGAAAGGCAAGAGGAGAGAGGCACCCGATAACCCCAGTTCATTAATCCCATATTTTCTATCTGCAGACATCTTACTCTTCGAGTCAGACATACAGTGCACAGAGGTCCAGCCCAAAGAGCCAACCGTGTGTTACACATCACCTTTGAAGATACGGCATTCACCCAGTCAAGACCGGCGCCTCTGCGGGAATCAGGTGAGCGTTACAGAACGCAAAGCCTACCGCAAAACTCCCACCCAGGCGCTATGGAAACCTCGGATACCGACCAGCTAGCCCAGTTACTTGGGGAACTAAGAGCGGAAATGCATGCAGCCCGTCAGGAAACGAATGCTCTAAGAAGGGAACTGATTATTTCCAAGGAGCGAACAGACGATCTCGCTAGACAATTGCTACAGTCACAAGCCGGACAAACTCCGTTACCCGCATCAGGGGCAAATCTTCCTTCAACATCCTCTACGAACCCAGTGCAGATCAACCTACCTGGGAATGTACCTCTGGCTCCGCCCGAACGATTTTCTGGTGACCCAAAGAGGTTTGCAGTATTTATTAATCAGTGCCGGTTGCACTTCTTATGCCGGCCAGCAGCCTTTCCAACTGATCAAGCTAAGGTAGCTTTCGTGCTTTCGTACCTTAGTGGCAATGCGGCAGACTGGTCGATCCCTCTAGTTAATCAAGATGATCCGGTTCTCCATGATTTTCAAGCTTTTCAGCTCAGTATGGAAAAACTGTTTGCAAGACATTCACAGGGGCAGGCCTTGGACAATGAGCTCCTTTCATTGCGACAGGGTAATCAAGACCTTTTGGCTTATATTGCGTCTTTCAACAGACTGATAGTGGAAACTCGATGGCCTGAGGACAAAAGGATTACGCTGTTTTATAGAGGTCTACGTGGAGAGCTCAAAGATGTGTTAGCCCAAGTAGTGAATCCCCCGCAAGACTGTTCGGACTATATTGACTTAGTCGTTCAAATTGACCACAGACTGCAGAACAGGAAGGCCGATCGTTCCAAGTTTGATGCTCGAGTATTTTCCAAACCACCAACTCCTACCAAAGGAGTAGACTCCGGGGAACCCATGCAAATAGGGGGCCTGAAAGGACCACTAACACAAAAGGAGCGGGAAAGGAGAAAACGGCTGCAATTATGCCTCTATTGCGGAAACTCGGGGCACTTTCTTCGAGACTGTCCGGTGAAACCAGCCAAGAAGGCAGTAGGAGCTGCAGTTACCAGGGTCACAAACTCTGAGCAGGGAAACAACCTCGCCCGACAAGAATAGAGGTCCTCTTGCCGAGCGTTAAAACCAGTTCCGTGACCTCGCATTTCGTGATACCTATGGTCCTCATTAGCCCTGAACATCCGGATCGATTAAATGCGATTGAAGCTTACGTCGACAGCGGTGCCATCGGCAATTATGTGGATCATGAAATGGTTTTGAGGATGAATCTGACTCTTCGTCCAAAGGCTGTAAAGGACGTCATTACTACGGTGGATGGTACGGAGATAGCCTCCGGACCAGTAACGCATACCACCCAAGAAGTGACGCTAGTAAGTCAAGATGGACACCATGAGAAGATCGTGTTCGATGTGATCAAGGCCCCTCAGTTCCAGATTATTCTAGGAATTCCTTGGTTAGAGAAGCACAATCCTCAGATCGATTGGCGAGCAAGAACGGTTCAGTTTCCAGAATGTGTCTCTACTTGTCATCCTCGACCTGGTGTTGCACTGGCAGCAATTTCCTCGGAGGCTCCTCAGTTACCTCCTGAATACCTAGAATTCCAAGATGTTTTCCGGAAGGATCAGGCTAACTCTCTACCTCCTCATAGGTCTTATGACTGCCAGATAGACCTGATACCTGGATCTACTCCTCCTTGTAGTAGAATTTATGCCCTCACCGAGCCTGAGAATCTTCACCTCCGACAATACCTGGATCAATACCTAGCGAATGGGGTTTATTCGTCCTTCCAAGTCCCCTGCTTCCTCAGCTTTGTTCTTCGTTCCAAAAAAAGAAGGGGACCTTAGAACTTGTATAGATTATCGCGCCCTGAACCAGATCACCGTTAAGAATAGATATCCGTTACCTTTGATCCCTGAACTCCTGGACCAAGTCAGAAAAGCATGCATATATACAAAGCTGGATCTTAGAGGAGCCTACCACTTGGTACGAGTAAAAGAGGGTGATGAATGGAAGACGGCCTTCCGCACCAAGTATGGGCTATTTGAATATCAGGTCATGCCCTTCGGACTTTGCAATGCCCCGGCCGCCTTTCAATATTTTATGAACGATGTCCTCAGAGAGCTCATAGATGTGTGTGTTGTTGTTTACATTGACGACATCATTGTTTATTCTTCATCGGAAACTGAACATCGGAAACACGTGAAAATGGTCCTCGGGAGATTGCGTCAACACAAACTTTTCGCTAAGTTGGAAAAATGTGTTTTCAACGTGACTGAAGTTGAATTCTTGGGATTCATATTATCACCTAGCGGAGTGCGTATGGATTCAAAGAAGGTCGATGCAATTCTCAAATGGCCATCGCCATCCTCCGTAAAAGGTGTTCAAAGCATGTTAGGCTTCGCTAACTTTTACCGCAGGTTTATCCCCGAATTCTCTCGAATAGTCCAGCCCATCACCGCCTTGTTAAAGAAAAACAAACGTTTTGAATGGTCTACCGAGGCGGAACAAGCTTTCCAGAATTTGAAGACTAGATTTATCTCTGCACCGATCTTAAAACATCCTCGCCCAGAACTCCCCTACATCGTTGAAACTGATGCTTCGAGCCTTGCCATGGGGGCAGTTCTATCACAAAAGGACCCAGTAACCAATCAGTTGCATCCCGTGGCATTTTGGTCCCGCAAATTCTCGCCTCCTGAAATCAATTACACTATTACTGATAAGGAACTTCTAGCTATCAAGTCCGCCTTTAAGGCTTGGCGGCATTATCTTCTGGGGGCCCGACACACCGTTACTGTGATTACAGATCACCGAAACCTGCAATATTTGAAAACCGCAAAAGCTCAATCCTCTAGGCAACTCCGTTGGGCACTATTCTTTGCCGAGTTTGACTTCATAATTACCTATCGACCTGGTACAAAAAACGGTAAAGCTGATGCCCTCTCTCGGATGGGAGTGGAAGAACATTTGATCAATCCTAAACCTGTACCTATCATTCCCGAACAAAGAATTCTAGGTGTAATCGCCACACAATCCATAGAGGAAGTTAAGGATAAAGCCAGGCTACTGGTAACTCCAGCAGACATACAGAATTGGCATCTGCAGGGAAAGGACTTAACGGTGAAGGACAACCTATTATATTTCCAAGAACGGTTATACCTGCCCAGCACAGATTTACAGAAAAAGGTAATCTCTTGTTATCACGATTCTTTAATGGAAGGACATCCCGGTATGACCAAGACCTTGGAAAAGATCAAGCGCTACTTCTGGTGGCCGTCTTGGAAAAAAGATATCAGAGACTTTATAATGTCCTGTGGAGTATGCGCCCAAAACAAGAGCCAAAAGGAAAAACCAGCCGGCCTCTTACGCCCTATTGACATCCCACCTCCCACCTCGCCCTTGGCATACGCTTTCTATGGACTTCATCACCGATCTACCTCCATGCTCCGGATACAATACGATCCTAGTAATCGTGGACCTATTCTCAAAGATGGCGCATTTCATTCCACTCAAAGGCTTACCAACAGCAGCAACTCTGGCCCGAGAATTTCTCGAAAACATCGTCCGACTGCACGGTTTTCCTTCAGTTCTAATTTCGGATCGAGGTAGTCAATTTATTTCTCATTTTTGGCGAAGTTGCTGTCGGTCGGCTCAAATTGATGTGAGACTTTCGACCAGCCACCACCCTCAAACCGACGGACAAACCGAGAGGACCAATCAAACTCTGGAACAGTATTTGCGCTGCATGCTACAACAAACTGAAAAAACTTGGAAAGATATCCTTTGGATAGCCGAATATGCCTACAATAACTCTGTCCACTCGGAAACTGGGAAGACCCCGTTTTTTCTTTTATACGGTAGTCACCCTCGAACCTCGGAGCTGGATCCACTCCAAGATCTTGGAACACCAGCAGTAGACCACCTGCATTCTACAATCACCCAAGCCTTTAAGGAAGCCGTTTCTCACCTTCAAAGGGCTAAAGAACAATACAAGTAAGGAGCAGACCAACATCGGAAGGAAGCCAATATCAAGTAGGAGATCAAGTCTGGTTATCCACCAAATATCTCCCTCTAAAAGGACCACGCACATTCAACCCAAGATACCTTGGTCCCTATTCCATCACTACCATAGTAAATCCAGTAGCGGTCAAGTTGGACTTGCCCCCTCACAAGAAGATACATCCGGTCTTCCACGTCTCTCTATTAAAACCCGTGCAACCTCAAACCCGACTAACTAAATCTCCAAAACCTATTCTAGTTGATGGAGAACTCGGGTTTGAAGTCAAAAGCATCCTGGATTCCAAGATCTCCAAATCTAAACTATTTTACCTGATTGACTGGAAAGGCTACGGTCCCCAAGAAAGATCCTGGGAACCTGCAGAATATGTCCACGTGCCTCGTCTAATCAAAAGATTTCATCGAACATTTCCTAACAAGCCCAAACCCCCGGAGAAGCCCGGTTTGGGAGGGGCCCTGAGGGGGGGTGCTGTCATGATCTCTGCTTCCAAAAGATCAGGACTTGCCCGACTCCCTTGGAAGCAGACCCATAACCCCGGTTCCGAGTGCCAGCCAGTCCCAATTGGGACCTTTTGGACCCTGTCCTGGCGCCAGTGGCACCAGGCTCATAAAGATGCCCAGTCCCAGCGCTGGAAGCGCCGGGCTCATAATGCTTGGGTGGACTTATCTGCAGCAGACCATGCTGCTTACTTACCTGCCAGTTGAGCCCCTGATCCTCTTCTGTTTGGGACTACTTTTCCTGTTGGGTGGGGCAGGAGCCACTCCCTAGGTTCAGAACACTGGAACTCTTCTGGAAAGCAGGAACTCTTTTCTTACCTAGGCGAGGCTGTGGAAGGAGACACCTATGCACTACAGGAGGCTATTTAAACCACACCCGATGGATGAATCTTGCTTTGCGTTATTCTGCATTCTCTGCAGCAGAACGCTCATCGTGTCTTCTGCTTCTGATCCTGGGCCTAAGGGAACAAAGGCTTACCATCCTGGAATCCAGTCTTCAGCAGCACCTGTAAAGACAAAGAAAGAACAGGTTAGCACTACGGTCTTCAGTGGCAGCGCATCTCTTACCTGGTCCATCGGCTGTCACCAACGCCTCGCGCTGCATTCCGGCATCTGAAAGACAAAAGCTTACCAGCTCTTCACACGCTCCGGAGGCCTTCAGCGCTGCATCCCGCATCTGAAAGACAAAAGAAGGTGCGTTTAAAGACATTGGGCAACTTTATTACTCACGTGCCATTACTCCTTCCCACGCCGAATCCAGTGGGTATTCCAGCACCCTTCAGCTTCTCTAAAGCTCCGAACTTGTACCTGCAAGATAAAAGGGACAGTTAGTGCGCATCGTGAAGCAGGCTACAAGCGCTTACGTGCTTCCAGGCGCTTCTATTCCTCACGCGGGTTCGATCCTCAACTCTCATCAGCCCGCCATCCACCATCGCCGGAACCCTGCAAAACAAGAGATATCATTACAAAAGACTTTTAAGACATTTGAAGTGCCCAGAACTTACCGTTCGTGCAGTTAACGACGGACAGCAGTCCTCTGAGGTCAAGTGACCTGCACCCTTATCCAGTGAAGAAACTGGTTACGGCACCCTGCCCCGAGGCAGATGGAGAGCTCGGCGTTCACTTACCTAAAGTGAGGGCGTTGACCTTTGGGGTTCTACAGGAGAAGAGAAAGGGAAGAGGAGAGAGGCACCCAATAACCCCAGTTCATTAATCCCATATTTTCTATCTGCAGACATCTTACTCTTCGAGTCAGACATACAGTGCACAGAGGTCCAGCCCAAAGAGCCAACCGTGTGTTACACATCACCTTTGAAGATACGGCATTCACCCAGTCAAGACCGGCGCCTCTGCGGGAATCAGGTGAGCGTTACCATCGTGGTGACATTCAGTTCCCCAGCATGATCATACAGTACGTAGATGACCTACTGGTCTGCAGCTGTCACTGAAAGGCACAGGAGACCCCACACTCTAGATTAGGGTATTACTGTAATAATTCATCTCGGAAAGAAAATCCAGAGGAAACAATTCTCAAAAAAGGCGTATTAAGGATTTTATTATACCCAATACATTTTTACTTTGTGAGTTTAGTCACAAATTAATCTGCACTGTAACAATTTTTATTTTACATAGCAGGAATATTTTAAAAAACATCACAGTTTGATAAAATTCATCCTATTAACATACAAACATTTACCCACATTCATACAGCATCCATCCAAAAACTCATACACCTCATCAACAAATACAAGGTAAAAACATATAGCAAATATAACAATTCATCCACAATTTCATAATTTATCCAATCAATTTTTGTGCAAAACAACGCATAGTGCAAGGCCATAATACATTTTTAAAGAAGTGGTCAGCAACAACAACACTCAATGCATGACCATAGTAGATTTTGAAAGCAGTGGTCCGCAATCAGGATAGGCCAAACAGAATCTTCATAAGCGGCCTTATCCTAGGTTTTTCTCGACCGGTTTCGACGTGTAAAAGATGGTTTAATATGTCTTCATCAGGAGATTAGGGGTAGTTGTCTAAAAGCAAACACAAATATAAGGGCTCATCAATTCCCTATCCAGCACAAAGTGCTAGTGAAAAAGAAAAAGAAGAGGCGAAGTCCAAGAAAGCGGGAAAGAAAATAGCAATACATAACTCCACCACACTAGATTGCAGACATAAATTGTTCTGCTGCTGTCCTGCTAGAAGTGGCCCAATATCTACATATATTGGGGTTACTGGTCTGCAGCGACAGCGCACAGAGCTGTCGAAGGGACTCTATTACTTTATTTCAACTATTAGCACAAAAATGGTACAAGATAGAGAAGAAATAACTCCAGTACTGTTTGGCGGAGGTCCTGTACTTGGGCCAGCTCATTTCAAAAGATGGCAAGAGGATAATTCCAGACAAAGCGGAAACGGTGCGTTCCACTGCCAAACCAGACACAGTGAAGGCGATGCAAACATTTCTAGGGCTCTGCAACTACTGCAGGACTTGGATTTTAAATTATGCAGCATACACTAGGCCGCTCCTGCAAGGCATTCATGAAGCACAAAAAGAGGGAACACCCATCAAGTGGACAGCAGAAAAGATCACTGGGTTTCATGATCTAAAGTATTTGATATTAACAGCACCAGTTCTAGCAACCCCAGATTATGGACAGGAGTTCTACCTGTTCTCCCATCCAAATGGCCCACTCATGACTGCCGTGTTAACACAAAAAAGTTCAATGGGACAGAAACCCCTGGCATATTACAGTGGGCCACTTGACTCAGTCATGCAAGGACAGTTTTCTTGTGAAGAGGCGCTTGCAGCAGCAGCCTTCGCTATTGAAATAAGTTCCACTATTGTGATGGGGTGTTCAATAACATTGTACTTTGAGCACTCACTATTTGCAATATTGGAGCGATCAAAATCCACCCTTACCACACAGAGAGCATCCACCAATGAAAACATACAATCAAGTCCCAATATCCACATGGTGAGATGCAAAACCATAAACCCAGCCACATTTCTCACAATCGCATGCACTGTCGAGGATATGCAGCAGCACGACTGCACAACATATGAAGAAGAATGGGACGATATCCCAAAAGCAAGAGATAGGGCCTTGGAGGAAGGAGAGGTGTTCTTTGTTGATGAGTCATCGTCTGTAGACCAAGAAACGGGTGAAAAGCATGTTGGGGCTTCAGTAGTGGGAATGGAGGAAGGTGAATACGAGACACTAATTATGAAAAGATTGCCAAGGCATTTTTCAGCACGAGCCGAAGAACTTGTAGCATTGATCGAAGCACTAAAAACAGCAAAGGGGTGTTGTGTTACCATTTATTCTGACTCCACGTACGTCACCACCACAGTGTATGCGGGTCTGTCCAGATGGAGAAGAAGGGGGTTTTGAAGGGCAGATGGCCCCCCAGTACAGCATGCAGAATTACTGAACAGATTGATTTCGGCTCTTGCAGAGCCTTCTGTAGTAGCTTTCGTCAAGTGCCTATCCCACACTCATAATACAGATGAAATATAATTGGGAAACATCGCAGGAGACGCGGCAGCCAAAAAAGCAGCATATCTCCCAATTCACATGGGTGCAGAATACGTCATCACCACTAAAAAAACATCCCCACCAACAGAGGCATACACAGCACTACCCATAGCACAAATAATAGAGCTGCAGAGCACCAACTGCAGAGCAAGATCTATGACTTACACAAAGATGTACCCAATCTCCAACTGATCCACTATGGAGAAAACTAACAACAGGAAAGGTTATCATGTGAGTTGAACTACTATACATAGCATTTGAACAACTACATTTTCCAGCACACAGTTCAAATCATCATATAGCTTCCAATCTCCAGGAAGATTGGTTCATTCCAAATTTACAGGAGTACCTGACCCAAATGGTGGTCCAATGTACCGCCTGTCAAGTGTTTGGCACAGGGATGACTTTGAGAACATTATGGGGAATGTTACAGTGGGCCCCTTCCATGAACTGCACATTCACTACGCAGACATGGGAGAAAGATTCAATGGGGCCCGATACTTGATTGTGGTGGTGTGTCACTTTTCTCGATGGGTGGAAGCAGGGCCCTGTGCCACCCAGATGCAAAGCGTTCAGCAAAATTCCTTGTTAGAGAAGTATTCCCCTGATGGGGAGTGTGTGAAGTCATTAAGTCAGATAATGGGACACATTTCTTTAATGAGTTGTTTAAGGAGGTAACATCCCTCTTGGGGATAAAATGCAACATGTGCTCAGTTTACCACCCACAAGCAAATGGAGTGGTGCAGAAAATAAATGGCATCCCCAAGAGTATATTATCCAAAACTATGTAACACCCTAAAGAAAAATTGGGTGTACTGCCTGCCCTTGGCACTGTTTCAGTTGCGCGCACAGCCTAGCAAGGACCACCACCTGTCCCCCCATGAAATAGTGACTGGTTGATGCATGCAAACGCCACTGTCACCAGTAAGGAGAGCATCTGATGCACACAGGACAGCCACTGTCTTAGGAGAAGAATTAAAGCAGTATCTCACACAACTCACACGTGTAATACATTGTATCTCAAAACAAATTCCACCCCAACACACAGAGGACAGATAAAACAACTACAGGGACTCCAGCAGAGGGTGCCCCTATCTAGCCCTTACTGCCAGGAGAACAGGTCTATGCAGAGTTTCGTTCGGAAATGGAACACCCCAAGGTTCCATGGCCCGTACAAAGTAGTGTACTGCAGCTCACTTGCAGTTAAAGTAAAGACGTTGCGATACTGGATCCACCTTTCAGATGTCTGGAAAACACATGGCAACGCCCCCTGAATACAAAAACTGGGAAACTAGCAACTACCGCTACCTCAACATAAGTAGTTCTAGGTCATTTTTTATTTGTGCATGTGAAAATGTAAGATAGAACATGCATTGCTGCTAGAACATGAGCTACAAAAAGTAACTCTCTTTCTCTCGCTCTATCCCCTTCCATCTTTATTTACCCATGATATGATAGGTTATTTATGACGCGCTTAATACCCAGAGGTTTCTAAGCGCGGACCCGGGGATAGAACCTGTGTTGCTCGTGTCCTCTTGCTTCCAAGGCGAGCATGTTGCCACTGAGCTTTCCTCCCGGGACTACCCATCCCGTTCTCTCCCTCTCCGCAGGTGCCACGACCATGGAAATGATGCCACTGAATGAAAAATCTAATGTAGATAGCAGTAGGAATAGGATTAGTTTAACAAGAGTAAATAGTTTTAATTGTGGAATGAAGTTCTCAGCAATGTTCTTTATTTTGTTGATGTTTATATTAGATATTCATTGGGGAGCATATTTTATCTATGGGACCCATCTAAAAGAAGTGGGTATAGGACGAACAAGTGGAGCTGGAATGATAATAGATCCTCAAATCTCACCACTTTGCACACAAATAAGATGAGAAAGGTCCCAGGTATTCTGGTATCAACTGAAAATGTAACCGGAAAGTCCCCAGTTGCCTCAAATGCCACTTCCATATCCTCTATAGTATTTAATCACTAACCTTCTACCTCAGCGTCTACTCCAGCCCCTTACATGGTTATAGGTTCCTCCTATTCCCTTACTCTGAATGAAAGCATGAATGTAACTAATGACATTTCAATACCAAGCACCGAGCAGTATGTACTGGAGGTAAACCACATCATGTGAAATACCACAAATGATACCTGTAGCAACTCCCAACCCACATTGTGTAATAGTGTAATGTTCCAACTATTAACACCACGAGTACAAAGGCCACTATGCAACAGAGGTAAATCATATAGAGCAATGTTAGAAGAAAGGAAATTTCCCATGCGCAGTGTCAGAAGAAAACGGCAAACACACCAAAATAATATGATGCATATCATGGTATAGGATTTGATAAGGTGGAATACTTTCGCCATCCCAGCCACTCAAATAGTTGGTACTCGCACATCAGTGCAATGGGAAGACGAACGACTAATGGGAGTTTCTACGTTTATTCCTTCATACAGCGCACATCTGGGGCGCTCAATGTTTTGGGGCCACAAGAGGTGCAATTAGAAGAAACCCAATGGGGGTCATTACGAGGTTGGAGGTAAGGGGTTAACAGCGCCGGTAAAGGTGCCGGTGCCGTTAACCCTGTACTGCCGCATTACGAGGGCTGGTTTTACCAGGTGCCCTTAGTGGGAGCTGCTAAAGGACCGGCATGCCCGTTGTTAGCATGGTTCCCATTGAGCCCTATGAGGGTTTGAATTTGAATGGGGATGGGTTCCCTGAAGGGGGAAATACCGGGTCCTCCAAGGTTGGAATGGCCCGGTAATTCCTCATTCAGGGAACCTGTACCCGGTATGCGGTAAGGGGGTCGTAATGACCCCCAATGTCTAATCCACCTTGCACTATGTAGGATAAAGGGCACATTTTAGGCACGCAGCGTCCGGCTAAAACTCCTTGATCTGGACATCCGTAAATGCAAGGTGGGCTCAACCGATCCCAAGTGCTTCAAGGAACCATTCCTGGCCATACAAGGAACAAGTTTCACAGAAAACAAATGGCAAGAAGCAACATTCATGTGTAAAGCTTAAGGACTTTGTGGTTACTCCGAAGAAACGCTGGCCTTTGCAGACAAAACATGTGCGCAACGATGGACAGAACATGTCACAAAATTGAGATGGGTTACCGCAATCGAGAAGCCAGTGAAAATACAACAGGAAGAACATTATGAACTTTGTTTCTACAGTGAAGGTACGGTTCCTGTAGGATCCAACAAACAATGCAACAGAACATTGCTCATTCCAGACCTCCGAAAAGGAACTGAGGCGCTGATGGACTACTACTGGGTCTGCGGCAAAAAGGTATACTTGCACCTCCCGTCATCATGGGGGGGCGATTGTTTGCTTGCAATGCTGCATTCCGCCCTGTTGGTAGTGCCTGTAGAGCACCTAAAGGGGGTACCATTGCCTGACGAGGGACAAGCAACACCTGAGACAACAGAAATAATGCCTACTGTGTCACCCCAAGGCTTCCGTGTCCTTCCAGAAGAAAAAGCCATGCCAGACTGATCAGAAAGAAGTGGTCCTCCAATTACTTGACACAACATTCCTCTGATCTGCTTGCACAAATACCCGATGAATATAAGCTTTTCAGCTCAGCAGAGAAATCTTTTGCATCTCTCGTGCCCAGCATCCAAACCAGGGCTGATGCCAAGTGGCTCCAGATTGTTTGCTGGGAGCTGATCCAGTTAGCAAATGACACCGAAGAAGGGTTCAACATCATCAAAGTAGAAATGAGAGCACTTAGGTTAATGACAATGCAAAATGGGCATGTCCTCGGCCTCCTCACAGCCATGGAGGGTTGGATCTGCAAAATAAAATTGGGAGTTCATGTTGCACGTTCGTACCTTTTACAGATGCTTAAAATGGAACATTATCACACGTAATAGCAGTGGTGCATGAACATGGAGTAAAAATGAAAAAGGAAGCAGGAATACAGGAAGATGACTGGGTAAACATGGCATTCGGCTGGGTGACATCATGGCTTGGAACGACTGTAAAGATGCTGATCCCTATCATCGTGTTCATTTTGGTGATTTTTTTTGCGTGTGCCAGTCGGGTCTCCGTTGCTGTGCCAAAGCAGTACGTAATAGTGCAATGATGATGGTGACAATTGGGAATAGTGATAATAAGAAGGTTCCTCATGAGTCGCAGGAAGTAGAAATACAGACAGAGCAAAATGATGACCCCAGATATCTTATGGTTGCAATATATCATGGTCATGGGGATGAGGTAGACACTCTATATCACACGACTATTGCACCCCCACCAGACCCCGAAAATGATAAGGAAGTGTGGGTAGATTTAGCAGGGGATGGGGGATGCATATACATGACCTGCACACCTGAACAGTATGCACAGCACAGGGAAAGTTTGAGAAGTGTATGTAGAGCATGGATGCCCATAAAGGGTCCCCCAGCCTGGGAAGAAGCAGAAAGACGGGCCAATGAACGCAAACATGGGGAGGTGAATTTGTTACTGTAGAAGTTACGAAAGGGGGGAATGTTAGGATGGAATTGAGCCTATCCCACCACCATAGGCACTTCCAAGTTAGGCGCACCCCATACCAAGCAATATATCCCAAATGGGGAACAACTCCCCTCCCCCAGAGCAAATATAAAGGCCCTGTAGCGCACACAAGTATGCGAGAACTGCTATCCCTGTTCCTGCTCTACGACTGCATTTTGTATCAGGCCAAGAAAAGACACGCTGGTGGCCTGCGATGCTTGCATCCCAAGTTCACTCAGAGGTGCCAAGCTCACTATCAGCACACCAAGCCTGCTCCGCGCAAGCAATGTGCCCATGGAAGTCCATTTCCCTCTGGTCCCTTCAGTGTTGCAAATATCTAGTATTACTTCCAGGAATGCGACCTGCGAAGAGCGTGAGACAATATCACAGTCTGAGCTGCATCCATCCATCTCCACTAAACTGCCATTGGGCCTTTGACCCCCCCAAACAGCCGGCCGGAGCCGGCCATACTTCACTGACCTGACCCCCAGGCCCTAACCTCCTTAAGATGCCCACCACAAATCTAAAGCCAGTACAACTGTATATCTATCCAATAGCAACACACATATACTGTAACATGAGGTACCGTGAGAGGTAAATCACAGAGCAATCCCCAGGGGAGAGACCTTGTGTGGGGGAACTGCGGTATTAACAAAGACCTGAATGTAGGGGTCGGCATGACTGTATTTTATCCTCCCTTCTCCCTGACACTCCTTTCCTGTGATGCACAGGTGCCTGCCATAATGGATGAATAACCAAGTTCTGTTGTTTAGCTTAGATTAGATATATCGTATTAAATGTTTGCACTGACCTTCACCGCAAGAATGATCCCAATTGACGTACATGCACAAAGATCAACGGTGAAGAACCAGCCAATTAGCGCCTGGCATCCCCTATGGAGCAGGCCCATGTTTAGGGTGTCTCCAATCAGGAGAAGCAGAATGTCCAGTACATATATGATGTTTTGTGCACTTATAAACTCATGTTTGATGATGAAAGAGCAGAGCGCTCTCAAGCAGCAGAGTTCTTTGCTGGTACTTGTATTTTGTACGAGTAAAACCCCGTTATCCTTGCAAAATTATCTTTTGGCATTATTCCCTAGTGGGTTGTATTTACTCTGGAGTGTGCATACAGAGGGTGCTTGCCTTCACCACGCATCCTCCCAGGTCAAGTTTGGTACAAATATGTTGTGAGGAGCCAGGAATGAAACTCGTACACAAGGGCGTCATAGTTTTGGTCAAAGACTTTCATTACAAAAAAAGGGGTTGGGAACTGCCTCTGTCCCTGCACTAGAGGTGTCTCTCTACCTAAAACCAAAACTAAGGGTCTCTCAATGTCAGAATGTCCAAAGCAAAATCATCCTGTGTATAAATGACTATTCTGTGCTGGGCCTCAAACTCAGGGACGTCATTTGGGGGTAACCAGGGGTCGCAACTGCGACCCCTGAGGTCTCCCTTGCTACCCCTAAGATAAAAAAGATTTCTTTTTTTTTTCTTTTTTTTAAATGTAAGCTCCTGGGATGGCTGTGGCCAGTGTCATGTGGCTCTTTGCTTCTGGAGTGGCTGGCTTTCTTGTTCAGGCCTCTTAAAAAACACAGGGTTGCGCTAGTGTAACATTTGAGTAGTGACCCTAGATAAGAATGAATAGGAATAACAAGTAATTTGTCTTTCTAGAATTCTATACAATAATTGCTAGACTCATTAACGGTTTATTTCATGCAGACTTTAGGGGGTGAGTCCCTGATTTAGTCTGTTCTTAAACACTTCAACTCAGTCTTTCATCCTTCTGAGGTCGGTAAATTAATATTAACAATGGTTGGGTGATATTGTATGTATATGTCATGAAACACCCATGGAGCCTGTGGGAGAGATGGAAGCAATGGAAGAAGGACTGAGCTCCTCCTTTACCTGGACGTTACGTTCTAGCCTCGCTGGAACAGAGGCTATAATTAGCTGTCAGGTTTGGCAACCGGTGTGTTGTAACTGATTTTTTTCCCGACGCTAGTTGACAGTGCTCCTGTCTCGTGCTACTCCTTGTTATTCCACCCATTTGTCTTTACACTGTTTGTTTCCCTGCTTTTTATTGTGCATTTTGCTGCAGCGCTTCCTGCGGGGCATTTTTCTTCTTTATTTCTTACCTTTCCCTGCTTGCGCTTTCTTGCTACCTTCCCAGCGTGTGTGTCTGTTATTTTTGCTGGAATCAGCAGACACCTGCGTTCACCCTGGGGTCATTACTCAGCGAGCGTGGACTTGCTATCTGCAGTTATTTTCTAACACATGCTTTTACAAGCAGCTGTCACTTTCAACTTGTGTCCCCTGAGTTGTGTGCTTCCTCTGACCTGTGGCACCCCACCGTCTGTTTATTTACGCAACCTTGATCACAGAGTACTTGGAATCTTTTCCAAAGCATAGACATTGCACCCAGGTGCATTGTGGTATATTCAGTACTCTCAAGAAGTGGGATTCCAAGAAGGATTGTGAATTACCCACTCACTGAACAGTATTCCAAGAAGGATTGTGAATACCTATTTGAACAGACCAACTCACCTGAAACTACCCAGGGTTTTTCTGCTGCGACTTCTCCCTGGTTTGGGGTGGGCTCCCCAGATTCCCCGCTGCCGGGCATATTACCTTACTGGCAGAGTGGCCTCCGGAGGAGCTCGGCCCTATCTCTTCAAACAAAAGGGCAAGAAGGTGAAGAAGAAGAACCCAAGAGCCTGGAGAGAGAAACCTGTGGAGACTTCTTCAGACGAGCCTTCGGAAGCCAACTCAGAAACCTCAGGTGAGGAGTTGGAGAGTGATACGGATACAATTGTATATTATACAAAAAAATAGGGGAGCCCTCAAGGTGTTCAGTGTGGGTAAAGGGCAAATAATGTAAGGTAAACAAAAAAAGAAAATCCACACTATAAAGTAGACATAAAAATGAATGTCCTGGTTTATGCTTGTTTTCCCAAGGTAATGTCTATTATGCTCATAAAGAGACAAAAGTAGAAAGATACCCAAAGTACAATTTGGAAAGTGTTGACCATTTTTAATGCTTGAAAAAATAATATATACACAATGTATCAAAACATTACGAGCACAATTGTAATAAATTCAATAAGATTCTTTAAATAAATGATTCAAAAGGAAAAACAGTGAATTAAACAGAGTCAGAAAGATACATTGTTAAAAAACACATAGAGACATTTTGTTTCAAAACACAAAATAATGAGAAAAATTGAAATCTAAGACAAAATCACCCCAACAGTCAGATTTCAGAGACTATTGAGGACTAGAATGTACACAAACAAGAGGGTACATAAATAACATATAATTACATGAAAGTTAGTAATCAATCATAAAAAGGTTTTGTTCATCTACAATAGACTTTGTATTATCTATTCATACAGTTTTTTAAAGACTCTATTTTCAGAGATTTTTTTTGTGTGTGTCATGATCAGTACATGTTTTGTAGAACTGCCTACGTGTCAGTTTTTAAACAAAAAAATAATAACAGTATTGTTGGTTCTTACATTTTTTAATATGCAAAATACTGAAGACACGTTTCGGCTATTGCCATCTTTTCTTGGCATACGTTTTAGGAGCCTCCCTCAGGGCAAGTTGGACCTAAAGAGAGTCCGGGAGACAAAAAAGGGGGGGAGGCAGGTGTATATATGTATATAAGGTCAATGTAATCCAAAGCCATTTTGTCATGGGTAATTTCTAGTAGAATTAGAACATTTTGGAAAAGGGGGGGGTACTGCTGCTTACTTAAAGAAAAAGGAAAGGAGGGCCTGCACGATACTCACCCTGTGTGTTGTACAGGGGCACGCAGACTAAGAAGCGTTTTTTTTTTATTTTAGGTGGCTAGGTTCCTCCTCTTTGGGCTGTGTGAGTTGAGTCTGTAAGTGTTCAACTAGAATCACTGTCGAGTCCATGCATAGGGGTACAATTCTAGACATTAAACAGCCTGAACCTGAAAATATATTTGTTCTATATAAAGCGCTTACGCGTAAGTGCTTTATAATAACACATCATTATCGTTTGACCTTGGATGTCTTCTTGCATTCACAGTAATTTGGTAATATGGGCCTTTACACACTGATATATATTATACCTATGGTGATCCATTGTTGTATGAAATGTACATCACATTATAGTGATATTGTAACCATATTTTTCGTTGTGTACGTACGAACAATGATATGTGATGCCCCTTCCTGTTTTATCAAGGAGTGAAAGGTTTTGTTCCTTTGCTTCCCGGAATGTCAGTTCGGGGTTGGGTCAAATGACATCACTTCATGTGATGTCATCAGAGTTCAAGGGCGGTGTGATACCACTTCGCTACCTGTGGCATTTTGGTGAAATGACGTCTCTGCTCACACTCTTAAGAAACTAAACTCTAAGGTGAAAAGGTTAGTGTCTTTGATGGTTTATAGTGATTTTTTCGAATGACATTTTTTCGAATGCCATTATCTCGTAAACATTTCGTTGAAAAAATGTTTTTGAATGTTTATTTTTTTATTTTATTTTTTTGATGGGGGGTTCCCCCCCAAACCCCGTTTTTATTAACACTTTTTTGTCATTTACAAAACCCCAAAAAAACGTATTAAATAAAAAAAGGAAATCTTCTAAAAAAAAAAAAAGTCAACAAAATGTTTTCGAGATAATTGCATTTCGAAAAAATGCATTCAAAAAATGACCGGATCCCATCTTTGATTATATACAAGTAAATAAAAAAAATAAAAAATAATGTCTTTGGCATTTAATGGTTTGTAAATGTTCCAAAGGAAAATGCGTAACTCCAACACAAAAGTTACAGAAGGACATAGTTCCTTACTCCAGAGGATGACTCCCTTCACCTGGATTTCTCTTCCCCCTGTGGTATGTTAAAAAATATCAGACCCTTGAATTTATCGTAATTCAAAATGCAACTGTTCCACAAAAACAACTTTGTTCTATATCTTGTTAGGATACCTGGTGGACTCTCCTGCTAGGTTTACACTCCTTGTTTCCTTGGTTTTACACAGCCTTAAGTTAGTCCTGATATAGCCTTCTCTGGCCCATATTGGCTCATATATTTCTTGCACATTATTCATCTGTTATTGCTTGGTGCGTTTCCCTACCAGGACTTTCCCATTTAAACACATTTGCAGTTGCCTGGTATACTCTCCTGCCAGGGCTTTCTTTAAATGCATACACTTTGCAGTTTTTAATTCGCCTGGTGTTCTTCTTCCAGGGCTTTTCCCATGTGTGCTCTGCACACACTTTTAAACATAATGCTTTCTTGGGTTTACTTTATCTAACACAGTAGCTGCCTAGTACACAATCCTGCCAGGGTTTTTCTTTAATGTGTATTGCATACACTTAAAGAACGTAAGGTCTCATGCTTTTTGTTCACTTTCCCATTCAACAAAAGGTTCAGTATTTCCTTCTCTTTCAAGTAATTAATTTGTATCTTTTACATTTATTTGCCTTTGGCATCCCTGCTTCCCTCTTGGGGACTCACCGGTTATTGCATTGGGTAAAGAAGGCATCCAGTGACAATAGTGAAAACAATGACAGAGAATACAATAACAGTGAATAGAAAACAGAAAACAACATCGAAAATGTTTAAAAATATATTTAGAAGTGGGGTGAAGGGCTAAAAGGGATCGGAGGGGGTTAAACACATAGGGAATTGGGGGGATTGTTGGTGGGGGGACTCCCAAATAGAAAAAAAAAGCATGCAATATATTTTTATGTCTTATATTCACTGTTATTGTCATTCACTGTTTTCTATTAGGAAAAATCACATAGATCCGTTAAGGATGGGATATCCTTCAGAGGAAGTGGAATACTATTCTTTGTCCGATGGTGCCCTGCTACTCCCTCAGAGGTTGTCTCCTCTGAGGAAGGCATGTTATCTAGAAATAGACACAGACCAAAGGGATACAAGTTTAACACCTTTTTTAGCTTGAAATGGGATTGGAGAATGCCTTACTGGCCCTATCTCTAAATTGTAGTAGTCCTGACCAGTACATGAAATCAAAGATAGTCAAGAGTCTGTCAAAATAATAAAGGTGTCTGTGTCAAACCTATGCTTCCCCTCACTTTCTCTATTAAAATAATGTGTAGGGAATTGAGTCAATAACATGTTTCCTGGATTGGTGGTGATGTCATTAGTTAGAGCTTATGGGTGGAAGAGTAACATTAACATTAGCAAGCATTATGCAGAAGTAATCTAGGAATTATTGTTAGAAATGATTGCTTGCTATCACAACTTTTGCTTTTTAAAAGCACTGTAGTGGCAGTTATTATTCACAATATTTGTTTTGCTCATTTGATCAACCATGGAACATTGCAAATATACTTTCTTGTGAACTGCTGGTTGTGCATAGATCTTAGCAATGAGTGCACCTAACTCACTGAGCTTTGGTACAGAGCTTTCATTCTTGAGTAGTATGAACTTCCATCCATACTAATGACTTCCTGTGGAACATTCTATATTTTTGGTATTTTTGGCATTTTGCCTCCACAACTATGAATTCTTACTCTAAAGAAATGTACATTGCACCATTGTAGAATGTTTTTGGCTGGACAATATATTTCCTGTTGAGTTACCAAGCAAAATTCCTTTGTATTATAGGGTTTACATGCCATTGTGACACTCCAGTAGTGCATGAGTATTACTCATTTCAACAATTGCAGAAAGACATTTTTGAACTGTAAAAAAAAAATCAAATCAAATTTCTCCACCTATCTAAAACTTTGGCAACAAGGGTGAGTAGATGTGTTGGAATCTCCCCTCTCTGTATTGGACTAATCACTTTTCTGATGACTAGGCCCCCTCTTCCATTTGTTTTTTATGTTTTTTCTTTGTCAGCACCCTGAGGCCTATGGGTTAGTGGTGCTATAGAAGAGAGCATATAGATAGATAGATTGATGTACATATCATATAAAAGGTTAAAGTTCATGTCTACATCTTTATATCAGTTGTGGTGAGTTGGAGATAACTTCTTATCCTTTTGTATAAGGGGGCAAGCCATAGGGGACTTGTCTGATCTGGCTGCTACCTGATGAGCATCCCAGAGGGCAGATGCAGTGGGATTCCCTGGGCTCTCGCACCCCTCAGGCCCTCAGTATTTTCCCAATGCAGAAAGCTTCATCTCGGGCTGAAAAGATTAATTGGACCAATATGTTCCAGCATATCCTTTTACCTCCATGCTGATAACCCTAACTGGCAACAAGATAATTCTCCAACTTTGGCAATTTCTTTTTCAGAAACCTACTGTTTTAATGGCCATCCCTCTTTTAGGAAAAAAACATACACCATGCCAAAGTGCATCTGTTCTAATATTGGATTACCCACCCATTGTTTTTTTTCTCTTGGTAAACACCATGGTGTAACACAGCATACCAAAAATACCAGCTGTTCTTGCTTGTTTCCTACCAACGTTCTCATAGTGAGCAAGTACAGCCAGCCTTGTTTTGGCCTCCATACCATCTATGCCAAAATGCAACCTTTTAAGGCCTGTTCTTTAGGCACATGTTATGGAAAACCTCAAAATCCCAAGTGTGCCAAAATTCAGTCAGGCCCTTCAAATATTTGGTAAGCACCTTGTTGCGCACTATCTTTTGAAGGGCTAACGTGAGGAGGGTAGCCGTGCACCAACCACTTTTTCTTATGATCCTGCTCATCACTCAAAGGTCCATGTTCACACGCGTGATAATTCTTGTTATCCTCCAATGAGTGCTTGTTTGAACTGTGATGGAACAGTGAATGCCACATTTCAACCATAATCTGAGCTGAATCCTAACGTTTTTGAACACGACCATAGATGGTTGCAGATGGACTGTGGCCATTTTCAAAATTTCTTCTGAGCCCTTTTTTTACCAGTAGCATTGACTTGTTTGCTTTTGATTTGGTTATGTGCCATACATCAAATTGATGCTTTATGTCCGAGAACGTCTCTTACATGACCTTTGCTATTCCCACACGCCTGTCTGTAGCTGTCAATTTTTTTTGCAATCCCTTAACTCCAGAAGTTCTATGGATTTAATGAAACCATATTTCTGCATGTCAACATAGGATGTATATTCTAACATGTGCACAAAGACAGAACTCACAATATTTTGGGTGTCCGTGTCCTGGAAGTGGTAAGCGCAATGTTTCACCAAAAATCCAGGACTGTTGCACTGTCCATCACCAGCAAGTCTGAGCCTTTTGCCTGCAAGAGCATGGTCAATGGCTATCTGTTCAAAATTCCAGCCCTGACTAATAACGGGGTTCCAGAACTGTCTCTGATATTTACAGAAACATGAGGTCTTACTAAACGTTGATCCACTGTGTAACATAGCAGAAGAACTAATAAAATGTCCTGCTAGTACATTTCCAAGAAAGGGCTGAGTCCACACAAATATTTTGAATGCTCGTACACATAGCTCTCCTTGATCTTCAAATTGGTACCATTGTCTTCTCGAGAAAACGTCTCCAATGGCTGCCCACAAATCCTCCCACATTTCCCACAGTTGCAATAAATCATTTTTATAAAAAGGCAGCTGTCAAAAACAATGTCTTTTGGTTCCCTCAATAGCCAATTACCCTGCTATATAGTGGTTTCAGATTCTATGGTGCTGGTTAATTCCTCCACACTGCCCATGGTGTAGTCAGGGTCATGCACATAGTCATCGATAAATTCAGACGATGCATTTGTGATTTTAATCTGTGATATTTTCAGTCTTTATTGGAGAAACAGGGAAGATGATATCTTTCCTTGACAAATACAGTTTGGAAGGTGTAGGTTAGGTGAGGGGATCTGCAACTAATGAAACATTTTCTGTGTTGTCTGTCCATTCCGGTGGACATTTTGTGTTGTAACAATGATCCATCATTGCTTTCCATTGCTCGCTGGTGATATTAATGTCAAATTCCAGCCACTGCACATCAGCATCCTGATTCTGAAACTTGGGACGAGCGTTTCGCAAACCCAAACAATGGTTGCTCCCAAGTGACAATGGTTTGACAAGTGACATTAGTGGTGTGGTCCGAGTCTTTTGGTTCTTCTTCTTCCTAGGTCTCTAATAGACAAAAAAAACAAGCATTATTTCTTTCCCACTTACAAAACATATGAATATCAACCTTACAATCTATTACCATCAAACACATTTCAAAATAACGACTTTGAGGCAATTTTTAATTCCTGAAGTGGATTTACCCTGGCTTTCGTAGTGTATTTTGAAACAGTCAATTTTGATGTGCCCAGTGCTTCCCCCTTCTGTAACAGAACATTCACAATAAGTTGTAAACAACCGTAAATTTAATTTTTGTACCTTTCCTCTGTGTTTTGGTTGACAGTCAGCTACGAGAGTGTTTATATCCATGTACATTTCAATGCATGAAAAATATAATGGAAAAGTATTTGCCATTTGATTATTATTTCACATGTAAGTTTAATATACTACTTTTAATCATTTGTTATATTATGAAGATTTGGAATATTCTGGATCTATACATCATAGCTACAATACACAGTCTAAGGAACTCATGGTGGCAACAGTAAAGACAGACTCAAGTGATCACAGTTAAAGGGTGTTTATTAAACTGTATCGGTAGGTTGTAAAAATGCCTAATCTAAATCTAAGTTGGGAGCAAGATTCGACCATCAAACAATAATAAGGCAGTCCGAGTGGCGTCTTGTCAAAATAAAAGGGCCTATACTGAAAATAACCTATTGACAATCCTTACGCTAAATACAAGTGTTGGATAATGTTCATAAGAAAGAAGTGTTCACAAATAATAAAGTCTGGATGTGGTAGTCGGGGTCTCCCTTCCCCACATTTTCAGCATGGGACAGGATAGGATTCTGGAGCACAGCGCACGCTCGAGTTTTCCCAGCATGAGCCAACAGTTCTGCTCTCAGCAAGCAGGGCCTTCAGTGGAAAAGTCTCTTTTCTACAAAAAGTCTCTTATCTTCCAAGGACCTGACGTGGTTCCAAAATAATAAACAAGTTCCTTTCTGCCTGTACGATGGGTGATGCCTCCCCCCGCCCTCTTCCCTCTTGCATCCCCTTATCTGGGCTCGGATTCACCAAAAAGTCCATTGCAATATCAGGACCATCGGTAGTTAAGTGTCTTGCTTCAGAGGGTCTGATAGGTTCATAAATAATACACAAAGGTTCTTTCCTGATTGCCCTGGAGGTGATATCTCTTCACCCCTGGGCCCCCCCTCTTCCAGGCTCAGACCCCATTCAAATGTCAGCCTCCCTCCATCAGGTTCACCCGGGCTTGTCTTCAAAAGATTTCTCTGTGGTTTACTTGTCAATGGGATATTACCCCTGGATCCCCCTCTTCCAGCTCAGACCCCTCTGGGAATGCTCGCCTTCCCTTTCATCAGATTCACTATGGCCTTTTCCGATGGATGATGGCTTTTCACCTTGGATCCCCCTCTTCCGGGCTCAGACACCTCTTGATTGTCGGCCTTCCTTACGTCAGGTTCACTACAGTTTTCAATACAATCTCCTCTGTGAGATTCAAAACTCATAATGTCATTTTAAACAGTTCACTGTGGACATCCCTCTGCCGGGGTCACTCTTGTCAACATACTGTATATCGGGACTTTAGACTTCGCCCCCTATTTATAGGAATCCCTCCTTTGGGTTCACTCTTGCCAACTTTGTCAATCGCACATTTTCTCAATCAGTTCTTATGATGCAAGTTTTACTTCCCTTAGTTTCACAATCATCTGTCAATCAAAGACTTTCGACTGTACAGAGGATTTTTCTGGACCCCTCTATGACCACTTGGACCCCTTTCTCGCCTTTCCCAAAGCCTTTTGCTGTCGGTAGTTCTTACAATCAGGTGATTGCCCAGTTTCCTGAGTGAGCGCAGACATGGTGCCTGACTCCTCTGTTGCTGGTTTACCCCCCTTTTGGTATCAACAGTCCGTTGTATTCTTTCACAGTACAATTAGCCACTTGCTACTTTCGTTCAACACAGTTTGGTTTCTTATTGGCTCTCCCCTCGACTCACCGGCTGTGATGAACAGCTTGGCTTTTCTTCTCTCTGTAGTCAAGGTTGGCACTATGGAGACAAGCATCTCCCCCAGCTTGAATATCAGCAGAGGAGGGCCCTGTGTACCGTTGACATCTGCTGCAACACATGCTGGCTATTGTTCGCGGTCTCACAATTCCTTCTATGGAGGTTTCAAAGGCCTTGGTCAGAAAGGGCAAGGTCGCTTCTCCTCTTGTCACCTTCTCGGTTTGCGCCGTCTTCTCCTCCTCTTGAACTCTGCCGTGCTGAGTTAGCTCTCTTGTCGTGCGGTCTGCCTTGCTCTTATTGTGCTCTCGTGCCCCACCTTTTATCCCTGTGGGGAAGGTGCCGTCAGGTGTGTGAGGTTCTGGTCAATGCCTGACCCTGGTGTTGGGACATTTCAGGTAAATAGCTCGAGTGTTGGTCCGTCGTCCTTTGTAATATGCGAAAGTGTTTGTGTTGGAAAAGGGGTGTCGTAAAGTGTTTGTGTATCCTACGTGGTAGCATGGGGAAAAGGTGTCATAAGAACGGGGATACCGCGTCTCACCAGTCGGCGTACCACTTCCACTCCCCGAGGGCCCCATCCAGGTGATCCTCCCTCCCCGGTCCACCCTCAGGAACTGGATCCAATAGCGATGCCCGTGTCCTAGCCTCCTGGATGAGAGATCCCCGGGGACTAGTCAGGGAGACACCATCAGGTTTCTCACAACAGCACCTCCATAATTTGCTGTTTATCCTTTTATTCAAGTGCATTAAGAATCAATCTGTAAGATGTAATTAAGTTTAGAATTAATTTTAAAGAAAGAAAAATATATTCGAAAAGGTATTATGAAGCTATAATATTACAAACACCTAATCCAAGAAAGGATCAGGCCATGTTTTTCAGTAGAAAAGATACTTTCTACTCTACCTTTCCATACGTTTACCTTTGGTGATAACATTTATTGCAAAAAATGCACTAATGTATCCTCCTGCGAAAGATAAAGAAAAAGATATGAGTTGAACACAAATAAGAAATCAAAACATATTATTTTTTTAATTCTTTCAATACTTTAAATAATATCTTCAGTGCAAAGAAACATAAATACAATTACAACAAGTACACTATTTCACTTTAATGAACACTGCACAATCATGAAAGGAACATTCAATTCCAATGGGTGATAAATGATGTCTGCCACTATTATTTTTATACGTGTGGTCCTTGTGTCTCTTCCATCTCCACCACTTCAGTTTTAGACTTCTTATACATAAAAACAAATGCAATAAAAATGAGAAAATAGCTATTCAAATGTTAAACTTTTTTGGTAACAAAAGTTATATCTTCACATAGTTATATCTTCATAAACTAGCAGGTGTACCAGTGCTTTGCACAGTAATTCCCACATAAGTGCAGTACGTCTAGGGCTGAAACGTGTAAGCTTGAAGTGCTGTATCAGTATGTGTATGGCTAAAGCTTACACACTTTGAACTGTTTTGATGGCATACATTCATCAACTCCCAGAGGAAATTAAGTTTCTGTAATCGTCATGAGGGATTTGCCACAATGTGACTGACAAAGTCATTGTTGACACCATTGAAGAGACATGCACTGTTCCCTGTCACCCGCATTACTACAAAAACACTGTTTTGTGACGCCTGCATGACTTCAAAAGTGAGTGCCGCTAATATCAGCTAGAATGCTGATAGTGTGGAAAGTTTAGGAACAATGAACTGCTGAAAGTAGAACTACGGCAGAATTACAGGGCAAAGAGCCATAACTAAAACACACACACACACACACCACACACCACACACACCCCACCACCACCACCACCACCCCCCCACCCCCTACTTTTGGATCATGTTTAATATTAGGGAAGTTACCTTTCCAATAGATATCATGTTTGATTATGGTCAATTTAAATTCTCCACAGCGATAATCATGATAAGGTCCCCACAAAGATGGTGTGTGATAAGAAGAAATGTTATTAAAGACACACAGGGGCCATGCAGAGGTCACCAAAAGAAGGGAACTCAATCATTTCAGTCTATTATTAAACTCCCCAACGTTTGTCCTCATTTCTCATCTCCTATTCCCCACCTAAAAGACTTACCTCTCCTTTGCCTACTGCTTTACACTACACAAATATATCCACCTCACACATGACAGCCTTATGCATATTAATATCACATGAACCAGATTGAGGCATGCCAAAACTCTCACCTCTATCTATTTCATTCACACCCTAATCCAGTGGCTAACTCAGCATACTAGCACACTCATTTAATAGCCCTTGGGCTCTCACCTCCATATAAATGAGACATCCAAGTGTCACTTTTACAAACCACACAGAACAATATCAGCATTGGGCACTGAGGTAGGTCCAGCCTCCACTTGTCAACATTTCTGGCTTTGCTGACGACTCCCCATCTAACCCACTAAGACCCCAACACCAGTTTCCTCTAGTAGAATCATGTGCAATAAAACGCAATAAAACCCCCAAAATGTCGAAGCTTCTCTATTAAAGACATTTCATTTTATTGGTTGTGTGTGATAATGATGTTGAAGTCCTCAAAGAGATGGTGTTTGAATATAATGTTAAAATCTTCACAGAGATGGTGTTTGATTGTAATGATTTCAATGGCCCCACACAGATGGCGTATGTATATTCAGATTAAGTCCCCACAAAGACGGTATACGATGATAATAACATGAACGCCCTTTACAGAAATGGCATATGATAACAGTGATGATTATGCCCCCATGGAGATGGCATGTGGGTATAATGATTTTAAGTTTGTTACAGAGATGTGTGATAACGGTGATGATTAAGTCCCCAGTGAGATAGTGTGTGCCATAAAGGAGTGTGAAGACCGCACAGAGATGGTATGTGATAATGGTAATGATTAAGTCCCCACAAAGATGGTGTGCGATTAAAAATAGGTTGAAGTCCCCACAGAGATGGTGTTTGAATATACTGATCTTAAAGTGCCAATAGAGATTGTCTTCCATAATACTGGTTTGAGGTCCTCACAGAAGTGGTGTTTATGAATAATCATGTTAAAAACCCTATATGTATTATCCTAATCATAAAGTACTCATAGATATGGTGTTTGATGTTGGTGATGGTGAAGTACCAAAAGAGATTGTATGTCATGATAATCATATCCAGATCCTCACAATGATGGTGTGTGTTGATTATGTTAGAGTCCCCACAGAGCTGGTGTGTGTTAATAATAAATTTAAAGTCCCCAGAGTGATGATATGTGATAATAATGATATTAAAGTACACAGAGAGATAGTGTCCGATTATCTTGATGTTAAAGTCCCTAGAGAACTGGTGTGTGTTAATAATAACGTTAAAAACCCCACAGTAATGGTATATGATAATAATGACATCAAGAGAGAGATAGTGGGCTTCATTACAAGTTTGGCGGTCTGGAAATGAGGGTGCCAGTAGCAAGGTACTGGCACCCTTTCCGTACTGCAAAACAACGAGAATGCCGGTAGGGGCCATGGAACTCCCAACAGGCCCAACCTGCCAGGTTTTCAGGCTGCTATCGGTTTGTCTCTCACTGAAGCGCTGGCACCCTTAGCAACGTTGTTACAGGGTTGCTGGTAAACTGCTGCCTAGCGGCAGGTTTAAACAGCAACCTCATAATGTGGGCTAGTGTGTGATTATCTTCATGTTAAAGTCCCCAGAGAGATGGTGTGTGATTATCTTGATGCTAAAGTCCCCATAGAGATGGTATGTGATTATATTGATGTTAAAGTCCCAGAGAGATGGTGTTTGATGTTGGTGATGCTGAAGTACCAATCTATATTGTATGTCATGATACTAATGTCCAGGTCCTCACAGAGATGGTGTGTGATGTACATGTTTTAGTCCCCACAGAGATGGTGTGTGATAATGATATTAATGTGCCCACAGATATGGTGTGTGATGTTGGTGATGTTTAAGTCCCAATAGAGGTTATGTGTCATGACACTGATTTTCAGGTTCCCACAAAGATGGTGTTTAAGAATAAAATTAAAGTCCCCACAGTGATTCTGTTTGATAATGATGATTTTAAAGTCTCCCCTAAAGCTAGTGTGTTACAAATAGGACATATAATTGGTGTTCGTAGAAGTATCTCCATAGAATTGCAGTTGTGTGTGTGGACAGGGGTGCTGATGATGTTAAAATCCACACAAATATTTTTTGTCTTGATTATGTTGCAGTCCCAACAGAGATGTTGTTTGGTAATAAGGATGTTGAACCCCCCACAATGATTCTTTATGATGACCATGGTGTTACAGTCCCCATAGGGATGGTATGTGATTATGATGATGTCAAGGTTCCCGCATAGATGGTTTGTCTGCCCTCTCAGAGTCAGTGTGTGTGAAAATGGCAATGTTGATGTCCCCCAGAGAAATTGTATAATAAGGACGTTAATATCCCGACTGTCATCATGCATGATATTGACGCCCCTCAGAGATTCGTGATGTTAATTGTGATAAGGTCCTTAAATGAATAGTGTGTGGTAATGGTAATGTCAAAATCATTGCAAACTTGGTGTTTAAATATGGTAAAATAAATTGAAATTTATCTGCATTGATAGCTTGTGATTATCTTGATATTACACCTCCAAAAGAGAGTTTGGGAGAGATGAGGAGTTTTGTGTCACCAGAGGTGAGGTGCATACTGACAGGAAAGCGAGAACAATGTAGTAGAAATAAATAGCCAATGATCCACGGTCATCAAATGAGCAAGTAAACCATCTCTACTACAGCATGTAGACCACACCTTTACAGCACTTGTTTAATGTTAGTTACATTTTCAAAGTAGTTATTATGTCATATAAGGGATGTCAAATTTATGTTATGTAGCCAAGTATTACGCACAAAGAGATAGCACCCACAACTTGAGTCAAACAAAGCTTATTTACATAACCAAAATATAAGGAAGACAACAGCATAAAAGTTAAATCTCTTCAATCGCATTCTCGGGCTTAAGAGCTTCCCTGCACACTTCTTCACCTACCACGGGTCAATCCCATTGTTTACTCAATCGGCTTTAACAGGGTTCACACATTCTGCTGGCAGGCAATTCTGTTCTCTGATCTTCTGTCTGTAATTGCTGCCCAAGGAAGCAGGAACAGATGGTGTGTCTCAGATGTGGTCAAGGAACGCTGGTTTGGCGCACTTCCCCGATGACCGGATGATTTCTCCTGCCCCTATTTGCTCCTGTGATTGTCCTTTACATCCTGATCATTGTGCCATGCTCTCATTTCTCCTTTCACCATGGGGTTAACCCCTTCAGACCGGGCTTTTCCTGTACCCCCTACCTTGGGCCAAGATCTCCCACTAGGTTATGTAGCTAAGGCCTTTCTTAGATCTTCCAATGTTTCACTTCTGCCTCCTGCTGATCACTAACTCCTTCCTCCACCTCCTGTTGTTCATCTCCAACCACTTCCTGCCCTTCACGTTCAACCACCTCTTGCTTTTCATCTTCAATCACTTACTTTTGCTCCACTCCAGCCATCTCATGCCTTACACCTGTCCCGACCTCCTGCTGCTCACCTCCAGACAACTGTTGCTGTTCACATTCAACCTCTGCCTTCTTTTCACTTCCAGCCACACATGCAGTTCTTTCTCCTCTCCTAGTGGCGAGACCTTTCCTTCTCTCTCTCCTCCAGTTTTTCCAACTTTACCCACAACTTTCAATATTTGCCAATTTGCCCCAACCACCTAACACAATCCTCTTCTTCAAACACCCACACCCGCTGACTGATCAACTGGCTTTTTGTGTCCCTGTGACAGATCTCCTTAAGCTGGCCATCTTCCAGGGGTGCTCACCTGTCTAGGTAAATGGCTGAAGCCCAGTGATTGGGTGTTGTTAAATGATTGACCTGAGTCAAATCAGGGAACTGAGAGATTGGGCAACGTTTGTATATTCCAAAACTCCCATTTTGAATTTCAAACCCTCTCTCTTTGTGTGCCACCCTGCAGATGTCCTGGATGTGTCTGTTCTCCAGAGACCAGGTTCATTAACGGTGGACGGGCAATCAATGGCAAAAAATGACAAAATAAATGCATGGCACCGGTTTCCAGTGAGCTTGTGGCAACATGGGGTTGCAGGGAGCCAAGTCTGGGGCCACTTGAGTAAACAAGCTTGCTTCACAGATGAGAATTGCAGCATTTTTATGTTTATGTTATTGGTCTGTAAACTGAGTTCATAGTGTCAGGACCTTGTGGTCCATCATGTATTATTTCCCGGGTGACTATGCCAGAGCCTATAGTGTACAGTTGTGCGTGGGGCAAACATCTAGCAGCGCCTTCCTAATGGATATCTCCACCATGTGAGACAGGCATGGTCTCATGAGAGAAACACACACACAATGATTCAAGTTTATGAAAACTTTTATTTGATAAAGAAACGGGTTTGGAGATGGCCTAACTTGCCCTACATCTATAATGGGAGTAGTCTCGACCATCAACCAAAAATATAAGTCCAAAGGCAGTCCAGTTAGTCAAAACAAAGGTGTCTGTGTGAAACTTATGCTTGCCCTCACACTGTCTAATACAATAATGTGCATGGGATTGGACTAAATAAAAAGGGTGCTTCAAAGTAAAGGTCAGGATAGTATTGGAGCTGGTCTACAGATCCCTTCCCCAAGTCTTGAGCCACTTGGGGTTCAGCATGCATTCCTCGGCTTTCAAAGGCACTGTATAAAGTTATTTTTACAAAGGTCCGTCTGATTGCACATGTTCACAGTTCCATTAGGGAACAATTCCTCTATGTCACCTCTCCTCAGAAAGTCTACTAATTGTCATTAGTTCACAAGACTTTCACAGTTCACAACAGGTTGATGTATTGGTGTACAAGAGCCCTTCAACAACGCGCAGTATACCTTAACCCCTGGCAGGACCACTCTGAAACCTTGGCTCTCCTCACAGTTATTCAGCAGTTCAACGTATCGGAGACTTTCGATGAACACACAGTACTTTCGGCCCTGCGTGGGACTACTCTGATACCTAGGCCTCTGTTTCAGCTTTCTCTTCTCATCATGCCCCAGCACCTTTTTGCAGTTCCACTTTAGCTTTTCTCAATATTGTGCCCCTGGCACCTTTTACAATTCACCACCAAGCTTTTACGGGGTCTCGGTGTGCCTTTTCCCTGAAGCATAGCCTCCTTCATTTGTCATTCAATTCAAAATACTCCACTATGCTATCTAGAACCATTTTTGCAGTCACCTCGTCTTTCAGCAAGGTGACATTGCACTTACAACGCCCCCTCTGATTACGGCTCCATCCCCCCATCAAGGTAATCCGGACCAAATTGTGGTCGGACCAAGGGACAGGGTCCACCCTATGGCCTGTAGCGTATGGGAGTAGGGATTCGTCAATGAGGATATAATCGATCCTTGAAAAGGACTTGTGTGTTCTAGAATAGTATGTGTATGGGGGGGGTCACCCGCATTGGGTCTTGGGAGTGAATCTTCCAGGCCCAGGTCCTGGTTGACTTTACGAAATCTTTGTGACATTAGGTCATCTCCCGACAGGTGGCCTGAGGGGCCAGCCTCTTACTATCGGATCCGGGATTCAGGACCATGTTGAAGTCCCCCCCCCACTATCACCGTGCCTTGCACGAATAATTGGAGCTTATCTCTCACCTCTTCCCGTAAATGCGCCTGCCTTCATTGGGCTCGTACACCACCACCAATGTCAATGGGGAATCCCAGAGAGTACCCCTCACCAACAAGTATCGACCTTCCGGGTCTTTTAACATTGCCTCTGTGTCAAAGCCCATATCCCTTGCCAGTAGAATAGCCACTCCCCTTTTTTGGCTCTGTGTGATGAACCTAGGATCACTCCGATCACTCCTCCCCCCCCCCCGCAGGTTGGGTTCTCTCTCCCTTGCCCAGTGTGTCTCCTCAAAGAAGAGCAGGTCCAGTTTTGCCCTATGAAATTCCCTGTATAGTAGGGATCTTTTAGTGGGGGTGTTCAAGCCCCTAACATTCAGGGAGCTCACCTTCAGCACGGGCAGACAGTCAGCCATTTTTGAGACTTGCTTTTTCATTGTTCAGCGTCCTCAGAGCACCACTCCATACCTTGTCCCCTCATCCTTCTATGCCCCCCTCCCTCCCTCCCTCCCTCACCTCCTCCCCCCTGGGTGGAGCATGGATATAACCCCAACTGCGCCCCCTTCATACCTCCAACCCTGTCAACCCAAACTCCCTCCATCCACTCCCCCCTGCCCTGGCGCCAGCCAGTTAGTTCAACCATTCCTGGTATTTGGCCGGACCACCAACCTGCCCGCCTTCGCCAGGCTCCCCTTGGATTTACTCTTTCCCTTGAGCCCCCTCCCAACCCGTGTAAAGCCACCCCCTCAGTGCACCCATCATACTTTCTGTTCTTAGGGATTGTAGTCATAAGGTATTTCCTTAATTCCTCATCCCGTAACCAGTAGCAGGCCAGGTTGTCCTGCATCTCATCCTTCAGGGCTGCTCCGCCCTCTGTCCTTTGTTGGGGGCAGTGTGTTTAGTTTCTTGAATTTCCTGGAGCCTGTCATCCTCTTCCTGTCTCTTGGTCTCTCTGGTTCACTTGCCCCCTCCACCGCCATCCCCGTGGGCCTGCTCTGAGCGTTGAGGTCCTCCACGTAGTCTTGGATTGCTCCCCTTATATCCTCTTCTGTAACCAGGATTGTTCTCTGCTCCATGTATTCAAATGTCAAGGAGAAGGGGTAGACCCATCTATAGCACACATCCTTTTCCCCTCAGGTGCTTGGTCAGGGGGCGACACATTCTTCGTTTGGCCAGCTTGTATACTGAGAGGTCCTGGAAGATTGATATCTTTGCGTTGTTGTATGTAATCTACCGAGCCTTCCTGGCCTCCTCCGACACCTTTGTTTTTTTCTGTATAATAGTGGAAGCAGACCAGGATGGACAGGGGGCCTCCTGTTCTGCTCCCCCGCCCTGTGCGCCCTGTCTATTGTGAGTTCTGTGGTTAATTTGTTCGCAAAGAGGAGGTTGATTATTTCTCTCACCACTCAACATATGTCCATTTCCGTTTCCCCTTCCCGCTTCCGGAACCCCAAAAATTCGGAGGTTATTGCTCCTTTCTCTGTTCTCAAAATCATCCATTTGCCTGGCCCTTTCCTCATCTATTTTCTCCAGAGCCTCCAGCATGTCTGTTTGTGCTTCCTGGGTCGCGATCGACGATTGGTTAGTTTCTAGCTGCAGCAACCTGTCCTCAACCTTGTCCACCCTTTGGTCAAATGTTTCCAGTTTCTGAGCTATATCTGACCTCATGTCACTTATTTCTTGCAGGACGGTGCCAAAGTCCTTTTCCATTGCTGAGGGATCCATGGGTACGGCTCCTGTTTGGACTATTCCCCCCTCCTGATCCAGACTGTCTTGATTGCTTCCTGCCTCGTGAAAGCGGTACTCCTGCAGGGCTTCCTTCCAGCTCATATGACACCCTCGTATGCTTTGTGGGAGAGTTGGTCTCAGTCCAGATGGTTCTGCCTTCCCCCTCTAAGGCCAGTGTAGATTTCCTGTGGAGGCTTCTGCTGTGTGACCCCTGGGAGGTTAGAGTTGTGTTATCACCCCTCTGTAACTGTCCTATATGAGTGATTCCCGATGGTGGACCCCTCGGGGTGGGCACAAAACCCCAGGGACGGACCCTGGGGGCCCTCACCCCGTCCGTGTTCTGGCCTCTCTAGTCGGCTTGCTTACGTCCTCGGGTCTTGACGGGCTATATTGTCACGCTGGTCCCCTTTTGCGTGGGTCTTTTGTGCTCCTCCTGGATTCCTGCGCTGGGTCCCGTTTGGGGCGTCTACTGCATGCACCTGGGGCGGGCAAGGCTGGGCTATTCCTACTCCGTTTCCTTCTGGTACCTCTGAGTTTCGTGGGAGGCTCCCTCAAGGCAGGCACATGCCCCAGGGACAGTCCCCGGGGTCCCTCTCCTTGTCTGCAGTCTGGCTCTGCTGGATTCACTGCTGAAGCCTCCCTCGGCAGGCACACGCCCGACCTCCATCTCGGGGCCCACCACCCGGTCCAGTCTCGTTGTTGCTGTCTTGTCTGCGGGGAGAGGGGGGTGGGCAAGTCCTGCCTCCCCCCAAGTTGTAGGGCTCACCTTTGCACCCCAGCCCTCTGTCAATCTGTGAGGGGTTCTCTGCCAGGGTGTTCTTACTGTGGGGGATGCTCCCTTCCTTCCTTTCTTATCCTCCTCCTCTGGGGTATTGTGATCGTAGGGTTGGGGGAGGCCCATCCCCTTTGTATGACCAGGGCCTGTTGCGTGGGGGGTCCTTTTCTCCCTCTGTGCTTCTTCTTCCATGTCTCTGGGGGGCCCCCCAACGGGAGATACCAGGCATGTGTTAGGGTAATTGTCTCCAACGCAAGAGAAGGGGAAGAACGATGAGAAGGATAATTCTAAAAATCCGCCACCAAAACAGGGTCACAAACATAACGAGGGTAAATTTCCCCCATAAACAATTTTATAGGGCTAGTGAAACCTCTGGCCCCAAAACAGAGGGTGGCTACCAGAAGCGCCCCTTCTAAATGACTTTTGGGAAATGTGTGGTTTGTGGGTATGGTGACCTTCTGACAGGAGATCCCAGATGTAAGGGTAAACCTTCAGGGATCTAATCTGTCTCCTTAGCCTTCACCCATGATGGGAAGTTCCAATGACAGGTGCTAGCTTTCACACGTAGGCTGAAGAACCCATTGGTGTTCAATCCAGAGTTTCCTTAGTATCCCTGGAACTGTGGGAACACAGAACACAGAGGTATATAATTCCATTCCAGATAATACTAAAGAGTATTATAAAGACAGTGTGCTCATTAGTGGACGGACACAGCTGCCATTAGAGACACTGCGGCTACCATAACTGTGGTAGATTAAAGATTCTTTCAGCCTGAAGAGGTTGCTAAGGCTCCCAAAAGGCTTACCAAGTTAGCAGGAGGTCCAGTCCAAATGTGTCCCATACTGCCAGCTATCATTGAGTGTAATGAGATGACTGTAAGAATCGCTGAAAGTGTTCAGTCTTAAGTGCCTGGTAGGGTATTATTAGGCAATGACTTGAAGGCCCTGTGGTTAGTTTCCAGCACACCAAAGCCCCCTTCTAAGAAGAGGAGCAAGTGAGGCAACCTTGAGAGCCCTTCCCACAGAGACCAAGGAGAAATCTAGAGAAGGAAAGAAGGGCCTCTAGCCCAAACCTTCCTCCAAAACAGGAGTTCCTGTGATAGAGAAACTCTAGGTCACTCCTGTGACCCCACCACCAGCTGAGGCCGAGTTGGTAACAGAAGAATCCCCTGAGGAACCATCTGCTGATGAGTCAGAGGTGGAGGATATTCTGCCCTGTCTTGAGGATCTCGATCATAGAGACCATCCTGACCTGCAGACTTTGCTTGCAGAAGGTGGACCCTCTACAACAGATTTCATTCAGGGACAGAGAGGATCCCTGTCTTGAAGGTCTGCGTAAGCAGGCAGCTTCCCAGAGGGAAGGGCAAGAACCTGAGAAGCATAGGCTCTACTGGGAGGATGGCTTCCTCTACAGTGAACCTATGGACTCTATTCCAGGGGACCTCAAGAGACTGGTGGTACCCCAGCAACAGAGATCCACATTTCTGCAATTAGCTTGTGAGGTCCCTCTGGCTGGCTATTTGTTTTCAAAAAGGACCAAAGAGAGACTTTCACTGTACTTCTACTGGCCCAAGATGGGTGCAGAAGTAGACAAATATTGCAGGAGCTGTCACATAAGCTTATTGTCTGGCAACAGTGGATCCAAGAATGTGGCATCTTTAGTGCCCCTCCCAGTTGGGGGAGTTCCCATGCAGAGGGTGGGGATTGACACTCTTGGTCCCCTAGACCCTCCAACTTCCTCAAGCAACCGGTTTATACTAGTTGTAGTAAACCATGGCAATAGATGCCCTGAGGCCCTACCAATGAAAACTGTTCCTGCTCAGGCAGTGGCTAAGGCCTACTTGGTATTTCTACCAGAGTTAGATTTCCTAAGGAGGTAGTATCTGACAGGGGGTACCATTGTATATCCCACTACATGCTGGCTATGTGGAAAACATGTGGGGTCACCTACAAATTCTCAAACTCCTACCACCTTCAAACCAATGGGTTGGTAGAGAGGTTTAACATAACTAGAAAGAGCATTATTGGTGCATTAGATGAACCCCTTAGAAGAAAGTGGGACTTTCTACTGCCATGCCTTCTTTCTGCCTAAAGAGATGTGCCTTAAACTGGAGTGGGCTTTAGCCGCATTGAGCTCCTCTATGGTCATCCAGTCAGAGGCCCTTTGGCCCAGATTAAGAAGGGTCTGGAGAGTTTTCCAATCCTAAAGCCAGTACACATTGCTGACTGTGTGCTAGGCCTCAGACAGAGGATGGCACACATGATCACAGAGGCCTCTGAGAACTTGAAGGCTGGTCAGGCTCTGCTCAAGCATTGGCATAACCAGAAGGCCAACATGGTGGAGTTTACTTCAGAACAGCAAGACCATGGTTCAGGTAAGACAAAGAGTTTCACAGGACAAGTGGACAGGACCCTTCAAGGTTGTAGGCAAGCTTGGATAGTTTAACTATTTGGTGGACTTGGGCAACCCCAAGGAGGCCCCTACGGTCTTTCACAGCAACTGAGTGAAGGCATATGTCTCCAGACCAGAGATAGGAGCTTTGCTGCTAGCTTCAGATCAAGAAGAAGAGGAGAATGAGCCTCTCGCATATCTTCTAAAGGGGCACCCTTCAGATGGTTCTGTAGAAGGAGTTAAACTCTCTTCCAATTTGACACTGCAGCAACAGGACAAGTGCAAATCTTTGCTAACTCAGTTTGCCCCTCTGTTTTAACTTACACCAGGCTTGACCCTTTGGGGCTAGCATGGCATTGACAGTGGTGATAGTGTACCTGTGAATTTCAAGGCCTACAGGATGTCAGATCATCCAAGGAATCACATTAAAGAAGAGGTCAACAAGATGCTTGAGCGTGGAGTAATTGAACACTCCGCTAGCCCGTTTGTGTTAGTGCCAAAAGCAAGTACCGAAGAACTTTGGTTCTGTGTGGACCATAGGGCCTTGAATTCAGTTACAAAAACTGATGCCCATCCTTTGCCAAGGACTGATGAACTGGTGGATAAGCTCGGCTCAGCTAAATTCCTCAGTATGTTTGACTTGACAAGTGGTTATTGGCAAACTGCCATGCCTGACCATGCCAAGGAGAAAACAGCATGTTCTACCCCAAGAGACCTGTACCAGTTTTACGTCATGCCTTTTGGATTGAAAAATGCACCTGCCACTTTTCAGGGAATGGTAAATCATGTTCTGAATGGCTTAGGGAACATCTGCATGGCATTCTTGGATGACCTAGCAGTGTTCAGTCCTACATGGGAAGAACATATTATCCATCTTGAACAGGTGTTGCAGGCTCTTCAGCTGGCCACTCTGACCATCAAGGCAAGCAAGTGCCAAGTTGGGCAGAGTAAAGTGGTCTACCTTGAGCATGAAGTAGGAGGAGGTGAGATCAAGCCCTTACCCATCAAAGTACAAGCTATACAAGGCCATCCCTACTACTCAAATACAAGTAAGAGCCTTTTTAGGATTTACAGGCTATTACAGGAACATCATTGAGAACTATGGAACCACAGTTTATCCTCTGAATACTGTGTCTTCTCCTAAATACCCCGAAAGGGTGAAGTGTAATGAAGACTGTTCGAAGTCATTTCAGGGACTGAAAGATGCCCTCTGTAAAGCTCCAGTGCTGAGACATCCAGATTACACTCAGGCCTTCTTAGTCCAGATTGATGCTTCCAATACAAGGATCTGGGCAGTCTTGAGTCAATTTGATAGCAAAGGCAGGGAACACCCCATCTGCTTTATTAGCAGAAAACTAAAAGATAGGGAAACCAGGTGGGCTACAATTGAACATTAATCTTTTTCCATAGTGTGGGCCTTAAAGATGTTTAGGCCATACCTATATTGAACTACTTTCAGGATTCAAACAGACCACCAACCCTTGAAGTGGTTCATGCAGATGAAGGGGGAAAAGTACCCCAACATAAGAATGCTCATGGTCTCTCTAGAAAGTATGACTGACTGGAACCAGAGGTCCATCCAGGAGTGGATTAGATTCTCCTGTCCCTTAGTCTGGTTAGGGACAAGTGTTAGGGAGATTTATCAGTTTTATGCCTAATCCCCTCTCCTAGCGAGTCCCCCAGCACATTTTTCGGGACTTCTGGACATTTTTTTTTCTCTCCTTATTTGCTCTGACTTTTGGGAACTCTGTTCTTTTGTTTCATCTTATCTTATGGAGCCGGTTTTCCTCCATATCTCTAAAGGGCATCAGTGTTACACCTTTGCAGCACACAGAACACTATGTGCAGTGTTGCTGCAACACCTTTGGGTTCTCCTTTTTGATATTCCTTGACTATCCCTACAAACGACTGTTCTTAATTATAGAGGGATACTTTTAATCCTTTTGAAAACTTAAACTTATGAGAGATTAGCACACACCACCTTATGTGGAGTTCTAAGAGGATACCTACTGTCCCCCTTCTCTCTGCTCCTGTGATATTTTGGTCACCCTGACAACCCTTAAGTAATGGAAGGTGGCAGTGGATATGTTCTACCAACTGTTGTGCTATATTCTACTGCAGACTGTTTTCATAGGCTCGTTTATTCACAAAAGGGTCACCTATGTTCTAACATGGTGGCTCCTTTCCTTTTTTGCCATTTCTTGTATGGCTGACCTTTGTTAGCCCTTTGCTACCATTCTAGGAGAGGGAGGGCGGTGTGTGCCCCTGTCTTTTGTCTGTCCTTTGTCTGCCAGAGTGCCTGGATAGAATCAGTTCCCACTGGAGGTGGTGGCTGTCCTGATTGAACAGCCACCTGCCCCTCTTTGTAAACAGTTGGGAGAGTTTGCAGAGGAGTGAATTGGAAATCTGAATAAAAGGGGAGGTTCCTGAGGCACAAGGCAAGTTGACCACTGGAACAGAAGATTTGAAGCTTTAGATGACCAGAGATGCCTGCAGACCATTCCAGTAATCGTGAAGCGACCACTGCTGTCCTGACCCTGTTTTCGTATTGACAGAGGATCTTCAAAGGGGACGTTTCCTTACCTTTGGCTGCTGGGACCAACCAGCCCCAAGACGAACTGCAGATCGAGCCATCACCTGAGTTGCTGTGAACTTCGATGGCTGCATACCGCAAATATCAAGGGACCTCTGACCAATTTGCAGTGCAATGTCTTTGCGTGGAGGAATCCACTTTGCTGAGCTCTACTTGGAACTCCAGAGGCATGATCACACTCATCCAAGTCCCTTCACCAGGTTGCAGGACTGAAGAACTGAGGAAGATCAAGCAGGCCAAAACCGTCCTTTGTTGGAGCTGATAAAAAGGTGCCAAAACCTCAGACCGACATGGAAGACCAAAGAAATACTTGCTGAGGGTCCATTTGCGTGACTGCTGCTGTGACATCTCATTCAGAGTCCTTCCCTTTGCCACCAAACCCAGGAATCAGGAGACTGGGTCCGTTACTACTGCATAGGAAAGCCTGCAGCTGCATTTGCTTCTTCTAACATAAGATACGGTGGGGCTCAAGGTAGAACTTGCTTCAAGCCGAAGAGTCGCTCCAGTGTGACTGTACGTTTGGATCTCCACCCATACCTCTGACCCAGGCTTTCCAGCTTGTACTCCTTTAGGGTGTCTTTCGCAGGGTCCCTATACATGGTGTTATCTTGCTGAAGTACTTTATTTAAGTGACTAAAGTATCCTGAGGATCTTTGCCTTTTTGACTGCTGCCTAAGACTTTTGTTCCACTCCTACACTGACTTTGATGAACTCTTGAATGGTTAGGGATTTGACTTGCAAAGCATTAGAATTCTTGAAAAGTGTTACTAGTGCTATAGCATTGATCAACCCTCCTTTTTCTTCCTACAGACTTTGTCTGATCTTACTTTACTAAATGAATGAACCTATCATTCCTCAGTAACAAATATGAGTGTGCAGCACTACAAGTAATACTGTAGAACTGGCATTAGTGTCATTTCCTGTAATAATTGTAAGCGCAAGCAACTACAGTTGAAGCAGTCACCCAGGAACAGTCCTGTGAATAATTCCGATGTGCATTAGTCTAAAAGAGTATTTACTTACCGGCCTTGTGAATATCAAATACATTTGTATTTTATAATAATTTTCAGTGTATAAGAGTTTCATTTTAGTACTGTATTTACTGGGTTTAGTGTATTTATCTACAGCTCACATCCTCCTCGTAAGATATGCATGGCTGCTCTGCCGTTCTACAAGATCCTTTGGGTAATGCAGACTTATACTAAGAGTTGGGGACCTGTATACCAAGGGATAGTTTTCTAGAATCTAACCTCCAAGCGGACTTTAGGAAAACTCCCCTGACACTGGCATTCAGTTATGGTCGGGACTCGTAGTAAAATAAATGCAGATCGTCTTTCTTTTCAGACTTTCTCCCTCCAACCATCCCTTGTAGCACACCACCAAGTGGCGCAACACCTGACCTGCCAGTTGTGGCAGTGAGCACCCTCTATCATGATTGTATTCACTATTCTCACAGGGCCTGCACAACCTCCCAACTATAGGACCAAACTCAAGAGGCAGGCCCAGTGAAGCACCCTCCTCTCCTCTAGCGGGATACATAACCCTCAGAGTGCTCAAATGATCTCTAAAGCTTGTGCTGCCTTTTTGCAGGGACCCTCTCACTGCTCCTCAAGCCTAATTTGAGGAGAAGTCCTACATCTCATTGTGACGCTACTCACAGGTGCATGCTTTAATAATGAAAAGCAAGCAAAGGGACAATGTGATTTCCTCATTTGTATGGGGTATGCCCACAGGCAAATGAGGGGGCCTCCCACAGAGAATGGTTACCCTCAAAGTTAGGCAATGTCAGAAATGTATTAAAAAATGTTCCTTGTACTCCCATCTGTAATCGCCATGTGTGCCCACTGCAGGGCAAATGGCACGAAGGGCTGTTTATTCATGGAACCCATTGTATAATGGGGCCCATTATGGTTATTTTGTCCTCAAATAACAAAAACTGTTCTTTTTACACAACTTCACCTATTAATCGATCAGGGCACTCCTGGTTTGTGGGTGGTTAAATAAAAAGCTGTATGCTTTAGCTAAGCTTTGGGAATAAGGAAACCAAGATGCTGATACCCGAACAATGGCATAAACAAAAGTGCTGATGATCGCCAAACCCTGCACATGATTCGGCTAGTAATATCATGGCAATTCCTAGCATGATAAAAATATCTCACATCAAATGTTTGTACTTGGGAATTTAATGGAAATATCTCATAGATGATGGGGGCATTTTTACATATGTTGCAATACATTTCAAACTGTGAGTAACTGGGCACACAATGTCAATTCCTGACAATATGTTCGAATGCCTGGGCACAGGCTTATAATAACTGTCAAATGGTGTGATTGCATTTTCAAATAATGTAAAAACCTATATTGTAGTGAACCTTCATCCTTTCACCCTTAGTACGTCATAAGTGCACCTTTCACTACAATGCGTGGATTAACAAAGGTCTGTCACCGAGTATGCACTTTTATTAATGCCATTAGTGTTCCATCAAAAGTACCGAAAACAAGTTAAAAAGAATCTTTTAAAATGAAAATTGCATGCCGTTTGTGCCCCAAAGCACTTTGTTTGTTTTTTCCCCATTTAGGTAACAACGATGCATTGGGCCTCATCTCGAGTTGGGCTGTATCCCGACTGGGATACCACCCATCTGTATTTGCGTTAATGCCCACTCGTCCGGCGGTATTACCGTTGAGCGCTAACCGTAATTCCCATTCCCCATTGGACCCAATGGGGATTTTTTGGTGCAATTACTGCCAGCGGTATTACAGCATTTTCCAGCGCATTTACCCCCAGGTCAGAGCTGGGGGTAAATGATGTCATACTTGTGTTGTGTGCGGACCCTTGAATGCAGCGGTAATAGCGTTACCGCTGCATTAAAGGGCTACCGCACAACTCGTGATGAGACCCATTGTGTTGAGATGAAATTGACATTTAAATACATTTCAAATACAGTAGAGATGGCCTTCCAAAGAAACTAGTGGTTTGCAGGCCCCTGCATTGACCCTTCACCCAATTAAGGTCTGGCCTTTATCAAAACACTGGTGCAAGACATATTAAAATGGAATGGCATTGGTCTTGCACGTGCATCCACGCTTCACATAACATCATCTTCAACATTATGTTGCTTGTTGTCACATAGCGCTCTCACATAGAAAGTTCCAATTATGATCCTGAGACATGGTAATACGTGTCCTAGGTAACAGTGGTGGAGGTAAATGTTTTCACTGGAGAGACAACATTCAGGCTGCTGGTGGTCATGTGACTAGGCCCTGCCACTCAGCTGCTCCACCAACAACTAGTTTTCGTGCGTTTCAGTCGACTACTTAAAGGCTCAAGGTAGATAGCATTGAGGAGGCTGCTAGTCATGTGACCAGGCCCTGCCACTCAGTTTCTCCACCCACCACCAGTTTACACACCTTCCAGACAAATGCGGGCTCTAGTCCATCTCTAAGCAGACAGCACTGCAGAGGCTGCTTGTCATGTGACCTGGCCCTACCACTAATTTGTTCTGCCCACCAAAAACTTTTGTGTGTTCTAGGCAACTACTTAAGGTCTCCAGGCCAGCTCCAGGAAGACAGATTTACGAGGGCTGCTGGTCACGTGACCAGGGCCTACCACTAATTTGCCCTTCACACCACTACTAGATTTTGTGTCTTCCAGCAGCTACTTAAGGACTCCAGGCCAGCTCCATGCAGACAGCACTGGCAAGAGTCACGTGAGCAGGCCCTGTGACTCAGTTGCTCTGACCACCACCAGTTTTCACCATTTCCATTTAACTGCATAAGGGCTCCAGGCAGGTAGCATTAGGAGGCTGTTGGTCATTTGACTAAGACCTGTCACTCAGTTACTCCACCCACCACCAGTTATCTTGCCTTCCAGGCAATTACTAAAGTGCTCTAGGCCAGACCAGGCAGACCTCATTATGCAGGCTGCTGGCCACATGATCAGGACCTACCACTAAGTTGCACCACCCACCACCATCAACCAGCTAATTAAGGGCTCCGGGGCAGTTCCAGGCAGACAGCATTGGCAAGGCTGATGGTCAGGTGACCGTGCCCTGCCACTCAGTTGCTCCACCAACCACATATTTCACCAGACCCCTTTAGGCATCCTCAGCAAAGGATGAATGAAGACAAGGACCTCACCTGTTGGTGCCTGTGCAGGCTTGATAGGGCCAAGGGGCAGATCCACTATCCTGCATTTCACCTACAAAGCAGTCGCTACTACTAATACTCAAAAAAGATATCACCATTTGTCTCCTCCCTCCACAGCCTATCCCACCACCAAGCTGTCCTATCGAACCTCATTAATATCGCTGTTGTCCCACTTCCAAAAAACACAGACCAAACGCACCTGCCCCCTCATACTGTTTAATGCTCGCTCAGCAGTCTCTCACACTGCTGTGATTGCTGACCTCATCTCATACAACATCCTTAACACCCTGTTCATCACCAAAACACAGTTTACCCAATCTTCGCCCATGTTTTCAACATCTTCCTACACAAGACTACTACATCCAACATGCTGACTGGCCAGGCAGGAAGGGCATGAGTCAAAGTGTCAGGAGTGTTTCTTGTGTGGGGAGAATCAGCATTTACCCAGTGCGGAATGTGATTCTTGGAGAAGGCATACATTCGCTCCTGTCATTACTACTGCAGACCGAAAGGAGGAGGAGCAAAATACTTTAAAAACTCACTCCATAACGCGGAGCATTTCAGAGTGTCAGGAGTGTTTCCTGTGTTTCCTGGGAACATGGAACCTGACGGGGGGGGAAGACACTTCCCTCCATTACGAAACTGAACAGAATCCGAAATTGAATCATATCGTATGAAAAGGGCTTTGCTGCTGACGAGACATCAAACACTTCTCAGGATACTGAAACAACTGAGCTCCATGGCTGAGTTAAGTGGAGCCAAGAGCACTGTGCGTGGCAGAAACTGCGAGGCAGAAAAAGAGGTAATTGTGTCTTACACATCTATCCTTGGCTTGCCGAACAGTTTATCAGGGGCGACCACAGATAAATGCATACACAACCCCACTTGTGAAGGGAGCGCACGGGAGGAGGGACCCATGCACGTAGAAACGAGAATGTGCCTGTTCAAGTTTATTTAATGGGTGCGCTCACAACTTCCATTGGTAATGAACAATCCACCTCTGACCCCGTTGAAGGTTTGTGAACGAACACAGAATCTGAGGCAAACACTTTACTTGCATCTACTGTTGCTCCAAGCACCAATCCACCATTGACATCTATTACTTCTACTACTACTGTTGCTGCAAGCACAATTTCATTATGCGTGGTGTTGGAACTGAAAAGTTGATTGACGGGAGGAGCAACTCCATGCAATGAGGCAGAGGAGAAATGCCAACATGATGTGGCGGTGCATTAAATCGCGGTTAGCTCCCAACAGAATGGGTTTAATGAAGAAAACCTCTTTTTAACCACAGCAAATAAAGCTAATAGTGTAAACATGATACCCTGCAGACATCAATGTGGCACCATAGAAGAAGACTCTTTTTCAACCATCAAGCTGATGGAACAAGAAAATTGTAATATGTTCACCAGCATGAAAACACAATGTGCGATTCCAAATGAGGTGGAATCTAGCGGAGAACTTTGATCGTCTAGACGTAACTCTTTAGCAGTCGCGGACAAACTCTCATGCGGCATAGCCAAAATATCGGCACAATTGGAGATGAATGGAGCGAGTCAATCATTACAACTGGATTATTTCTCTTGCAAACAAAGCAAATGTAACCGTTTGTCAAATAAACGGTACCAGCATTTCTCCCAGTATCATTTCCAGACAGGCTCACTCCTAATGAAAGTCTTAATCTTTACATCATCCACTGTCATCACCTGCACAGACCCTATCTCACTAGACTGGTCTGACAATGCTGAATCCTACAATCGATCACTCATTCGACTATGGCCCACAAAGCTCAGGATAAACGCTCACTCACCCAGCACCACCCATTCTAAACCTTCCCGGTAAATAAGCTAGAAGGAAACTGCAGACTTCCCCACCGCAGGGAATACCTCAGCCGTCCTAGAATTATTCAACAACCCTGCTATGAAGCTGTTGGACACTCATGTCCCCCTAAAAATCAACCACACTAAGACCAAACCATCCATCCCTTGGTACACCCCTGAGCTCACCTCCAACAAATTCTCAATCAGATCCCTAGAGAAACGGTGTCACAAAAACACTAAACCTGGAGCTCCCACCCTCAAATCTCTACGCACCAGAGATTTGATTACCGGGCCAAAGCTGTTTACTCTCGTGGCACCGTCTAACAGGAGCAAAAACCTCATTGACCTCAAAGACTTGCGCTCATGTTGTTCCGCATGGAGCGTGAATCACTCACTGCTGACACTGGGGAAACAGAGATCTGCTTCAATTGCTGTGTTACAACCAGGGCCTTTTTGGAAGGTAGAATCCTCTCATCACGAGTAGTAGAGAGAGCAGAGCAATGCCGCATCGGGGGGCTCAAACGTGACCGCAGATCATAGATGTTCATATCCAAAGGGTGAAACCAAGGAGATCAAAGAAAGCAGCAGGCATTTTATGGCACATAACATCAACAACTTCCAGATTTATTTTATTATTATAAATGTGCTATAGTCTATAATTAGACTTTACACATGACAAATACATTTTACAAAATAAAACAATTTCAAAACAATTTGCAAAAAACAAGTTTCAACACGATTTACAAAATACATAAGGGCATACTATTTACAGAGGATAAAATAAGGTGAAAAGAAACCCACACTACAATGACATTAATTCTTTAGCACATGTCTTCATGATAAGCAACAGTACACCGAGGTCAGGTCACACTTAAAACCTATATAAGTTTACTCACTCATATTCCAGAAACAGAGCAGTTGTAAGATTTTATTTTCCAATAGCCAATGGCTAGTAGCTATTATACATTGCTTTCCCGAGCAATAAATATGTAGAGCCTTCTGCTTAAGTATTAGTTCCACCCATTCAGAGAAGTCAATTCAAATGGATATATCCAATAAACTCTCAATACAAAACCATACATTGTAAATAGCCAGAAAAAGATTAATGTTCATTGAGTTAATACTGCTACACCAGAAGGCTGATGTTGCTATGTACTCACTGTTGTGAACATATTTACCCTAGTGGGTCAAATAAGTTGTTAATAATTTAGGGCAGTTCATTAGAACATGTTTACCTGTTTCTACTGTTAAGTGGTTCTTACAAAGCCGGCAATAGCATTCTGAATAGGGAATCTGTTTTACTGGGCCTATATTGGCCAACACCGGAAGATGGTTCAACCTAAGCAGCAGGATGAAACGTCTTACTCTCACTGCCCGACATAAATTAGGATAGAATTGCGTTTTTTTATATGTATATAACATATACGTGATAAAATGTTATTTCTTGAGCTTTTCCAAATGGACATAATTCTCAAGCCAGTCACCCAAGTCTGCTTTTTTTAGTAATGCTCTTTTTGATCTATGAGTGAATTTCCCGTCACGGATATACCATCCAATTTCTTTCAGGTATATCTCGACTTTAGCTCTCAGGGGTAATTTCCCGGTATGTCTAATAATCTCTTTTCTCATGGTGTTCATTAATTGATTACCAGATTTACTCAACATTAGGAGATATAAGTCAGCCCTTTTCTTGAGAATCTGCGATTTTGAAGAAGTTAAGCCTAGTTCAAGCCTAATAATGGCCATTGATATGCAGGTTGGGAGACCTAGAATTTTCTTCCAATATTTGCCTTCCACAACCTGCAGCCAATCAAGGTTAATTGTTTGTAAGGCTTCAACACCATAGGTCATCATCGGCAATAATACCTGTTGGTTCAATAAGCGTACAGCCCAGACAGTAAAACCGCCATGAGAGATGGTGAAGCGATATACCATAGCAGGAATTTGGGCTGCCCTGATCATCCTCATCTGCTTGCAAAGGAGATAGTCCCCTTTGGTTTCAAATTCAATTCCCAGATATTTGTAATTAGGGGTGTATAGAATCTCCAGCTCATGAATCTTAAGGCTCGTACGTGCTACTTATTTTTGCCGTGAACAGCATCACTTGGGTTTTCTCCAGATTTATTGTTAGACCATTGATTCTAGCATTTAGCCACAAAGCTTCCACTGATCTCCGCAGACCGCTCAGAGTGTGATCTAATATCACTAGATCATTTGCATAAGCGAGAACTGAGCAATGTATATCACCAATTTTAGGCGGGCAGTTATGGGCCTTTTCAATTGCACCCGGTAGGTCGTAAGTAAATAGATTACATAGAGTAGGGGCCGTAACACATCCCTGCTTAACTCCTCTGTTTTGTTCAATTTGCACGGTCATATTCCCCTGATGGTCCAATTTCAGGGAGACTGAATTGTTTTGGTGGAGAAGCCTAAAATAATATAGCAGGCCTTGGGGACATCCAAGAGATTCTAATTTGGTCCATAGGATATCTCTACGGACCAAATCAAAGGCTGCCCTGAAGTCAACATACAACACGTACAAGGGAGGATTGTCCTTATTTCTGGCTAACGTACGTAGGGTATCCAAGATAACCAAATTATGCGTCGTCGAATAGCCCCTCCTAAAGCCACTTTGAAAACAATTAAGTATATTTTCCTTGTCCACCCATTCATGTAATTTATCAAGGATTAGGCCCGCAAAAAGTTTCCCAGTGCAATCCAGCATTGATAATAATCTGTAATTACTAGGGTCGCCCTCATCACCCTTCTTGTGAACTGGTATAAGTGTGGCTGTTTGCCAGGAGCAGGGTATTCTACCTTTCAACACAATTTTATCAAAGAGAATCTTTAATAGCTTGGCCCAAAATGTGGGATTACTTTTCAAAGTAATGTTAGCCAGACCATTAGGACCACGTGCCCTTGAAGATTTTAAATTATTTATCTTATCAATTAGTGTGGAGACTGTTTCTGTAAATGGGGGACTAGAAGGAGACATGTTTACAGACTGTAGAGTCTCAATGTTGTTAGGCAAGTTACGCTCTCTCAAAAATCTTTCCCAAATATGGGCACCAATAGGATTAAGGATTGAATTTGTCCTATTGCCTCTTACTTCTCCCAGGAGTGCCCAGATGTTTCGAGAATTTTTGGTACATCGTAACCATAGAGTGTCTTGCCATTGTTTTAGTTTCTTGAGATACTTTCTTTGTCTTAACCATGACTGGAACTTACCCTTGAGCATTTTACAAACAGAGAGGAAGGATTTAATCGGCACAGATGTTTTCCTTGCCTTCCTTATTTCTGCTCTGAGCTGCCTTTTTGCATCTCTAACTTCATAGTCATATGGGTTTTTCCTGGGCAGCCCAACCACCACACCACCCTTACCAACTCTAGCATGCTCATGGGCAAGTGTAGAAATCCAGTGTTCAATATGGTCAATAGACATGTACTGAAAACAGTTGGTGTCTCTGTACTGATCTTGTGATAGAGTAGCTACCACTTTGGCTATATTTTTCTCTGACCAGGAGATCCTAGTTGCTGCATGATTTACCCTTAGGTCCCCCACATAATTAACCACATGATTGAACTCGTCAGTATTCAGAGTCAACCCAAGAAAGGCATGATTGCTCCAGATGTTTTTAGCAACATCAGGAGACACAAACATGTAATCCAAAATACTCTTTGAGCCACCACTTTCCCAAGTTGGTTGACCAGGGAAATCATTAATTGTTCTACCACTAATCATCTCCATGTACCATAGTTCAAAAAAAGTCAACCAGTATTGTCCTTTTGGGTCAACTTTCTTAAGGGACATTACACTCTTGGGTCTTAAATTTGGATTGCTCAGAGTCCCCACATCTCCAGACATATAGCAATTAAAGTCCCCAACAATCATAACAGATTTATTTTCCTGATTATATGTCCAATTGATCAAAATATCATGAAGAGACTCTTGAATAGTGGTAGTATGAGTGTCCCCCAGAGGATTATACAAACTTATCAATAACATTTTCTCATCCTTCTTCTCAATGGGTATAACCAATTCAACCACAATCATAAAGTCATCTGTTTTGGTTTCAATGTGGCGTGATTTGACAACATGCTGAATCCCCACCATTAATCCCCCATAAGGTCTACCCTTTTCCCCTTTTTTACCAATGGATTGGGATTGTGTATCCATTGAACACAATAGGGTCAGTCAGCGATACCGCTTGTAAGCAAAAACATGTATAATTACTGCTTTATGGCAAAGATCCCTCCTGGGAAATTAAATCACTTAAGCCCCTCGTATTCCATGAGGGGAATTAAATCCCTCAGTCTTTTTTCAATACCACCGGCAAAGATTCCGCTAGCCATTTTAAGATGTTTTGAATATCTGCCAATTGGACCTCACTGTTTGTAGGGAGCTGGGTTATACTGGTTTTGATTTTAAGCTCCACTGGCCCACCGGCACTTTCCTTGGGCAATTTGGATCTTCCTTTCCTGGGTCCACATCAATTTCCACATCAACCTCCAATAAGTTGTCCTTTATATGTACGTAACAAGTTAGCAGTGGCCAAAAATGTACAATGAATTGACGAGACATTCGTATTAAGAGTATTTAATGGTTCTATATATTCAAAATCATCCGATGTTAAGACTCTTGATTGGGGGATAGAGTGGAGCCTAATCAAGAATTCTTTTTGTGTTAACCAATCATGGTCGTTATTTTGGAACAGATTCTTGATAACACAGATACGGTTGTTTCTTATATCTGGCTTCTGCCCCTCGTTCATATGCCTTGTCTTCTGCATGGTCTCAAGATAGGGAATCAGCCTAGAATTGTTCGGAGTAGATGAGATGTTTTCTACTGATTGATCGTTTGGCAAAATCGAGGATTCAGGCGGAGTTTCTTGTACGTCAGGTAGGACATTAACTTTCTCCGGAATAAACCCACTCGTGAGGCACCCTTCTCTTTCAGAGTTTCTCTTTTTCGCCCACGCTGCTTTTTTCCTAGCTTTTTCGTGTTTTTGACCCCAGTGTCACCCTCAGATGGTGATACGGGTACCCCACATAGTCTTTTCTTTTTTACGGCCCTTTTAGTTAAATGCCGCTGTTTCCGTGAGAAAAAGATCTCAGAGTTGTGGGTCACATTCTGATCTACTTCCAACGGTGGAGTGGGATCTTTAATCATCCGGATGGCTTCGGACAGATTATTCCCAGCATCCTCGCTCACTACTTTCTCTTCTGTGTTTGCTGCTGCCAAGTTAATTGTGTTTTCCAGAATATGGCCACACAATTTAAGTAACATTTTCAATGTAAACTGCAGTGAGGCCATAGTGGATTGCATCTCAGCCAAGGTATTCATATCTGAAAAGGAGCCAATATTAGATTCCGCTTCTATGGTTTCTGAATGTCTCGCCAAATCCGGAGACAAAGATAGCCTTTCAGGAATAATCATAGGTGGTGGTGTTTTCAGTATCACATTATTTTCCTTGTCTACAGTCGAACTATTTAAGACAGGAATCAGTGATCTTTGGACAGAAAGACAAAGCTCCAGTAGCGAATTAGTGTCGATCATTAACACTGAGGAGTTGTCCTGCACAACACTTGCACTCTGGTTGAACCCTCTGTCCTTTTCAGGAATATCCGGAATGGGCTCAGAGGAGGCATTATGCGGGGAAAAGTTTGTGATAGTGCCTTTACTCATTGGCATTTGCTGTTTGTTTTTTTATTAACATCACCTTTCCTCATCTTATCAGTAGATACCTTGGACTGCCTATTACACAAAGTATATTTATTCTGTGCAGGTTTTCGTCAGGGGGACATTCTGCTTCTGTGATAACTGCTGGAATTACATTATTACTTTCCAAGAAACAGACTTGTTGTTCAAGCCCAGGTGGTATTAGGAGTTAACAGTGCAACAATAGCCACTTTAAGTAGGCCAAGTCAAAAAATGAATGCCGAGTCACTTGTACTTCGCTGAGAATTACCACTGTTGCAAAAAAATTGTCTACTGGTTTCCACAGGGCTCTCCACCCATCAGAAAAGCTATCAAGCTGCACCTGCACCGTGCGCTACAGCGAATCGCTCACTGAGACTCACTGCTGGGCGCCCCCGACAGGATTCTCTGTTGATGGTTGTAGATCCCTCAGTTTATATTACACATCAACCCCTCGGCAAGTCATCATCCACTCTAGAAATTAGAGGAACATACGCATGAAAGACAGACAGACTCTTACTCTGTCAGGGGTCAATATGTGCTCCTGTACAGATGTACCAGTATATTTAGTGATGCACCACAGCCTCAGGCTAAGCAGGTTGTGGGTAATGCGGGATCAAAGAGTCAGAGCTCCACAGGCTCCCGCTTAGTTTCACTCAGCCTCAGCAACTCTCCAAAAACAGCTATCCGCCCCTATTTCAGCCGGCCGGAGTAAATGCACACTAACAGCACAGTCTATCCCCTGAACTCCATTTAACCATCAGAACAACATCACAACAGCATACCAGTAAAGGGTAAATGGGACGGGAATGATAGAGCGCTTAAACCAATGCAAATTAACTGGTTTTGCTCAGGTACGAGCATAGGGGTTACCTTTATTATTTAACAGCTCTTTGGCTGACGGCAGCCAAGCGCCACTCAGCGGGGGGACCACTGCCCGTAGCCCACCTCACTCGGGCGACAAAATTCTTGGCCACAAAGCCGCACCACCAGCTGATCCTCTGTCCCCCGTCTTCACGGCTCACCGTCTCCCGAACCTCACGTGCCAGGAAAAGGGGGCACCGACAAGCCAGGTCTCCAAACTTTGTGCGCCGCGCCGGCTCCGTGGCTAGTCTCGTTGGTGGTAGAGGTTAGAGTAAAGAACCTCACCTAGTCGTCACTCGACCCTCCGGCAAACATTACAGGATGCGCCAAATTACAGAATCAAGCCGCACTGAGCTCTAGTGCATAGCCGCTTCCGCTTCCGATTCCGAATTGAAAGCCGAATTTTCAATCCGATTTCGACTTCCAGTACAACAAGGCTGCTCCCCCTAACTCACGGTTACTTGATCCAGTGCTGAGCCACTAAGCCACAAACTGCCAAGAACTACAGCTTACTCCACTGGCTCCGTGCTAGGGGTCAATTGTCCAAAAGAAACTCCTCTTCCAACGAACACAGAAAGGAGACTGCTCCAGCGGGAACACCATCACAAAATGCAATGCCAAAAACTGAAGCTTACGCTGCAGCTTACTCCCAAAACATTGATTTTTAGAAAAGTGAATTTGTTATCTGTGTCTTAATTCATGATGCCTTCACATAACACATAACTACTTTTGCCCCTTAACATGTAATCCTATCAACCTGTTGAGTCATTACCATAGTGGGGCACCTGGCAGCTCCCATGTTGTGGGGGAGGGCCCTTGCCACACCATGTCCTGGGGGCATGGGCCAGGACTTCAGAAAGAAATCACTTCTTTCTGATGTCCATTGGCATGCATATAGGACTTCAGAAAGAAATTATTTCATTTGTGGCGTGAGATGGAAGCACCCTGGCTCATCCAGCTCACACTGCAAAGGAAATACATAACTATTTGTTTTGCAGCAGGGGATGGAGGCCACATGGATGTGGTGACAGTAAAAGCATCATTGGGTTCCATTTGCCTGGCCCCAGAGATCCTCCACCTCGAGCCACAAAGCAAATAATTATTTCTTTTGCAGCAGAGATGGAGGTGCCTTGGAGCACATCCCCATTGCGCATGCCAGGAACCAGGAATCTCTCCCTGCTGGGGAGGAAACCCTCGTTGCCAGGTGACTGGAAACCACTAATGCTTTTACTATCACCAAGCAACACCGATTGAATGAAATACTATCTCTGTTGGGGATCCAAACATCATAACAAAACATCCATTTGGTATAGTTAACACAAATGAACATCAATCATGTGCCAACTTTAATATTATTTTAGACCCTGTAAGGATTGCAGTATAATAATTAAGGGCCCGATTCATGGAATATTTGCCTGGTGCAAAGTGAATGTGCACTTCTGAAAAGTCACTTTGCACTGCCGACACAAACCCTGAAACTGTGCAAAGTGTATTTTTGCCGGGCAAAGTCAGCGCATAGTCATTTATGCACAGTTCCATGAATCAGGATTTATGTTGGAAGTGCAAAGTCACTTTTCAGCAGTGCAAATTCACTTTGAACTGGGCAAATATTCTATGAATCGGGCCCATAGCATTCTTTAGATCAGTCTGTATCATCACACTAAATCCTTGTGTAGACTCCAATATCATTAAAAAACATCCCCGCCGTGATGTAGAAACCTCATGTATCATCATTGTGAGGATATTAAAAACATTGCATATCTCTGTGGAAACTTGAACATCATCACACATCATGGTCTGCATCCATAGCATGACAAATCTTCAGTGGGAATTTCACACCATGACACACCAATGTAAGGGAGCAGAAGTACAAGTCTGACACAGTGGTGCCTTTCTTGTGGGCAAAGACTTTTATTATACAGCAAAAATATAAAATCTACCTTGCCCTATTTCTATGAGGGGTTGCCATGGCTCAAACAAAACACTCAGGACTCAGGATGTGGTGAAAAGCAAAATGTCCACCACCCTCTGTCCAAACGTATTTCCGTCCCTTGCGCCAACTAACTAAGGAAAAACTGGGTGTCTTCTTGATCCAGAGGGAGATTCTCACTTTTTGGATGCAGACATACAATTTTCCATTCTTAATGAGTAAACACAGTGAGTATAAACCAAGTTCCCAAGTTTCAAGGGGGAGTCTCTGTTTCTTATTCTTCTCCTCCCTACATGAATGGAGTATGAAGTCTGATTCATTATCCTGCCAGACTTCAATCTATACCCTTTTGATCAACAAACGTATTTTCCAAGTATCAAGGTGGTAAATCCCTTCCTATTCATCTTTCTCCATCTCAAAGATTGTTGCGTTAAGTCTGGAGCACTATCTGCCAGACTTGAATAAATATCTTGGAGTTCGAAAAAATCTCTCTTCCTTTGTTAGTGGGTCCTTGACCCCTTGATACAACTTCTTGCACTTCTTTCTTTCTTATTGGAGCCCCAAGTTCTCCTTGGTTGCCTCACGTTCTACTCAATTTGTTTGGGCCCCAGGCCCTTGCCTGTGCATTTCTTTGATCTTGTATGTGTCCTTGACCCCAAGATTCCACTTCTGTAGAGGTCACCTGCCCTTGCATGGGTCCCAGACCCTGCTGTGTTGTGTTTTTGGTTCTCTCCTGTTTTTCACCCAATATCCAATTCAACATACTTGGTGTACTCTCCTGCCAGGTACTGTCCCACATAGGCTACTTTACAACACTCCTAATTTCTACAAGTTGCTTGTTATTAGTTTCTTCGGTATCGTTTGTGGGATCACTACCCCAGCTTTTCTCAATGTCCCATTGAACAGACCTGGTGTACTCTCCTGCCAGGTACTGTTCAACTTAGGATACTTTGTAAAGTTGTTTTTTGTTTCCTCACTTGGTTGTATATCCCTTTTTGCTTGCCCTTTTGGGTATTGCAATGTTCTTTTCTATCTTATGGGTACCCTCCACGTCCCACCAGCCGGCCCGACCCTTTCCCTACCATGGCGAAATGCCGTTGCGGTCTCTCGTCCATCTTGGGAGTGGAGCGTGGCTTCTGTGCTGCTTTGGCATTCAGTGATCTGCTCTCAGCGGCTTTGCAGTGACACGCTCTCACTAGCGTCCTCAGCTGTGCTTTTTTCTCTGATTTTGCTTTCACCGCCCAGGTTTCCTCTCTCCACGTTCCCTGACAAGTTGCTTCTCCTCGAAACTGCTGGAGACATCTGTCACTTCCTGGAAGCGTCTTGTTATCTTTCCCTCGGTCTCTCGCCATGAAAGCAGCGTCTGGTCCCTCACTCCTCCAGGGCAGGCTTCACAATTTACACAGTATTTCTTCCCTTTTCAATGACCGGTGTGGGTTTTAGCAGACTGTACTGCGTATGTCTGTTCCGCAGTGGGCTTATGCCTTCTTGCCTGATCTTCTTCCTGTCAGTACTGGTATGCACTCCTCGTGGCTAAGCCTCCCTCTTCCTCATCCCAATATGATCTGTGTGCATGGAATCCTCTACTCTACAGAAATAGATAGAGGTGTGAGGGGCCACAGGAAACTGAGTGGGGTGAAAGGATACTGTGGACAGAGTTGAAGGTCGTGAATACCCCGTTCTCACAAGGCCATTGTCACTGGTCCCATCGAGGGCTTCCCTCCCCATGAGATCCACCCGGTGAATACCCAGGGGGACTATCGGGTAGCAGCATCACCTCCCTGGTTTCATAGGGAGGGGCTTCCCCCATGGAAGCGGCGACAGTATCCTGAGATTTGTCACACCAACCATATGGGTACTTAAATATGGCAACATTGCATAGCTGTGGGCATTTTATTATCATGACACATGACATAACATCTCTGTAGGGACTTGAATATCATCACACACCTTTCAGACATTATACCTGTGAGGATTTAATTATCATAGCACAATATTGCAGAGGAGGTTTCAAGATTATAACATCACAGACTGACCCACTCCCACTTGGTGGACATTTTATATTTTCAAAAACGCATCAGTCCTCTCAAATGGGATACTTCACAAGACAGTATCATCACATGCACAGTGGAGACATGAATTTTCAATGTAACCACACACATACTTTAGGGAATACAGCACCATCGCAAACAAATCCCTTTGCCGACATCAATATCATCACATGAAATTCATGTGGATATTTTCTTATCACCTATGATGTTCAATCAGAACCTCAATATCCTCGCCCCACATCACCATCCATGTGGGGCTCAACAATAGAAAAAGTCACCATTCCAGCAGATCTTTCAATGCCATTGCACACCATCCCTGTGGGGAATTGAATATCATCACACACCATCTATATGCAGACTTTAAACCTGGACATCGCATGCATGGACGTCAACAACATCACACACCATTTATGTGGGGAAATCTGTATGATCAGCCCCCTCTTTTGGAAATACAAAATGTGCATTCTTCAATGTCATCACATCACATTTCATCCTTTTGGGGAAATCATAATCAGCACATACTATCACTCTATGGACTAATGGATTAATATAATCATACAGTATCTGTATTGGAACGTCGATAACCTGGTACCTCATCATTGCTGGGGCTTCAACATAATGATATCCCATATCTGATGTGAACTTCAATATCATCATTCACCATACCCATGGGGACTTTAATGTTATCACACTCTATCCCAGTGGGGACTTCAATATCATTACACACATCCCTGGTGGGCTTTCAGAATCATCGCATACTATCATGATGAGCCACTAATGCCATCATGTCCCATATTATGGCAAATTCCATATTATAGCACCTCATCTTTGTGATGGCATTATTAAGTACTTGCCACCTAAATATCGCCAGAGTATCCCTGTAATATGTTTGGTATATTTTAGCATCAACATTATATGCCCTTAGGTATAATCCTTCTTAAGCCCTCAGAGGTTTTTAATATAATCATGCTTCATCTTGAAGAGGCTTTCAATCCAATAACAACTAACCCTCTAGGCAAATCCATATATCAGACTAAGTCCATATAGGGACTTTCATGTCTGTATAGACAACCTCTGTGGTGACGTCTAAAACATACCACACAATGACTATGGAAACATTAATATTAGCACACAGAATTTCTGTTGGAATTTGACATCATCATAATCCACCACCACTGAGGGTACATCAATACCAGGAGACCAAGTCTATGGAGACTTCAGTATCATCAGACACCCAATCACTGTGAGGAATTTCATATCATGCTCATGATATACCAAGAATGTGGTAATTAATCATCATTGCATACCATCTCTGTAAGGACTTTAGAGCCCATATATATCACACTCATCAGATACAACATGGGGGAAATCAACACCCACCAACCCAGTGATGCATTTACTGTCCCCCAACAACATCCATTTGGAGACAACATCCCTGTGACAAGATCAATGTTATCATATCCAATGCTGTAGGCATTCCAATATTGTATAGTTAATATAAATGAACATCAAATGTGTGAGAGGTTTAATATTCTATAATAGTCTGCTTTATCAGACACACTCTGTGTTGATTCCCCTATAATTAAAAACCATCCCTGCTAGGACAATTATCAAGCATCATCACTGTGAAAAAATTAATAGCATCAGATATCTCTGGAGAAACTTCAACATTATCATACACCATCTTTGTGAACACATCCATACTATGACATATCGTCCCCGTGGGAAGGTCATATAAGGACACACCAACCAGATAAATATGTCAACATTGCCTATCGATGGAAACTGTATTATCACAAAACCAAAATATGTTGGAAATTCAACATTACATAACCTATTTGTGGGCACTTCAGTTTCATCACACAGGCAATATCACATGCTATCAATGTAGGGACTACAATATCACTCAACATTATCTCTGTATAGAATTATGATCAAACAATATTCCAGAGGGTGCTTAAAATTTATTATTTACACTTGCAGACTACATGTCATCTCAGACAATTTTTTTAGGGGCTTGGTCTTGAAAATCATCAGACTGCCCACCCCCACCAGTTAGGCAATATATTCCAACAAAATTGAATTCTTTGTCTTCTTACATAGGATCCTTCAACAGACAGTATAATTATACATACACTCGAGGTATGACTTTTCAATATAACCAAAGACCATCCTGTAGGGAATTCACAATCTTTATAAAACATCACGTTTGAGACATCAATATCAGCACAGATAATCCAAAGGAGAGTTTATCACCCATCCAAAGTCATAATATAACATTGCATGGGAATGTCAACCTCATCACTCCCATATAACCATCCATGTTGGATTATCAATGGCAAAACTCATCATTCCTGTGAATAATTCAATATCATTGCCCACCATCCCTATGTGGACTTGAATACCATCAAAAACTATCCCTATGTGGGCTTTTATCTCAGACTATCCATGCTAGGACCTCAACATTTTCACCAACTATTCCTGTGGAGACATCTGTATCATCTGTAAAAATACAATATAATAAAAGAACCCCCTTTTGCATTCTTTGAATTACATATCTTGATGGGGACATCCTAATCATCACACACTATTATTGTATGGATATATCATCAACCACCATCTGTGTATCATAAACCATCATACACCATCTGTGTGGAAATTACCACATAACAACTCCCCATCATTCTGGGGCTACAATATACTCATATTCTTTAATACATTTAATAAATAGATAAATAAATTTAGCAAATTCTTTGTGAACTTCAATATCATCATGCACCATCCCTGTGGAGCATTCAATATCTTCACACAACAGACTTGCGGAGCCATCCAAACCATAACACACTATCAACATTGGGACATTGTCATCCTTTGCCTTCTTTGGGGGAACCTCCATATTATGACACATCATCTTTGTGGTGGCTCCAAAATAATGACATCCATAAATGCGGAAACCTCTATACTATCATGCATCAGCTCATCGCACACCATCCCTGTGCGGACTTCAGTATCATCACACGCCATCCCTGCAGGGATTTCAGAATCACCACACACCACCCCAGTGGGCAATTCAGTATCATCACAACCCATGCCAGTGGGGACGTCAATATTATCACACCGCATCCCAGTGGGGTCTTCAACATCAGCACACACCACTTTTGTGGGGACTTCACTATTGTTGCACACCATCCCTCTTGGGATTTCACAATCATCACACACCATCCCAGTGGGCAGTTCAGTATAATCTATATAAATGCAAAATAACATAACAACATACAGCATCTGTGTGGAAATTACCACAAAATCCCTCATCCTTCTGGGGATTCAATATAATGATATTCTGAATCTTTGTGAACTTCAATATCATCATGCACCATCCCTGTGGAGCCTTCAATATCTTCACACAATAGACTTGTGGAGTCATCCGAACCATCAGACAACATTAACGTTGGGCCATTGTCATTAAACGCCTTCTTTGTGGAATCCTCCATATTATGACACCTCATCTTTATTGCGGCTTCAACATAATGACACCCATATCGGCAGACACTTCTATATTACCATGCACCATCTCTGAAAGAGTTTAAGATCATCACACACTATCCCTGTGGGGACTTCAATATCATCACACACCATACCAGTGGGGACTTCAGTATCATCACACACCATCCCAGTGGGGACCTCAGTAGCATCACACACCATCCCAGTGGGGACTTCAGTATCATCACACACCATCCAAGTGGGGACTTCAGTATCATCACGCACCTCAGTATCATCACGCACCACCCCAGTGGGAACTTCAGTATCATCACGCACCATCACAGTGGGGACTTCAGTATCATCACGCACCACCCCAGTGGGGACTTCAGTATCATCACGCACCACCCCAGTGGGGACTTCAGTATTATCATGCACCATCCCAGTGGGGACTTCACTATTGTTACACACCATCCCTCTTGGGATTTCAGAATCATCACACACCATCCCAGTGGGCAGTTCAGTATCATCACAACCCATCCCAGTTGGGACTTCAAAGTTATCATACTCCATCCCAGTGGGGACTTCAGTATCATCACACACCATCCCAGTGGGAACTTCAACATCAACAAACACTTCTACTGTGGGGACTTCAACATTCTCACACACAGTACATTCAGGAACTAAAATATCATAGGGCACCATCTCTGTGGGGACTTCTATGTCAGTATGGTCCCCTCTGAATACTGTAGCATAATTGCACATGTTTGGTGATTACTGGGGCAGTTTCTTCACCAAATTGTATTCACAAACAGTACACACTTTTCAATGCAAAGAAAATCCACATCTCCACCCATAGCTTGTTTGAGACGGCGCTCAAACAGCTGTGCAATGCATACATATCTGCCCGGTCTAAATAAGGCATTTGCAATGTGGACTGTTGCTGTCCCACTAGTGTTTCTATCCCTCATACAGTGATGGAAATGTGTTTTTAGTTTTTGGGGGATTCTGTACAGTATGCCATTTAACACCCATTATAGTGAAATGCACTACCAGCAGCCACTTTGGTGCTCAGAGCTTCTCAGTAAATTATTGCTAATACTAATATACTGAAAGAACTGACCAGTCCACCATTTGCAATGGAGCACAGTCTCTATGAAACCTGCAAGTCACCTTTGTGAATAAGGCCTGTAAATAATATTGCATTCCCCAGAGCTGTTTTGTGAATGCTAATATTTTGTGAATTGGCCCAGTAATGTATTATAGAGAAACATTCTAAATTGCAAGATAGCGGGCAAAAAAGAAAGGTTACACATGCTACAATTCATCATAACCTCCCGAGTACTGAATAGCAGGCAACTAAAGTAACTCTTGACTTCAAAAACTGCCAGGAAAGAAAGTCAGTATGACTTGTTTATTGTACCTACAAGCAAAAAATAAACTATAATATTGAAATATTCTGTGCACTAAAATAATGAATAATATGTCAAATAGTGTAAAGTTATGCTCTAAAATAGCTAAAAAATAAACATTCTGAAAATATTCCAGAGGGAGCTTCAAAATTATAATATACACTTGCAGACTACATGTCATCTCAGACCATCCCTTTAGGGACTTTAGGGACCTGGTTTTAAATAATATCAGACTGCCCCCCACCCTTCCCTGTTGGGCAATATATATCAACCAAATTAAATTCTTTGTCTGCTTAAATTGGATCTTTCACTAGACAGTATTATCATACATACAATCGAGGTATGAATTTTCACTCTAACCAACGACCACACGGAAGGGAATTCCGCACCATTATAAAGAATTGCTTTGGACACATCAATATCAGCACAGAGAATCCATGAGGAGGGTTTATCACCCGTCCAAAGTCATAATATAGCACTGCATGGGAAACTCAACCTCATCACTCCTATATCACCATCCATATGAACACTTTCATATAGACCAGTAAGAAGTAAGCAGGATACAACGTTGAAGCTGCTTACTCCACTGGTTTGCCCACCCAGCTGCACTGCCACAAGGCTTTTTGTGGCACTCCTCCACAATACCGACACCAAAATGGTACTGTATATGTGTGCCACTTTAGAGCACATTTAAAAGGGAAGCAGTGCTACAACAATACCCGTCTTAAGTGTCAGGTAACGAATGTGGCGGTTGGTAGTTTGGCTTCCCACCCATCCTAGCAACTGCCACATATATTCCGAAAGTGGTGCATTCATACCAACTTTGGAAGAATGTACCACCTTCAGAATAGGTACTAAGTACCGAAAAGGTCATTAATGCTTTCAACAACCTTTTTGATACTTAAGACCCAGTTGAGAATCGGGACCTGAGTAAAGTTTCGGGATACACACCTTTATTAACCAGAATTTGGGGTTGGAAAAGGCTACCAAAATAAAACTAATGATGGTCGGTGTCAGGAAGTCCAGAGCAAATGTCTCAAAACCTATTCTTGCCCTCACATATAACTGTATAGAATGTGTAGTTATGTCAGCATCAAATGAATGTTCAGAGCTTCTTCCAACTCTTGGATTGAAAAGGGGTTTCCCTTCCCCAAAGTTCAAGTAGTTCACGTTATCAGATACAGGTTCGGTTCCCCATGCTTTCAAGTCCCTGAAGGCTCTCAAATACAACATCTTCCAGATCTCTCAAAGTTGAAAAACAACACAACTCTACAGCTCTTCTGGTTTAGTCACCTTTCACAAAGTTATACAGTTCAATTCCTTAATTTCAGTTCACATATATCGTCTTTGATTCAACCACAAAAGTGGCTTCTTGATTCTTGCCAATGCTTGTTTGCCTCTTGACAATGTTCATTACAACCATTCATTACTTTCAATAATAACTTGCTTCTTTGAAAAATGCTCACAAGTAATGTTAATGCCTCTTTGCCTGTTTGCTTCTTGAAAATGTTCATTACAACCATTAATTCCATTAGTTGGTATCTCAGCTTTTAATTGCCCCCTTTAAGAAGTTCTTGGTCCTCTGTTTCAAACCTTTATTTGTTATGCACGTTTCCAGCTTCTGATGTGCATTCAACACCCCCTGGGATTTCCCTGCCTTCTGGGCAGACTCACCGGTTTACAGTTGTGAGTCGGTCGGCTTCTGTATGGCGCTGGAGAACCTCCTTTGGCTCTCTGCCTTGCGCCACCTTTCCCCAGCCTTGGGCACCTCCTCAAAGGAACTCGCTTCATCCAGTGGCCTTGCCTGGAGCACTGGTAAGCACTGTCCTTGTGATCCTGCAGCTGCAAACGCCCAGGGAGCTTCTCTCAGCTCCTGGCGTCTCTGCAGCTTCCCACAACATTGGTTTCACTTATCCCGACTTGCTCGCGAGTCTCGACCTGGCTTCTCTCCGGTTTCCGCTCTTCCATTTCCTGCCTCTCTGGGTCTCCGCTTCTCCTCTCATTTCCCGCCTTGTTCCCACAGGGAAACAGAAGTCCCTCTCATGCCATTGCATCCTGGATTTAAAGTACCAGGCATCAATTGCAATGCCAAAAGACTAGACCGCTAAGTGTCAAACCAACAGTTTTTCTTCCGTGTCTGATACCTCTTCCTCGTCTCGGTACCAAAGTGATGTCCGTGTATGTAAGAGTGATTCTAAAGAGGATGTGTGGTGTCACTTCCTCTTTCCAATACCTTAATGATGTCTACAGGGAAATGATGTATATGGAAAGATAGGGAAGGGACCGACTGTAACCTACAAAGACCTGGGGGATTTTAGGTTCACTGTAAAAGAGAAATGGGGGATACCATGTCTCACCCATGTGTGCATCATCTCCACTCCCCAGGTCTCCTCCACCCAGGTGATTCTCCCTCGCATATCCAACCCACAGGGTCATGATCCAAAAGCAATGGCCTTTGCTTGACCACCCGGGAGGAGGATATATTGGGGAAAGAATCGAGGACACCCTCAGAATCCTCACAGGCTTCAATATAATGATATTCCTAATCTTTGTGAACTTCAATATCATCATGTACCATCTCTATAGAGCCTTCAAAATCCTCACACAACAGACTAGTGGAACCTTCCAAACCATCAGGCACTATCAACATTGGGACATTGTAATCCTACGCCATATTTGTGGGAACCTCCATATCATGACACCTCATCTTTATGGCGGCTTCAACATAAAGACCTACTCTCTAACTTGGACTCTAACACTCCCCTCTGTTCTGACCCTCCTAAAACGTTCTTCTGCCTTTGACACAGTCAACCACTCCATCCTCATAAACTTTGTCCAGGATACCCTTGGCATCACAGACAGGGCATTGGCATGGCTTACCTCCTTCCTTTCAAACGGACCTTCGCAAGTACAAATGGGTCCTTTTCTCTCCCCCACCACACTCTCTACCCATGGAATCCCTCCGGGCTCTATCCTATCACCATGGCCCAACTGATCATCTCTTTCCCCCCTCATTTCCAGTGGTATACAGATGACACACAGCTCTCTTTCAAGCTGCCATCCTCTTCCTCCTCCTCCTTCATACCTGACTACCTAACTGCTGTTCAGGCATGGTGCTCTGCCAATGACCTCTGCCTTAATGCCAGCAAAACAGAGATCCTTCTCATTGGGATGCCTGCTCCTTGTTTCCCTCCCATTCTCTGGCATGACTCCTTGGGCCCCCTCCCCTCACCCACTTGTGTGGCAAAAAACCTTGGGATCATTTTTTACTTCTCTCTCTCTTTCTCTCTATACATCATGGACCTTGCCAAGAAGTCCAACTTTCAGCTCCACCTTCTCAGGGCCATTCTACCTTTCCTTGCCTTCCCCTTGAAGCTCAACATCTCCAGAGCCCTGGTTCTCTCTAGGCTGGACTACAGCAACAGCCTCTGCCTCTTTCCTCCCTTCACCCCCTTCAACTAATCCAGAATTATCCTTGGCGTTAAGGACCACATCTCTCCAGCCCTAAAATCTTTCCACTGGCTCCTGGTGACTGCAAGGATCAAATTCAAGACTCTTTGCATCATACACAAGGCTATCTGGAGCCTGGGACCTCTTTACATCAAGCTTTCCATCCCTAAATACCTCCCGGCCAGAGTCCTTTGATCCTCTGGCTCCAACTCTCTGCAGGTCAAATGTTTCCCGAAGCAGAGTGGGAGGTAGATCCCTTACTTAGGCTGACTCCTCCCTCTGGAACATCCTCATTCCCTCTCTCAGACTTGAGCCGGATCTTCTTAAGTTCTGGAAACTTCTCAAGACTTTCCTTTTCTCCTCTTCCTTCCCTCTGCCCCTCCTGTGCTAACTCTCCCTCTTCCGCTGCGACTGAGGCCTGGCCCCGTCAGAGTCATACAGGGGCCAGACCAATCCCTTCCAGTCCCCTCAGCATCCTTGGCCAGCACTTCTCCCTCTATACCCTCCCCCCATGTACTTGCCACCTTTCCATGCACTTGAACGGTAGGATTGTCACAAGACCAATATAACCATTTTTGTTGTTCTACTTTCAAGATTCCCATGTACCCCCAGTCGCCCATATTGTCTTGTGGCACCTGGAAACACTTGTGTATAAGCGCCAAACAAATGTCCAATAAATAAATAATGACAGCTATATCTGCGGAAATCTCTATATTGTCATGCACCATCTCTGAAAGAGTTTAAAATCATCACACACTATCCCAATGAGGACTTCAATATCATCACACAATATCTCTCTGGTGACTTCAATATCATCATACACCCTCCCAGTGGGCAGTGCAGTATCATCACACACCATCCCAGTGGGAACTTCAACATCAACAACCACTTCTGTGGGGACTTCTACTTTATCACACACCATCCATGTCAACTTTATCACACATCATCCATGTGGGAATTTAAATATCATAGGGCACCATCTCTGTGGGGCCTTCTATGTCAGTCTGGTCCCCTCTGAATAATGTAGCAGAATTGCATATGTTTGGTGATTAGTGGGGCGGTTTCTCCACCAAGGGAAGCACCTTTGTATTCACAAATGGTACACACTTTTCAATGCAAGGAAAATCCACATCTCACCCCATAGCTTTTTTGAGACAGGCTCAAGGAGCTGTGCAATGCATACATATCTGCCCAGTCTAAACAAGGCATTTGCAATGTGAACTGTTGCTGTCTGACTAGTGTTTTTATCCCTCATACAGTGATGGAAATGTATTTTGTTTTTTTTGGGGGATTCTCTATGGTGTGCCATTTAACACCCATTATAGTGAAATGCAGTACCAGCAGTCATATTGTTATTCAGAACTTCTCAGTATATTAGTGCTAATACTAATGTTCTGAAAGAACTGACCAATGCACCATTTGCAATGGAGCACAGCCTCTATGAAATGTCCAAGTCACCTTTGTGAATAAAGCCTGTACATATATTGCATCCCCAGAGCAATTTTGGGATATCTGATATTTTGTGAATTGGCCCATTGATGTATTATAGGGAAACATTCTAAATTGCAAGATAGTGGGCAAAAAAGAAAGTTTACACATGCTACAATTCATCATAACCTCCCCAGTACTGAATAGCAGGCAACTAAAGTAACTCTAGACTTCAAAAACTGCCAGGAAAGAAGGTCACTATGACTTGTTTATTGTACCTTCGGCCAATCAAACTGTACTTTTGAAATATTCTGTGCACTAAAATAATGAATAATACATCAGTGTACAGCTATGCTCTAAAGTAGCTACAAATAAACATTCTGAAGATATTCCAGAGGTAGCTTCAAAATTATAATATACACTTGCAGACTACATGTCATCTCAGACCATCCCTTTAGGGACCTGGTCTTGAATATCATCAGACTGCCCCACCCCACCTGTTGGGCAATGTATAGCAGCCATATGGGATTCTTTGTCTACTTAAATTGGATCTTTTACTATAACCAAAGACCACCCTGGAGGGAATTCAGCACCATTATAATGAATTGCTTTGGAGACATCAATAGAAGCACAGGCAATCCATGAGGAGAGTTTATCACACATCCAAAGTCATACTATAACATTGCATGGGAACCTCAATCTCCTCACTCGCATATCACCATCCCTGTGGAATTATCAATGGCAAAATTCAGCATTCCTGTAAATAGTTAAATGTCATTGCACACCATCCCTATGCATTCTTGAACACAACTGAAAAACATCCACACTTAGGCAATAATCTCAGACTATCCATGGCAGGATCTCAACATTATCACAAACTATTCCTGCGGAGACATCTGTAAAAATACAATATAATAACGGAACCTCCCTTTGCATTCTTTGAATTACATATCATCTTCATGGGGACATCCTAATCATCACACACTATCACTGTATGGACATTAATATCATCAACCACCATCTGTGTATCATATCATGGAGTGGATGGATTGGATTGAGTGGATGGATCGGATTCAATGGATGGATCCGATTCAGTGGATGGATCGGATGCAGTGGATGGATCGGATGCAGTGGATGGAACGGATGGAGTACATGGAATGGATGAGTGCACAGTACGGATGGAGTGGATGGAACGGCCTTACTGAAAACCACCATATCACACTACCACACTTACTCTCTCCTATACACCACGACTCAACTAGAACACAGCGAAACTATGACACATTCGGTTTAGCTGTTCTCATACTAACACCCGCCACATACTCCTCATCATCCTAATTAAACATAGCTAGCTGGGCACACACCGCTAGCCTAAGCGTCTCCTTGGGCCTAACACAGCCAGAAATCAGTCTGGGTGTCAACCCCCCAGCATGAACACATATTCCTGACCTTCCAACCACCACACCTACCGCTAACAAGCAGCTATCATGCAAGTGCCACACCAGCTGCACACATATCCGGTGAGCACCAACGCACCTTCTCTCTCTCTCTCTCTCTCTCTCTCTCTCTCTCTCTCTCTCTCTCTCTCTCTCTCTCTCTCTCTCTCTCTCTCTCTCTCTCTCTCTCTCTCTCTCTCTCTCTCTCTCTCTCTCTCGACTTGAACTACGGTTCCGAGAGTGTTCAACCTACCAGCGCTTTGAGATCATACCAATGATACATAAGGCGCTATATAAATGCAAAATAACATAACAACATACAGCATCTGTGTGGAAATTACCACAAAATCCCTCATCCTTCTGGGGATTCAATATAATGATATTCTGAATCTTTGTGAACTTCAATATCATCATGCACCATCCCTGTGGAGCCTTCAATATCTTCACACAACAGACTTGTGGAATCATCCGAACCATCAGACAACATCAACGTTGGGCCATTGTCATTAAACGCCTTCTTTGTGGAATCCTCCATATTATGACACCTCATCTTTATTGCAGCTTCAACATAATGATACCCATATCGGCAGACACTTCTACATTACCATGCACCATCTCTGGAAGAGTTTAAGATCATCACACACTATCCCTGTGGGGACTTCAATATCATCATGCACCACCCGAGTGGGGACTTCAGTATCATCGCACACCATACCAGTGGGGACTTCAGTATCATCACACATCATCCCAGTGGGGACCTCAGTAGCATCACACACCATCCCAGTGGGGACTTCAGTATCATCACACACCATCCAAGTGGGGACTTCAGTATCATCACGCACCTCAGTATCATCACACACCATCCCAGTGGGAACTTCAGTATCATCACGCACCATCACAGTGGGGACTTCAGTATTATCATGCACCACCCCAGTGGGGACTTCAGTATCATCACGCACCACCCCAGTGGGGACTTCAGTATTATCATGCACCATCCCAGTGGGGACTTCACTATTGTTACACACCATCCCTCTTGGGATTTCAGAATCATCACACACCATCCCAGTGGGCAGTTTAGTATCATCACAACCCATCCCAGTTGGGACTTCAAAGTTATCATACTCCATCCCAGTGGGGACTTCAGTATCATCACACACTATCCCAGTGGGGACTTCAACATCAACACACACCACTACTGTGGGGACTTCAACATTATCACACACCGTACATTCAGGAACTTAAATATCATAGGGCACCATCTCTGTGGGGACTTCAATGTCAGTCTCATCCCCTCTGAGTGTTGCATAATTGCATATGTTTGGTGATTAGGGGGGCTGTTTCTCAGCCAGGGAAGCACATTTGTATTCACAAACAGTACACACTTTTCAATGCAAGGAAAATCCACATCTCTACCCAAAGGTTGTTTGAGACAGGCTCAAAGGGCTGGGCAATGTATACATATCTGATGCCTCTAAACAAGGCACTTGCAGTGTGAACTGTTGCTGTCTCACTGGTGTTTCTATCTACAGCGATGGAAATTTGTTTTTGGGAATTTTCTACGTTATGCCATTTAACATCCATCATAGTGAATTGCACTACCAGCAGCCACATTGGTGCTCAGAACGTCTCAGTATATTAGTGCTAACGCTATATACTCAAAGACTTAACTAGTTCACCGTTTGCAGTGGAGTAAAGTGCCTATGAAATGTGCAAGTCACCTTTGTGAATAGGTCCTGTAGAATATTTTGCATCTCCAGAGCTATTTTGTGATATCTGATTCTTTGAGAATCAGCCCATTAATGTATTACAGGGAAACATTCTACATTGTAAGGTAGTAGGCAAAGAAAACAGTTGTGTATGCTACAATTCATTATAACATCACCTGTACTCAAAGACAGGCAGCTAAAGTAACTCCTGACTTCAAAAACGGACAGGAAAGACTTGTTTATTTTACCCGCAGCCAATCAATAAACTGTCATGTTGAAGTATTCTGTGCACTAAAATAATGATTAATAGATCAAATAGTGTAGTTATGCCCTAAAATAGCTCAAAATAAACATTTTGAAAATATTTTGATTTTTTTATAAAAGTCTGTAAACCTACAAAATGCAAAACACCCAGCTTTATTTAATTTATTTTCCATTTAAACACAACAAGGAAAGGGTGTAGGCCATTAAAACACAATTTTGAGTGTTTATAAATGGTTCCCATGAATCTGCTGTCTGCTGCCTAAGCATGTAGGGCATCAGATTTATGAAGTGTGTTTAAATTCCTGTCTGTGTGTTGATGACTGCAATACCAAATCCAACCTATGGGGGCAGAGCTGAGAAAAAAAATCCACACACCAAAATAAACACAGGTCCCACAAGCCCATTTTTTCAAAAGTTGTAAAAATTGGTACAGATATCTTTTAGGCCACTTTAAGTCATTTGGAACACATTACCATGTGGGGACTTGGGTTTAGGTCCCCACAGTGAAATCAAGTCCCCACAGCGTGTGCATGTTTACACACCCAAGTCCCCACAAGGATAGTAACACACACACACACACATTCACAAATGTCCCTTCTATATATAGAGAGATGACCTTTTATGCATTTCTACAAGTGATGCAAAGACAAGGTAATGCTATTGATTAAGATGCACATTTGTATAATTGAACACATTTTTTATTTTTATAAATGGAAAGTTAACCATTATAATATCTAAAATTTTGAAAAATAATGAATTATGAAATATACATGTTCAACTTCGCAGGTGTCACAGGTAATTGACGTTAGAGTTGTCACACTACTCTCCTCCTTTAAATAAAATTAGAAATAATTATTTACACCATAAATATGTGGTATTATAAAGTTAATTTAAATGTTTTGCTCTTTAGATCTTCAGTATATAAAACACATTCATAGAACATTTACAGAATAAGAGTCCATGAAATTGGTATACAATCATACTTTTATGTAGGCATTACTATCAGTTTTGCATGTTGGAAGGTCATGATACTACATTGACTATTGCATGCATTCATATTTTTCCAAACTATTCATTGGAAACAACATGTAGAACATTCAATTAATTCCATAATCCAATAGAGTTTTGATCCATTTTTTGTAAATGTTATTATTTGGACTAAAATAGGTAATATTTAGCTGAACATCATTCAATAATGTCGATTTATCACGTGTCATACATCCTCCGCCTGACCGGTTCGAAATGAAGAGAAGTATGTTGCTGAAGTACCAGCATCCTCCTGTATATTTATTTATTTATTTATATATTTATTTATTTATGTATTTATTTACTTATTTATGTGTCTTAGTTTTTTACAAACTTTTCACAGATCCAAATACCAAAACCGCCAATTAAAACACAAAAAACACTCAATATCATCGCCTAAAACAAAATCACAAAATGCACTGCATTAAAATTCATAAAAGGTTCACTTAGAAGACAAGACATAACTACAATTACTTGTCTTCCTAAAACCAAAATGAGACTCGCATTAAAATGTTAAGTCCTTCCTCCATAGTAAGGTGAAATAGATAATACATGCTTCATTCATGTTCTCCACTCATAAACAAAGCCCAGATGCCTTCCGTATTTAAGCACTCACCAAGACCTGCCTCCAAAAGTGCTTGTCTCAAGATTTGCACGGACTCACATTGTACCGAAAGATGTTTCACTGTCTCCATGTTTCTCTCACCACACAGACGATATACCTGTAGTTCCCTTAATGTCAGAGTCCAGGGCGCTTCAATTTCCCAAGTTCGGAACGTATTGAATTTTATTTTCAAATAATCCCAACCCAGGAAATTCCCAATAAATTGTTTAACATAGGTGGGTACTACCTCCCTTTCCTGAATGTACCATATAGTGTACACTTTAAGGCATGATTGTGACTTGCCAAGTTAATAATAGATTGCTCCCCACCAAAATCACCCAAAGTGTGTTTTATATTCAGTTTGAATTGGCTAAGTGTAATGTCCGGAGTGTCCCATGGGACTGTCTGTACCCCTCTGTTTGCCATTGCCGCAAGATTAACTATGTGGCTATTTGGCATAAGATGGGATCTAGTCATGAGCACATAGTGTATTAGGCCCTGTAAGGTCAGCTTGGGGCCCTATCTAATTTCCAGAGGGTAGTTGCACAACATAGTCGAATATTTTGGATGATGGGCATGATGGTAAATTCTAGAAAAAACATTTTAACTGATGTGTATGCTGTCAGTCTTAATAATCTCTTTAAGATGGTACGCTCTAGTTTAACCACCTCCTCCAGGTTTACCAAACTCAAAATTACAAGCCTGTACATGATGATAGAATTAATCTTTGTCTGAATAAGCTGGATAAGGGTCGCAAGTGAATACCCCCTCCCTTATTGGTAAAGGCCTCAATGCGTGCCACTACCAAAAGTGCTAGAAATCGATTGTGATCTACTTGCATAGTTCCTTGAAGTTTAGAATCGAGGTGGATCCCTAAATATTTTTAGGCATAAACCTCTTCAACACAGATGGACCCCTTAAAATTCCCAACGTACCTTTGGGGACCTTTTTTAGACAAGTTGAAGACCATGAGTTTTGTTTTGGTGGTATTAACCATCAATGAATTGAGGTCCGAATACCTCTTCAGGTTATTCAATGAAACTTGAAAACCACCAGGGGTGAGATCAAGAATGACCAAGTCATCAGTGTAGCCAAACCACTAGCTCCATAGTATCAAGTTTAGAAGGGATGGCCAAACTGTCTCTAACGGCATTTCCGAGATCACAAAGATGGAGATTAAATAGCATTGGCACTAATATGCATCCTTGTTTTAATCCCTTATTGGTATTGATCCAAGGAGATAAGCAACCCTATTGTCCGATCTGACCTTAATCCTGGTACGGTCATGTGGGAAAATGATAACCTTGAGGAGTCCCAAAGGGATGCCCCAATTTTGTAACTTAGGCCATAGGCGTACCCGGTCTACCATGTCAAATGCAGAACTAAAGTCCACATAGGCCACGCAGACAGGGATCTTCCTAATCTCCCATGCCTGTTGGGCAGAGTTAATAAGGGACACAAAGTTGATAGTGGTAGTGTAACCCTCTGGAATCCAAGGTATTATGCTACAGGTCACTGCCCAATCTACTATTTCCATTAACAAGACTCTAGCGAAAAGCATTGCTGGCGCATCTAACATAGCAAGGAGCCGGTAATTTTGTAGGTCATCATAACTACCTTTCCTCAAGACTGGCACACAAATGCTTTTATGCCATGAAATAGGAATACCTTGAGTAAGTTCAATGGCCGTAAACCGCCAATGCAAAACTTCTGACCAGCTATCAGGATCCATCTTTATCAGTGAACTACATATTCCATGCCGGCCAGGGGCCCAGGAGGATTTGCTGGCACTAATAAGGCTGCGGATGTCACCAATGCTATTCTTAAAATGCCAATGACCTGGAAAATCTTACATGGACAGAAGGTCTTCTTTAGTGTCTCCAAAGATCTGTGTAATATAAGACACCCAAGCTAGGTCAGCGACGCTGTTGAAGTCTTTGACTTGACCCATTGAACCATTTATTATTTTCCAGAATTCCATGGAGCCCTTGGTAATTGATGCATACACCAAAGCCTTCCAATGTAGGCACTACAATGAAAACCTTTGCATTTTTAGCCATTTTGTATACGCATATTTGGTGTCCGTTACTTTGCTACTATGCTCCTTAGAGCCTAAGTTCATTTTAGCTAACTTACGAAGTGCCTGACGAAGAGCCCATTTCCTATCTCTAATTTCTCTGTCAAATCCAGGAGAGTGTAGTTTACTGGAAATGGCAAGCCTATGATTCATACTAGACTTAACAAGAGAGCATTTCTTGATGCTCTCCATGGACCGCCCAAATTGTGTAATAAAGAGTGTAGCAGATTCAATTATGAGTTTTCCTGAAACAGAATAATGCATACCAGCATATTCACAAAGGAACGCTCTAGATGCACAGGATACTCTCCAAAGATTTGTCAGACAAAGATATCCTACTACTTGAGGAATTAACTGACTATTGCCCCGTCGTAATAAGCCTAGGGGTTGAAGATACAAATGTAGCCGAGCGATAAGTGGATAATGACCATTTTTGTCTCGTGGTGAAATACACGTCATCGATCAATGTAGGACAATTAGCCACAAATATATAATCCGGAATTCTGCTTTCTCCGTTTCCAACCTGCATGTATTGTTGGCGACTGTCGGGAGGAAAAACGCCAATCACCATGCTAAAACCTGCAGAAAACTGTAACAAAGATGCCAATTTTTCCCCCTCCACTATAGGTCTATCCAACAGTCTTCACAGCTCCATCCCCTTCCCTCATGTGCATCAAAATCTGGGATCTTGGCATTAAAGTCCCCACAGAACAAAATGGGTAGATTGTGATTCATTTCACCAAGAGCTGCCTATGACGTGGTGACTTTTCTCATACGGAGAGACGCAGATATTTAGAATAATTAACTCATAGGGAGTCTGGTGGGACACTTATGTTGCCAATAAGGAGGTGTTCGAATCTGCATGGAATTCCCACCAGTGACCTACTTTTTTTTACACCCAAGACAAGGCCATCTTTCGGGTGATCCCTAGGTCCCTGCACCGCTGGCCGGGTAAGAAAATTCCAACCATCAATTATAATGGGATTCACTAACCAAGTCTCCTGTAGGACTATCAGGTTGAGTCTATCAATATGTTTTAGCAGCCCGTCCTTTTCAGATAGATGGGAATTTCTACGCATATTTCAGCTTAATAGCAAGGAAGACATGGAAAGAATATCAGAAGTATAGCAATATAAAACAACTTAAAAGGAAAAGCAAAACTGTCTAAAGATACTAAATTACAAATATTGGCAACAAGACAAAAAATCAATATTGATTGAGTTAAAAGTTTAACTTGACCGTATATATCTATAGTATACTTGCAGACAAATTAAGCATATTACTTGAAAGGGAAGTGAGCTTTCTGTTGATTCCAGAATAGTCGTCAATGGTGAAGTTTGATCCTTTATTCAATTGATATTTTCAGGACAGTAGTCAATAGAAAAAATATATTATCTCTAAAACATAAACAATCGTATACACTATATAGCAATTTCTGTGCATGTCAGTAATGCTCACCATTTGGTCAGTGGGAAGTGTCTGTCGTTTCTTCAGAGGTAATGGTCTGCACTTCCATCAGTGTGGTCTACATAATTAAAGACATTTCAATCAATAAATTATAAACATGAGCCAAAGTACAGGTACTACTATTAACATGTAACAAAAGGGCTTGCATCACACTGAATCTTTAATGTATTAGAACATTTGGGATATATTCCAGCTCAGAATCTAAAATGTAAACCTGTGTAAATTCAAACATAATTACAAATTTGAAAATAAAAAATATAATACAATTTTGGGGGAATAATTCCATGCTATCATTGCAGTAGCAATAGGCACAGATATGGAAGAGATTGTGAGACCTCTTTAAAAATATACATATGTGTTGTGAGACAGACGTGGTATCAAGAGACACCAAGACAAATGATACAGATTCAAAAACCTTCATTTGGTTGGTAGGGATGGAAAAATATTTAACTAGCCCTAACTCTGAAGTGGGAGTAGTCTTGACCAGAAAATAAACAAAGGAAAGTCTATGTCTGTCAGTCCAAAAAAAAAATGCTGTCTGTGTCAAACCTATGCTTACCCTCACTTCTAAAGAATGACAATGTGCAGGCGATTGGATAAATGCAATAGTGTTCAAAAGTAAAACAGGATGGCACTAGGTCTCGTCCGCAACCCCCTTTCCAAGTTCAAGACACTGTTTTTCACCTAAAGTTCTTTAAAGATCAAAGGTTCACACTCCTTGAATGGGCCTCTCAGGCTTCCCTCGCCCAAGCTTAGACCATATTGGTTACTTTCCAAACCACCAATGCTCAACTCCTTTTAACACAAAAGTTCAATTCACAAAAGTTCCATTTGTCAAAACACCCCAGTTCACTTGACTTCATTCGGGACTCATTTCCCCATTCTTAACCAAGTCTTTTTGAACTTGATACTGTGAGGCAGGCATGGTATCAAGAGATATTCACAGACATAAGGATACAAGTTTCAAAATCTTCCACATAAATTGGTGTGGAGAATGCCTAAATTGCCTTATTTCTAAATGGGTGTAGTCTCAACCATTAAAAGAAAAGAATAAAGGATAGTCCACTGTCTTTCAAAGGCAGAACATCTGTCTGTGTCAAACCTATGCTTGCACTCACTTTCTAGCTTAACAATGTGTGGGGTATTGGATAAAAGAAAAGAGTGTGTCAAAAGAATATGGCAATGGAGCTTTTCCACAACTCTCTTCCCCGAGTTCGAGTCACTTGGGATCTTCAAAAGTTCCTTTGGTTTTAAACAGTTCACAAAAAAAGACGTTTCTGTCATTTTCTCAGTTCACACAGTTCTCTCAGGCTTCCCTCGCCTGATTTGATACCAATCACAATCCTAGTCCCTATAGCATGCATATTTAGATATCTCCCTTAACCAATCCCAGCCCTTGATAGGTTTTCTATTATTTGTCATGTAGTATGACGTCACCTCTGACATATTTTTTGCAAATAAAGATGTTTTCATGAGAAAATCATTGAGAGCCTGAACGAACGTCCCTTGATGACCGTTGTAACTCCCTGTTTTAGCTAATTGTTAATAAAACAGTATCTTTGCCATCTTCCTAAATTGGTTCGATTATATGTACTCAGAATTCCTCTGGAATCCCATCCATTGCATGCATGTTACTTAAGGGCCATAAGCTTACATGGTAGCGGTGCGGATGGTTGAAAAAGATCCAAACTAGTTCTAGTGTTTTGGACGATCGGGCATCCTCTGCCATTAGCCGGAAGAGCGCTGGGTTTCCTCTGGAGAGTGGCCGATAGAAATAAACCTGCAAGAAGAACCGAGACGGTGGCCAGGTCCCCCTTTGAGGAAATCCCTGCCCGGTTTTATGGGTGCTCTGTGGACGGAAGGCAAAGTGGTCAGATTGAAGGAGGAGTCGATACAGAAGACCTCGAGTTGATTAACGAATGCGAGTAGACTAAGAGCAATGGCAAATCAAGGATGGGATTGTGATAATTTTTTGAGTAACAGGAAATATTGTGAAGAGAAAAGGTAGCGCCTAGTAGTCCTGACTCAAGGGAGTTTAGAAGGAGACATCTCAAATCCCAGCGGGGGAAGAGCAGAAATCTATAAAGTACAATCAGGGATTACGTAAGGTGACGTCTCAAGCCCTGTATATGGTATAGAATAAAGGTGAGAATTAAAGGTGATCACAGTGTTTATAAATGTGTAATGTTTGACTAGTAAGTTTGTTGAGTAAATATATTAAAGAGCGATAGAAGCTGTCAAAAAATTGAAAAAGTTGAGGCGCAACAGGGATTGAGCGTAGTGAAGTGATTGGCGCCAATCAAGAAAATAGATACGCCAATCAAGAGAATAGATACATTAAGTAAGAGAATACTTAGGCTTTTGAAATTAGAGGGCTGAGCAGCGATTGATGGTGCATGCTCATATTTGTTGTCTTAAAATGTTAAAAAGTGGCGATTGAAGCAAAAGTGAAAAGGTTATTTAACAAATCAAGTATTTACAGTCAAGTGAGACTTGTCTTTATGGCAGACACTCCCCTTATGCACTTATGCAAAACATTACCAAAGCACTTGTCCAAAGCTCAAACAATATAGTGTGGAATGAGTGAAAGGCACTGCAGATAAAATGTTCATGCTGTGGCCACAAGGGAATCATTGTCAAAAGCGGTATTGCAACACATGACCACATACTTGCACGCTGCATACACAGGGAAGAAATTAGTGAAAAGATTAGCAATTCTAGAGCTCTGAAAATGTACCAAGAAGAAAGAGAAGATCCGTCACCTGAAGAGTGGACACTTAGTCAGCGTAGGGAGGAAGGTGTTGAGCCCTCAGCTCTCCATACCTCACCCGAAGCAAAAGGTGCTAGTACGGAAGAAATAGGCTTATATCCTTTAAAGGAATTGAAAGAGGCGACGGGGTATAGTAATCCAATATACGAACCCCCCACTTACAGTTGTGACGATAGCCCAGGGGAGAATAAGAGAAAAAAAGAGAACTGTAAGATCATACAAGACAAATAAGAAAGGAGTGAGTGGTTGAATCTGTTCACAGAAATAGACAGGGAGATTAAGAGATGGAAAGGAGAGAAGGATAAAGCTGACGAAACGCAGCTTGTACAGAACACATGGATGGGAGGACAGATATTACTTTAAAAAGATGGGAAAAGTATTGAGGAAGTTAGGCAAAAAGAAGATAAGTACGAACAAGAAAGAAAAGACAAGGAACTAGAGAAGAGATTAAAAGAAGACTAGCAAGAAAGGAAGAGCAGGGAGCAACGAGAACAGATATATCAGGAGGAGTAAAAGAAAAAAGAACATGCAGGAGAACAAAGAAAGTGTGACAATAGACAGAGAGCGATAGAAGATAGCGTTAGAAGGGAAAGGAAGAGAGAAGAGGATGAAGTGTAAAAAGACTAAGGGACAAAAGATTACAGAGACGAATGGAAGAAGAGGAAAGAAGGGAAGGTATAAGGAGAGGAGAAGAACGAAGGCAAGAGGAAGAAAGTATTAGATGGGATGCGAGAAAGCGAAGACAAATAGATGAAGAAATGGAATGAAAAAGGAGACAACAAGGTCTTGATACCAGTTAATTCGTAAGGAACCAGTACGGCCAAGCCCAGAAATACGATGGGACAGAATAGAAGAGATTCTTCCGTTGAAGGAAGCAAAGCATGCGGCATCTAGAGTAGTATTGGAAGAAGAAAGATTTGATGCGCCAAGCATTGGAGAAAGGATCAACAAGGCCTATCAACAGTTAAAGGAAAGTAGCAAGCATGGAATTTGGGGGAAGAGTGATCAATCCCTAGTATTTCAATTACAAAATGAAGAAGAAAATCTGTTCAGTCATGGACAAAGAGCATTGTCTTTAAGTAGACTGAATCTGGATAAGGGTGAAGGGGATGATAGTCACACTAGTTGGGTAATAGACATGTCGGACGAGGAAAGAGAGTCCAGTCTTGGGGTAGAAGGAGGGAGCACGTGGCCCATGAAGGACGTCTGTGAATGGAGAAAGAAGTGAGATGGTCAGATCTTGAAAAAGCCTAAAGATAGGACACCAGCTCCCATAGCATATCCAGAGCATCCCCAGGGATGATCATATAGTGAGAAGGGAGAGTCGCTGCGATATGTGAGCAGGTTAAGGTTATTACCCACAAGAAGATATACTGGGACTATTGTCCCTGCTACGGATAGACTAATGATGGGATACAACTCTGGGATGGGATTCACTCAGTTTCCCTTATTTGAAAAAGGGGGAGCAAGACCAAAGTATATCCCATGGCCACAGATGGACAAGGATTATTTAAGGTATAAGCTCCCAAGTTTGACTGGGTGCTGGAAAATGGATATATGAGTTAGAAAAAAATGACAGGAGGAAATACGCTGTCTATAGGGGACATACAAGGTCTTCTGGCAGCTATTCTTGGGGAGAGGGCTGATGACATATGGAGAAAAGCATGATATTGAAGTGTGACAGCACAGAACGGTATCAGGTAATAATATCGCCACATATATGGTCGCCGTGAATAATATCGCTGGGAAAATGTTGTGGCGATATTATTTGGGTGACCATATATATTGCGACAGGGGCAAAGAGGCAAAAAAAAAAATATACATTTTTTTAAAAAAAATAAAAGATTTGTGGGTTGCAGGGGTTTCCCCTGCATGTTCCATGCAATAATGTCTCCACAAAAAAACGACAATTTTTCAGCGATATTTTTGTATGGCGATATTTTTGAGGTGACATTATTACATGGAACCCACAGAACACAGCGCATGATGGAGCACCATTTAATAATTGTAGAGCAGATGTTTAGAGGGTCCTTTATACATCAGATATGGGTGCAATTATGACACGTAAGATGAAGACCCTATTGCTTACATTCAGGATATTCAGGAGAAATGGCAGTTTGAAACTCGCGAGCCGTGGGAAAAGAAAGTGGTATTATTTTACCGCATTTTATGCTAGGGGTTGCCTGAGCCAGTACAGAGGCAGATGAAAAAACAATTAGAAATGTAAGCGAAGCCATGGGCTAAGATACAGCTGACGATAGTACACCATTGCCGGTTATTACAAGAGAAAAATAAGAAGAAAGATGAGCATAGGAAAATCGGGGAAGCCAAGTTAAGAAATAATTGTCAAAAATTGCCATAGAAGGGCCGGTATTGACAAGCAAAGAAGGATTGGGAATGCAGGAAGCAATGGGTGCATCGCAGGCGAGCAATCTGCACATGATGGATCAAGGTGGATATGGGTTCGTGCCACAAGGCAGAGGTATAGGCTATAAAGGAAGAGAAGGTGGATTCTAAATTAATCAAGGTGGTTTCAGGGTACACAGAATGAGAATCAGAGTATTCAGGGAGGATATAACCAAGGGGAGCTTGTCAGATGAACACCTCTAGGATTTGTGGGATGAGAGGGCATATTGCACGCGTATGTGAAGCCAAGGGAATGTACAAAATGGACAAAGTACTGACACCCAGAATAGGAGGTATCACTGTGGTAGGAGGAAATCCTTTTACAGGGACGCAGATGAGCCTGTACCCACAATAGGACAGCTCACAGGGTGACTTGATGTGTTCTATACTGTCTGTGACACCAGACCCTCAATAGGAACCAAGGGTCGATGTGACGATAGGAGGCAAAGCCTTTTCTTGTAGACACTGGAGCAACTTGTACATGTATACGGGAGGGGAAATATCCAATGTCAGGTATATGAATGCAGAAGGGTTCTCTGAAGCTATGAGTCAAGTTCCTTTTACCAATGAATTACCAGTCTCTATGGGAGGTTGTGACATGTCTGTTCCTTTGTTATATTCACAACAGACACCAGTTAACATTTTGGGAAGAGATTTAATGACAAAACTAAACTCCAGGAATACAGTATTTAATCGTGGGAGAATTTATACTGGCATTCAAAGGGCAAGAGGCTCTGCAAGGTGTTCCAGTCAATCCAGAGATGTTTCTATATGGAGTGAGCATTCTACTGACATGGCTACCTGGCTTGTTGGGAAAAATTGTGAGGATACCTGATGAGGTTTTGATTAGACCGTGAATACCTATAGACAAAGAGGGGGGACAGACTATCCCTATAGAATTGGAAGCAGCCATATGATATGATATATTATGGCATTTATAACGCGCCTATACACAAGTGTTTCAATAGTATGAAGGGAAATGGTAATGCTCGAAGGAGTAGATGATTAGGGTAAACCCCAGAGAACAGTAATAGCTATTGAGGAAGGGTACAGATTGACTGACATAACTGATGACGACATGTTCAGGGAAGACTGAACAGATGATGAAGTGGTGTTCTTCACGATAATCACAGTGAATGTTGATAATGCAGCAACGTCCAGCATTTTTTCAGGAAGACTTGGAGAAGGTGGCAAGTGTCCTTTGGACAACAGGCTCTTCTGACGTAGGTTTTTTGAAGGGAATAGAGGAATTTAAAATAAAGCTTAAGCCAGGAGTGATTTTACCTCGAGCAAAAAAGTACCCCATGTCTCGAGAAGCTGATGAAGGTATATTTCAGACCATTTCAGCACTGATGAAATAAGGGATTCTACTGCCAGCAGAATCATTGTGCAATACTGCAGTGTATCCTGGTGATTAATACAAGATATAAGAATGATTAACCCAAGTGTAGACGCAGAGTTTCTGCTAGTTCCGAATCTGGCGATAATACTGTGCAGCATCCCGGTGGAAGCTCGATATTTCACGGTGATTGATTTGAAAAATGAGTATTTCTCGATCCTGTTGCACAAGCACTCATAAGACTTGACTTCCTTTATGTTCTGCCAAACTCAACTGAAACATACTAGGCTGCCCCAAGGGGTATTGTGAGCCCCCATCGATCTTTAATATGGTTCTACAGATGGATTTAGGCAATATTGTTCTCAAAAGTGCGGTGATAGAGTGCGTAGATGACATTTTAATTTGTAGCACCACAGAAGATGAGTGTAGATAAGATTCTGTTCACTTGATGACTATTGTAGCAGACAAAGGATATAAGGTAGAGAAGGAGAAGTTACAATACTGTCAAGAAGAGGTGTTGTACATAGGTCAGTTGATATCACATTAAGGAAAGAAAGTGACACCTGAAAGAGCCAAGGCAATTCTGATAACCTAAAAACCAAATAAAGTTAAACAGATGAAACCGTTTTTGGGGTTATGCAACTATATCAGAGCCTGGGTGTTTGATTTACAGTATGTACACAAGACCACTTCTGCAAGCTTTAAAGAAAGCACAAAGAAAAATCGAATGGACTGAAGAAATGGAGGAAGGGTTTGAGGAGCTGAAAAAAAGCAATTTGCACAGCCCCTGTTTTAGGAATTCCCAATTATGTTGAGGAATTGTATTTGTTTTCACACGCAAATGGGACAGTCATGACAGCAGTGCCTACGCAGAGAACTACATTGGGATATACACCCTTAGCATGTTACAGTGGGATTTTAGACCCAGTTTTGAGAGGACACTTCCCTTGCGAGCAATCTTTGACTGCTGCCGCATTTGCGACTGAGAAATCTACAAGTATTGTCATGGGCTGCTCCATGACTCTCTTTGTGGAACATGCTCTATTTGCTATTTTAGAGAAACCCAAAGGCACATTGACATCCCAAAGAGCTTTGGCTTATGAAGTAATGATTTCTAAGTCAACGATTAAGATAGTCTGATGTAAAATAGTAAAACCTGCCACGTTTATAGCTGAGCCAGTAGAAGAAGGCGATCATGTGCATGACTGTGCTAATTATGTTGAATTTTATGATGATATTCACTGTGTGAAAGAAAAGGCTTCAGCAGGAGGGGAAATTCTCTTTATTGATGGTTCTTCAAAAATTGGTCAGACTAGTGGGGAAAGGCATTCAGGCGTCACAGTAGTGAGACATAGATTAAATGGAGAATTTGAAGTTGTAGCGAGTGCAAGGCTACGTCTCACTTTTCAGCGCAAGTAGCAGAATTGTCACACTTGAAAAAACATGAAGGGCAGGAAGTGATGGTGCACAGTGACTCTGCCGATGTGACATCAACTGGACATACAGGGTTAGCATGTTGGAAGAGGAGGGGCTACCTCCGCACAGACGGCACTCCAGTGCAGGACCCACCTGTACAAAATTGGCTTATTAAGCCATTACAACTCCCAGTGGCCATAGCGGTCGTTAAATGCGCAGTGCATACTTAGCGAATAGATTTTATCTCTTATGGGAAAAAGCCACAGATGTAGAAGCCAAAACGGTTGCATATTCCCCAGACATTTCAATTTTTGATACTGAGAGCATTAAGGAAAAAGTAGTTATGACCATGTTAGTGCAAGAAGGGTTTAATAAATTGTCGATAACGCAACTAATGGAGATTCAAGGGAGTGCACCACAGCAGGAGCAGGAATTGTGGAAACAAAGGGGGTGTTCTATCCCCCACAGAAGCATTATGGTGACAAGACAGCACTGGAAAGCCGGTGATGCTAGTAGCATTATTAAAGGTCGCTCTTGAACAGCTGCATTACCCCATGCATGTAACTAGAGAGAGTCTTGCTGCTACGATTGCAGAAGACTGGTTCATTCCTAATTTGCTGGAGCACATTGCACCATTTATGGTAAACTGCATCGTGTGTCAAAGTTTTACTGCTGAGCATACACTGAGGACGATTAGAGGAGTAATATCTTGACCAAATGGTCAGTTTCAGCATTTACATATCAACTATGTCGATATGCTGCAGGTCTGTAATGGATATAGATATCTATTAGTGGTGTTGTGTCCCTTCTCTAGGTGGATCAAGGCAGGTCCGTGTACACACCCTGATGCCACTTGCGCATGAGGTTTTCCTGAGCTGGTGTGTGTGTGAAGTGCTGAGATCTGATAATGGGCCCCATTTTGTTAATGAGTTATTCGAACAGGTAGGGCTTCTATTGAGTATAAAGCACAAGTTTTCTTCTGCTTATAACTGCAAGCGAATGGGATATGTGAGAGACTCAATGGCCTCCTGAAGGAAAGGATTGCCAAGATCCAATTGACTTTGAAGAAGGGATGGCTGTACTGCCTACCCCTAGCTTTATATGCCCTTCGGAATCAGCCAGGATCAGACCACCACATCACTCCGCATGAGCTAGTGACAGGGCGTTGAATGAGAACGACCCTTAGACCTCTGTCTAGGAGTAGACACAATGCCCAAAGCATAGCTAAAACTTTAGGTGATGAGATGCATGATTAAGTATTTCTTTCATTTCAGATCAAATCAAGCGCAACGGGTTTGGTCTGAGAACACAGAAGAAGACAATTCAACAACCAACCCAAATGGGCTATTATCGGCACCTAAGTTATAGGTTGGAGACCTAGTTCTCTTTAAGAATTTTACTAGAAGGTGGCATTAGTCACATTTCAATGGTCCCTTTTACGTTGAGAATATAACCCCTTGAGCTGTGAAGGTCCAAGGAGGATGAGTTTGCCCTCACCTGAGTGATGTAAAGGCCTAAAAAAGGCGAGCCCCGTCCTCCCACTGTTGCTGATCCAGAAGCAAGACAAGAAGAAGAATTTCTGCATCTGCAGACTCGATCGATGATGAAGAAGGAGGACGAAAAAGCAACCAGCGGTTAATACAGATTTTGTATTGGACTGGAATTCAGTGGACACTCGTTATAGATATTTAGCAGAGAGTGGAAAGACTTGCAGAGAATTACAGGAATTTTTCAATTAACTTTTTGAAATACATTGAAGCATCGGAGGTATGCCTAAACGTCAGTTGTTGATTAGAAATTGAAAACGAGATCAGTATGCAGATTCATTTCGTGGAGAATACCTGTTCTAAGCAGTTAAACATATGGTACTCACCAGCGGTGATGTTCATCGGTTTGTGCTTGCTGTCTTTGTGTTTTTACTTCAGGCTTACCCTGCTCCTGTGAGAAGAGATGTTGATATTCACATGCTCTTACAGGATCCTAAAAATGGCCCAGTGATAGGAAGGCTTATTATTGCTATAATCAAGCAGATCTTGCAGTTCCAAGTATAAAGAAATTTGATGATTGTATTAAAAATGATTAAAGAAGAAAGTGGCACAGTTCTAGGAGAGGAGCAAGTGCAACGAGTAGTAGGATGGAATGAGAGGTGGATGCCTATGTTCTTATGCATAATATATGCTTGCATGATTGTTCTCTTTGTCTTTCTGTTACTCCTCTTTCACAGTCTCCATCATGTTAGCAGTTCCACTGTGGAGGAAGCCCCTATGGTTCTTCCTACTATGGAAACTTCTTTTGATATACTTCATAAATGGTACATGGCCTAAAAGACACGAGAGATGCAAAGGAAGATAGAGAGGGGATAAATACCTATTTAGATAACGCAGCACACTTGGAGAATAACATGTGGTACCAGCACATGAGAAATGTTGGGGAGAAGGCATCTAAACAGGGTTGCTACGACTGCTCTCCCATCCACTATGCCATGAATACAGTTTGAACTTTCATCACCAGAGTGGTCCCAGAACCCAATGCAAGGTGCCTCAGTCATCTTTCAGCATGTATGACTAGAGGACAATTTCAGGGAAGTTGGGCCACTTTACGATGGAGATCAAAATGGTTGTTTCAATACCAGGGTGACTATATCAAGACCACACAGATGGAAAAGGAACCTGGATGGAAGAGTAAGATGCTTGTGTATCCTGCAGCAGGACAAGATGAGGTGGTAATTGAAGAGATAAAGAAAATGAACTGCCCTGATGTGACAGAAATAGCTGGATCACCACGCTATTGGGAGCGAACTCAATTCTTCTTCTATGAACGTTTGAAGTCCAAGAAGGGATGGGAAGAAGGAATGATGTCCTGTGCAACTCATCTACTGAAGCCAGAAAATGTACAAGAGGTGCAAATGGTGAACAAAGGATGTTTGAAGTCATGGGCTAAACATGTCAAACCACTGACATGGGTAGAAGATGAATCGGGCCCAATGGTTGTAATCCATTTTGCCTAATGCTACATTGTGCTTCCGAAGACATGAAAGAATTGTGTGGGTGATAACAAGAAATGCAGAACTCCGGTTGATTTTTCTAGGATGGGAGAAGGGACAGCCGTCCTTATGGATCGATAATGAGGTTGTGGGTTTAGGGCCTACATGAAGGTGGCCAAGGATTGGGGTGGAGTATGCTCCTTTGTGCTCATCCATATTCTAGCATTAGTGATTCCTCAGAGTGACCTGAACATTCAAGAATTTCCAAAAGTAGATGCCCATTTGAGAAAAACAAGATCCCTTGAACTTCTCAATCAGACCAGAAGAGGGAATAACTTCACAGCCAAATCAATAACAGCATATGACTTCATTCCTAATGAACACAGGTTGTTCAGCAAGACTGCCTCAATTTCTACAACTATATTCGTGCCTGGGATTGAAATGATGGCCAACGCCAAGTGGCTGCAGATTACGAGATGGGAGCTTCTGCAGACAATGGTTTATAGTCAAAATCTCGAAAATTAAAATCTCGAAAAAAAAGCATGAATTAAAAATCTCGAAAAAAAAAATATCGAATTTTTTTTTCAATGCGTTTTTTTCAAAATGGGGGGGGTTCCCCCCCAAACCCCCTTTTTCATTTTTTTTTATGTTACCCTTTACCTGACCCCAAAAACACATAAATAAATAAATAAAAAATTTGATATTTTTTTTTTCGAGATTTTTAATTCGTGCTTTTTGTAAATCGAGATTTTATTTTCGGTATTTTGACCGACCACCGCAGACAATACCACCATAAAGGGATTCAACGCTATCTAGGAAGAGCTGAGGGCCTTACGACTAATGACCCTGCAGAACAGATATGTCCTTGATACGATCACAGCGATGGAAGCAGGAGTTTGCGCCAAAATCAGGCCTTCATGTTGCACGTTCATACCTTCTCATGATGATGAGAATGGGACCTTGACAGAGGCCATAACGTTGTTAACAAACCTGCATACCAAGATGGAAGACGAGACAGAGGACATTGAGGATGACAGTTTGTTTGCTTCCATATTCTCATGGAGTCCGCAGTGGTTGGCAAACATATTCAAGATTCCTGGAGGAATTTTGGTGATGGTGTTTTTTGGATTCTGTGTGAGCAGGATAATAATTGCCCAATGCAAGAAAACAGCGAAGAAAGCATTTGGAATGAAGAATATGATCAATGTTGAATCTGGGTTTGGACCCAAGGAATTGACTGATGAATATGTCAGACAATATATAGATCACAAATCTGAAGAAAATGTCCAGAGGGTGAATTTTATTTACCACAATGGTGTATCCATTTTTTTCGACATGATACAAAAATTGAAAAGAGTCAGTTAATGACATGTTATTATACACTTCATTATATCACATGACAGGACAGCAAAAGTATACATAAAAACTGGCTAAAAATAGTCCATCACAATAAACATTCATAGTGCAGCATTCAGACCATACACAAGTCAGTGACATTCAAACATACAACAATTACTAAAAAACATAACAAAATTGATTGTCATTAGGAGGTGGGATATGCAAACTTTCCCCACGTCCAATCTAATTATTTTTGTATTTTAAGTTTTTCAAAACAGCAATAGAAATAATCTAAAACAATCTATCGCAAGGGTGGATCTAGGAAGGAAAGTTATATGTAGATCACATCCCTGAGAAATTAGCTCAACCGGTTTCGACGTAGAATGTACTTTGGACAACGTCTTCATCAGGAGAAAGATGTCATAAAACTTATATATATGATCTTTCACAGCCAGAATGGAAATGGAGTGGAGTGACTGCTGCCTGTCCCCAAAAGGTCCACGGAAATTTAGACCATGGGTCCCACTGCTCTGGGTGATGCCCTTTGATAATAGGCGTCTGAAACTGTCCACTTAATGAGTTGTACAGCAAAAAGCAGCTTGCCAATGCAATGTGAACTGGTTCAATGAATTTCAGTGCTTGCTCGCCACGGCGGCTCCGGTTATTTAAATGTCTGTCGCAGAAAGCGCAGATGACGGACTGCACCAGCGGCCTAGCCTCAATGGGCTAACATAGCCCAACGATGTCACGTGCTGTGCATTACTGACAATATATAGATGCCAGCATTGTAGCACCCAAAGGAACAAAATTCCTGTATCTGAAGAATCATAAGAAGTACGTGGGACAATGGGTCTATTGTAATCTGAATGGACAATGCAACTACATGACCTGGAGTGTAGATGAACATGTCAAATCAGCTGGCACCCTGAGGGGGATGATGAAGATATGGACTCCAAAGAAGCACTTCTTCAAGAGAAAATATCAAGATGTGAAGACAATTGAGAAGATGGTCGAGGACCTGACCAGAGGGGGAATGTAGAGGAGCAGTTACATGCCTCTGCAGGAAATACCACCCCCCCACCTCCTATATGTTGGAAGCCTGAGATTGTGCCATGTTTGATACTAGCAGTTGTGCCAATACTGTGGCAGATATTCGAAAGAAGGTACCCACTTTCAAATGTATTCCTGAAGAGAATACAATCTGAGGTAGGAACTCCCTGAAGAAAAATGAAAAGGAGCAAAGAAAGAAGCTAGTGACGTCACAAGAAACATGCGTGACACTCCGACAATACTGGCTGAGGAGAATGTATGGATCTTACAGAAACTGATGACAAAGTTAAGAATCAAGTAAACTTTCATATGCGAAAAGAATGGTCCCATGTGCGAAATACTACAGAAAACCAATCGTTCAATAATTGTACAGACGCTGAAACGCAAGGTTGATTAACTCATTTTAGAAGCTGGCGATAAGTAGTGAATAGACTGCAGGCAAAGCCACCATTGTATAGGAGCTGGACATCGGTGTCATGAATTTTGTAAGCCAGGACCCATGGAGAGGAAAGGCAGAGAAATGTGTTGCAGCAAGAATAGGCTGAAAATCGTGGAGCTGCATGGCGAGACTGTCTGGGCTGGTATCAAAACCGAACGTGCAAGGATAAATCATCCCTTGCTAAGGCACAAAGAAGGAACACCAAGGTTGCCAAGTTTCATTAATTTAAGACATTTAAATGCTGCAAATGGACCAAATTTTGGTCTCCTCTCACGTGAGCAAAGGATGGAAATAGAGTTCAGGTTGGGGTCCTAGATTAATGATAGTAAGTGCCTGCACTCCCCTATATTCCCAGACACAAGGATACTTTGCAATTCCAACTTCAAAGACAATCTTTATCGCAGAAGGCATGGGTGATAAGAGATGGTGGGCTAATTGGGTGGGGAGGTAAGGTCAAGTCCACCACCTGGCACCTGGGTCTAGGCTTACGTGCTGCTAAGTGAACCGAATGTTCCAGACATGGCACAAGCATGCCAACCAATTGTAGAGGGCTGAATAACAAAGCACCTTATAGTTTGAGAACCAATGATAAATGGTGTATTTAATAGTGTTGAAGATGACATGTTTTAGAGGTAGGCATAAGTTGTCCACCTGACAGTGGGCAGTCAACCACAATCCTAGTCGCTATACAAATTATATTTAGATGTCTCCCTTAACCTATCCCAACCCTTTATAGGTTTTCTATTATTTGCCACGTAGTATGACATCACCTCTGATATATTTTTTGCATGTAAGGATGTTTTTATGAGAAAATCATTGAGAGCCTGAGCGAACGTCCATTGATGTCCGTTGTAACTCCCTGTTTTAGATCATTGTTAATAAAACAGTATCTTTGCCATCTTCCTGAGTTGGTTCAATTATTTGGACTCAGAATTACTCTGCGATCCCATCCATTGCACGCACATTACTTAAGGGCCATAAGCTCAATAATCTATACAGCAACCTCCAACATCAAGGCGGTCACTGCCCTAGCCATTTTGTCCAAATATGACGGTGAACTATGGTACAAGCTGGGACCTATTCTAGACGTCCTGCCCGAGGAAGTAAGGTGGAGGCACTGGAATTGTTTCAGGCGGGGGAGGTGACCTCAGACCACACCATCACAGTGAAGGTGGACATCGCGGACATGGGATTCTGCCAGATTGGGAACAGCATGTCCCTTTATAGACCAGGATGGTGGAAGGCCACAAACTTCCACCAGGATGGTCAGGCTAAGGTGCTGGATACGCTGTTCAATGGTAAAAACCTCTTAGGCAAGGCCGTCGACAAGTCTTTGCAGGCCATTAAAATTGGCACAGAGACGGCATGCTCCCTGTGAATTCTGCAACCATAGCGGCTGTCGTCCGGTGAAAGCCCGGCAGATCCTCCAAGAAAAATACTGCACTGTACCGACAGCCTTCCCACTCCTCCACTCAAGAAGCATACAGGGGTTGCTCTCAGGCTTATAGCAGTGGAGGACAGTGTCAAGACCGCCCACAAGGCAGGTCCCCTACCCCAAGGCAGGCCTGAACCATCCGTGGCCTCGGGCTCCTACTTATGCACCCCAGTAGGAGACCGGCTGGCGAAGTTTGTCACCATGTGGAAGAAGATCACCACTGACAGATGGGTGCTGAATGCTCTCGAACAGGGGCAAACCTTGGAGTTCCAATGCATGTGCCCCTGTGTCCCACTAGTGCCTCGACAGGAACAACACAGGCCACAGATTCTGCAGAAAGTGCATGCCATGTCACAGAAGGGGCAATAGAACCCGTTCCCCAGCACCTCCGGGGCTCTGGAGTATATTCCAGATACTTTCTGGTTCAAAAGAAAACAGAAGGTTGGAGGCCAATCCTGGGTCTGCGTCATCTCAACTTAAGTACTTAAAGTCCCAGAAGTTCTGGATGATCACGTTACAACACCTGCTAGGCCAGCTGGAGGAAGTTGATTTATTCATGTTGTTGGATCTGTAGGATGCCTACTTCCACATCCCCATTCACAAGAAGCACTGCAAAATCCTACGATTCATGGTTCAGGGGTGGCATTACCAGTTCAAGGCTCTTCCATTCAGCCTAAAATCATCCGGAGGGTCTTTTCAAAGTTCTTGGAGCCAGTGGCAGTGCACCTTCGTCTGCAGGGCATCCATGCATACCCTTATTTGGATGATTGCTCGTTCGATCCCGCTCCCATGCTCTGGCAAGCAAGCACACATCAAGGACCCTACGTCTGTTGATGGTGTTGGGGTTCTCCATGAACTATCCATAAAATATCCAAAGTCCTGCTTGATGCCTGGCTCAACACAGCAATGCGTTTGGCGTCCCCCTCGGAGGAGAGGGTGGTAGCCATGCAGGGGAAAGTACAGTGCTTGTCATCAATGCAGATTGCAATGGTGCAGACCATCAAGTTGCTGCAGGGCATGATGTCCTCCTGCATCAGCTTCATCCGCCTCTGGACACTACAGATGAGGCCCCTCCAGGAGTTCTTGGATGCGAGGTGGATGCAGGTATCAGGGACCTTTGCGGACAGAATCACCTTCAACCAGGGGTTCCCTCAGGCGATACAGTGGTGGGGTAAATGGCCGCATCTCGTCCAGCGGACTCCATTTCGAGTTCTGCCTTAACAGGAGACAGTCACCACAGATGCCTCTCTGGAAGGCTGGGGAGACCACCCTGGGAAGTTCCACGCCAGAGGCCTCTGACAACAGGAAGAAAAGGGCCTCCACATCAACGTCCTGGAACTTTGGGCTGTATTCTGGGCCCTCAAGTCATTTCTGCTGTTGTTGAGGAGCAAGGTGGTGAGGATCTTCATGGACACTTCCACCACCATGTTCTACATCCGGAAGCAAGGAGGGACCCGCTCGCAGGCCCTCTCCAAGGAGGCCCAGGACCTGTGGCACTAGGCCATTCGGCAGGACATGTTCCTCATCCGCTTTCACCTGGCGGGCGTCAAGAACACCATCGCAGACTCGCTCAGCAGGGAGCTGCATGCTTGCCACGAGTGGGAGCTTCGACAGGAGCAAGTGGACCTTCTGTTTGACAAATGAGGCCATCCCCAGATGGATCTCTTCGTGACAACGGTGAGCTCCAAGTGTCAGAAGTTCACCAGCAGGTTCCCTCTGCCCAAGAGCATGGGGGACTCGTTCCCATTGGAGGGACTGTTCCTGTACGCCTTTCCTCTGTTTCCAGTCTTGCTACATGTGATCAACACACTCAAACAGTGCCACTGCAGGATGATACTCATCGCCCTGGCGTGGCCACGACAAATCTGGTATCCGGACCTGCTGCGTCTATCAGTGGCCCCCATCCATAAGGCTGCTGCTGCTCCCAGACTTCCTCACCAGAGAGTGAGGGGCGATTCTTCACCATGACCCGGAGTATCTGAACCCGAGGGCATGGCTCCTGCAGCCCTAGAGTTTGAAGGTTATCATCTACCCGCGGAATGTAAGGACATCCTGGCCAGGGCCAGAGCCTCATCAACGTTGAAGTGCTGCAGACATAAATGGAAATGCTTTTCTGTGTGGTGCCGGATTCAGAAGATTACCCCTCTTCATTTCACGGCTCCACAACTTCTACCTTACTTGCTTTCCTTGGCCAAAGTGGGACTGGCTAACGCCTCTATCAAGGTGCATCTCGCCGCCATAACCAGATACACCAGGTCCCCTGGCAGACCTTCGCTGTGGTCTCACAGGGGTATGAGGTAATAATATCCCCATAAATAATGTCGCCATACATATAGTCGCCGGGAAACGGCATATGCAACTTTATTTATCAGGACAATATACGGGGTAAAAGAGAGCTGGGGTTGTAGGGGTGTCCCCCGCTCCATTTAAAAAAATGTGGGGGTTGCGGGGGTGTCCCCAGTAGCTTCCATGTGATAATGTTGCCGCAAATAAATCTGCATCATTCTTGAATGGCGAAATTCTTGCAGGGATATTATCACATGGAACCTTCACAGGCTTGTCAAGGAGTTCCTCAAAGGACTCTTCAGGACTTTCCTGCCAGTGGAGGCCCCTGCCCCGGCTTGGAACCTCAATGTCGTGCTAACTAAGCTCATGGGAACGCCCTTCGAACCTATGCATCAGGCCCGCTCAAGTTTCTCTCATGGAAGACGGTTTTTGTCGTGCCTATCACCTCGGTCAGATGGGTCGGGGAGATTCAGGTCCTGTCTTGTCCTTACTTGTCTTTCCACGCTTCCAAGGTGGTACTGCGTACACACCCCACCTTTATGCCAAAGGTACCATTGGAATTCCACCTCAACGAACCTTTAGTGTTACCTGTCTTCTTTCCGAATCCGTTGTCACCAGCAGAAAGCGCGTTGCATTTGCTGGATGTTGTTCGTGCCTTGAAGTTCAATGTGGCACGAACAAAGAATTTTTGGAAGACTTCTCAGTTGTTCATCAACTTTGGACCTATAATTCAATGAACATCCTTGTAGAAGGCTTCCATCTCCATGTGGCTCTCCAGCTGCATCATGCACTGTCATCAACTGGCTAGCAGGCCGCTTCCAGGCCAGCCGAGAGCCAACTCCACCAGAGCCATTGCAGCAACAACAGCGTTTCTCTCTGGTGTGCACCTGCTCGACATCTGCAGGGCTGCTACATGGAGGTCCACGCACACCTTCACATGGTTCTACTGCATCAACGGGGATTCCAGGGAGGAGTCCTGAGTCGGCCAAGCGGTGCTACGCAACCCGTTAATTTGAGGTGAGTCTGTTTCAGAGGTGAGTGTTTATTGCTTCTGTTGAGCCTTGCCACCTCCCGTGGTTGTGCATATGTACTGCTGTGTAATCGTTATTCATGAACATGTGAATCCATGACAGACCCGATGTTGGAGAAAGTTTAAGTTACTTACCTGTAACTATTGTTCTTCAGTATGGCTCTGGCATGGAATTTACAAGCAAACCCTCTCGCCTTCCCCTCTGTGGCACTTCTTGGTTCATACTGCCACTTTACATGCTTTCCAAATCTGAAGATGGCCCCAGGGGTGGAGCTAAGGGAGAGGACTGTCACTGGATGGGGGCAGTATGACCCAGAGGACAGTGATTGGTTTAGAGGAGAAATACAGTGAAACTGTTTTTTTTTTTACCGCAGATTCCCAGCCTGACGACGGGGAATATTCATGAGCATGTGAATCCATGCCAGACCCATGCTGGAGAACAATAGTTACAGGTAAGTAATGTAAGGAAGGCATGGTATCAACAGTAAGAAGGACACAAGTGACCGCAGTTCAAGAGTGTTTATTGAACTTTCACAAGTGTGTGATAAATGCCTAGCTAAACCTACATCTACAGATGGGAGTAAGGTATGACCATCAATTAATAATAAATCAGTCCTAGTGGAGTCTTTTCAAATAAAATAGCCTATACTAAAAAACCTAGTGCTAATCCTTACCACTAATTTACAAATAGTGTGGGGTAGTGTTCATGAAATTATATGTCAGGATTTGTTCAGGCCATTGGCTTCCCTTCCCCACGTTTTCAGCACGGGGCAAGCCGGTTCATTCGAGCAAAGCCCAAACTCTGGCTTTTGCAGCACAAGTATAGAGTTCCATTACCAGCATCATGACCTTCTGTGTCCGAGTCTCTTTACTTCTTAAAAGTCTCTTGATTCAGACGGCCTGATGTACAAAAACAAGATGCAAAAGTTATTTTCTTTTTACAAATATTCACTTTGTGTGTTCCCCCTTGACCCCACTCAGCCAGGCTCAGATCCCTTTCAAAAACAAAAGTTCAATGTTGAACCCCCTCTTCCAGGCTCAGATCTCCTTCTTCCAATGTTCAGAGAATATGCTTTCTCCGGTGACTCATGGTTCACCCCGGATACCCCTCAGCCGGACTCCCATCCCTTTCTTTTACCCAATTAGTCTCCCTCAGCCGTGCTAGGACCAGTTTCAGTGTACATTAAACCATTGAAGACTTTCAAATGTGCACAGGGTTTAGCTTGACCCATTGCAGGACTACTTCCATCTCAAGATTCCCTTTTCTCACACTTAGCATCAGTTGGATACCCAACAGAGACTTTGAATGAGCACCCATGTGGTGCTGGACCACTCTGTCTACTGTATCTTTTCTTGGCCTCCCAAAGTTCAGTCATTACTTTGGTTTCCAAATATATTCACGTCCCTCGTCACATATGTCTCACACAATCTTCTCTTTAGATTTCTTCATACAATGTTGCTGCTTGCAACCTTGGTTCAAAACCCAGGCTGGTTTGGTATCAGTCTCTCCGACTCACTGGCTGTGCTGTCTTTACTGATGCTGCTTTGTTGTAGGAGCCAAGGACTGTACCACAGTGGCAATGGCTCCTCCCCACCTTAGTAGTTATTGACTCAGGAGAGTCCCGGGTACCTCTGACACACTGTGCAGGTTTGATTAGCTTTAGTTCCTGGTCTCAGGTTTCTTACCTTCCAAGGTTCATGAAAGTAACGTTCTTTAAAGGTAAAGGGCACTTCCTACCTTGCAACGCTCTCTGGACTCGTCGTCTTTCTCCTCGTATTAAACTGCCATCTTGGAACTGCTGTTTCCTTGTGTGTTTTGCTTCACTCAGAGTGTGGTTTCGTGCTCCCCCTTTTATCAGGGTGGGGAAGTGTGATGGAAGTCAGGTGTGTGTAATGATCAGTAATTACCTGACCTTGCCTGACCATTGTATTGGGACATGTGAGGTATACACCACATCTCACCATCGGTATCCCACTTCCACTCCCCGAAGACCCCTCATCTAGGTGATCCTTCCACACTGGCCCACCCCAGGAACTGGATCCAAAATCGATGGCCGTGTTCTGCCCAACTAGGTGACACATCCCTTGGCACTAGCGGGTGAGACACCTTCAAGTTTCTCACAGTAACTTAAACCGACCGTCTTTGGGAAATAGTTGCTGCCAGATTTCACAATAGTTCATCAATATCAAACACCATAAAACTATTAATCTTCTTCAATAGGAACCTGGTATACACTCCTGCCAGGTCACACAAGGATTTACACATTCATTTAGCAAACAGTTTTTCTCTTCCAAGTTCAACTATTCACACAATTGCTCCATTCACAGAAAATAAACTTCCAAGTACATTCTCCTGCTAGGAAACGTATACACTATTGCTTTTCTCTGGATTACTTTGCCCGATACCCTTTTCCAGTTTTCTTTGTGCTTCTTTTCTCAATATAGGTTTCTTTAACAACTATTCTTTGATTTTGGCAATGCTTGCTTGCTTGGATTTGGCAACGCTTGCTTTTTGCTTCTCCCAGGGTTCATTACTTTTTCAGATTTCTTTCATTCAACTTTAGTATTCAAAACATGGAATGTCCCTTGGGCTAAAACACCCATTTGCTATGTCCAGGGCCCCCTTTTCACGCAGGCGGACTCACCGGTTACTGTACGGCGTTGAAGCAGGTACTCCAGCGGATGCGCTATTTTGTTCTGGCGTGCAGCGTCCTGCTCTCCCTGTTTGGCCGCTCACTGTGGCTTCGCTGTTCTACCGGGTATGCTTCCCATGGACCATGTCCTGCTGCGAGGTGCAGTGTAACGCTGATTCTTCCTTGCAGCCTACTTATGACCTCCGGGTGTCACCATCCTTGCTCTCTGCAGCGTGTCCTCTGCACTCCCTCCAGTACCTACAGCTTCTTCTCCGCCACACTGCTTTCCTCACAGGGTCCCAGCCACCCCAGCAGCCAACAGCTTGACTGCTGTCACCAGCAACAAAGTCTTCCTTTCCTTTGCTTCGTAAGTTTTAAACCTCCTGCCTGGCTGATCCTGGGATCCTCGAAGTAGGACACCTTCAGACCCTGGAGACAGTTTTGCTTACACCCTCCACAGCCCTTAAAGGAAGGATTGGGCTGCTGCTGTCCTGTGACTGTAATCGGAATACCAACCAGAAGAAGTCTACTTTTATTTGCATGAACTTGCTCTTTCTTCAGTTCAGTTCCAGGTCATGCTGTTGTAGCTTCTTGAATATGGCGGACAGCTGTCCCAGATGTTCTCTTTTGGAAGAGTAGATTAGCATGTCATTACTAACATTGGTGAGCCCTTCCATCATGCCCCATATGGTGTGTTGGAACACTTCGGCTGCTGAGGAAACTCTGAAACTCAGCCTTTAGACCTGAAGACCAACATGTCATGGGAAGGTTGTGATTGATTGTGATTCTTCATGGAGTAGTACCTGCTGATAGCCGGATTTGAGGTCTATGGTTGAGCAGATAGTGGACCCTCGCAAGTCTGCTATTATTTTGTCCAGCATGTTCAGCATTTTTTGGTGTGGCTGTGATGCTGATTACCTTGCACTCCCTGTCCATTTGAGGGACTGATTCGCACAGTGTGTACCATCTCCACGTGTAGCACTTTTACCCACTCTTCCATGTGCAATGCTCTGGCAACCTCGTGAGATGTGCTGACTTCCAGTATGCGCTCTAGGGATATACCCGGTTCTCTCACTATTTGTCTCTGGAGTTGGAACGCGAAGCACTGCTGCATGATTTGTTCCCAGATTTCATCCTCCCGATCCGTGAGGGTGCGCAACATTGCCAGCTGCAGCAGCCGGGTGAGGAACACATCAAGCAATTCGGATGCCGCCTGACTAGCCTTGCGAACCCTAAACTGTTTATATTCCTTGTTGACTAAAAAGCTGAAATTGGTATAGAATGCGTCTTTGACCGAGGCACCTAAGCCATTGCCTGCTGGTAATGTCTTAATAATATGTCCTACAGCGCAAGCATAGATCAGAAGCAATGACTTCATGGCAGCATTGTCTGTCTCACTGGATGCAGTGAAGAACATTTCAAGCAATTTTATCCACAGGTCCAAACACAGTGGTAGGGTGGCGGGTCCCTCGTGGATATCTCTTGGACTGGGCATCCATGGAATACGAGGTGTGTCCATGCGTGGACTGTGACCTCATCCATGCGTGGACTGTGACCTCATTCTTGCTCGAGAGATGGCTTCCCTGGGATGAGAAGCGAGGCCGAGGATGAAGATACCCATTGCCTTGGCCATCATTCTCCATTGTGGTTGATGAGGACAGATCTGTGGTTGCTGCCCTATCACTTACGCACAATCACCTGCAGGAAGCTGCATAGCCAAATGCATAGTCTGCTCTTTTCCACCAGTCACTGTGCCATTATTTGTTGTATTCATTTCTTTCATTGTACATTTTTGTGTTCTGATGAATGTCTCATTTGGATGTTCTCCACTGAGACAAACAGAGTGTACCTCTGTTTGTAGAGTGGTGGGTAATCACGTGTGGAAGTGGTAAGTGGGTCACATGAGCATCCCTTTCTGGGGCTGCAAGCCTTCTTCATCCTGTATGTGCCTTATGAATGCTGGCATGTAGGGTCAGTCGAGGCGCGTGTACAGCCGGCCTGCGAAGCTGGGCTCCACTGCACCCCTCTCCCCCAACACCTTCATTGCAGTCGTTGCCAAACACTATTGGCTCAAGTGTCTGGCAGAGACCAGCATGGATTGCAGCATTTCTTTTTTTTAATTCTGTTTATTAGTTTTCTTGGAGCAAATGACAGTATTCTTTGACACATAAACAGTCTTACATAACACCAACAACTTACCTCCCCGAGCACCCCAACCCCTCCCGCCACCCCTATTCCCAACAGGATCTCTGGTTGCTCCAGTGTTGTGGGCTAAGGGTCTCTTGGGGACACAGTTCAGAACAGTTCCAAATGTTTCAGGTATTGTGGGCACCACTGGAGTCTAGTCCTCTTTAAGAAATGTGAGTACCTCCCTACAATCATTGGCAAATCTGTCTACCTCGTTAATCATAGCATATGATGCCCATTCTAGAGCCACACAGTCCCAAACTTTCCCAAGCCAGTCTTGGAGGTATGTGATTTCTGCCCCTTTCTATTGTTGCGCTCTAAGCAGCATGGCTGAGAGTGTAAGTACTTTGCAGGCTTTTCTTTGCCATCTAGAAGTGTCTCCCGGGGTTCCTTGATCCAGCACTAACAGTACTTCCTCTGGAGGCGTTCATGCCTCTTCCCCAAAGTCCTGGACCTGCACTTCCTGGACCTTCCTCCAGAAGGGCTCTATGTTGGGACATCTCCACCAAATATGGGACAAAGAGCCTGTTCTCCCGCACCCCGTCCGGCATGCCTGCGAGGAGTCCGAAAATATATTGTGGAGCTTGCCTGGGGTATAATGCCATTGAAATATTATTTTGTACCAGGTCTCCTGCAGCTGCAGAGATTTAACCAGCTTGAGAATGAGTCTCCACAAATTCTACCACCTGTCCCTGGGTATTTCCATCCCAAGAGATTTCTCCCATCGCCCCATGTATGTCCAAGTCCTCTGTGCGACAGACTCATCCAGGATTTTTTACAGGTCTTAAATATGGCCTTTGCACACATCCTGTGTGGTAAGAAACTTTTCAAAGGGTGTAAACTGGCGTAGTAATTTTTCAATGAGTACACCATATAGATTGCCAATAATGAAATACCTATGCCACAGTAGGAGGATCGATCTATATATTTGGTACAGCACACATGATAATGACGGGGGACGTCCCGCATGCCGGGTTGTCCTTCATCACAACACATAAGATAGTACTTCATGGATTTTGGGAAAGAGAATTAGTCCAGATTAGATGTTCCACTGATGTTTCCTCGGTCTAAGCAGGGCATGCACACAGGACTATGTTGTCATCATGCATGCATTGTTTCAGCCAATCAGAGCCCATGGCCAGAGAAGCATGTACGAGGATTTGAGTCAAAGATCAGTGATCTATATAAATCTATGGAGACCAGTACGTGTTGGTACAGTTACAGTTCCTTGCACTACAATTCCCTGAAATATGCCTTCTCCGTTGAAAATGCTCTAGACATTCACAATCACCAAGAGACAAGCATAGAAACAGCAAAGCTAAGCAAAGGCAGGCAGGAATGGCCCCAAACAGGCGCCTTCTCCTGCTCCAGTACCAGCTGCAGTTCTGGCTGTCCCCTGGGATTTCTTCCAGCCCCTGATTGAAGAGGCAGAGAAGGCAGGCCTGGCCAGAAAACATGGCGGCACCACCAACCGACCAAATGCCAGAAAGTGGATGAGGATACAGCACTCAAAGTCCAGCACACACTTTACCACCTCAAATTAATTTCATGGGGTGGGAGCAAATCTATTTCTCGAGACGTATTGGCAGAAATGATAGGCTATGTGTGTCAAATTTCTGATCCTAAGTTACCTTCACCTGCTGTGGATGCAAAAACGCACAATTTCAGACTGCAGTGACAACTACCCTTCCTTCCTGAAAATAAAGAATTGCCCATGAAGGAATGAAAAGAGCTTGATAATATGGGGGTTCCACACTTCTGTTAAAACAAAAGCTGCTGCTGGGATTTGAAGAGGACTGTCCTACAACTATCAGAGTAGATTCACTCATTCCTACTCCATCTGGGAAAATTAGAGTGGCATCTGAGGACTCTGCTCCCTCAGATCACATTGCCTAGTCCTCACTGAAGCGTACATACACCTCAAACCATTTCTTTACTGAAACCTCTACTTATGAAACATACATTACACAGACCCCCCTCCATGATTTCACAACCATATAGTCAACTACAGTACAAGGTGATGATTGCTCAAAGCAGCTACAGAAGATGGAGAAGCAAATCCAGCTGCCATCGGACTGTTTCTGTAATACACTCAAATTCACTGCTGGATTTACGGTGGGTGCCAGAAGAAAGTTCTGGCTCTGATTGTTAAGGTTGAGGCACCCCAAAAGGAGTACCTATTGAGGCTTCCGTTTTTAGGACAAACCTTGTCCAAGCTCAGAGAGTTACTAAAATGGGTTCAGGATGACTCCAGACACTCCGATAGGTCAATACCGCTTTGCTTCTCAGTTTCTTAGTTGTTCCGGTCTCGGCTTGCCCGAACTGTGGTGGGTGGAAGCTCTCCTCGCTTCCTATCATCCAGGTTTTGGTATAGTTCGGAGGGCTCGAGGCCTACCACGGCACCTCTGTGGTCATGCCACCTCCCCGGATGTTTCCTCTGATTCTGTCCTGACTACAGTTCTCTTGCTGTCCACTACGCTGATCCTCCAGCATCTCTGAATTGCCTTCCCTGCTTTTTGGAGTACTGCGGGCTACGCGGCTGCAATCAGCTCCACCTCTCCTTGGAATTTTGACGTCAGGGATCTTCCCCTGCGTACCGCTCCATGTCCTCGGTTTGGGCCTCTTCGTTCCATGGTAATCCTGTTTAAACTCAAACATTTGATGCAATGCAAAGGGTCTTTTCGTCAAGCTCAAAATAGCACCTGCCCTTCAAATAAAGCTGCCAGATGTATAGGAAGAGGTAAGAGGGAATTCCCATTCAGGCCTCCTGGAACCGTACTCCAAATACTCAACAACAGTCCTGACTTTGGGCTTCAACGCCCCACTTCTCTATCGGACATGGTTGTGGCTGGGAGGTTACTAAGAAATGATAGTGTCTGAGCAGGTTCTGTAACAGACCATTGGACTTTTTTGTAGATTTATTTTATTGTGTATTAGTCAAACAAAACTTCACAAATACATAAAACCAATAGATAAACAATCACAGCATATGAGGAATAGAATTAATAAAATACAAACGAAAAATAAGAGAATGAAAAAGAGAAAGAAGAAAGAAAAATAAGGAAGAGAAAAAGAAAGGAAACAACTAAAATCAATGACCAAATTACACATTTTAGATACAACCAGGAGAACTAATCACATTATTATCAATCCGAATTATAAGTATAGTTTTTAAAGTGCAATTCATTTAACAATATAAGAAGCTCCAATGATAGGAGGATTTCTGTTCCTGCAGATAACCTTAACCAGAATTCCTCTGTGTGTGTTGAGCCATTCCTCATGATGGACACCGTGATGAGCCATTCCTCATGATGCACAAATCGCTTAAAATATCTACTCCTTAAGGAAAATGTAGATTTACAATTAATTAGTATGTGCTTATAGATCAATAATCGAAACGACTCAGGTAGTTTGGCAAAAATCAATTATCTAAAACAGGGAGTACAACGAACATAAGCACTCGCTCGATCTTCTTACTCAATGAATCTTAAAAAACAGAGGTAATATTAAACAAAATCATCAGCAGTGAGGTGTTGACCTGCGTCATTACATATCAGTATAGAACAGTGAAGGAAAGTGATAGGGTACTTAACATCTGGTGGGGCAACTAAGCACTCCCCTTAAAATGGTCTCTATGAATGTCACTAAATACACAACGTCCCATTGGCTATACAAACTATAGGACCCTTAATTACGTGGTCCTCTACAATTGGTTGGCTTCTACCCCCGGTCAGTACTTTTCCACTTACGTCTAACAACAGGCAGCCTGAACATCCAGGTGTGGGTGAGCTAGTCTTAACACTAGCTTTCCACCAATTAGGAAATCAATCCATCATCACTTCAATGGTCCAGTGTCAATTAGGGCTTTGAAGCCTGGCCTTGAGTTTGTACTGTGCTCTGAGAAATTTTAAGTAGTGTGGGCACACACTGCCCTCGTGTGTAGGCGTGACCACCTCGTTCTTCCAACTTAATTCTTCCACGTGACTGGAGACCATGGAATCGAGCCTTTTAGTGTATCAAAATACAATTTTCTAATAGTCCTCTGACGTCTTTTATTTTGCTCAAGCCTTCTGGACAGGAGTTTCTGTTCCTTCACATGAATTGTATCCAATGTCAGTTCATTCCTGTTTGATAAGACCTTGGCTTCTTTGGCTCATCCGACTCCTTCTGCTGAGATTCATTTTGTAATTCAATTTGCTTTTAACTGCGACACACTGAAATGAGGCCTTCTTGCTACTATCCAGCACTGCTTATAATGCGTAGTGGAAACATCCATCCTTTACTCGTCCATATGCATATATATATATATATATATGTATTCAGTAAACAAACTTTGTTAAAGGGAAAGGGACGTTATGGTTCCAAGTAAAACCGAAAACCCCCCTGAAATTCGCCAGTTATGGTAAACTAAGCAACCATAACTCGCGCGACCACCGTGCACTGCTAAGACTAACACCCAGGACATGAAAGATGACATCACAAATGTCATTGATGACATCACTGATGACATCACATGTGCATTTACTTTTCATGAAATGTCTGTACAAGGGATTCCTATTATAATGTTGAGAAAAAAGTGTCAAGGATCATTCGATTAAATATCAGGATCTAATTAGTGCATTAAGCAATGCATTGATATAAATCGCATTCTATTATGAAGTTCTATCCAGTATACTAAGCTACTCATGCAGAAACATAGGCATTGTGTGGAGGATCGTTTGAAAGAAAAAAACTGGATACCATTGTCCCACATGTTCCTGTCCCCCCTCACCATATCCCACTCAATTATCCCCAAATCCTCTCCATGAACAAAAACGTATTGATGAGACTTCCATCCCTTCTTCACCTCATATGAATCCTCTTGAAACCCCCAATTCTCCTGTTTTTGTTTCAGTTTCTGCCTCACCTTCTCTGTCATAAATGTAACATCCATATAAAATAAAGTAAAATTATTATATTGAGTCCTAATTCATTTCTTATCTTTTTTTAAAAAGCAGTCCAGGTACCCGCGGACAGCGAAAGTGTCCGGAATGTCCGTAAAGAAACGGAAATGGGGGCGTCCTCAGGACACTATATCTGTCCGTACTGTTCGCATGCAAGTTGAAACTGTTCTAAGAACACACCTGGTGTTCGGGATGTCCGCAATCAAACTACCACATGGTGTCCTGAAATGTTCGTAAATAAACAAAATGTGGGTGTCCTGAGGACGCTAGACCTGTCTGTATTGTTCGCAGGCGAGTTGAAACTGTTCTAAGAACACAGGCAGTATCCTGAAATGTTCGTAAATAAACAAAATGGGGGTGTCCTAAGGACGCTATACCTGTCCGTATTGTTCGGAGGCAAGCTGAAACTGTCCTAAGAACACACACGGTGTCCTGAAATATTTGTAAATAAACAAAATGGGGGTGTCATGATGATGCTATACCTGTCCGTAGTGTTCGCAGGCGAGTTGAAACTGTTCTAGGAACACACGCGGTGTCCTGAAATGTTCGTAAATAACCAAAATGGGGGTGTCCTAAGGACGCTATACCTGTTTGTGCTGTTCGTAAGCAGGTTCAAACTGTTCTAAGAACACATCAAGTGTCCCGGGATGTTCGTAAATAAACAAAATGGGGGTATCCTGAGGACGCTATACCTGTCCGTATTGTTCGGAGGCAAGCTGAAACTGTCCTAAGAACACACACGGTGTCCTGAAATATTTGTAAATAAACAAAATGGGGGCATCCTGAGGATGCTAGACCTGTTCGTGCTGTTCGTAAGCAGGTTCAAACTGTTCTAAGAACACATCAAGTGTCCCGGATGTTAGCAAATAAACAAAATGGGGTGTCCTGAGGATTCTATGCCTGTCCATATTGTTCGCAAGCGAGTTGAAACTGTTCTAAGAACAAACCCCTGTTCGTAACTGTTCGTTTGGCTTGTGACGCACTTTTAGGACCCGAACAGTGTCCGTAGAACACCAACGCGCATGCGCAAAACAGTTTCAGTGTATTTGGTGTCCTGCGGACACCAGCTCCCTTCGCGGACATGTTCGCAAAGCTATTATGTAACCGCGCCCACGCTGAGCGTGTGTTCTGACTGCGGACACTGTTCGTGTCCCCGAACAATTTGAAACTACCTTTTCAAGCAATCCACAATATTTTTCAATAATAAATCACCATAGCACAAGTCCCAGACAGTAATCCTGAGTTTCTACATACTTTTCGGGACTTTTTGAACCTTTTTTTGGTGTTCGATCTGTCCGCGGACAGCGCATGTGTCCGCGAACCACGCACAAGCACCCCTATAAAAGGCCACACCCTAGAGCTCATTCTCATTGTGTTTCTGGCTATCTTACAGAACACGGTGCATTTTGCTGCCAACTTTCCAGATTTTCATCTGAAACCTGATGGCATCCATGGCTGCAGTACTGCCATGTGGTGCCAGATCTGCCTTAGCACCACCCCCTCCACCACCAACACCTCCCCAAGGGCCTGAAGAGGGGAACAGGAGTGAGGATGCAGAGGAGGATGGAGAGGATGACGAGACTCGGCGTGAGTCTTGGGTGTGGCGATTATTTACCATTCATGGTAATGTACCTAAGGCGCGTGCGAACCAAATCACCTGCAACGAGTGCAAAATGGTACTCAGTCGCGGGAGGCTTGGTCCATACAGCTTTGGGACAACTACTATGAAGCGACACCTAAGGTCATTCCACACTGGGGCCATTCGCAAGGTTGGACCTTGCGAGGAGCGTAGTAGGTTGACTTCCTCTACTACATCCTCCATTTCCGATCCTGTCACCACAAGGAACACTCCTGTGGGACAGCGTATTCCTCAAGCTGCCTCACAGGCCATACGCAATGCTGTTGACCCTTACCTTTCGAGGGTCACAGTTTTGTGTATGTACTGCGATGCAGTACTCTGTAGGGGGGAGAGACTTCAAAGTGCTTTTGAGACTCTGGTCTCAGAGCACGTGAAGATCTGCTCACTACCCAAGTAAGACCCACCCTACATTTTCCTCTCTCCACCCGCCCTTTCTTATCCCCGTGGTTGGTGTGCCCCACTTACCCTCCTTTTCCCTCCTCTCCTAGTG